>NC_046155.1:21618685-22260543 GCF_011064425.1 Rattus rattus | reverse complement strand
GGTTCTTTGCCTATCTTCAAAGAGACCATAATAAAAGGCTTGGTCATCTGGGATTTCTGCACTGCAGGCAGGAAAATCTTGTCAACAACTCTTCTATGTAGTTGGACAAGGCAAAGAAAAGTGATTGTTATTTGTTTGGTTGGGGGTGGGAGGGTATTACAGTACCTTGCCTTCTTTCCTTTTGTGCTTTTTATTTTTACAACCTCATATTGAAATGTACATTGGCACAACAAGCATAAGGAGGAAAAGGCAAGGAGCATTATTTCATTTTACAAAAGCAAAAAGTACAAAATCTGGCTACTTAATCACTTCTGCTTGAGGATCAAATAAAGCTTGCACTATGAGGAAAACAGAAGATAAACATCTTTTTAAAACAAAAAGAAATTTTCACAATGCATATTTCTCCATTAAATTTTTGAAGTAAAACCTGCATGGAATTTAAGTATTATCTCAGGCTCATAATTTGAGATGCACAGAGAAAATTCAAGGATGGGATAAAAAATCCCTTATACAATACAAATCATCAATGCTGAGGCACAAGTTAATCCATGCTTCTGTCATATATACCTATTCCAGTCTTAAGAGTAGGTCATGAGATATATTGGAGCCTAGAAACACATTTTATTGGCTTCTAAATTCTGAACAGTGCTATAGATATCAGCCAAGGGAGACTTTCGTCTCAGAGTAAAATAATCTAAAACCCAACAACAACAAAAAGAATTTTTGTCTTTGATTTCCCTAATGTGGCTTCAGTGTCCCGAGAGATTACCCGAAAAGTTTGGGGACGTGTACATTTTGCCAGAGCCCAGTGATCAACAGTGATACTGAGGTATCAAAATGAAAATTCTGGGGATTTACCTAATGTGAACAGGTTGGACCACTTGAAAAATGTCCATTCCTGCTTTAAGAATTACAGCAAAGTAACCACTTTTCACGGCATTATTCAAGAGATGAGGCTTTTTAACTGCCCTCGTGTGGTGTCTAGTATAGGCACTGTCACACCATTAGAAGCTAACTTGATCTCTTTTCACATTTTTATATGCATGGAATTTACAAAGGTTCTACAGTAGTAGTTTTTCATATCACTTTTTTGCAAAGGGTCTTTAGTGTTTGTAATGGCATTGGCAAAGATTTCAAACAGCCTAGTACTGACTCCTATGTGGTTATTTTTATGTACTCTTATGTTGATCTATAATGAAAAGAATCAAGCTGGACAAAGAAAAAATACAAAATGGATAGTTTAAGGAAAAAAGGAGAACCAAACTATTTGAAAGGATTAGAAGGATTAGGAGGCCAAGCCTTGTTCAGGGAAGTGTGTCATTGGAGGGTGGGGTTTGAGGTTTCAAAGACCACAATAGATACCCCCCTCTTTTTTCCACCCATGGATCTGGATGTAGTTCTCAGCTACTTCTCCAACACCATGCATGATTGCTGCCATGCTCCCTGCCATGATGCAAATGAACTAAGTAAAGCCTTGAGACTCTAAGCAAGCCCCTAATTGAACGTTTTCTTTTATAAAAGCTATTTTGGTCATGGTGTATCTTCACAGATAAGAAGAGTGATTAAGACATTTATTTTGTCTTGGAAAGGGCAGTGGGGGGGTGGTAAAAAAACATTTAGTCATCCCTCTTCTCCAGTTGTTGATCAGAGGGGATCTATAGACTCTGAAACATAATAGATTTATTGACATTGCTCTTGATTATCATTCAGTAAGACTCCCCATTGCTGAAGACATCTCACACTTGAGTGATAGAACATGGGAAAATAAAACTGGCACTGACTAAAAAGTCTCATTCCTATTGGTTAGCTTTAACAGTGATGCAAGCTACTGGGCAAGTTATTATGGAGGAAGTCATCAAGCTTATCCAGCCTTGAAACCTAAAAGCTATAATAATGACTGGCATAGCAAAATACACCCACTATTGCAGTGGTAGCATGAATGTCAGGGGAGGAATCAACACTTTTGATTGGACTGAAGGCCTTCTGCACAGGCTAACACTAACTACTAACAGAATCAAGAGCCTGCAGGTGGGCAAGCCCTAGGAAAGAATCTACTACTATTATACTGCCAAATGGACATTCTGAAACCAACTCCTAGTGACTTATCCCTTATGTTTATAGATTTTTATTATCTCAACCCTCTTCAGAAAAGCTTCTTTTTGCAGTAGAACATGATTAACACAGGAACCCACAACTGGCCAAAGTGTAGAGAATAAAAGATTGAGGGATGTTCAGTCCTAAATGGAGCATCTATATCATATCTCCTCCACACAAGGTCCAGGGTTCATTGAGGAGAAGTTTGGAAAAAGACTGTGAGAGCCAAAAGTTGTGGGACTTTATCAGAAAGTGTTTTCTGAACACAATGGAGCAGTTGCACATATAAATTCGCAGAGATTTTAACACTACCCATAAGGCTTCCACAAATTCAAACTACACAGAATCTAAAAATGGAGAAGAGAAAATAGTCCCAAGGTTCTACCCCTAGCTGAGGAGCAATTGGTAACATCTAGGAGGGGAGTCAATTTTCCTTAAGGATGTAGCACCTGTAAAGCAGACCATAATTGAGGAGATAGCCACACAACCAAAGGAAAAAAAAAGAGCATTTGGCAAGCACAAATTAAACTCAATATATTGGGTGAGTATGCAGGTAGGGGTGAATCTTAGAAGAGTTAGAGAAGGCCCATAAATATAATCAAAATACAATGTATAAAATTATCAAAGAATTAATAAAACATGAGTTTTAAAAAAGATTTAAAATTAAGAGTTAGACTGATCACCACTTGAAATTCAATGCATATAAAGTAAAACATTCTGGATAAAACATTAACAAACTACCTACATATATCAGCACAAATATACATATATACAACACACATACATATAGCTACACATACTCACATATGAATATAGATGTATATATGAGATTTATGCAAAGGTATAGCTAACAGCATTAAGAGAAAGAAGTACATTTATTGTCAGATCTATGTGTAATTCTCACTGAAACATAAGAATTCCAGAAGAAAAATAATAAGGCATCCATTTTTAAAGAAATAAGAAAATAAATAGAAAAGGGAGGAAGAAGCTCCTTTTGTGATATTTATGTTTCCATAAATAAGGAATTCATGATGAAAACTCAGTGTAGCAACTGATGCTTTGATTTTTCTCCACCAACTGGGTTTGGCTCCTAGAATCTGAAGTGGCTTTTTGTCTTGTGTTTTGAGGAAGGGTTTGTCTCCATATCCCTGGCTATCCTGGAACTCTCTCCCTACACCAGGCTAGCCTCAAACTCAGAAGTCCACCTTTCTCTGCCTCCCAAATGCTGGCATTAAAGGCATTCACCACAACTGCCCTGCATGAAGTTACCTTTCTAAAAAGTTTCTAAATTGAAATTTCACATTTCATTGTTTGCAGATCTTTATATTCTGATCATTCTAAACATAGAGCTCATATTCTAAGTTTGGGTAGAAAAAAGGAAATTCTTCCTTTGCCCAACATCATAAATAACAAGCAGCATCCCTCTTCCTGACTACAAATTTTTTAATGAAGAGATGATCTAGCAGATATCTATCACCCTCGACGGTGTACTTACCACTCTAGGTCTCTACTTTGAAAATGCCTAGGTCAACTTCTTCCTTTCAAATTGTATCTCTTTGACCACCTTTTTGTCGTCTGATTGCTCTGGGTAGGACTTCAAGTACTATATTGAGTAGGTAGGGAGAGAGTGGACAGCCTTGTCTAGTCCTTTTAGTGGGATTGCTTCAAGTTTCTCTCCATTTAGTTTGATGTTCACTATTGGTTTGCTGTATATTGCTTTTACTATGTTTAGGTATGGGCCTTGAATTCCTGATCTTTCCAAGACTTTTAACATGAAAGGGTGTTGAATTTTGTAAATGCTTTCTCAGCATATAATGAGATGATCATGTGTTTTTTTTTCTTTGAGTTTGTTTATATACTGGAATACATTGATGGATTTCTGTATATTGAACCATCCCTGCATCCCTGGGATGAAGCCTACCTGATCATGATTGATGTTTGTTTTGATGTGTTCTTGGATTCAGTTTGTGAGAATTATATTGAGTAATTTTGCATTGATATTCATGAGGGAAATTGGTCTGAAGTTTTCTTTCTTTGTTGGATCTTTGTGGGATTTAGGTATAAGCGTAATTGTGGCTTCATAGAAGGAATTGGGTAGTGTTCCTTCTGTTTCTATTTTGTGGAATAGTTTGGAGAGTACTAGTATTAGATGATATGATATTATACTTAACTGACCCCAAAAATTCCACCAGAGAACTCATAGACCTGAAAAACAACTTCAGCAACGTGGATGGATATAAAAGTAACTTAAACAAATCTGTAGCCTTCATCTACTCAAAGGATAACGAGTCTGAGAAAGAAATTAGGGGGGTTGGGGATTTAGCTCAGTGGTAGAGCGCTTGCCTAGCAAGCGCAAGGCCCTGGGTTCGGTCCCCAGCTCCGAAAAAAAGAAAAAAGAGAAAAAGAAAAAAAAAAGAAATTAGGGAAATGACACCCTTCATAATAGTCACAAATAACATAAAATACATTGGTGTTAACTCTAACTAAGCAAGTTAAAGATCTTCATAACAAGAACTTCGAATCTCTGAAGAAAGAAATTGAAGGTAGATCTCAGAAGATGGAAAGATCTTCCATGCTCATGGATTGGCAGGATTAATATTATAAAAATGGCCATCTTGTTGAAAGTAATCTACAGATTCAATGCAATCCACATCAAAATTCCAACTCAATTCCTCATAGAGTTAGAAAGAGCACTTTGCAAATTCATTTGGAATAATAAAAGTCCCAAGATAGTGAAAACTATCCTCAAAAATAAAAGAACTTCTGGGGGAATCACCATCACTGACCTCAAGCTGTATTACAGAGCAATAGTGATAAAAAACTGTATAGTATTGGTACAGAGACAGGCAGGTAGATCAATGGAATAGAATTGAAGACCCAGAAATGAACCCATACACCTATGGTCACTTGATCTTTAACAAAGGAGCTAACACCATCCAGTGGAAAAAAGATAGCATTTTCAACAAATGGTTCCGGTTCAACTGGAGGTCAGCATGTAGAAGAATACAAATCAATCCATTCTTATTGCCCTGTAAAAAGCTCAAGTCCAACTAGATCAAGGACCTCTACCTGAAACCAGATACACTAAAACTAATAGAAGAAAAATGAGGAAGAACCTTGAACACATGGGCCTGGGAAAAATTTCCTGAACAGAACACCTACGGCTTATGCTCTAAGACCAAGTATTGATAAATGGGACTTCAGAAAATTACAAAGCTTCTTTAAGGCAAAGGACACTGTCAGGACAAAATGGCAACCAACATATTGGGAAAAGATCTTTATCAATCCTACATCCAATAGAGGGCTAATATTCAATATATACAAAGAATTCAAGAAGTTAGACTCCAGAGAATAAAATAACCCTATTAAAAATGGAGTACAGAGCTAAACAAAGAATTCTCAGCTGAGGAATATTGAGTGGCTGAGAAGCACCTAAAGAAATATTCAACATCCTTAGTCATCAGGGAAATGCAAATCAAAACAATCATGAGATTCCACCTCACGCAAGTCAGAATGGCTAAGATCAAAAACTTAGGTGACTACAGATGCTGGTGAGGATGTAGAGAAAGAGGAATAATCCTCCATCGTTGATGGGATTGTAAGCTGGCACAACCACTATGGAAATCAGTCTGGCAGTTCCTCACAAAATTGTACATAGTACTACCTGAAGGCCCATTCCTGTGCATACACCCAAAAGATGCTCCAACATATAACACGGACATATGCTCCACTATGTTCATAGCAGCCTTATTTATAATAGCCAGAAGCTGGAAAGAACCCAGATGTCTCTCAACAGAGGAATGGATACAGAAAATGTGGTATATTTACACAATGGGATACTACTCAGCTATTAAAAACAATGACTTCATGAAATTCATAGATAAATGGATGGAACTAGAAAGTATCATCCTGAGTGTGGTAACCCAATCACAAAAACAAACAAACAAAAAACTCACATATGATAGGCACTCACTGATAAGTTGATATTAGCCCAAAAGCTCAGATTACCCAAGATACACATAAAGCTCAAGAAGAAGGACAACCAAAGTGCAGATACTTCAGTCAGTCCTTCTTTGAACAGGGAACAAAAATATTCACACGAGGAAATACAGAGACAAAGTTTGGAGCAGAGACTGAAGGAAAGACCATCCAGCGACTGCCCCACCTTGGGATCCAGCCCACATAACCCAGACAAATATTGCTGATGCCAAGAAGTGCATGCTGACAGGAGCCTGATATAGCTGTCTTCTGACAGGCTATGCCAGAGAAGGACAAATACAGAGGCAGATGCTCGCAGACAACCATTGAACTGAGAACAGTGCCCCCAATGGAGGAGTTAGAGAAAGGATTAAGGGAGCTAAAGAGATTTGCAGCCCCAAATGAACAACAACAATGTCAACCAGCCAGAGCTCTCAGGGACTAAACCACCATCCAAAGAGTATGCATGGACAGACCCCTAGCTCCCGCTGCATATGTAGCAGAGGACTGCCTTGTTGGGCATCAATGGGAGGAGAAGCCCTTGGTCCTGCCAAAGCTCAATGCCCCAGTGTAGGGGAATGTCAGGGTGGGGAGGTGGAATGGGGTGGGTGGTGGGATGGGGTGTATGGGTGAGTGGGAGAACACCCTCATAGAAGCAGGAGGAGAGGGGATGAGAAACGGGGTTTATGGATGAGAAACCGGGAAAGGGGATAACATTTGAAATTTAAATTAAAAAATATCCAATAAACAAAAAGAAAATGCGTAGGTGTATCAGTGAGTCAGTTCTTATCTTCAGATCTATAATAAGCATTGCACTACTGTAGACCAGATTCCTCACTTAGCTCATTAATGGGCAGGAATGAGCAAATCTAGAATGATTGCTGCATTATAGCTTCAAATCCAACATAGCCGCACAATGGCTGTTTCCTTTTTATTACGCTGCACTAAATGCTACAAAAGAGGAAAGCGAAGACAGACCCTATTGACTGGAAGAAAATTATAATGTGAGCAAAGATTAGAAGAAGACATGGAATTTGCTGCAACAGAGGAAGCAACAGAAGAGTGAAGAGACGAGGGTGTTGAGATACAAGGCTGGAGGTATTTATTCGGTAGAATCCAGTGAACACATCATGAATTTAAAAAACAAACATTCTCTATAACCTTGACGATTACTAATTAACTTTATGCACACTTTCATTCTCCTTAAGACAAGCCTTCCCTGGACAGGAAACGGGACAGAAAGTAATATGAGCATCTCTCATGCAGTAGCTACCCCTGTTGGTCTCTGTGTATTCATTCTCTGAGAAGAGTCTCGCTTCTTTTTTCCCTGTTTCCCAAAAGAAACTATCCAAACAAATAGAATTTCTTCTAGAAGCTGGTTTTCTAGAACCAGAGTCCAAGCTCAGACATTCATCCCCACAGTGCCAGTTAAGCATCTGCACTTTCTACCCCTCGTGTCGTGGGAAGAAACATGAGAATATATGTAACCTGAGTCTCCTAAAATATTACTTTTTCTTAAAAGTATTTTCTTATTTTAATTAAATGATAATGGTGTTTATGTTCACATACACAGACTAAAATAGCTTTTTTTAAAGTTTCAATCTATAGATGGAAGAAATCAAGATTTATTAAGCAGTATTGGAATTTTTCTCTGAAGAATACTTTCTAAGGTTAAATAAATTCATTCTCAAGAAATTTAATAGGTTTTCCAATTACAACATAAAATTTTATTATTATGCTGAACTATTTTAAATGGCTGATATTATTTATTTCTTACAATTCAGCCAAAAATTGGGCAATGAAAGAACATTAAACTTTACTGTATCCTTCTCCTTGGTAAAGAGAAAAGGTGGAACTCATTAAACAGTAAAGGAACATGGTAAAATTCCACATAGAGACATTTTCAAGTGGTGCAAATTTTTTTTCAACAAAAAGGCATCATCTAATGCAGTCTGAGAGTGAAGAAACCATGAAGGCAGAGGTCACTGCGACAGGCAAGAGTGGTTTGCACGCTCACACTAAAGAGCGGTGCAGCGGGATGTGCTGAACACTGAGAAACGCAGACACAAGGCTCACAAGACTCGAGTGGCAACTAAAAGGGAAAAAGCTAATGGACAGAGCATAACTCCGGAAGTCACAGAGGCTGTGGTGGATAGAGGGTGCAACTAAAAGGCAAATAATGTGCCATGTTTAAAAAAATAATCTTAACAACTCTTAGCACACGCAAGCTCTGATTCGAGTGGAAATCGAGTCTACTTTAAAGAAAAGCAAAGGAAACGCAAGGGGAAAGATAGACCAAGGCTCCATCAGACGAGAAAGCCTGAGCAGTGCGGACAGGAGCTCACGTGGAAAGGTCATAATAGAAGACGAACCATGTGACACAGACAATAAAAGCTTCCCCAGTGTGCATGGTTCAGGATTGGTTTGTTCACCTCAGCCTGTTGGCTTATGAAGCCTGGTGCTGCTCACTTTGCTCATGGTCTAAATTCGATTTCTTTGAGATATGGTTTTAAATCAAAATCTCTAACCATTGTCCTCCTGTATCTTAGCCGCAAAGAACAACCATTGTTATCTCCACTTCAGCAGAACTTTCTTTACGTTTCCCAAAATGCAGCACCTGCATTCACACTGTAGTTAACCATGAGTACCTGAATTTTTGTATTGTGCTGTGAATATCTTAACAGATCATGTCTAAATAACATTTGTACACTATTCGGAATGAAGAAAAGAATTTAAATTATGCTAGTTGAGACTACTAGCAAGATGGCTCCGCAGTAGAGGCCTCTGCTGGTGAACCTGATAACCCAGAGTTCAATCCCCTCACCCCACAAGGTTCAAGAAAGAACTAACTCCTGAGATCTTCTCATATACCTACAATATATCCCTGGAATAAATATGTGTGCGTCTGTGTGTCTGTGTGTGTGTGCGCGCATGCATCACACACACACACACACACACACACACACACACACACACAAGTTAAATAGAATGTTAATTCAAAGTTACTCAGCTAACAACACTTCATCTTGAGGAAATGGGGAAATAATTACATATCTTAAGAGTACATGTTTAATGGGATCTAAGCACTACTGGAGAAGATTATCTAATAGTATAATTAACCTGGAACAATACGACTTTAAAGAAGGAAATAATCAAATGTGTATTTCTAGGAAACACTATGTATCTGGTTCTAATTGATCAGTGAGATGAATGTTTCAATCACTGCTGGGCAGTACTGCGTCCAGAAGACTGTGGTAAAGGAGAACGAATGGAGTAAGAAAGATAAACGGGCTTTTCCATCTGTTGAGATTTCTGCAGCTCTTAACAGTCAAGGGGATGAGGCACAGACATGAAGTAGGAGTGAGATCGCTTCTCATTAGGTACCTGCAGATTTGGAAGAGCATAGAGGTGAAATTCATTGCATGCTGAGAAAACAATAACAATCTCTATTCTCATATCATAGAGCAGTATCTGACCTGATTGAAAAATAAAATAAGGTAAGGAGAGGACTCCAGAAAACTCTGCAGGCCTAGCTCAGAGTCTGCAGCAGGGTTTGGTAAAATTTTACCTGTGGGCTGAGTATCAATCAGAAGGTCGAGGGTACTTGGGTGAAAGGTATTGAGCCTCTAATGTAAATGAGTCCTCCTCAACTGTCCACTAAGCTGACCATGTCCACAGGGGGAGAGAATTATCTGCAGATGCTGAACGTAAGGGCTGCCTGTTTCTCTCCATGCTCATGATCTGGAAGCTCTTTATATCATTTCCTTTCCAACTCCACATAGCAACTCTGTCACTAACATGGTTCTGGTACAATGGCCTGGAGTAAACAAATTCCAAATGGCCTTGGATGTTGAACAGTTGGCAACAGTACACCATAGCACGCTCAGATAATTAAGTTCCATGGAGACCAACATGTGACAGACATTGCAACACGACGATTAATTCTCCCCTCTCACACATGAAAGAGTATTTGTGCTAAAATCCAGAAATTTACAATCCGGGATCCATATCCCTCTAAAGGACTCAAGGTAGCACACAGGTGTCTGTGCCCTGCTTTGTAATCCTGAAAAAGTTCTCTGTGCCTGTGTACATATGACATTTTCTGATAATAGGCCCACTGATTTTCTTAAACTTTTAAAGACAGGTAGAAATTTAAGATACTAGAAACAACTACTGAGCAACAAAAAAATCAAAACATTAGAGTTCACCAAACATAAGATGTTTCTTACAGCTGATAAATGAGGAAATAATTTCACTGAACTTATCCTTTCATGTAAAATATTTTGAATGTTTTGTTATCAGTGCATAGTAAATATGCCTGCAGTTTATATGTAAAATAACTTCAGAATTTTAAATGCAAATAATCAATAAACTAAATGATATACAATAACTACATATAGTGTATAACTCCAGCCATAAAAACATTTCAAAATACTAGTCATTTGGTAAATGTTCATAAAATAATTTACATTGGGTAAATATTATTCATATTTTATAAAGTCACATAGAAATGACAAATCTCCAGCATAATTGCAAAGCTGTTTCCCTGTCTGTACATATTCGTCAGGCAAAAGTAGCCTAATCTCAGATTTCTTTCAAGGATTCATCAATCTGTGTTTGGTTTCTTGGTGCCTATACAGCCTTCAGACACCTCAGCCTTTGAAATGACACAGGCTCTGATTATGCCATGGACTCTTTTCCTCTGATTTATCATAAAATTTCTTCTAAAATTTAGAAATAATTTTAAGAGAAAAACCCAACGTGTCCTATGAACTTGTCACCATATTCTCCCCCAAATTTTTAACCTCCTCCTACTTGGCATCATGAGTTCTTGAAAAAACCAAAAATCAATACAGCTCAGGATACAATATAGCACATGCCAACAGCAGCTCACAACTGTGACAGGACAAGAATTGGCCAAGCTGCATGGGGTTGGCAGAACACAGCTTGGAGGGCACTGATGTCATCTAGTAATCAAGGGCTGTGCCTGGCTATGCCTCCTGCAACAACCATTCCCGTGCCTCTGGTTGAAGGCTGTGCTACTCTCTTGCCAGTAGCATTTCTGCCAAGATACAGAATGGGGTGGTCTTACCACCCCATCCCACTCTCTTGCGTGGCTCCTGTCCAGATCCATCATCTCAGTGACTCTTCCCACAAACATGTCAGCACATCCCTCATCTGTATTTCCACTCCTTGGATACAACATGGCATTTAATTATAGGGTTTCCTACAAAATAAATCTAGCAACTTCAGATCTAAGTGCTTCGTCTTTACCAACAAACTGTGGGATCCTGAAACATCTCCGAAAATGGGGAAGTCTAAGGTCTCTGTATCATTGGAAGTAGATTATATAGAACAAGTCAAATATTGCAAAAATTTTTAGTTTTTTTTCAAGAGAGAATTCTTAAAACAATACCCCCATACTGAGCTGTGCTATAATGCCTTTCAATCTAGCTCACTGTCCCTAACAGATATGGGACTTCACTCAGGAAACACTGATGCCAATGTAAAAGATCAAATGTCATTAACTCTTTTCCTTTATAACTTTTCTAGCCATAAACAGATTAACAAAAGCTTACTGTAAGATTCTGAATAGACACCACAGTGCTGATTGAACAAGCTAGCTTAGATCGTTCTTCAACATTATGATCAAAAGCTCTTCAGAGCTACATGGAACTGTGTTGGACAAGCTCCATATCGATTAGATAATGACCTGAAGTTTGTTTTCCATTAGTTTCTCATCAAATTGATAAATAGAAAGAAAAGTAAAATTGTATCCTGTGTGTGAATAAAGGGGGGCACGGTGGGATTGGGAGGAAGGGTTGAGAAAGAAGGACAGGTTTGAAGCAAAGGACAGAACAAAGGAAAGCTCACATTCTTTAATGTAAAGCCCTAGGGGAAATGTCCCTGTTTCATCTATGACAGAAAAAAAAATATTGAGGAGACTAAGTGACAGAACTAAGCTGAATCTGAGCAACCAGAAACCGAAATTCCACTTAGACATGAATTGTGACTGTACGAGGAAGAATGGGTACAAATCAAGTAATAATATTGTTCAAGAAAACTACCTAAACAACTAAGTACTGAAGCATGAGCTGACAAATGAGTTAGAAGGAGTGAGAGAACTGCTGTGAAGACAAATTAGGAAACTATACTTAATTGCAAATAGATTTTTTTAAAAGAGTGAGACCATAAGAGGGGTATAAGCAGATAGGTGACAAGCAATAGCTAAGTTCAGCTCTGTTGATTGAATAAGGTTGATTGATTGAGGTTTCAAAAGCCCATACAAAGCCCATTGTGTATCCGTTGGTCTGATGCCTACAGATCGGGATACAAAGCTCTCAGCTATGTCTCCAGCACCATCCCTGTTTCTGTGCTGCTATAGTTTCCACTGTGGTTTGGATTAATCCTCGGACACATTAAGCAATCCACCAATTAAATGCTTTTCTCTATAAGTTGATTTCATCATGGTATCTTTGCACAGTAATAGAACAGGAACTACGACAAGTCCTCTCTATGACTGAGGGAAAAGATGCATCAGTTTGCTTATATTTATAAGTATAATAATATGTGAGGTGAAAGTCTGTGCCATTGATAAAAATATTTATAACAGAGAACTTAAAAAGCACATCCATAAACACTCACACAAGCAAACAGGTGAATAAACATGCATACACAAAAAGAGCACTTTTCAATCATCAGGATAAAAATGTGACTTTCTAAGAGTGAAATATATCTCCATGTGGACAACAATAATTCTCATAGCTTCTTTTATATTCCTTTATAGTCAGTACAATCAAGTGTTTATCTGGAGGGTATTGTACAGGGGTAACAGATTTTGTCTACAAAGCATATGTTTTCTATTCTTATTCCAACATCTCCTTTTAAAGCTTTAAATGCAATCATATTTCTCAATCTTTACTTTTCATTGTCACCCTAAAGAACAGGTCCTTGAAATCAAACAAAATTAGGACTCTTGACACCCTATGCTCAGTAAACATTGCATACGACACCACAGTGACACAAAGAATCCATTGGATTAGCCACTTGTACTGCCTTGGATTCTCCACAGCTACACACACCGGGTTTTTGTTTAATATACTCTTCTCAAAATACACAGAATGGTGAGCAGTGCTGGCACTTACACTCTGCCTACCTAAATCAAATGAGCACAAGAGGAAATTTCAGATGGAACACCCTAAGTTTCACTGGAGTGGTTTAAACACCCATGGCTCAAGAAGAGAAAGCGACTTGGGGAACTCTGTATTATTTCCATATCGAAACTTCACCTGTGGCCATGTTAGAGGTTACGATTGGCACAAATTGCTTTCAAATGTCTCTGAGCCTTGCTTAATGCACACAGTAGACTCTTTCCCAAAGCAAACTCCTACCCAAATATGTTTAGAAATGCAACCATTGCATGCACACTCATAGCCACCTCATCTAGCGCAGACTGTCCAGTCTTGACTCAGCAGCCATATGCTGAGTCTGTGTTAGTATAAACACTGCTATGGTACCCAATATGGCCACAGTGGTGCTTACAGGGGAATGTTGGTCCTCAGGATGGATGACAACGTGGTAGAATCAGTAAACAACAACAAAAAGCTGGACAAAGAGAACTGTGCTAAAGTCACCATGGACAAAGCACTGAACAGGATGAATGGAGTTCTTCTGAGGCTCTGACTTGTTATGTCAATAGCAGTGTTACAGCTAAAATGAGGTCTGGGTCCTTGAACCCCTCTTACTTCTGTCCCACTGTGTCATAATTTCCATACATTCATTCGCCACCATAACATCATGGGGCCTTATCTGAGACTGAACACAGAAGTCTTCCCCCCCCCTTTTTATTTCAAGTATTTCAAGTCTTTCAAACTATGTACTAAACAAACCTTAGTTTTACCTTAAACCAAGTATTCTGTTGTAGCAACAGACTAATTAAAAGCATTGATAATCTGATTCATTTGCTCTGTAGTAAGGTTGACATAGCTTCAATTTAATTTACCTGTTACTATCCTGTAACTTTCAAAGATTTCTCCTTTAAAGTTTTGGCTATAGGTAATTAAGTTATTTACTATAGGTAGAACATTATCAAGCAAAAGCCGTTATATTAATAGTAAAAAGCCCAACCCACCTTTATCTTTGTCAGCCATTTTCAGAAGCAATAAAACATTTTCAAAATTTTATCTTCATAGGCAAAGAGTATATGCACTAATTATCCTATGATGAATGAGTCAGGGGCTGTACATATTTTGAATCTATAAATTACTTTAAAGAATATAATCTTGTGTCCAATAATACTCTGGTGTGGTTGGAAGAGGGACTCAGGGGACCGTAGCCCTCACTACTGAACTATTTCCTACTGATAGATTGAGTAGATGAGAGATAATAAATTTCAGTTGTGTACCCATTAGTGACCCTACCAGCCTCTGATTCAATTCTACCACTCTGATTCAATGGCTACATGGATAGCCCTAGTTGTCAGGAAATAACCCAAAAGTCATTATGAAAAGGTACTGGTATGGTCAGAAGAGGGACTTAATTGGGATGGGAAAATAAAAAAGAATTAGGGGAGAGTGGGGAAGGCTAATCAGAATAAATTATATGAATGCATGAAATTGTCAAATAACAAAATTCAACCAAAAATCTTTAAATTTTTTAAAGGGTAAATAATGTTGGCAGTATAATTTGCCATAACTACTCTAAATAAACCATATGCAATCTCTCTAAAACCTGAGTCTGACAGTTGCTAGATCTGTGTTCAAGAATGTGCAGCGTCAGGTTCCTGAAGAGATAGCTCAGGGTTAAGAGCACTGGCTACTCTTCTGAAGGACCCGAGTTTGATTCCCAGGACCCACATGGCCGCTGACTTACAGCAATCTGTAATTCCAGTTCCAGAGTGTACAATGCTTTCTTTGGGCCTCCAAAGGTACACACCCACAGAACATTCTGGCAAAATTGCCATACACACAAAGGAAAATAAATGAATCTTTTGAAAAGATATATATGTATATGACAAAAGAATGTTCACAGGGCATTTTATAGGGAAAACCAGAGAAGCAACTTAAAGGTACAAATTTGAAGAGTATTTGAACTAAGGCAATGTAGCTGTAAGTTGGGATGCAAGGACGCCACATGAAGCCGTTATCTAGAGAAACAATGTGGAAGAAGCATGAGTGATGGCTCATGTTACTGCCCAGCACAAGGCTGTGAACATGTTCAAGGCATTCAGGACAAAGAGGAGAGTCTATAGACAAACCCTGTGCTTCCCTAAGCTAGCGCCTATCTAGAGATAACTACCTAGAGTTCATGCAGTCAACTTGTATCCAACCTATGCTAAATATGCAGCCAAGTAAAAAGTCAAGAACAGGTCTTAAAATCCACTCCATGGAAAGGAGAAATCGTATCTTTGAATAATCACAATGTTAAATTCACTCTTTATGATTTTATTTGCTGTATTTTTATAATGAACAAAACACAGTCTTTTTCTTGGATATGGGGGGGGGGTAGCTAGCCTCAAAATCAGACGGTGGTTCTGTTGCTGTCTGCACTGAGGAACTTTGACCAAGTTATTCAACTCTTCTGGTCTCAGTTTCCTATGGTGGAAACATCATGGTGGATGATGGTTGGTCCTTCCACAGTGATATGAGCAGCATCACTACACAGGGCTTTGGAGTGTATTGGAATATATAACAAGTAGTTATTATTTTATGCGATGTATAAGTATAAAAACATTATTGGAGTATAAAAGCAATCCTGGCTTTGGGTTTCTCTGGTGCTTACGTTATGCTAACTGGAAGTTTCTTTTAAACATCCTGGAGTTAATTGGATCTCTTACAAGAGAGGGCTGGAGAGATGGTTCATCAGTTTAGAACACCATCTTCTCTTCCAGAGTCTCCAAGATAGATCTCCACTACCCACATAGTGGGTCATAACCATAGACATACTTGCAGATCACAGAACTACATGTAGGCATAATATTCGTACACTAAAATAAAATAATAGAATTTAATAAAAAACACAGTAGAATACATTTTCACACAATGTATACATTGTTGGTCACTGAGATGGTTGGAAGAAGTCTTCTTATTTTACTCTTTTAGTTTTCAAACCTGTTCACAATTGGTGGTGAAAGACTAACGTGGATATCAGAGGAGTCTGTCACTGTTTATTGAGGTAAAGAGTAGCTATAGTCCCTATTATTCAAGGTTTTTACATTTTAAGTTTTAATGTTAACCTCTTCAGATATCAAAATGATTTTTGAGATCACTGCAAATCTTTAAAAGTAAAGATATATTGTAGATTATAATTAAAGGTAAAGAATTACAATTTAATGCCAAAATATTAATGTTTTTCCATAAAAACAGAATTTGATCATAGTTTTGAGTACAAAAACATTTTCCAGTTGTGACTTTCATTATTTCAGAACAAGAAACCTTAAATAAGCTATAAAAACTTTATAAAAGCATACTTAAAAGAATGCATTCTAATTTATATCCAATGGAGTATACATGGTAATGCACATGGAGTAGCCCATGGCTCCAGCTGCATATGTAGCAGAGGATGGCTTTGTCAGGCATCAATGGGAGGAGAGGCCTTTGGTCCTGTGAAAGCTCCATGCCCCAGTGTAGAGGAATGTCAGGGTGGGGAGGTTGGAGGGAGTGGGTGGATGGGTGGGGGAACACCCTCACAGCAGCAGGGGGAGGGGGTTGGGATGGGGTGGTCTCTGGAGGAGAAACGAGGAAAGGGGATATCATTTGAAATATAAATAAATAAAAATATCCAATAAAAGAAAAGAAAAAATAAAAGTTGGCAATGCAGACCTCTGTCGCATGGGCTTTTTAATGGCATGAGGATATAAATTAATGCACTCCATAACTGTTGTTAGACAAGCTTTTATTTGCAGTTGCTGGTGATTAACACAGAGTTGCCCAATTGGCCAAAGGGCAGAGAATAAGAGACTGAGGAATGCTCAGTTTTAAATGGGATATCTGTATCATACTTCCTCCCATAAGTTCCCTGACACACAATGGTTGTCACAAACACACACACACACACACACACACACACACACACACACACACACACATATACACTAGAGGCAAGCTCAAGGGAGACCAAACCCTATCCTAGGGTGGAGAAAGAAGTTAAACATAAAGTCCCACCCAAGGAGCTATTGGCAAGTGATAGGTACTGATATAGGGAGAGTCAGTTCTCTTTAAAAGAATGTAGACCAGACTCAGTAGACAGCCACATATCTGAGAATATATGCACACGTTAACACAAATTAGACCCGTGAGTGAAAAAAGCAAACAAAAAACTTCAAACAGAAAGAGACAAAGTAATAGAGAAGGGTGGGCTTGAGAAGAGTTAGGGAAGGGATGAATATGACCAAAACACATTATACAAAATTCCCAAAGGACTAATAAACATAGATATTTTTAATAGAAAAAATGAAGAATCAGTGATATTGCCTATATAGCCACTGCTTTCAAGGAACCTGGGGCTCCTTTTATCTGACATAAGCAGACATGGTATGGATAGAAGATTAGAAGAGGGTTAGAACCAAGATGGCTGGTTCAGTGAGAGGGACCAGGAATCAGGAGGGTCTACAATGTGGTATAGATGAGGGACATGGTCTTAACAGCCTCATTGGGCAGAAGATGCATTCATCTTTTGGGAGTAATATCTTCAATTAAGTAAAAGTAAACAGGATTATGTCGTGGGGTTGAGATTAGATTTTTCATCCAAGTTATAAAAGAGCTGAACATGTCAGGCAAAGAAAAAAAGGCAACATATTTGCTTGGTTCCCAAAGGACATCAACCCATGGGTTTCTAATATTGTGGCAAAAACAAAGTCTATGCTCAGATGTGATGATGACCTACCGAACAATAGAGAGATTTGGTCAACATGGATGATTAATCTAGCTGAATGGCTTGCAAACAGAAGAAAAATTGAAGTTCTGGAAGTTAATGTTGCTAATATTCTTCCATCAAACCATTCCTTTGAGTTAATGGAGGAGATAGTTCTAAAGAGCCTTCCCATGTGACAAGTGTAAAGGCAGTAGAGGACTGACTGCTCTTCGTGTCCCAACTGTTGCAACCAACTTGAAGAAAGAAATGGCACCCAACGGTCGACCTATCCCTCTGGGATAGGTATGTGAGTCCCTGGTACTTCATTGCTCGCTTAGATCAAAATCCGTGGAAATCCAAAGCTGTTTTATATACATAAGTCATTTTTATTTATGAAGACAATTTAATGAATAGGAAAATTGGCATGAAAGCTTGCTACATTAATAGTTTGTATTAAAAAGTTAAAAACTTTCAAATGTGATTGCAGCTATTGTTTTTATTTTCCATTCTACCATTTGGCAGATCAGTGGTGAATCTGTGTTTTTTTAAGTCAACAGAACAATTTTATTGGTTATTCGGGAATTTCATCTATGCACCCTGATCACACTTACTTCCCAGTCCTTCCATGTGCATCCCCCTTGTGACTTCCACCTCAACAACAACAACAACAACAACAACAACAACAACAACAACCACAACAACAACTAAGCAAGCAAGCAAACAAACAAAAACCAGTTCAATTTGTGTTATCTGTATACTCATTGGTGTGTGGTCAAACTCTCTGTGGCCTTCCCCTCAATAGAGCTGAGCCCTTCCCCTCCTGTTTCCCTTCTAGAAGCCATCAACTGTGGAAGGCCAACTTCAGTATCCATATCACACTTCTTAAGAGTTCTCTTAAATGGCTTCCTGTTTAGGCTGCTACATGGCTCTTTCTTTTGTGGTGGGTTGGGTCAGAGTAGGGATTGTCACAGAAGCCTTCCATGTCCCTTTTTCTCAACTGTGCATCTACAGTGATAGGTATCAATGCCTCAATAAATTCCTTTGCTCTTTACAGTCAGCAGAGCATGGATCATGGGATTCCACATGGTTTCTGGCCACGACACAGACTATGAATACAGCCCTCCTCACTCCCACCACTGCAGCAGGATCACAGATCCAGACAAGGCCCTCAGAGGCAGCCTGGACTATAAACATCAAAATGGCCTCATGGATATCTTCTTGGCCTTTGGTGGTAACATAGGCCATGGGCATCTATACAGACCCCAGCTGCAGTAGAACACAGATGTGGACATGGCCCTCAGTGGCAGCATTGGCCTGGACAAACATCACAATGGATTCAGGTGGCAGTGCAAGCCACTCAGATTAGTATGGCCCCTGGTGGTTCCAAGGCTCCTAGACATTGACACGGCTTCAGTTGGCAGCACAGACCACGAATATCTGTAGGGTCTTTGGTGGCCAAATGGGTCACAGACATCAACATTGACCCCAGCTGCAGCAGAACCTCAAACCAAGACCTGGCCCTCAGCAATGAATGTACCAAGACATCACCAAAACCTTAAGTGGCAGTGTAGGCTCTCTCACATCAATATGGCACTAGTAGCAGCATGGTCCATGAATATCAACATGGATTCAGGTTGCAGTGCAGACTGTGGTCATCTGCATGGCCTTCTGTAGTAACGTGGGCCACAGACATCAACACAGACCCCAGCTGCAGTAGGACCCTGGTCCTTAGTGGCAGCATGGGCCCAGACATTGTGGTGAGTCTTTGTTTGTATGTTTGTTTATTGTTCTTTTTACCCTTATATCGAATCTAATCCTTAATCAGTCATGCCAAGGCCACATAAAGGTTTTGTTATACATACATCAAACTTCTAGGTATTTCAATAATTTATAAATAAATATTCCAAAGCCTACAAAAATACCACTTTCCCATCTAATTTCTATCTCCATCACATTAAATTGCACATTTAACAAAGACCCTACTTCTAAAAGACTAAAGACTAGCTAATATTGAAGTGCTTCACTTTCATGGCAACTTTTAAAGCTGTATTCCATGCTAAAGAAAATAATTACTTTAAGCCAAACTTAAAAGAGTTGTATGCGCCTATTTCCTGTTATCTGTGATGCAAGGAGGCCTAGCCTTGGTGTGAACTTCCACTAATCTTATCAGTTTAAAACAGATTTTGCAAAGAGCAATTGAATCACAGAACCAGGAAACAGTGCTGTGCTAATGAAATTCATCTATCCACTCAAGAAACTTTAATGGGCCCTCTACCCTAGAAAAAAAATAAGATATTAAGTTCTCCAACATTGGTGATAAAGACTATCGATTCCTGGATGGAGAGCACATCCCAGGTAACAACTAAGCAAAGGGACCTCGAAGATGTGGATTTCTAGGAACCTTTCCAGAAAGAGTGTTCACAGCCTGAACCTATACATCCCATATACCATGGCATTTGTCTCTGTGATTAAAGTTTTACTGAAACACAGGACAAAAGTTTCTGGATCTAACATCGGTAGCTGATATCAGGCTGGGAAATATTATAGGAGCCTCTTGGGCCTCAAGACCAGCAACAGCGACTCTATGGCTCTTCATAGGAAGAGTTTACCAAGTGCTGACCAAGGCAGAGGCTGCTGAGGCTTGAGAGGTGGTTTGTACCCTCCAGCTTGGGAAGCGTGTGCTGAGGCTCCAAGTAAATTGAAAGGCCCATTTCTGGGAACTGGATGTGACCTGATATAGGAAGGAATGGTATGGCTAGAGGAACAACCATGGTCTAAACCACAAACCACTTTGTCCTTAGATATTGAAGACAATAGGTTATAACTCATGCACCATGACCTATGGGCTGCAGGTCATGTTTTAGACAAATATGAAACTATTGCATTAACAAAGTCTTTAGATCCAACTGAAGATCCATATAACCCTATAGACTTGTGTGGGGCAGAGATCGTGTGCTTCTTCTGCCTAGGGAGAATTAAGAACACACAAGATTCAAATGTAAATTAAAGCAAATCATGGGTTAGTCCATAAGCTGCTGTTTTCTAGTAGTCAGTAAGGAATCCTTCTTTCAAAATCCTGAAAAAAGAGTCTAAATCTTTTGACATACAGAGGAGAATTATGCTACTGGGGAAGAAACACCAGAGTTTTAGAATTAAAAAATGTATAAATTTTTCTACTAATAAAACGCAACTAAAGTTCAGCAGGTTACATGCAAAACAAATCAGTCAGTCAGAGCCTGTGCACCCTCCTGTATAAAATGAGGGCTCTAAAGTACATATAAGACAATCACTAGCACGATAAAAATGTGTGTAGTTTTAGGTTCCAGGCCTGACACAAAGTAGTGGCCCAATGATGCTAGCCTAGTTATAGCAGATGGCTTTCTAAGTGCCTACCATATACAAAAAAAAATATAAGCAGACAGTTGATAACTTGTTATTACTGTACTTTCATTAGTAAATAAATCTACCTAATACCAATGTTTCTACTTACACAACATACATATCATCCAAAAAGCCTTCATTTCTCCTTCTACAATCCCACATTACTCACCAAACTTTTACAAATGTACAATATAAAATCCTAAATCCCCCTAACCTTACCTCTCTAAACGCAACCCTTCTGTCCATATCAGACAGACATGACCATCTCCTGGTAGATAATGGTGTTAAACATGATAAGGTCATTCTCAAAGCAGACTTATGGTACCCTTAGAAGATGTCAGTGCTATCTACATCCAGTGGTCACCAATGCATTGAGAATTATATCTGAATCCAATTTCTTCTTCTTCTTCTTCACAAACCAATGTCCATTTCTATCTCTGTAGCATTGCATAACTATCCTCTGTCTTATCTTCTCAGCACCTAGAAAAATCTTTCTAGATAGGGCCCAAACACCATCATGCTTTTACATTGTTCTTTTTCATTTATTCAGGAAGCTCTGGTCCACTACTTCTCTACATCCTATAGAACTTCGTTAGCTAGACACATGTTTTCATTCCTGAACTGTTCTACAACTAGCACACCTATCTGCGGGTGCTTCCATGACATGAATCTTGCCTCACTTGACTTCACACCCTCAACACCTTCTGTGTTTCTTGCCTCACAGTCATTACCAGGAAAGATTTGCCAACTGGTAAATGAAGTGACAATTACCCCTCGGCTGTCTTCACAGGCTCAATTAAAGACAACTGTATTCTACGTTAATCAGAATCTTGTTGCTGCATGCCCTGAGTTCTTCGGCATATGTAAAATCAGAGGAGAACAAGATCCGGGAGCTCAGGGTAGGGTGGGGTGGGACACGAATGATCATGAGACAATGGTGTCAATCAGATGAAGATAAAAACCAGCTGCACACGTGCTTCCAGAGTCCCCCCTCACCCCCAAGGTAGCATTGCAATGCCAACAGTGCCAGGTAGTTGCGAGCTTCTTGCTGGATGCAAATAAGATCTCACCTTGAAATCTCAACCACATGCATAGATGTGGGTTTTATTTTTCCTTTAGGTTGCACCACCTGTTGTATGTATTCACTTTTAAAATTCTGAGAAGACAAAACTAATCTTAAAATCCTTTCTTTTTTTACTATGAGTTAGAGTCCTGATGGAACACCTTTTCTGTTTCTCACATACCAAATTCTAATTATAGCTATAACAAAATGCACTTATGAATTTTTGTTTCCTGGTGCCTCTCTTTTCTCACAGTGCTGTGTGAAATTATCAACTCTATTTGTCTTTACTCTCTGCACCAGGAATGCTTCAAAGAACAGTAATTAATATTTTGCAGATGACAACTAATACATATTCAAGGTACGAACTGTATTTTAGAGCATGTCAGAGGCTAAGAAAGTATCTGTGTACCTATTCCTCCTTGCTTCGCAGCTTAGTGCAGAAATGGTCAAAGGTAACAGAACAAAGACAAAAAATGATAAAGGCCTTCTGTCATCCTTTTCACTACAAAAAGTTGGCAAACGAAAAGAACCAATTCTGTGTTCTTTGTTGCTTTTCCCCACTGTCTAGCACATCATTTATCTATAGGGAATACTTAATAAACATGTGTTAAGTGAAAGAAGAAAGAGATGAACAAAAAAATAACACAAAAAAAAGAATAAAACTTGGTGTCTTAGGAAATATCCTCTGCAGGAAGGCAAACATGTACTAAACGTGTCTTAAAAGAAGAAGGTGGCTGTGATATATATCAGAAAAACAAAAATACTCCAAGTGACCCAGAACACTGAGCACTGACTGCCAAGTTCAATAGGTAACTCTTCCCAACTTCAGTCACTTGTTAGTGCCCACCCTATAAAATAAACTATTTGGATTTCTTTACCAAGAAAAAATTACAGCCTTAATATAGATAAATTCACAATAAGAAACAATGAACAGTTTTGTTGACAATGGGAGTTACATCCAAAAACAAGGCAAGGCTTTGAAGACATGATGTGGGGTGGCTCCCTGGAGTCCCCTGTCACAACCCTTGTGGTCCACATCATGTCACCTCACCAAGGTTAAGACACTTTCTTTGAGGGTGATGAGTATGCCTAGAGAAAAGAAATTATGATATCAGTTAGGATTCAAGGATTAAACTCTAGATTCTGGACATGAATTTCAGGAACCAGATTCCGAGTGGTAATGAAGATTAAAATGAGGGAGCCAAGAACATGCCATCCACACTGATGGAAAAAAATTGTTGCTAGTTTGCTCACTGAATGTGACCTGTCTGCAAATGTGAATGGCTGTGCATCTTTAGCTCCAACTAGCTACTGCCTTTGCTGTTTTATATGTACTTCTGAAATCTGAAAATCAGTCATTCATATGCATCGAGCATTGAGAAAGGGTGTCCATGGTAAGCCACATACCTTTTCTACTTTAACGCCCATCATTGTGTCAGTTTTTATCACTATACCCTTTTCAGTAACTAAGAAGTAAACAGATTTTTCTAGTTGAAACTAACTTTCTCATGGCAGAAAAAGCTGTGTATAGTGTCAATAGGATCCATGTTTGTCAAATATCATGCACTATTCAATCCCTACGCAGAACAAAGGGTGAGCAGAGCTTTCTTTTTTTTTTCATTTTTTGAAATATCTTTTTTTATTATTATTAACTTGAGTATTTCTTATATACATTTCGAGTGTTATTCCCTTTCCCGGTTTCCGGGCAAACATTCCCCTCCCCCTTCTCCTTCCTTATGGGTGTTCCCCTCCCAACCCTCCCCACCTTGCTTCCCTCTCCCCAATAGTCTAGTTCACTGGGGGTTCAGTCTTAGCAGGACCCAGGGCTTCCCCTTCCACTGGTGCTCTTACTAGGATATTCATTGCTACCTATGAGGTCAGAGTCCAGGGTCAGTCCATGTATAGTCTTTGGGTAGTGGCTTAGTCCCTGGAAGCTCTGTTTGGTTGGCAGCTGTACATAAGGGGTCTCGAGCCCCTTCAAGCTCTTCCAGTTCTTTCTCTGATTCCTTCAACGGGGGTCCTGTTCTCAGTTCAGTGGTTTCGAGCAGAGCTTTCTAAATGCTATGGTTACATGCATCCTCCAAAGTCTGACTGATGGAAAATTAAGTCTACCACAAAAGGTATAGATAGTGTGGTCAGGGGAGATTTTTTATTTATTTTATTTTATTTTTTAACTTGAGTATTTCTTATTTACATTTCGAGTGTTATTCCCTTTCCCGGTTTACGGGCCAACATCCCCCTAATCCCTCCCCCTCCCCTTCTTTATGGGTGTTCCCTTCCTCATCCTCCCCCAATTGCCGCCCTCCGCAACAATCACGTTCAGTCTTAGCAGGACCCAGGGCTTCCCCTTACACTGATGATCTTACTAGGATATTCAATGCTACCTATGAGGTCAGAGTCCAGGGTCAGTCCATGTATAGTCTTTAGGTAGTGGCTTAGTCCCTGGAAGCTCTGGTTGCTTGGCATTGTTGTTCATATGGGGTCTCGAGCCAGTCAGGGGAGATTTAAGACTCCAGGGAGCCACCCCACATCATGTCTTTATAAAGGGGCTTGTTCACTGTCTCCCACTCCACTGCCAAGTAAGAAATATGTGTTTCTTCTCCTAGAACTCTAATGTAATCTTAGATGCAGGCAGACAGGGCACAAGCCTGCTACTGTCTCCACCCTGGACATGGCAGCTTCTAGAACTGTGACAAATGCACACATCTGTTCTTTACAAATTATTCATCTCAGATCCTCTCTTCTAGCAACACATAACAGACTGAAACATGGAGCGTGTTTGCCTCCTGACTGGTTCACAGGACATCTGCTGACATTAATCTAAAATCGGCTCCCAAGCATGACCTTTTCCTTTGTAATATTCACAAAACTAAAACAAACCATAACCTTTTAACTGTACCATGTAAAAATGAAATTAAACCTTTCCCATTATGATGCACTTACAGTAGTGCCATGCCTCTGAGGCTTTCTTCACTCTTAAGCTGTATTCACTGTGGTCTGCAAGGCTGAAAGAGATGAGAGAGAGAGAGAGAGAGAGAGAGAGAGAGAGAGAGAGAGAGAGAGAGAGAGAACTATACCATTTAAGAAAGAAGAGAAATAAGGAAGATAGAAAAGAAAGAGACAGAGACAGAGAGACAGAAAGAGAGGAAGGAAGAAAAGAAAGAAAGAAAGAAAGAAAGAAAGAAAGAAAGAAAGAAAGAAAGAAAGAAAGAAAGGAAGGAAGGAAGGAAGGAAGAAAGGAAGGAAGGAAGAAAGGAAAGAAGGAAGGAAGAAAGAAAGGTAATTATACCATTTGAAGGCAGAAGCCAGCATCTAAGTGAAACCGTGGAGAAGAATATATGATAGACCTTATTTCTGCTACACTGATGCCTTATTACAGGAATCAGCCCATTGTAGCAATAAAATGTTGTGACAATTTGATGTTACAAAACAAACTTGATACCACCACTCTCTTAGCAGCTTGCCCATCGATTTCCTCTCTGTTTCCTTTTATGAAGGGAAAAAAGAAAAGTGAGATGAAAGATAATGAACTAGCTTGGGGAAAAATGAAATGCCATTACGATCTCAGGCAGATACCCCTAAAAGGCTGCCTCTGCTTCAAGTTATGTGGTAATTGCATTTTCTGAGTCAAAAATATAACACATAATGGAAGTATTGGTTAACAAAAGGCTGAATGCTACTATCAGGATAATTCTAGGTTGCACAAGGTCTAGTATAGCACATAGACCTTGGGTCCAAAGCTTAATGAAGAGATGAGATACTGGATCACAGGTTAGAGATACCTCAAGACTCTTAGGATTGTTATGGATATTATCAGTGTCTGGCTTATCAATACAGCCCATCTTTTTTCAAATAAGCAATAAGTTAAAAGCTGAATTGTATACGAAATATTGCTTTGGAGTGACGGAGAAAGTGGAGGGTGATGAGGACGGTGAGATTCACAGTTTAGGTCATTGTAACTACCCAAATAAGAGCTAGGAAAGAAGTGAGGTCCTCCTTCCTGGAACCCACCCATGATGTGTTCATGAGGAGTGGGATATCAGCAGGGGTGCTCTCATTAAGGATCTTGAGACTGGGGACTATCTTAGATTATTTGGATGAGGCACAGATGCAGTGCCCTCATTGGAGACAGGCAGAGAGGAAATGAGTCCATGCAAAAGGAAAAGCATGACGTTGAGGCTGAGTGGAGAGCATGGCTGTGAGTCAACGGATGCTGACTGTCCATCAGGAGCCAGGAGACGAAGCAGCTGTGTGTGCCAGAGCTGTGCATCAGTTGCTTTCCTGATGTCTTGATTTCTGCCTGTAATACTAAATTCAGACTTATGGAGCCTAAATCTACAAAAGACTGTAATTTCTGTAGTCTCAATCTATCCAGTGTGAGGTTCTTTCTTACATTAACCATAGAAAATGATACAGCTGTCAGTAAGTTTAACTAAAGTATTGTTATAATATAAAGTCTAAGTGTTATTCAGACACATTTTCCTACTTATTTATACCCAATAAAAGTAGCCTTCAAGGGCTCTCCTTTCCATATGCCATAAACGGAAGCAGTACAAAACATCAATTCCTGTGTGTGAGCATCAAACTCTTCATACAGCAAAAGAGTTAAGCTCAATGCACAAGTCCTTGCTTCCTTCCCCTTTGTTAGGACATCAGGAGGTGTTTTCCCCACCAGGATGGGTGTTAAAGTCTCATCCTAAGTTTTGAATGCAAATGGTCTCAGCAGATTCTTATGCATGGGTTTTTTTTTAACCAAACATAATTTTTTTCCAAACCATATTGGAAAAAAATCTGAGAGATATGGAAAGTATGCCCACAAAACTTACTTTGAGGGGTCAAAAAAGGAATAGTAGAAAATATTGAGTTTCTATTATTGCCTTGTATGGTGGAAAAACACATTTTTAAAGTAATTGTAGGGTATTAAGACAAACCTTTTTTCTCTTTAATTGTGCTTTATTCGCAGATAGTGTGGCTGAGAACTTACTCTAATTTTTTTCAGCACTGGTGATGGACAGCAGATCCTTTTGCATTCTGGGAAAGAGCTCCACATTGAGGTGGACCTTCAGCTCCTAATATTTTTAGTTTTATTTTTATGTTTATGAAAAAAATGATCTGGCTGCTTTACCTGCAGTATCAAAAGACATTTGAGGTTTTTGTTGCCTATTAAAAACTATTCAATTTAATGGGGAAATTTTAATAAGATTCAGAATGGGTATTTACACAGGCAGAAGGAAAGTTAATTTATTAGTGTTCTGAGAAGGAATTTACGTAAGGATTTTATAAGAACATTATAGACATTTTAAAATTAATAATCAAGTTTAAATATTGAGAATTGTGATTATTTTATTATTGGTAAACCTTTTGAGTTAGTTGATAACATTCCATCATGTAAGATAACTATTTTATTCCATTTTCAAGCTTGAGAATGAAGTGAAAGCTAACACAAAATGTACAATATTGGAGGCTTCATGGGCTTTGCTCACTACAGAATAGCAGTTAGAGAATTTTTGCCTCTAACATAAGCCAAAGCCAGTGTACCTAAACCAACAAAGGGGCAGTATGGTTAGGAGTTGATGCAGCATGACAGTAACCATGGCAATGCACAGATGGTACTGAAGATCCTTCTTCTGACATAACCAAGCATGGCTATTTTCCCTAGAAGGACCAGGAGAGCAAATGGTTGTTTACATGTTTTAAGAAGGAGAAATTTCATGAAATATTTAGAAAGCACCACAATTTTCTAGTAACGATTTTGCTGATTTGTTTATTTGCAAGTTAATAGGTATCCCTTTGCCAAAAAATGAGAGTTTGGGGCAAGCCGAAGCAGTCAAGCAGTTAGCTAGTTAATTTCCTGCCATAATTCATTCATAGAATTATGAAAAGAAAAGAATTAAAGTGTTTAAAATAAACTTGGTAAAAAGGAAAATATAAAAAAATTCTCAAGAAGTTCTGCCCTAGCATCAATGCAAATGTATTTAATACTGTGGAATACAATTTCTGAATTGCACTTAAAATGGCTAAAATGATAAACTGTGTGCTATGCACGCTGTGTCATGATAAAAAGTGAAAATGTACATTTAAAAGATTTGATAAAATTGCTTTAATACAACTTATTTTCTTCCCAAAACATGTGAGATCAATGATTTATTCCATATTAATTATAATTGTCTTCTTGCTCAGATTGAGATACAAAGGATATTTCGTATATTCTAAGTCATTAAATCTACTGTTGTTTATTCAATGAAAACCAATGAAACTATTCTTTCAAACCAAACTTTCAATTACTAGTCAAACAACCATTTTCTAAACGCTAATAATTTAATTATATTTAATTTTTTTGACTTCTTTACTTTAACAAATAATTTTCATTATTTTTATCCAAAACATTAGCATTGGTTAACATCAATGTGTTGTCATGCTCTTGACAAAAAGAGAAGAGTGTGGACCTGAGACAATATGGCAAACAGGTTATGGAAAGTCTCATAGATGGAATAGGAAAGAAAGAAAATGAGGGAGGCTAGAAGCCAGGAATTTCAAACTTTTCTGCAGACTACCTCCTCCCTCAAAGAACCACCTACTAACATCGATGGATTTGTATTCTATAAATCTCTCCTTCTTTCAGGAATATGGTCACAGAAAATGCATAAACCTCCAAAGAAAGTTCTGGAGTGAAGGATAGACTATGTCTCCCTAAATACGCCAGTCTGGCATAAGGATTATTTTGAGTTGACAACCAGGAAGTACTCTCTCCTCTACTTTCCAAAAGAGAAAGTGGGAAAGAGTGTCAGACTCATTGGCACATGGAGTGGAGGGGATTTCCTAAACAGAACACCAATGGCTCATGCTCTAAGATCAAGAATTGATAAATGGGACCTCATGAAACTGGAAAGCTTCTATAAGACAAAGAACATAGTCAATAAGACAAAACAACCACCTGCAGATTGTGAAAAACATCTTCATTAACCCCCATCTGATAAAGGGCTAATATGCAAAATATAAAGAACTCAAGAAACTAATCTCTAAAACACCAAACAATCCAATCAAAAAATGGGGTATAGAGCTAAACGGAGAATTCACAACAGAGGAATCTTGAATGGCTGAGAAGCACTTAAAGAAATGTTAAAAGTCCCTGTGATCGAGTAAATGCAAATCAAAACAACCCTGAGATTCCACTTTGCACTAATCAGAATGGCTAAGATCAAAAACTTGGGTGACAACACATGTTAGCAAGGATGTGGAGAAAGAGGAACACTCCACACCACAGGGGCATGTGCTCCATCCACTATGTTCATAGCAGCCTTATCTGTGATAGCCAGAAGCTGGAAACGACCCAGATGTCCCACAATGGAAGCACAGCATAAATTTATACAGAAATATTTTCCCTTCTCTCCTGGGAAAGTGAAAAGATGATCTGTGAGGAAGACTTCATGGGTCCTCACCAGTCTAACCATAACTCAATAAAACCAGATAGCCAACAGTGTTCAGTTCCCCCACAATTTGCCACACTAGAGTTAATGTGGCCTTTTCCCCCTTGAGTTTCTTCCATTAAAAAAAATTATGTTCTTTCCTGAAGGTACCATATAAGACAGCTCTGACTGCTTTTTAAGATTTAGATTTTTCCAAGTTTTCTCCAATAGGCATATGGACTAAATATCTCAATAAGCATGATATGTTTTTTCTTATTAATTAATTTTTCTGAAGGCATCTCACATAAGAGCTTAGAAGAGTAGAGAAGAAAATATTTTTCCTCCAATGTCATAACAAATGTCACATAAGTGATAAGATGACTCATGGAAACAGTATGGATATACTAATCCACTCTAGGTAAAATTCAAAAAAGTGACCACGATTAAGAAAATAGGACAGATACCTATGCAGATAATAAACACAGCAGGGAATGCAGCCTCCATGGATCCTTTAGGACAATGGTTATCTCTTTTGACTTGAGGGATCCTTGGTTAGAGACTGCTGTGTCTTCAGCCACTGTTGGGTTAGGGCCAAATAAAAAGTTATCGCCCTTTGTGCATTTTCCAAGAAAAAAATTATTGAAATTTGGAGGTTCAGTAAGCTTAATTTGGAAATCCTTGCCTTTTTATACTCTCAGGATAAAATAACCCAATACATTTTTCTAGTAGAATAAATCTGAATTCTAAATAAGCAAAACAAGTTTCCAAGATGAATGAAATTGTAAAAGGACGCCAAATGAGCTGCATCGAGCTGGACCTACGTGTCATAACTACATTTGCTTTAATAGAGCTAGCCTTTTGAAGTTACTCAGCTGATACTTAAAACGTACACATTCTTTAATATGTCTAATATCTCTGAATCTTTAAGGCGGGTCTGCTGTAGCAACTGAAGATGCTTTTCTGCTCAGTAGATCTTAAAAATAATTTCTAAACCTTCACTTTCCTTGACTCTTTTCTGAAAGACATGTGAGCTTTAAGAACACTACATACTCATATCATAACTCCATCAGGATACAATGTCTGTCTACAGGGCAAAACCTGTTCCCTCTAAACTTTACCCCATAACCTGGCAGATGCGTTACACACCAATCTTCTGCCTAATAGATGATGAACAGTTCTGCCCAGTCTCCAGCAATTTCCCACTGCCCATTTCTCCAGGCAGAAATCCTACAGTGACTCTCCTCCTGGTCCGAGTAAGCTGTTCCGCTTGCCTTACCACATTCACCTCTTAAGCCTGGAGCACAGATCTTCATCTTTTGAGAGATAACTTTAAATTGAAACATTCTGAGAAACAGATGAAGAAGAAAAATCCACTGAAAGAAAATTCAGAAAATGTTATGTTCATGAACCATTCTAAAAAGGAAAAAAAACAAATTTTACCATTTTTGTTCTCAAGGTTTACCTTTTTTGAGATTGTTTTGCAATATGACCCATATACTGAAACATCGCCTCATCTAAACAAAGGGGAAACGTGTCATCCACTGAAGAACCATTCCCTTATTCACTGAGAATAGTTTTCTGTTACCACCGTCTTCCTCACAGTGTTCTAGAATTACAGCCTGGCCATGAACCATGAAAAGCAGTTCATTTTTTTCCTTCAGTATTTTATGCTCACTGGTGAAACTTGTGGGGAGAAACACTATGTATATTTTTCTAGAAATTAGAACAAGACAGTGTAGTTTATAGCTTAAAGAGGCTTAGAAATCATAAGAAGTATACACATTCCAAAGAAATCTGAAAGAACAACTCACCATCATGGGGAAGGGGCAGATTTCTCTCACTAGGTTAAGTCTCTCTGCCATTTGTAGCAGTGTGCTTCTCCCTAACTTCGTGGCACAATGTCTGCCCAATGTTATAACACAGAGAAGAGGTACGTTCTTAACAAAGCTGAAATTATTAAACCCTCAACAAACATCGATGCCTACTCTTAAATCCAGTTTGACTGTCTTATCAGGAGGGGGTGATAAAGAGGCTGGTTGGGATAAGGCCAGCTCTGGGTCCAGACCTTCGCTGCTCCTGACTTTGACTGCCGCATGCACTGTTTAGCAGTCTCCCCACATTTCAGGCTCTGCCTTTTGACTTCTCCCCAAAAGTTCATGTTGTTCAAGTTTTCAAAATTGCCTTAGAGATTTTTCCCAAACGTCAAAGTCCTGAGTTCCTTTATACCATGTCCAGCAGTAGGTTTTGATTTGCATTTATTCATGAATTCATCAGAAACTAGTTTTTGATGCCCATGACATGTAATCACAGTACTGTTCTTAGACCCACATTTTTAGAGATTTGAGACCTCTGACAATACCTCAATTAAACTCTTATTGAATACATAGATGACCCAAGACACACTGAATATACGTGAGACCTAAGAGGTATATGCAAATAAAATTTAACGTGCTCTCCCCTGGCAAGACAAGTTTGGGGGTAGGGTGGGGGTAAGCAATCATCAAGCAAGTTTAAAAATGGGAATAAGGCCGTGTCATGGAGATGGAGTTAACTGAAAATGTTACTCATAGTGTGGTGCGAGTTTACCCTGATCCCCCCCACACACTCTTAGTGAGTTACTTTGCTCTTTTTATATGGTGCTATTTTACAGAGGATGTAGCCCCTCTGTTCTTTTCCATGACCTTGCATTTTCCAAGCATCCCTCTCTCTTCTGTTATCATTTTCTTCATCCCCATGGCATCATTGTTTTCAGCCCATGGCCCTGATAGTCTTTATCTTAAAAGAACTCATTGCCTTCACTGCACAGACCGTCCCAGTTGCCCAGTCAGTTTTCTCAGTTCTCTGTTCTGTTTACCATAGTCAACTCAGTCACAGACTCTACTTCCTACACTGCCCAGCCTGCTCCAGCCTGGCCCCTGACCTCATCACTATAGAGACATTGCTCTTGACAAAGAACTCAGACTCCCAAACCAGGGGGCCTTCCACTCTCTCCACTAGCTTTCCTTTCCTGAAGGTACCCCCAGATTCTCTCTAACTCTCAGGTCTCCCTCCAGCTCCAGTCACAAAGTCAATTAATCAACCTAATAGCACAACCACAGTTCCTTCCTTGGGCAAGTAGGGAGTATAAAGCCTCACTTGCATGTCACCTGTGACTAGAGAGCAGCACCATGTATTAAAGATATCAACTCCCGTGTGTGTTAATGAAGACGCTGAAGGCTCAGATTATTTGCCCAATTCTGTTTTAACCTCAGGACAAAGCAGGGTGATTGCTTTCTTAAAGTCTCTTCTTTCATTTGTCACATTTAATTATGTGTATGTCTGTGTATGTGGGTGTGTGTAACATATGTGTGCATGTGCCAGAGATACTGGGTGCCCTGGAGTGGGTGTCACAGTTGGTGGTGAGCTTCCTGACATGGATGCTGAGGAACAAACCGAGGGCCTCTGAAAAGAGACGTGAGTGCTCTTAACAGCTGAGTCTGCTTTCCAGCCCTGATTTGTTATATTTATTACATTAATTATACAATATTTTATAATTGTATATTACCATACATATTACATTATACATATTATATAATTATATTAAAATATTTATTATATTAATTATATAATGTCATTATTTTATAATTAATGATATATTGTTAAATTATTAATAATTTAATAATTACTAACATGTAGCTACTATACACACACACACACACACATATATATATATACATACAGAGAGAGAGGGGGGGAGAGAGAAGAAGGGAGGGGAGGAGGGGGACAGAGGGAAGACATACATTGCTAACAAAGCTTCTATATTGTTTCATTGGTGAATTTAGAGTTTTCTAGATCTTGGTTTGATTGACATGACAAAAAACAGTTTATTTAAAACTCAGTACATAAATGATTCAACATATTAAAAACAATAAACGGAGGATAAACTAAAACTTAAGATAACAGAAGCACAATTTGATGCCCTGTTTTCATTCAGTGGTGATAACCAAGTATTTCCAGTGACAAATATGCATTTTTCATGTGCTATTTTGTGTCTGAAAACAAGCTCATTAATAAGGCTGCCAACATAGGTTTTCAAAAACTTTTACTATTTAGCCTGGACCTGGTTTGACCTCACCATCTATATCAACAACAAACCATCTTGAATGGGACAGAGATAAACTCTGTGTTTTCCATTCACCTCACTCCTGATTCACAAGTCAACCAAGTATTGAAGGTGAGCAAAGGATGACTGTGCCTACCTGTGACGCCTCCCTCCTCCCCCAGCCGACTGGCTATAAATGACTTCTCTGAAATTTAGTTTATTCTTCTGTAACTTGAACAAGCAAATAAAACCTACTCAGGATGATGCTGGGCTTATGTAAGTCTTGTAGGAGGTCATTCAAAGCGCTTAGCATTTAGATGTTCAAACACTGGGCTCATTTCTCTCCCTTCTTTTCTCCTTCCTATCAAATGTGAAACATCTGAGTCTGGGAGTCTTCCCTCTCCTCTGTCGTTTACCTTCCTCTATGATCACATGTTCCCAGAACATGCCAGGTAGTTGCAAGATTAGGGATGTGTCCTGACGCAGATCCTAAGACGGAGGAGAAGGTGATACTCGAGGCACATGCAAGATGGTTTTTGCTAGTCGGACTCTTGCTCCAGGAAGAAGCAATGCCCAGCCTTCTATAAGGTGAGATACACAAGCTGTGCAGTAATACAATACTCTGTGAATTACCTCACTATTCACATCAGCACAGGGCTGTGATATTATCCCACCAGCCCAGGAGTCTGTCTCCATCAGTACATCCAAAGCACCAGTTTTAAGGAGTTAGTATTCTTACAAAATGTTTTTCCTCTCCCTTCTGTATATAATGGGTCAGGGACAAACACCGGGTTTAACCGCTACTTATCTCTGATTCCTTCTGCATCTGTTTAATTAAGGGCATTTGGTTTTGATAACCCGAGTTAAGCTCTTGTTTTAGTTACTGTTGTCACTGAATTCTATAGTGGAATTTAATAACTTTACCAAACTCTGAAGTAATAAACTATTTTTGTATCTGTAACCCAAATCATTCTCACTCTGATGGTAATCTCCACTATCTCTTAAGTTAATTTCACCTAATGTTGGCATACTTCTAAGTGATTCTTCTTATACTTCTAATTACTCACATTAAAATCACATTTATTACAATGACTTGCCAGGAGTCCCCAGTGAAGGAATTTAATTTTCAAGTTCGTCATTTTAGTTTTGAAGCCTGTCTGTATGTGGAGAGATGACTTGTGATACGGAGCCGAAGAAAATGGGAATTCATCTTTTCCTGAAATTGGTTCTCACTCTCCATGTGTACTACAAATGGTAAGAACAGAGATCGGGCCCAGTTCTACTACATCCTCTGAGTAACTCCAGAAGCTCTGTTTGTGGTGCTGGGAACCAAACCCAGGACCTTCTGCATGACAAGCAAGCGCTTAGCCACTGAACTATATCCCCATAACCTACGGGGAGGGATGATGTTATGAAATCATACAAAGGCAATGAAGACATATAATGGACAAAGTTGACTACCTCATTACCCGCCTGTGTCTGTAAGCTGTGACACAGTTCACCACAGTTGTGAGTTCCATGAACCCAGCAGCAACAAAAGGAAACATCTCTCTTTCTCACATCAGGATCCAAGTCTTTGGTGTTTGTCTTGGTTCTCATAGCTCTCTACAAATCTAGTGTTCGGCTTACTGTCCTGTGCCATGGTTCCCAGGCCCTTCGTTGCAGTCTCTAGGAACTAGCTGTAGAACTCCTGCGCCTCCACAGCCAACCACCTACTTGATACTTATCATCTGTGTATTCATAAGTATTCTAACTTATTTATTTTTTGTAATTCTAATCAAGTGCTAGGACTTCAGATACCAAATATAGTCCAGATGTGCCCAGGTTTGATGTTGATGTGTAACCCAAGATGGCTTTATTTAACTACTTACTGCATGGGTGGATTTTTGGCCCAATCATAGCTGCTCTAGGCCACCATGTGTCCCAGCCCCTAGCTGTCTGCTCTCCTAATTTGGAGATCTTGTGGATCTTGGAAAGTTTCTCAAATTTATCATAGAAGGCCATTCTGCAATACAATAAAAGTACTCTCTCCTTCAAAAAAAATCTGCATGATGAAATTTAATCCTCAGTATCTGTATTTGAGGAGGTCTCTGGGAGGTGTTGAAACCATGACCCTCATAAACAGGGTAGCAGTATTTAAAAGAATCCAAACAGACCCTGTTCCTTTCCATTGGTAAATTAATAGCAGAAACACTGTTATCTATGAAATCCCACTAGCTATGAAGTCCTATTTCAGTTTCCAACCTGCAGAAATGTTAGAAGTAAGTCCATATCCTTAATAAGACTTCTTCTGCCTTGCGGCATTTTGTTATAGTAGCCTTAAAAAAAAAACTAAAACTAAAACACAACACAACCCCATTCTCCTTGACATACTCTATGGGGAAACCGATCTATTTGCTGATTTCCTGAAGGTTAATGTTTTAAATACTGTTTATTGACAGTAAAGTCTGGCTTAGGAAATCACACATAGTCTGCTACTGTAAGGACATCATTTATTATTGTTTCTAAATGTAATTTATGTTAGGAACAAACATTTCTTTAGTTGTTTTTCTAGTCAGCTTTTCTTGGGGTGGGGGGTGACAGAATTTCCAGGTAGACTCTGTAACAAAACCATGCTTTCTGACACTCTGTTGGTTTTTTCCTCAATTACTGCTAATTTTTCCCCATTTATTCTTTCCTACAAGCAATGACTTAGTAATTACTTGTTATTACAATCACTCATTATTTATGGTCACAGGAGACAAGGGCTCCTATAAAACATCGGATGTCCTCGGATAACTGGAAATATGGCAAGCTACTCTTTAGAGAGTAGCTGTGATTCAAAATTTCAGGTTAAGGGTTTGTCTTAATTAGGTTTCTATTGTTATGATAAACACCATGACCAAAAGCAACTTCTCAGGAGAAAAGGGTTTATTTCAGCTTACAGTTCCAGTTAATAGTCTATCACTGGGGAAATTTAGGGCAGGACCTCAAGCAAAACTGTGGAGGAATACTGCTTGCTTACAGCCTTTCTCCCCATGAGTTTCTCAGGTCACTTATACCACCTCAGGAGAGCCTGCCCAGGAGTTACCTGGACCCTGCTGTACCAATCCCATTCAAGAAACTGCACAACAGACTTGCCCACAGGCAAATCTTACTGAGGCATTTTCTCAGTTGAGATACCCTCTTCCCAAATGATTCTAGTTTGTGTCAAGTTGACATAAAACTAGACAAGACAAGATTATTTTTCTTCATTAATAAAAGAATGATGGAACTTACAAACTGGCAATAATTGCATTTTGTATCATCTACTTAGAGGTTATTGAATAAGAATAGGGAGCATAGAGTCTAGAGAGACAGCTCAATAAGTAAGGTTCTCACTCTGTAAGCATGAAGGTTTGAGTTTCAGATTCTCAGAATCCATGTAAAAGCCAGATGCTATAGCACGGTACGCCTACACCCACACAAGAGCCAGAGACAGAAAACCCTGAGAGCTCACCAGCCACTCGCTTGACATCATTCCCAGCAGTGAACAAGATAACCTATCTCAGACAAGGTGGAAGGCAAGGACCAACACTTGAGAATGTCCTCTAACCTCTACTCACACTGTAGCATTTGTAGACACCTACACATGCATGCATACACACACATTCATAGATGCACACAATCGATTATATTCATCACATACCAACACATAAAAAGAATATAAAAATCATAATTTATTATATGCTGTGTACTGCTTCAATTCAATGGGGCCAAAACTGAAAATTACATCATTTGTTCATGAGTCCAGTTGATTATCTTTCTCACTGACTTGAGTGCTCTTACAAAACAATTTAGCAAATTAATAATACAATAAGATAGGCTTAGTATACTTGAAATATATAAAATATATAAAATATACTTCAAGTATAAAAATATATTTTATATATATTATTCAAGCTGCATATATTTGACTGTATATATATATATATATTATGCAAGCTGTATATATTTGACATACATGTGAGCACATGTGCATGTGGCCAAAGAGCTTCCTCTACTGATTTCTACCTATGTTTTGAGACACAGTTGAGTCACTTTTCTTTGTCTCTACAGAATATCTTTTTTTCCTGTACAGAACCCACATATTCTCATACAGGTAAACAGTGTGTTTCGAACATATGAACATCCAAATCCCTCCAAGAACCCAACCCCTGCTCCTGCTTGCTCCAAAGACTCCTGGTATGTTCACCTGCACCCTTAATGTCCTTTCCTTTTTGTTAAAAGCCCACTGAGTCCAATGACTCCTGCCTGTTGGAATGTTGATTGAGCTTAGTGACTTGTTTTTATATAGGTAGCCATGGCAGCAGTGAGTGTATGGGAGCCAGGTCATGCCCTGGTGACAGCATTTCATATTTCATTGCACTCTTCTCAATCTCCCTAGCTCTTACCTTCTTTCTACCCCTCTTTCACAATGTTCGATATAGGGTCTCTTTCTTTATTGACCTGGATGGAGTTTTCCACTTTAGTTAGGTTAGCTGGCCAGTGAGCCCTGAGGAGTCTTTATCTCCACCCACTTCTCTACCCAGCCCAGTCCTAGAGTTACAGGTGCATGCTGCTATGACCAATGTTTATTGTGGACATAGGATTGTGAGTGCTCATGTCCTCACGCTTGCATAGCAAGCACTTTATCTACTGAACTATATCTCAAGTTCCTTATTATTCTATTATTAATGTTATAGACAAGTTAGCCTTTCAGAAGACTTTCCCACCTTGCCTAGTCTTGTATACTGTAGGGGTTTACCTGTACAGGCTGGTACTATAAAAACAATGCATTCCTATTTACAAGTCTACTGAGTAGTAGGGGAGATCATTTCTACCTGTATAGCTTACCATCTGAATCCCAAACTTCAAAAAGAAAAAGGGCACACTGATTAATATAATGATGCACATAGAGAAAGAAGAACAATGCCCCCACCCCCACCACACACACACATGAACAATCTAATACCCACCACCTGGAACATGTTACTTTGCGTGACAGACAGAAATTAAAGTTGCAGATGAACCAATATTGCTAATTATCTGACTTTACCTAAGGTCTCTGGATTATATGGGTGGATCCAACATAATTTCACATGTGACTGATAGGCAGGAAAGTCATGTGATATAAGAAGGGATTGAGTCAACTTTCCTACCTTCAAACACACAGGCCATGAGGCAGGAGATGTAGGTGGCTTCTACAAGCTGGAGAAGTCAACCGAATACTTTTTCCCTAGACACCGCAGAGGGAAAATAGTTCTGCTTCTCTATCTAGAGAAGCCAATGTCGCACTTTTGGACTACAGAACTGTAACACATTTGTGTAGCACTAACCCACTAAGTTTGTGCTAATTTGACTGCAGCAATAGGAATAAAAGACGATGTATTTTCTACTCCAAGAAGCAAAAACTTGAATTCGAATGCAGTTTGACAATTTGTTTTTGCATATTCCATATCTTAACAACACTTTAATTGGCCTCCACAATTAAAAGGCCAACTATTCTATGCCAGTTAAGCAAACACAATGACCCAATTAAAACCTGAGGTCTGACAGTACAGTAACACATGGATTATTCCCTCTACTTAAAAAAAGAAAAAAATAAACTCTCTCAAGGATCCATCTTGACTTATGGATTACTGCAAAGTGTAAGCATAATACGGCTTATCAGTCAGTGAAGGAAGCTTTGCTTTAAACATATTTCAGCTAATAACTGAGACAGGAAAGTCAGAATTACATCATTATGTTGCAGTCCCAGGTAATAACCAAAAGGAGAAAGGAGACAGCTCCTGGCCGGGAATCAGCTAAGGGCAAAATTCAAATTGTGTCCAGTTTTCTTTCCTTGTGAGCTCATCAATACTTATATACACTTTACAGACTTAAAAATATCAAACAGAAACTAATATTTTATAGCACACAAAAGCAATGCAAAAATTCAGATTTTGGGCATTTACAAATAAATTGTATTAGGTACGGTGATGGCCATGTATTACTAATGTTTGTGTTCCATTTGTCATGTAACAACAGGACAGAGCTACTTCATGGGATGCAGAACCCAAAACGTTTTCTTCCTTGTCATGAAAGGTTTGCTGGCTCCTTCTCTAAGCAATGACTCCCACTAAAGCACAAAACAAGAAGCATATGGAACACTCAGGAAATATTGTCACCAATAAATAAGATTAAAACTAATTCAGGCTCCTTGTCACCAGCCAATTTGTGGGGAATAACCACAGACAGAAGAACATGGGCGGAGGGACCGCTAGGACGCACTCAGCAGAACAGGATGTGGGAAGGTCCATGGGGAGACTTTCTTTTCTCTGACAAAAGCATTTTCTAGGGGAAAAACAAGATCCTGGAGGTAAATCTATAGATAAAGGGAATAATTGCAGTATGTCAATTCTGGTTGGATTCTGACAAAAACACTAAGAGTCAAATACAGAATTACAAGGTAGTCATGGTAAGTTCACATATGGATATTAATAAATTGTCAATGTGCTTAAGTATTACTTTAAATTTTTTCTTCTAAGTTCCTAGAGCAATGGTTCTGAACCTTCCTAATGCCACAATCTTTAAGATAGTTTCTCATATATCAGTGACCCCCCCAACCATAAAATTATTTTCTTTGCTACTTCATAACTGTAATTCCACTAGTGTTACCAATCATAATGTTAATTCTAATATGCAGGATATCTGATATGTGCCACTAAAGGGGTCATAAGTCACAGGTTGAGAACAACTGCTCTAGAGTGTTCAAGGGTGTGACTCAGTAGCAGAGCACAGGCTTCACATGCATAAGACTCTGGGTTCGATGCCCCACACTTAAACAAGTAAATGAATACCCTTTCTCTTTCGCATACCATTTAGATGAAGTGACATAATATCTGAGATTTACCCTTAAATTTTCTAGTAGGGAGAGAAGAAATGAAAAATGAGATATTGACTGAAATTAAGTTATAGGACTATTATAATAGTCTTTCTATTTGTATATGTTTGAAATTTCACATATTTTTCAAAGGCATTATTTCCCAAAGGCCTTGAACTTCATGAAGAAAATAATTTCATAACCACAATTTTCTCTAAGTATAAAGAAACCAATAAAGAGATATCAAAAGCAAAGGATGTCCTACATTTCAATATTGCTTAAGCTTCATACTTTAGTTCTAAAAATGTCAATAAAATAAACTTCAGCAGAGACACGGATGGACATTTCAGTGGTCGAGATCTTCTGTGTATGGTCATCACATTGGACCTACTTTCATTTTCAAGGCCCTTTGCAAACTTCAAGTCCAGCCCAATCATTTCTCATATTACATTCTAGCTATGCTGAAGGACAGTCTAACTCCAGAAGCATTAAAGGCTACAAACATCACATCCTACCAGTAAGGGCCTGCTGCTTCTCATATGTCCAGTTAACACCACCAAGGAGTTGAGGGACTATTCCCATGTAGTGAGGGCTGGCCTCCCAAAGGCTCCACATCAACCTATGTGTTATTCATGCTCCTCCCGGAGCAGGCATTGCCATCTTCCCTTCGTGCTAAGAACTGAGAAACAGGAACATGAAGTTTGCAAGAGCAGTGAAGGGACTGAGCCAGACTGGTTGCCATTTGGGTGAATTTCAATGACAATGGCCTTAAACCAAGGCCAGCATCATGCGCCTTCAGCTTCTCAAAAAAAGCTTTGAGTCAAAAAAGGTTGAGATCTGGGTAAGTTCAACCATTCTGTTGCTGGGTTCTGCATCTTGCGAAGAGCAGTACATGTCTAGCTAAGAACCAAGGAGACAATGAAAAGGAGTTTCACTGAATATTGTTTAAGACAGTGAATTAATTAGTTATCAAATTAATTAGCATAATGTTCCCAATAAGAAATGAGAGAAAGGACAGTTTATGTTTTCAACCTATACTAGAAAAATGGAAATATGAACTTATACACTACAAAATACCTGAAAAGAATAACATAATATGTATAGTTAAGGAAACAGTGTTACATGAAGAAGGCCAAAGACAAATAGAAATTCATTGCACAGCATAGGTCCAAAGAAATGGCAAGCAGATAGGGCCATAGCATGCATATGTCTTTATAACTTTACAAACAAATACTAGAGATGTGTCTTTAATTTGGATAAGAAGATGGATGTTGATTTTAGAAAGTCTCATTATAAGGGGGAAGAATTCAAGAAACTAGGAAATGGGTATTTTAACTATAATTATAATAGTTTGTTCTTTTTAAAGATATTAAGGAAAGATGGTGAATTTTTACTCTTTGCTGAGTGTATATTGAGACAGTAAGGATACTTGAACACTTTCTACTGTTTGCATTTAAAAAAAAAAAGTATAGTGAATGAATAGTAACTTAAGAGTCAAAGAGACCTAGAAAGCGTTTCCACTGAATATTGTTACCTTAAGAAAACAGAGCTCCCAGGTGACTCTTAAACCCAATAAGAAATAGAGAGGAAGTTGTCTTAATAACTGGTGAGGAGAGCCTTCAGACAGTGCTTTCCTCAGGCTGCACAGCTAACAATGATCAGACAGGATTCGAGTCTCCAGTCTCTGCCAGCTCCATTTCAAAGCTACCACAATGTTTACTACAATAAATGCTGCTTCACTGCTCAACTTGAGATGAACTGTTTCAGATAAGACCTTTCGGGCAACATTCTTATTCAATATAGCTCCCAGTCTCAATTATTCAGTGTCACTATTATAAAGTTCATTTCCAAAAAAATAAAAATGCAACTTTCGAGAAGGGAGAGAAAAATCTAGGTGGTTATTAGCATGAATGTTTTCCCCTTTTTGGATTACTTTGTGGTTGGAACACTGCTAGGTTTGAATGTATAGGCAGACCAGACACAGACTACTTGTCATATACAGTTTGTCCTGTCAACTCTCAACTTTAGATACCCATCTTAAGAATACCCAGGATGGTTCTCATTTTATTATAGCTTGGGCACGTTCTGACACTCTTTAATTTATTTTAGGCAGTCAGAGAAAGACATGACCTGATACTTTGATGATCTTTCAGTTATCCATGAAAGATCCCACAAGTGCACATCTTATTACAGGCCAGCTTGTGAACTCGTTCATCAATGCTGCAGACTAAATAAGTTCTAAGTAAAATACAAGAATCAGCTCTGAAATCTCATCCTACCAGGAAAGTCCGTGAGAATGAAGGAATCAGGGCTAGACTCATCATAAGAAAAAGTAAATTTGCAATGCTCTTTTAAAATAATCCTTTCTAGCCCGTTCCTGTGGACTAGTACCAGAGTTATCTGTCTCCTATTTATTTAAGCTATTCTTCCCTATTATAAATAAAATTATTTATTGTAATTATTTATTTTAATTATTTATTAAATAAAATAATTATTAAAATCATTATAAAATAAAATAAATAAAATGTTTTCTACTTTATTTTAAGACCCAAAGTCAAGGAACTAAACTCTTCCTCATATTAACTAAAAGCTATTATTTTTATTTTTGATGTCATTAATTGATTAATTCATCATGGAGTAAATATCCAACTGAATACTTTGTGCCAGGCATTGTTCAGGATGCTTTGTTGTATCACTGAATAATAATACAACAATCTGTACTTAGGCAAGCTTACACTCTAGCTATAATAAGCGAAGAAAGTCATTTAGTGGGACGGAAGAAAAAAGACTGTCACACATGCAGCCTACTTTTGAGAACCTCCACACAGACAGGGCCATAGGATGTCTTGGTCTCATTTCCCATCATTCAGCATTGATTTCCATGACTCAATTAAAATTACTATTGGAAAGATGTCATTACTTTATTCCTAATTGAAAAGTCCAAGCAAGTTTTTCTTCCTCTTAACATCTAGTTTCCATGTGGAGAAAACTGTTGATCTTGACTTTCTAACCCTACATGTTAGGAGACAGACTGTTTAACTTTTTCCAATGGGCTCCACCTGTAGAAGTAGACTGTGCTCACTGTCATTTCTTTGCATATCTCCTTCGTGTGGATTAAACTCTCAGTGCTATCAGGACCTATCAGAGTGCCTGTCCTACTTAGGTTTCTTTTGCTATGATAAATAGAAAGCAACTTGGAAAGAAAGAGGTTTGTTTCCTCTTATAGGTTACAGTCCACCATGAAGGGAAGTCAGATCAGGAGCTAAAGACAGGAATCAGAAGGCAGGAACTGAAGCAGAGGCCATGGAGGAACCCTGATGACTGGCTTATAGTCCATGATCCACTCAGCTTTAGTTTTTATACATTCCGGGACTACCTACCCTGCTCAAGTATAACACCTCCCACAGTGGGCTGGGCCCTTTGAGCCCTCCCATCAATCACTGACTAAGAACACATTGCCAAATCTTTTTAATCACTCTCTTTCTCTCTCTGTCTCTCTGTTTCTGTCTCTGTCTCTCTGTCTTTTGCTGTCTCTCTCTGTCTCTCTCTGTCTCTGTCTCTCTCTGTCTCTGTCTCTCTGTCTCTCTCTCTCTCTCTCTCTCTCTCTGTGTGTGTGTGTGTGTGTGTGTGTGTAAGTGTATGTGTATGTTTAGCCAAAGAGTTCAGAAGAAGATGTCAGATTCCTTTGAGTTAGAGGTACACAGTCTTGAGCAATCTGATCTTGGTGCTGGGAACTGAACTCAGGACTTCTAGAAGAGCTGCAAATGTTCTTAACTGCTGAGTCATCTCTTCAATCCCTAGAATAAGGCTTCTTATTTAAGATTTATTTATTTATTTATTTATTTGTTTGTTTGTTTGTTTATCTATTTATTTATTTATGTGAGTACACTGTCAGTGTCTTCAAGACACAGCAAAAGAAGGCACCAGATTCCATTACAGATGGTTGTGAGCCACCATGTGGTTGCTGAGAATTGAACTCAGGACCTCTGGAAAAGAGTCAGTGCTCTTAACTGCTGAGCCATCTCTCCAGCCCCCTAGAATGAAGTTTTTTTTTTAAAAAAAAAATGTATTCTCTAGAATAATTTTTGTTTTTCCAGGCCTTCTTTGCCTTTGCAAATGAAAAAGCCAATCCCTCCAGCTGGTATACCCAACTGAGTATAATGGCTCTTCTGCTATTCATAATTTTTAATGATTCAATTGTTTTTTTTAAAAAATTCAGTAAACAACGGCAGGAGAAACTGTTCTGATATATTTTAGAATTGAAAACAAATTCAAAATTATCATCATGCAGAGATTTTTTTCCCAAAACCTGTTTGAATTACTTTCTTCCTAGTAAGTTTGAAGCCCTCAAAATTACAAATGAATTTTTATTCACAATAAATGATGACAAGTGTTTTGTTAACTATTCAAATGTAGCATTTACAAAATGTCTAAACAAGGTTGACCATTGTTATCAAATGGACTTCTTTCTCTTTGTTCAAAAATATCACAATAGCAAGAAAATGTAATTGTATTCCCAAGCAAGGCCTCTCTGTTCCCTTTTCTAGTTTTAACACAATGAGTAAAAGGCACTATACAAATCAACCTGTCAAGAAATGATTTACTCTGTAATGGACCAGCGCTGCTGGAGACTCATTCCACTTCCACCAAGAGATCGCTTTGTATAACAAGAACAAACCATTAAGGGCTTATGATACTGTGATGACATATTAGATTCTGAAAGAGAATCAAGGATATTCTGTTCACCAAGTTGCCACTGTGTCTACCGCAACCGCGTGGATGGACTCACTATCCATACAGTCTTTGAGTGGTTGAGAGAGGAGTCTTTCTAACTTTAGCCCTGTCTTTTACTCAGCCTTTATTTATTCAAGACATTGACAAATCTAGCTGTTGGGAAACACTGTCCTTTAGGCATGACATGGTGACACGGTCTGGCCACCGGGACATCAAAGCAGAGGAGATTACTCACAGAGACTCTAAGAAAGTCACAAAATTGGGTCTGTTAACATATCCCTGGAAGAGAAGGAGATCTGAACTAGTTCATGAAGCACAAGAGGACCCTCACTTCTCCAAAGACATATAAGCAAGTTAATGACTGCTGAAGAGGAAGAGCCTTCTTTGGTCATATGGCTACCTATACGTTGTCTGTGCATCTATAAATCACCATAATTAAATTCCTTGCCTTCCAAAGCTAGACTTGGGTGGGATCGTTTCTTTCATCTCCTGTGGGTACCATATTGGGGATTGATGGACATTTGGTTATGTCTCAAGACACAGGAAAAATCAATTAACACTTGCTTTGGGCAAGGAGAGCTAGACGCCATCTACTAGTCCCAAAAGGAGGATGAGGTATCAGAAATGGAGTCAGGTCTGTATTCAGATGCATCCTGTGCACACAGCATCTCAAGCCTGAGCCATGGCAGGAAGAGGGCATTTGGTACCCAGCTGAAAGGCATTTGGCTGCTCTGGAGCAGGGATGTTTCCTGTGCTCACTGCTCTTTCTACACACTCTCAGTTGCCCACTTACCAGCAAAAGGTGTGATCCTCTGTGGTTGGCACCTGCTGATAAGGGTAATTATAGCATTAGGGGAAGCAAGCACGCCATCCAAGGGTAAAAAACAACTCTAATTACTACTCCATCATTTTACTCCCTGAAACTGTTTTTGTCCCTTTAACAGAGAGCTTACTCGGAGATTAAATTAAATCAGCATCTCTGTGAAGACAAGCCTTTAAATAGTGATGGGGCTAGGGGAAATCACCTCTTTAAATGAATGATGTATGCCTGCTGAGGTGAGTATTTGATATTTACAACACCAGGTTGCACGTGCTGGATGATATTTTGAATGGTTTCCATGCATTTCTGTGCAAATACAACCAAAATAACAACAGGAGGAGTGAACACACCAGTTCAAGGGGAAAAGCAATCTAGATCTTATAGAATGACCACGAAGAAGTTCTTAAATTATCCTTACACCAATAGACCACTTTGACAGAAATACCCTTTAAAAACCTAACACTCAAAAATTTAATTTGATACTCCAAATTTGAACACATTTTACCCTAATAGATAATACGACAAAATTGGAATGAAATTTACCTACCTTTATTTTTAAACTGTTTCCAGATTTAAAAAAAAAAGTCTAAGACCTTATTCCAGAGAAAAGTAATTTCTAAAGAATGCATATTATTAAACATTACTTCACTGTATCAGAATTATATCAATTAGACACCTGAGTACTGAAGCAACATACGTTCATGAGCCTTCTGCTAGAAAATATGATACTGAAAAAAGGAGACAGAGGAGCAATTCACAAATGACTTAAGAACCAGGAAAGACTGGCTTGTTAGGTATGCTTACTGTGGTGGCCCAGAATCTCAGAGACGCCCACGAAGTGTCCAGAGTCTCATAGTGAGCATGCCCATGAAGTGCCACCAGACATACCACTTCTGCTCGACACTAGAATAAAAGGTTCTAGATAGCTGTCGTCAGGTGGGATGGCCCACACCGTCCTCCCTCACCTCAGGCTTCCCAGATTCCACAGCGCTTTCTTATCACCAAAAACAACGGTCGGAAATGGAACTTTTGACTTCTATAGCTGCCATCATGTCGGTAGAGGCACTCGACTTTCAGGGAAAAAAAGAAAACTTCTAAATTTAGTAGTGAATCAATAGGAAACCTAACTAAAATCAAATCAAGCAATTCTTCCTTAACTTCACACATAAAAACAAAAATACTATAACCCAGGTTGTAGAGAAAAGCTTCTCTTGTTAATCTAGAATGATGGTTCTCAACCTGTGGGTTGAAACCTTCTGGGTGGTTGCACATCACATGTCCTGCATATCAAATATTTGCATTATAATTTGCAACTGCAGCAAAGGTACAGTTATGAAGTAACAATGAAAATAATTGTAGGTCAGGGGTCATCAAGACATGAGGGACTGTATTAAAGGGTCATAGCATAAGGAAGGTTTGAGAACTACTGTTCTAGAATGTAATAGAAGTTTCCTTGTAGGAGTAAATCATTTCCATGTCCAGGAGATATGGCTTTGTCTCCAAAGTAAAAATAATAGCACAGCCTTCCTTGTTTGAGTGGACTTAGACGTCCTTCCATCCCCTGTGTGACTTTAACCAGAAGTTATTTCAAAGATTGGACACAAAAGAATCAGGTTTACTTTAACAAAACCACTATCTGATCATTTCCTGGTCTCAAACAAACAGAGAGAATGGTAGCAAAGCCTCATGCTTAATAATTAACCAAATTCCTCATCATCTAGTCTGTTTTTGAAATAACAAATAAAATCTTTACATGGTTTCTTCTAATCAGGATGAATGCCACATTATTTCTGAACATAACCCACAGTGGATAAGACTCACAGTTATGTCAACGAATATCTTATTACTCATAAGGACAACAAAAAGAACATTAATTCAAGTTAAGTGTTATTTACAAGCTGTTTTTCTGAGATACAGTGAAAGGTAAAAATAGCACCAAATCACCTCAAACTATGAAACAACCATCTTACTGTAAATGTTGGAAACTTTTACAAAGATGTACCTTGAAACCATTATTATTCCCTTTTTTCTGTGTTAGCCTGAATGTGTTGAGTGGCTCAATTCAACAACTCATGAGACCAAACCAGGAATAAAATACTAAGGTAGATTGCAGACCTAAGAATGACAAAAGCTCGTTATCTTTGGGGATTTTTTTGTAATCTGATAATTAAAATCTTGGCTTAGAGACCTATTTTTTGGAGTTTTAGAACAAAATCAATATTGAACTTGTCATGCAATGTGAGAAAAAACCATAGGCTTTCAACTGCTTTTTTAACTGAATTGCTAATGTTTCAATTAACAAGCATCACAGAGAAATACTGCACCTTTGCCTGCCCTTAGCAAACAGGAAGACTTGGTTACTTTTCCAGATGTTTCTGGTTGCCATGGTATCCTAGAATGCCCTCCCTCACACACATTTTTATTCAAGGCAATAACCTTCAAGTCATTTATTGTCACAACAGAGTTAAATGAAGATTTTTGTATGGCCCTGGTAAGGGCTGTTCACACACCTGTTGAACAAAATCAGACACGATATAAAAGCCTCATAGAATAATGTTTAGATATTTTATAAGGAGATGAACTCAGTTCTTAGTTTACATAAGTGGTAAGAGGTCATTAATCTTTTCCAACAGAATTTATTCCAGAAGGCTATCTCCAGGTGGAAATTCTGTTTTTAAGATCTTTTCAAGTTTGCATTTCTAACAGAGTATTTCTGTGGCTAAAATAAAATTAATTGCATAAATCATGTGAACCATATCCATGTTTAGATGAAAAAACTTGCCCACAAAATGCGTCAGAGATTTGAAATCCCCAAATTTATTAATGTTTTCTGCTATTCATTTTGTAAACAAGCAAACAAAATAAATAGGCTAAAATCTCATTTTGTGGCATTGCTGTTACAGGCTACATTTATGGGTAAATTTTTTCCTTCCATGCAACCTCTGAAAACTAGATTGAGCTAACGCTATTCACACTGAAGCCCATGGTATGAGCTATTCTTTTTTCCTAATCTTTTCATTATGTAAAATCTGCATGATTCCTCTGAAATCGTAGGAGCATACATGCTGATATTTCTAAGGATGCTTTGGAAGTTAGAAACAGTGTGCCCCCTCCTTAACCATGAGCAACAGGAGACCAATAAAACTGTCTTCTAGAACAGAGCTCTTTCCCTCTGACATGATGGAAAATCTAATATTTCAATACTAGAAATGTAAACGCAGCAAAAGTTTTCATCAACTGTATTTCTCCACACACCGTGATGTCTTAATTTCATATGAGTGCTTTTATTGCACTAATCAGACATTGAAGAGGCGCTGACACATGGGGAAACTGCCTTCTGAATGTCGTACATGTTAAGCCAGAGGCGTATAAGCACCTGGGATATGCTTGCTATTCTCCACATGCAAATGACATTCTGCAAACAATTAAATATACCCATTAAAACAGTGGGGGAGTGAGATGGAAAGAGCAAGTGTTAAGAGAGGAAAAATACAATGTGCTGTTCTTATTATGCTCCCATTCAGCCGATGTTAAGTGAGTTTGAATGCGGCGCACACACAAACCAGAGGGATACATACACTCGTGTCACAAGATGCAGGACAACTCACACTTCGTTCATTACAAAACTATAATGATCTGAACGCCAGCCCCTCGCCTCTCCAACACTTTTCCCATTCCTGCACAGAAAGAAGACACACCAAAAGACCCTCTTCTGGCTAAAGAGAGGGGAGGTGTCCCTTGGGGACCCCTGCTTGCAATCGCCCAACACTTTCCCTGTAAGTGGCTCCACAAGTTCTTAGGCTCCAGCGCCAGGAGTGCAAGTTCAGCACCACGGACAAGGTTCCTGGCACCTCCGAAAGAAGGGTGCTGAGGCCCTGACTCTCCCCAACTCACCGGTGTCTGCTGTGCTGGCAGTCCCGAGCGCTTGGTGGACCCCTGCTTGGAACTTAACCTTTTCCACGACTCGGCAAACCTGCCCCGGCTGGCGCTGCGGCTGCGCCGGCGGCTCTCCGCGCTGCCCTCGCGATCAGAGCAGCCTCGCTCCATCTCGCCCGCGTCCCTCCACTTCTTGCCCATGCTTAGCAGCGTGGCCGGGCGAGCCTGCGCCCTTGGCAGCGCTCGCAGCAGCCTGCGCTCAGCTCTCTCCTGCGCCGCCTTCGCCTAGTAGGCTCCCCGCCTGAGCCGGAGCTCCGTAAAGCTGCCAGCAGGCTGCGCTTGCGCTCGCGATTGGCTCAACAGGGGATGGGGCTGTGAGCGCCACCTGCGCCCCAGCCCGCTTCCTCATGCACCCCAAATTGCTTTCCACCCGCAGCCACCGCCTTCGAGACGGGGGAGGTAAGGGGGCGCACGGCCCACGCCTGGGATTGTGGACCCACTGCTCTGGGAGTTTCTTGCAGTCAATGTGCCCCACCCAGTCTCCAGGCCCTGGGGACCTGAGTGCAGAAGCCCGGGTCACCCACTGGTGAGTGGGTGGAGACTCCAGTTGACTTAGACAAAGAGAGTAAGCCTGGAACTTTATCTGCCTTCCTTTCTCTTTCTCCCTTTTCATTTCTTCGCAACAACTGTCTTCAAGTATCCTTAGGGAGAGTCCAGCTTCATCTGCCTGTCAGGTGCGGGGCTAATTCCTCCCTCTGTTTGTCAGGCTGGCTCACTGGGCCTCAGACTTGGCTGCACATTCAAGTTTCCTGAATAGCTTTTCATTTACACACACACACACACACACACACACACACACACACACACACACACACACACGCTGCACGCGTACTATGAACTGTAGCATGTTAAATGCTGATATTCCCGATTCCTGGGTTGGGGACTCGTATAATGATCTGGGCTATGCCTGGGAATCAGGATACTACAAGTTTTACTAGAGAGTGGGGCGTAACTCAATATGGTGGAACACTTTCTGGCATGTGCAAGGCCCCAGGTTTTATCCCCAGCTTCCTAGAACTAAGAGGGAGAATCCCCTAGTCGATTGATTCTCTTCTCCCTCTACAATTAAGCCCAAGGGTCTGTATTAAGGAGCAGTGCTGAGGAGGATTCTGGGAAGAAAAGGGATTGGTACTCTTTCAAGGGACTTGTTTTTCTCTCTCCCTAGGAGGAAGAGTTATGGATTTTTTTACCCTTTCAGTCCTGAGGAGAAGGTGGTTGTTTTGTTGAGGATGGTGTGAGATGGGTTTGCCATCATGCTTCCCTCCACTTTGTCACCAGTCTCCTGTCAGTTATCTTAAGCTATGCTGGCCTCCTGTTCAGTAATGCCTTAACCTGATGAGAGAGCCACCCACCGGGGCACCACAGATTAACAGATCCCAGACAATGCCTTGGATTATCAAAGTGAAGAGGTGAAAATAATCCCAGGTGAAAGGAATCACCGCGCGGCTGTTCACCCTTTGCAACCTCTGGAGGATACATTTTAGTTTCTTTTTTCTTTTCTTTTTTTTTCCCCCCCTGGAGCTGAGGACTGAACCCAGGGCCTTGTGCTTGCTAGGCAAACGCTCTAGCACTGAGCTAAATCCCCAGCCCCATTTTAGGCACACAGGAAGGAAGGGGGTTGTGGAAAGCTGCGGAGGTGGGGGCTTGGGGGAGGTGTGCTCACAGTTAATTTGGCAGTGGCTAGTGTGCTCTTGCAAAGGTATGCTACCTAGCAGGGATGGCAGGCAGAGAGCTACCTGGCTGTCCCACAGACGTGCCTCCGTATTTATTGCCTGTCCATGTAAGCATGGGTACCTTTTAAAGTAGCACTCTATGTCTGGAAATCACAAGTGCATATTAAATAAAAAGCAACTCCAGACAACATTTGTGACATCCAGCAGCAGTTAATGAGCAGACACCAAATTGTATTCATTTGCTTTATATCTAGGTTCATGGATCTGAAATTATTAGGGACATTTCATGAATTTCCAAATATTCAGATAACAACGGCCCTCCAACCCATGAAAATAAAATAACCATGCGCGGTTTACAAAGTACACAGATATGGGAACAGAGTACCAATTGGGAAGTATGAAACTTGAGACACTAAGGCAAAGTAAATACTTATCTTTTCCTTGAGCATAGCTCCCTAAGAAATGAAAATCTTGTGTGCCAACCTGGACGCTTAGGAAGTTCCTTCTGTTAACACAACTGACTGCATTCTTGGAAAGAAGCTGAGGGCTCTTCACTAATGGATCTAGGCACGTCACCCAAGAACACTCACCTCGCAGACCCCAAGACCCAGGTTGGCCCACATCAGCCCATTAAGGAGAAAATAGCCCAGCCATGCTGGGTGGCTGTCATAAGTGACCACATCAGCATGTCAGTGAGCACTCCAAATGTCTGGGAGGGTTTCATTTTAAATGTACTTAGAAAATTTAATGATGAACAGTGATTGCATATGGCATTATTTTAGCCGTTTGCTCTGAAAATGAGCTTTCAAACACCCTTATCACTGTTTTTAAAGGCTTGTCTAAAGATGGTCTCTGTAGTTCTTTTTGTACTTGAGGAGTAAAAAAAAAAATGTCTGGGAGCTGCTTGAGAGCTGGTGTGAAGGGAGGCAAGAAGAAATGGACCCTTCCCTCTTCTGATATTCTTTGCCTTCCCAAAATTCCCAAGAGCCAGTGAATGAAAGTCTATTACGTCCTCTATGAAGTTAGCAGATATTGTCACATTAAAACTAAGAAAATACTGAAAGCTACTAGCATTGGGACATTAGTATCAGGGTTAAAAGTCACTGCCAGGGTAGTTTAGCTTTCTTGGGAAAAAAAATCACTGTAATATTATACCAGGAGAATGCTAGCACATCTTAAAAGACGGTAGCTTGTAGAGACCAGCACCTAAGACAGACAATTCTCAAGACGTTCTAGCCTTCAGCGCCTATAAACACAAGGCGTACATTACACGTGAAATGTTTCTTGAAAAATAAATCTTTAACAAAATATTGTGACATTTAATTTTGAGTGTGTGTCTGTGTGTGAATTTGTGTATATGCCAGAGGCACTGGATCACCTTGAAGATAGAGTCACAGGTAATTGTGAGACACTTGATATGGACTCTGGGAACTAAACTTCAATCTTCTGGAAGAGTAATAGATGCTCTTAACTGCTGAGAGGTTGTTGTTGATGATGATGTTGTTGTTGTTGTTGTTGTTGATGATGATGATGATGATGATGATGATGATGAATCTTTTAAAGGCAAGTGAGAAGTACACCATAAGCCTTTTCCCTATCATTTCAAACACTTACAGCATATGCAAGTCAATAGGCTAGCAGTCCGATTAAAATTACTTCAATGTTTAATGATATAGTCTTGTAAAAATTAAATGCAAATGTTTAAATTGTCTGCTCCGAAAGTAAAATGTAATATTATGCAATGAACTGGAAGATGAAATTTAAATAATTTCCAAAATAATATTCAAGGGCAGGAGAAATGGCTAAGTTGGTTAAGAACATAAACTGCTCTTTCACAAGACCTGGGTTTAGTTCCCCAAACCCATGTCAGATACCATAACCGCCTGAAACTCAAGTTCTAGGTGATCCAGCATCCTCTTCTGGGTTCTGCACACATCTACACATACATGGTGCCCATCAGTGCACTCAGGCACACATACAACCACGTAAAATAAGTAAGTAGCTCTTTTCTTTTAATTTCCAAAGAAACCATCAAGTGTCAACAGTCCTCCAAACTTACAAGGTCTCCTCCAATCTGAGGCTTACTTGGCTGTTGATAAGTCTGTACAACGAGAAGAAACTCTTTTCAAAACCCATTTGCTATAGGTCCCATGGTCAGACACTTTGTTGCAGGAGAGTCAATAGAAAATATCTTTCCTTTGGTTGTTCCCAGGTCTTATAAAACCTACAGGCACACTCCGGGACCAATGAGAGCATGCAAAATGTGAGAGTGAAGGGCAAACAGGAAGTGATGAAAATTACCAAGCTATGTCTGGTCCTCAAATCATCACTACAGGAATGAGAGAATGTGAACCATAGTTCAGCAGGTTTAATACCCTCAATTTTCTACATTTTAACCTCTCAGAAATCAGGACGCTTTTTCTACTAGATGACTTCTCAGATGTGGTATAATACGTGTATTGATTCACAGCATCTCAGAGTGAGACAGACACTAAGGAGTCAGACTCTAAAGTCTGACGAGCTATCCCTCACACTCTGCCTTGACACTCGGCCTTCAAAATCAAATACTTCTCTCCTCATATGCACAGCATTTCTTTATCAAAAGGCTTTAAGTATTAGGAAGCCTAGTTTTATGAACTAGGCTAAAAATTCACATTCCTAGTCTTAAAGGTCTAGATTCACACTTACTTAACTAACGTTCTTTTCCTGTGAGACTGACTGGTCATGTGTTTGAAAATGGCCTAAACATGTCATTTCTCTTCTCCTTTGCAAACAATGTTGCTTCTTTCTGTCATTTCCTTCCATGCCCTACAGAACAAAGGTCAGCTCAGCACATTTACATAACGAGAATAGTGTTAAATGAACTTGGAGCCACTGCTCTGTGGGCCCACTGAAAGCTTAGTCTCTATGACTAGGCTCTTCATGAAGTAGAATTAGTCAGTGCCCGAGAAGCAGGAGACAGGATGCAGAATTTGTGTTTAGTCATGATTAGATTTCCTTTACAGACCTCAGTGCTGAGACTCACACAAGCCAGACAGGCATGGGAGGTGAAGCAATTATTTCTGTAACTCAAGCAAGAAATCCCCAAGGCCCATGACTATTAATCAAGAAAAGGAACAGTAGGGCTATCCTGGTTTATGTAAATTGGCCATCTATATGGTTGAGATTCTCTGAGAGGCAGATCCTGAAAAATTAGCCTCCTTCAAAGGGAAAACAGTCCTCTACCTTCCCTGCAATGTCTGCAGAGAAGTCATTCAGCATAGATATCTGAAAGTCTTCCCATGTCTTCCCAGATGCCTTGTGCCACCTTACTTCACTCCCTTTCTCTCAACATGTATAGAATCAACTCCTATGATTATAGGTTTTATACCCTTTAAATGATATTATTTGTAAGTATTCTACTGTAAACTTCCTTTCTTATGTATTTATTTTTATTGGATTTTTTTTATTTGCCTTTATAATGTTATTCCCTTTCCCAGTTTCCTGGACATAAATCCCCCATCCCATCCCATCCCCCTCCCCTTCTTCTATAAGGGTGTTCCCCTCCCCATCTACTCCCCCTTACCGCCTCCCTGACATTCCCCTACACTGTGGGTTCAACCTTGGCAGGACCAAGGGCTTCTCCTTTCATTGGTTCCCAGCAAGGCCATCCTCTGCTACATATGCACTTGGAGCCGTGGGTCAATTCATGTATAGTCTTTGGCTAGTGGTTTAGTCCCTGGAAGCTCTGATTGGTTGGTATTGTTGTTCTTCTGAGGTGGTAAGCCCCTTCAGCTCTTTCAATCCTTCCTCTAATTCTTCCAACAGGGGTCCCGTTTTCAGTTCAGCAAACTTCCCTTTTAAACTGATGCACTTCTATAAATTTTCGTTTACATAAATTGGTGTTTTTCATCCTCACAAATCCATTGATAAATAGTTCTCTAGAACTTTACTTCAAGAGTAAAAGATACTGGCTCAAAGCAGGGGGATGGGGGATGAAATAGGGGGTTTGCGGAAGGAAAACTGGGAAAGGGGTTAACATTTGAAATGTGAATAAAGAAAACAGCCAATAAAAGAAAAGTGTCTCAAGTTATGAGTGTTAAGAGCCATGAATGTAAATAATAATAGTATTAAAAATAATATGGGCTTTATAACTGGAGAGACAAAGGAGAGAGAATTGGCAAGGGAAGTCAGGAGGCTATGAGCAAAATGTCCCTGAAGTCTGAAAAAATATAGAAAACAGATAAGTACTTTAACATTCCTATTGAAATGATAAATGTTGTATGGACAGGAAATTTAAGTGAATGAAAGTTGTAAATGATGTTGAGGACGTGGAGCAGAATCTTCTGCTCTGCTAGAGGATGTGATGTGATGCCCTGTGACCCAGCCGTTCTGCTCTAAGTTATATACACAAGCAACACATTGGATTCAAAGTCCTGGGTGGAACAGCAATAGGGAAACAAGAAGATAGGCACAAGGAACACACGGTGTGGAATTCCATTAACATAAAATGGCATTAGACAAAGTAATCTAAATTGTTAGAAGTCAGGAGGGTGTTTAGATGGCAAGAAGGCGTGCCATGGGGCCCAGAAAGCTTGGAGAGCCAAAGACGTGCTGCTCATCAATCAGGACCACAGCAACAGGAATAGATTCACCTTGGCAAGTATCCAGAGGCGCGTGGTAATAAACGATGTGCTTCTCTTGTAAGTGTGTTCATCTCAGTGATAGTTCACCAGAAAGGTGGAGGAAGGAAGCAACGTCTTGCAGTGTCATTGCGTAGAAACCAGTTAGTATTTTATACAGACATTAGAGGGTCACCGTGAATGCAGCCCTATATCACAAGGACATGTGGAATGCTAAAATCACTTTGTATATTGTCTTTTCTCGTAAGAGAAAGTTGAGTGAGGTACCCGGCCTATTAACATTCTCCCAAGATTACAAGTCTGATCCTTGAGTCCATGGCTTTTAACCTCCAGTCCCATGTTGCTTTTTTCCCCACTCCTGTGTTCAGCATGTTCATTATATGTATATTTGAAACATATAACCTATATATAATGGTTTAATATACATTGGATAATGTATATTTGTATACTAATAATACATACATTAACACTACAAAATACCAACTCCATGGCAGAGAAAAGTAAGTCACTCAAAGCTAAGAGGGTGTACTTTAAGCAGAGTTACTCATTTTTCTTCTCCCTACAATTTAAAAGCATCTAGGGAAAACTTGCAAATGCTGGAGAAAGCTCCTCTGAGGTTTTAGGCAAAGAGCCCATTTGTTTGGAAAGCTGCCATAGAGGACTCCATCATTAGAATCCTGGGGAGCTGAGACATGTCTCAGGCAGTCAGAGGAAAGCCTCCTGACCAACCTCCACCAAGCTGCTGCAGGGCCTCTCAGTAATAGTTCACCATCAAAGCAGAGGAAAGGAGAAATGGCTTGGTAACTGTGTCCTACTTCCAGCTCTGAATAGCAGTCACTCATCAGCTGTTGTCTCCAGCTCTTGGGGCCTCCCTGTTGAGTTATATATTTTCCAGGTGTCTTCCCTATTCCTACCCAAGTGCATTTACTTATATCATTTGTATTTGCCACAAATACTAGGTTTCATTAATTATAAGAAAAGACAACTTAAAACGAGGTGGGGAGAAAACAGGTATAGTTTACACGAAACTAAATGCTTTTTTTTTTTTTAAAGAAATTCTTCTCAGTTGCTTGTGTTTTGATTTCTAACATTAAGATAGCTACCCTTACTTGCTTTTTGTTTGAGCTGTGTATGGAATTATAACCGTGGAGTGTGAAAGTCAGAGGACAAGTGTTAGGGAAGATGTGTTCTCTTGGTTCGCTATGGGGATTCTGGGGCTGGAACTCAAGTCTTCAGGCTTGGTGCAAGTCTCACTTTTTAAAGGACGCCTTGGCATGAAATGATGGGTATAAGGCGGTCACAAACAGAAGAAAAGAGAAAAGGCGGCCACATTATGGGAGTGAGCCTTTAGAACCCTCCATGGTTATTGTTAAGATGCCTCTTCATAAAAAGAAGGGGGGAAAAACCCTGTAAATTACAGGTTGTGGTGGTTTGAATAAGAATGCCCCGACAGGCTCATTTGAATGCTTACTTGCCAAGGAATGGCACTATTTGAAAGGATTAGGATTAGGAGATGGGGCCTTGATGGAGAAAGTGCATCACTGGGGGTGGACTTTGAGATTTCAAACTCCAAGACTCTCTCTTTCTGTTTGCAGATCACAACGCAGTCCTCAGCTACCTGTCCAGGACCCGTATCTGCCAAACCCGCTGCCATGCTTGTCACAATGATCAAAATGGACTGAACCTTTGAAACTATAATACTGTTTCAGAGTATTACAACTAAATACTGGCCCCAACTAAATACTGGCGAGCAGTGACTAAGACAGGAGTTCAGCACAACAGAAATCATTTATACAAAAATCTACGTCAGAGGCTTAATTATTATAACATCATGAAAGAAAAGTCTGCCCTTAGTTGCAAAATAATAGCTAAATGTAATCTGTTTTAAGTCAAATAAGGTCTTTCAACATAACCAGATTTTCAACCCATATAGGACTCTGCTATCCCCTGGAGGAGCTGGTATGAAATTACTACCAGCCAAGGCAGTGGCTTCCTCACCTTTAGAAAAACAAAATTTTCCCCCAAGTTGTTTTTCAGATATCATAGATAGGTGAACTCCCTGCTTTGCAGTCTTGCTACTTTGACTTCTTAAACAATGTAACTGCTTCTCTAATGAATGATGCTTAAATGTTATCCCTCCACTGTATGTCTGTGGCTCAGCTTTTCCAAGGTGTAACAAAAACTTTAGGATCTTGATAGAGCAGAACAACCAACATGGGTGTGTGAAGCAGATTGCAGAATCAGAGCCTTGGGTTTCTAATAAACCTCTGTCTCGTTCCTGCCCTCACGTTCTAGCACTAGACACGAGACAATCATCCGTGCTAAACTCCAATTACTTTACTCTCACAGAATAGCTTCAGGAAACATCAAGGGTCATCTTAAAACAAACACATTGCCTTACAAGCATTAGGGAAGTCATTATTTCTCTTCTTTTTATTTTTTAAGAAAGTATGGCTTCACCAAAGTTCCACCCAGGTCATGGTGATTACATAAGGCCAGGTGCAATGCTCAGGCACATTTAGCTTCAAAACCTAATTGCCTTGCATGGGTTGGGAAATCAATTTTTTAAACTGTCTATTGACAGGCTTACTTTGTACAGAGGAATGACATAGTCATGTCATTTGGAGGTTTGTAAACAATGTGGAAAGGGAATGGAGAAGAATTACCATGAAAAATTCCAATTTGCATAAAGTCACAATTACTATTCACTAAGAAAAGAAAGGTGCATGTGAACCCAAGCGTGATAATTGATAAAAATCAGGGCATTTTTTTCCTTTCAAAATATAAATGTAAAGGGAATGACATCAATGAGTTAAACAAGTCCCATCTGAGCTACCTTACTTGTGTGTCTTTGGTGTATGCTTGGTCAACATCATCCCCCCACCCCTGATTTTTATAGTCATTATTAGAGCCTAATAGAGTCTGAAAAAATGCTCACGGACAAATTCAAATATCCAAGTGCTTTCCTGGTGTGCCGTGATTTCTATCCTGCTCCCCAAAAAGCCAGCAGCATGCTTAAAAAAGAAAGATCTGGTTAAATAGTGGTTTATGTTTAGAGGGGCTCTGACTTACTGTGCTGCACCAGATTTTGTACAAGTCTATCAATACTTTAGATCAGAAGAGGACTCATTAAATTTCTTAAAATGTCTAATCAACCTTATGATAAAGAAGAAGATTGCCAACATTTATATCTGGATTGGTCACAGGGAAACACAACTCATCATAGTGTTGAAATCATGATATTAAAAGTGACACCAAGCTAGTTAAAATAAAAACTTACGGAAAGTAACAGAGGTCAAGGTCACGGTCCTCCTGAACCGTGTTCATTTCTCTGCATGATGTTAGTAGATCGGGTGCCACTCTTTGAAGCACAGCAGGGGTGAAGAGTAGGTCATGAGTTTTTGTGCCAGAAGAAATGCATGGTTGTTCACCCTTAACAGATTTTTAAATATCAGTTTTGAAAGTCCACAATATAAGGTAGCAAGAACTACCTTAAGTGATGTGTGGGAGATTGTTAACCACTGAGCCTCCTCGAGAAATGATAAATATTCCTCCTCATACTGCTAAATTTACTCCCTTGTAATGTCACCTAGAACAGGGGCAGAAACTGTCCTTGTACCCAGTTAGAACAAGAAACCTGCCCAGTGCTGTAGAATGAAAAGATTCTCTGTAGAAGCCTTTGACACTGCTGTAGCAGACATTTATAAGGAAGGCCGGGAAGTCTATACTGCATTTCTAAAATAAGCTAAATAGACTAACAACGGCCACTGTATTCCTCTTCATTCAAACTGGGCTTTTATATCAGCATCTTCAGCAAGCTTGAAAAGGTTCACTTTATTATTTGTTCGCATGTATAGATGTGTGCATGCACATACACACATATGCATGTATGTGCTTGTATGTGTGCATGTGTATGTATATGTGTATATGTGTGTGTGGATATATTCAAGTATGAATGTGGGCAGAGTCTGCATATATGTATGTACATGGAGGACATATACATGTATGTGCATATGTGTGTGGAAGCCAGTGGTTGACCTTAGGTGTCTTCTTCTATTGCTATCTACTTTACTTACTGACACAGGGTCTCTCAATAAGCCTGGGGCTCAGCTATTCATTAAATCGAGCTAGCCAGCAAATCCCAGGGATCTCTGGAGATCCCCCTGTCTCCATTTCCCCAGCTCTATTGCAGGCACCTGTTACTACTGATTGTTAGGTTCCCAAGGCAAGCACTTTACCATACAAGTATTTCTCCGCCCAGCCCACTTATTCTTTTTCTTGTAGGACCCAGGGGCCTAGATAAGAGTTTAAACCCTAAAACATTCTAAATTCTCTCTAAACATCAAGCAAGTTTACACATGGCCAAACTATACAACCAAACGTGTTCTTGGTGAATATTTATTTCTGTAGAAATGGTAGAACCTGGTCCTAATTTTAAGGTCCTATCTTTAATCACCCTTTTCATGCTTTCATCATTGGGTGTCATTCATTACCTTTACACTAAAATAATTTAAAAGCATAAATATTCTGAATACTTATTTTAGACACCTACTTCAAAAGAGATGTACAAAGGGTATTATTAAATTTTATTTGTCAAAGTAGATAACAAATGTTTACTCATTCTTTCTCAGTAGCATCTGTCTTCCATCAATTTCTCATTAATTTGACAGAGTAAATGATTGTCTCTAAGTGTGGAGGCACCTCTGAGACTCCCCTGTTTAGAAAGGACTTTGGATTAAGTGTGGTGGTGCATTTTTCAGGGATTTAATGAGAAGAAATTTCAGATCTGATGTTTATTACCATGGAGAAAAAGAAAATTATTTACACCCCCTAGGCTATTTCTTTCTATTTTACTGTATTAAATTCTCCTGTCTGCCTTTCTCTGTCTGTCTCTGTTTCTCTGTCTCTCTATCCCCCCCTCTCTCTGTCTGTCTGTCTGTCTCTCTTTGTCTCTGTCTGCTCCCTCTCTGTCTCTCTGTCTCTGTCTCTGTCTCTCTCTGTCTCTCTCTGTCTCTCTCTCTCTCTTTGTGTGTATGTGTTTGTATGTGTGTATGTGTGTGTCTTTTCTAACCTCATGCATGTCAATACATGTCAAAACCTTTAGATGTTTCATTGAATGAAGTCTTAATGCCTTATTAAGTTTCAAGACAAAATGTAAGGTATTTGAGACCAGATTATAGGGAAGCCAGAGCCAAGAAAGTCTAGGAAATAATCCCTGTATGTGTTCTTCGGTTTTACCAGAAAAGATCCATCATCTTGACCTCTGCTTTGAACCAGCCTAGAAGTCAGAAACCTTTGGGTTCTACTGTCTTAGAGTCCCTCACTGTCTGATTGCTGTACATACACATGCTCTAGGCCCTACCAGGTTCAACTGGATGGCCACATATGGTCATGGTTTTCAAAGCTGGCCAGCTCTTCCTTTGGTACACCAATCTCCATGATCTACTACATCAGAACTAGTCTACCTAGTGATAGTCTCGGGATAACAAAGTGATCCTCACTTCTTCCTATAACAGATGTACATGTGGTACTTAGAAGTCTTCCCTGGGTCATAGGGAGATGGTTTTGGTGAAGAAGAGCATATACTGTTCTTTCAAGGAGCTCAAGTTCAGTTCCCAGCCAAAGGTAGGCAGAGCCAGCTTACATAAAATGTTTCCTATCATAATCACCAACATTGGGCAGGTCACAACTGCTTGTAATTCCATTCCAAGGAATCCGATGCTTTCTTCTGGCCTCTATAGGCACCTGAAACACACACACACACACACACACACACACACACACACACACACACACACGTATATATCTCTACAAATAAATAACTTTTAAAAGTAATTTTTAAAAAAAAAACTCAATTGAATAAATACCTGGCACAACAAAACTTTTGACCCCCTGCAAAAGACCACACTATTCTTTCTGGTATATTTGTATTTTCCTTTTAAATCTGAGAAGTTGCCTGGGAAGAGGTCCCTACGGTGAGACGAGAGCTTGGAGGGATCCTTATAGGCATTCCTTTTAGAAATGGCAAATGGTTCTTGCAGAATCGTTCTCAAGAAAGTATATGCTTTACTTGTAAGAGAGCTTTGCACTCAACAGAGTCCAAAGAACTTCATAACTGTTTTGTATTTGAAAAGAAAGACAAATTTAACAGCTAACATAGTTGGAAATAAGAGATGAGGGCAGGGTTTGGGATAAGTCAAACCTGGATTCAAATTTCAATTTTTGGTAGTTAAACGATTAGAGTATTTAATTATGAATCTAAATAAGTGTGTCTTGGCAGATGGCACAAGGTAGGCAGAGTCAGCCAGTCAGAAGGGACTTTTTTATCATTGTGGGGCACAGAGTGCTATAGGGTAAAGGGTCATTAAGTGACAAAGTTCCTTTCATTTTATAGTAGATGTAACACTTCCAAAGATGCACTTACTGCCCCTTGTTTTGTTTGACACTGTCTCTTAACACTTTCATTATATTGCTCTCCTACATTCCAGAAACAAATAAACCACTTTAAAGCAACTTCTCCAGTTCAGCAAGTGAGGCATTCAATCATTATTTGTGGTCAGTAAAATTTATAGGCTCAGAACACATACAATCTAAGTCATCTTTTTTCTAATAAGCCACAGTACAACAGATTCCACAATAGCTGGGCAGTCATTGCTAGCTTTGTTGTATTTCTACTTTACAGAACAAACCATAATGATAATACCATGATACATTACAATGATAATGTAAATGAAGAGGAAAACAATAACACAGATTGGAGCCACAGCAAATATATAAAAATATATGTGTATGTGCGCGCGCGCGCGCGCACACACACACACACACACACACACACACACACACACACACTAGTAATAGCCAATGGGGGAAAAAAGTTTCAAGCACTTTAGAAAATACTAACAAAAATCCAAAACATCAAAGACATAAACTCTAGAAATCAAGAAAGAAAAGATATTTGTTATACAATTTCAAAATTAGTGGCATTTAAAGGTATAAGTTGATGGATGTTGATGAATGGGGGTTTTTTGTTGTTGTTTTGTCATAACTATATTTCTTCATCTTATTATAATTACATTTGTTGGTGAAATTAATTGAAATTTGAAGCTCCTTCCTTTTCCTCTCTTGAAACTCTTCCCAAATACCCCTCCCTGCTCTCCTCCAAATTCATGGGTTTTGCCCCTAGTTTTTATTGAATGAATAAATGTATATGTGTGCACCTATATAGTTTGAAACAAACTGTACTTTGAAATGCTATCAAAGGAAAAGATTTGCTACTCGTGTATTCTTTATGAAGGCAATAAAAGTGTTGACAGATCATGACTGGAGCCCAAGAGAGCTGTCCAGTGCTGCACATCAGTAAGCTCCAAGCCATAATCTACACAATCAGTCCCTCTGTCATCCTTGGCAGGCATATCCTACCCCACAGATCAGAACATCCAGGCCCTGAGCGTGCCCTAAATGTTCACAAATAAGGATGGGAAAATAGGGTCCTCCCTAGAAACCTGAAGCTTCACCATCAGGGCTGTGGCTTCCTATTCCAGAGACGAGAACACAAAGGAATCATATTGACACTATTGGACTCCAAGTGTCGAGGTCTTCCAGGATTAGCGCTATGCCTGTTTCTTATTTTCAATAGCAAAATGTCATGTTTTGGGGATAGGCTCACCTTCCTGCAAGAAAGATTCCCAGTTTATTCTATGATATTTTGTTTTCTTGACTTTGTTTAGTAGTGATGTCATATTTGTAAGTGCTTAAGCCCTATGAAAGGATTTCATATCTGCACCAAACAAAGAAAGCCTGGTGCTAACCAAAAGATAGAGACTTTCCACTGCCTTCTTCTAACAAAGTATCTTGAAACCTGTATTTTTATACATGCCTTTGATCAGAGGGGACAGTTGGTCAGGAAACTGCGTAACAAATGATGATATACATTCGGAAGTTATTGTGGATTACAAGTGAGCCTCAATTTTTTAATGACTATCTCATACAGTATTGAATGGAGATAATTGAATAACTAACACTTAAAGACTGTGCCAGGCAATGATGCGAGCACTGCCTTTGTTTGCTCTTGTAAGCCTTGTAGCTCTATGATGTAGATACGATTCTCATACTGCACAATGAGAAACTAAAGAACAGGAAGCCAAATGACTCAACTTCAGTCATATCCCAAGTAAGTGTCATATTACAAAATCTAAACCCATCCAGTTTTATTCCAGAGACCTCACTTTAAACCATCACCCACATTACCTTTCTATGTAATGATCACAGTCCTCGCTATCTCAAAGAAATATTTCATGTTCCCTGTAGGTAGAATATGGCGCAGAGATAAGAATTAAGTAGCAGATGGCTCAAAAACCCATACTGTGACCTCTATGAGAAGGACTTTCTCTGTCATAGTCATCATTACATCTTCAGTAGCTCATGAAATATTAGCCCTACTTGGAAGCAGAACATAGTAGAAAAGGTGCATTAATGGGACTGGCTTATATAGTTCTTTAAAAATAGGGTACCAATCCTTTTCATACAAAACTAGATTCTTAGCTGACCCTAAGCTTTACTTTAATAGAATGACAAGTAGTATCAGGGACATTTTCAGATGATGAATTCTCTTTATAAAGCAAGTTTTCATAAGAAGTCGGGTTCAATCATTACAAGGCAGACACCATACACAAGTGCTGGTCCCAAATAATTCTTTCCTTTAGGTAATCATCCTGGCCCAGGTGCCACAGTCATTCAGTAAACAGGCATTCTTCTAGGTACTGGAGAGAGACAAACATGTCCCTGCTAGATTGATGCCTCACAGAGACTCGTGTAGAAAGTGGAAAGTGAGTACTCCCCGAGACGAGGCTGGGTGTCAGTATAAATGCTCCACGAACAAATGAGCGCATCTTGTCTAAGTTAACTCCATCAGATGCCGACCAACTCCCTTCCGGAAACTCCATCGGGATGCCTTGTGCTTCTCTTGGTTGCACAAAAAGTCATGCCTCGAGGAGGTTTCTGCTTGGTTGATCTCCCACAAGCCCAGTTCTTCACCAGGTTTGGGGGTTGTATATTGGACTTGGTGATTTTTACTTTCTTGTAAGACAGCTCATCCCCGAGGCTCCAACATGATTTCATGTCCAGGTCTCCACTGCTTGAGAAGCCCTTACCCTTGAGCCTGGTCCCTCATTCTCTCATGGATTGCCTCCATCTCTGAGGCATGTGTGACCTTCTCCTCTGTGAGCTTCAGCTTACCCAACTAAGTGGAAAGGTTGTTGACTAACGCTAAAGTAGTTCCTTCTCTACACACCACAAAATTCCCCCAAGAAAAGACGTTTCAAGACTTCAGGCTACTCTTTGAAGTGGAGACCATAGGGAAAGTTATATTCTGCAAATAGAAAGTATTCTATGCATTAAGAGCTGTGCATTAAGTTCTCTGAGATAGTGGAGGAATGAGGACTATGGGTAGAAACATCATCAAAAGAAGAGCACATGGGTTTATTCAGATTTAATGATGGTCTCTTATGGATCCTTAACATCTTGGGTGGTTATAACTGGAAAAGGGAGGGACGTGCAGAGCTGAAGAGCCTAACCATACAATCTCCTTATTACTAGGGATCCCTAGTAAAAATCCCTGTACTAGGGATTTTGTGTACAATCATTTTGAGTCTTCTTACATGTTGGGCTATTGCTTAATTGACTTTTGAATATGGCTCTCAACAGTTCCATATTCCTTACATCAATAGATACCAATGTATACTTATATTTTCCTCCCATTGCCACTCCAACATGACAATTCAACATATACATGAACTGGGGGAATTTCAAATACATTATGTGTTTATTTCTAAGTATACAGTTTCATAGAAAAATAACCATCATTGACAGTGGTAATTATTTGCAGAATAAATTTTAACACGTGACAAATACACATTTAAAACAATAAAAATTCCTGAAACTTGCATGTTATTTTCCTTCCTGTGTATGTGCGTTGTCACATGTGCAAATATATGTGCAGATGCACACGTGTTAGAGTACACCTGACCATGAATGCTTTTGGAGGCCCAACCTCTGATACTATCCCTCAGGATACGTGTGTCTTAGTTTAAACACATGGTCTTTCACTGGAAGCTGGAGTTTACTGACTAGAGAAAGCTAGAGATCAAGCCCTGGGATCTACTTGCCTTCTTCTCCACAGTGCTTGGATTAAAGGCATATGCCACCATCCCTGGCCTTTTTACATGGGTGCTGGAAACAGAACACAGGAACCATGTTTGTGTGCTGAGTATGCCATTGACTGTGCACTCTCCCTCCCCACCCCATTACCCTTTTACTTATACAACTTTGGATGTTCCCTGTACCCTTGTCAAGAGGGGCAAAACGATAGTGTTACTAGATACAGTATAGCACTTTGGAGGTCTTCGGTGGAGAAAAGCCACCCAGTTCTTGATTTCTGATCTCTAGCACGGCATAGTGACAGTGATGGTGATTATGATACACCAATTTACATAAATCCCCACCACTTACAAAGTGCTTACCAACACTGTATGCTGTTGCTTTCAGCTTAATCCAGAATAATGCCCTCTCGAATCTCAATGCTACAAGAAACACTCCCCGCCAGCCAGATTTTTTGCCAAACTTTTCAGCAACAATTGAATACAACATAAGGTCTTTCACCAGCCACCCCCATACCTGCTCTCCAGGGCTTACAGAGAATGGACAGTGAGTCAGTGAGGCAGTTGGTATGGGGGCGGCAACTCTACTCAGTAATTAAACACACACACACGCGCACACACACACACACACAAAGTTCTCTGTCTCTCTCTGTCTCTCTGTCTCTGTCTCTGTCTCTGTCTCTCCATCTCCCCATCTCCCTCTCCCCTTCCATCCCTCCCTCTCTTCCTCCTCCCCTCTGCGCCCCGCTCTGTGTGTGTGTGTGTGTTTGTGTGTGTGTGTGTGTGTGTGTGTGTGTGTGTGTGTGTGTGTGTGTGCACCTCTGGAGGTTAGCCATTCATGTCAAGTACCACCTTTGACCCATATTTTTAAGACAGGATATCACGGAGCTCACGGTTCTGGTAAACTAGCTAGTTCACACGTTCTAGGATCCACCTCTCTCTGCCACATCCCTGTCCACAGCACCAGAGTCGAAGGACCTGCCACCACACTTGGGTTCTGCATGTGTTCTGGGGATCCAGACTCAGGTCTCTCATTACGCGTGTGTGGAAGGTACTTTAGCAGCTGAGCCAGCTCTCCAGGCAGAATTTTGTCTTTCAAATAACCAGGGCTCTTACCACGCTTTTAAGCCTTTAGAAGATGGGCTGTCCGAGAAATAATAATCTGTAAAGCTCATTGCCCTCAGTAAATGCTCATCTGCTATTATGAGTGGCAAGCTCCCTGAAGCTGTACACCTTTGAACACATGAGCAGACTGATATATATTGGATAGGGGTGGGATGTTGTACGTTTCTCCAAAAGCAAATCACTGTGGCAGGGGCCCGTCGCCATTTTATTTTACTTCTATTCAACCTATAATTTATTTTAGTTGGAATCTTCTGCTAAATTCTGATATTATTGCGGATGGGAAGGGAAAATGCAGAAGATAATTGGTCCTAGTTCCTCATCTCCCTAGAAAATGCCGGCAGCCTTCAACTTACTCTCTCTTCTCCTAATCCTAAAACAGCCAATTATATTCTGTTCAATGATAGGATCCTCCAGCAAACATTGTTTGTATGCTACATAGATTACATTCCAGGGTTTAGCAGTAAGCATTGAGCTCATCCCTAGCAAATGAATAGATGGATGTTAGGGGATCTTTTCCTTCCTGAGGTTCAGAATGTATTCATGAAGTTCTTGATAGACAATCATTTAATCTGGTATGACGTTCTGCTCTGCCTCTACATATGAGTTTCACCTACTTATTAAAAGAAATGCAATGCAAATCCTTGGCACTTGCTATTTTTTAATCTTCACACCCACTAGCTCCCTCAGATGTATCAATCTGCCACTTTGTTCAGAGGTGCGGAACCCCAGGAAGCCTCTGTCATCTGTCCTAACAGTTGGATATTTACCAGATGAAATGGCTTGGCTGTTACTATTTCCCCCAGATCCTGTCTTCTATGATAATAAAAATTAAGCTTTTACCAGCATTTTGAGAGGGAGGAGTCATGACCCTTCTGTTTACTCTCATCATTTTTAACTTTTCCTTTATGTCAGTAAGAGATGCCACCTTCTGCTGGTTTAACTACAGTAAGGTTCTCAGGTTGGTGGCGTTACTGTATGATATGCCCCTTTATAATCTCTTCTAGTTTTCTAAAACTGCTACAACCAAAGCATTAAAATTACAAGAGAACATCCTTGGCTTCCTTCTTTCAAATACCCCATTTAGTCTTTTCTAAATTTATTGTACTTTACAAAAAAAATTACATGCTAATGGTTTTTTTGTTTTGTTTTATTGGGCTTTTTATTTTTGTTTTGTCTGTCTTTTAGTAGATAAAGTCATGAAGCTTTCATGAAAACACTAAAAACACAAGTGGACAACAAAGTCGCAAAGAATGCACGGAGAATGGATGAACGTCAGCCCTGACATGGAGCAGTTGTGAGTGAGTGTGGTGGTTTACATTGAACAGGAAATTGGTAACAAAATGCCAGCAATTAATTATGGGAAATGTGAGGACTGCCCTAAGTCAGGCTGAGAAACAGGGTAAATGTGCCCTCTGTCTGCATTCTTTTCTATCCAACACGCACATGCATTATGATGTGAAATGACAGCGTGGACTATAGTGCTTTGCCTTATCTTGGGGAGAGGTACCCAATGCTTCAGCAAGAAACATGGCGTTACCTATGCAGTCTTCACAGAGGTTCTTTATCACACTCAGGAAGTTCCTATCTGTCCCTAGTCCCTTGATCTAATCACAAAAGGTCTTGGATTTTGCCAAATGCCTTTTCTGAATCAACCAATACAGTCCTGTGAATTTAAACTTTATCCTGTGGACTTTGTCTGTTCTATCAGTAAATGTTGAACCAATCTTGCATTCCAGGGGTCAGTCTCAATTGGACACAGTAGCTAATTCTTTGTGATTGGGTTTCTCAGTGCAGTGGGGTACTATTTTGTTGAAGACTTTTATGTTTATAGTCATGTAAGATATTGGTTTGCAGATCTGGCTTTATGACTAGTCTTATTGAAGTAATATTGGCGCTGTAGAATGATCTGAAAAGCGTTTGCTCATCTTCTACTCTTTGGAACAGTTTCTTTTAAAATTGGTATTAGTTTTCTTTTAAATGTGTGGCAGAGCTCACCAATGAAGCTGTTTGGACCTTTGTGGTAAATTTTAAAACCACTGGTGTAATCTCTTTACTCTAGATTCAGACTCTTTATTTCTTCTTAAATCTGTTTCCATGGCTCTTATCCTTGTGGAAAGTTAATTCTAAATCATGGCATTTTAAGAAGTACATGTAATACATTAATATCTATAATGCCAGTAGTTACCGCCTTTTGTCTGTTCTTTCTTCTAGTACTTTGAGTCGTTTAATTTTTTGTCAGTATAACTAACATTTTACCAATTTTGGGGGGCCATTTTCACTGTTTTGAATTACATTAATTTATTCTCCAATACTCATTATTTTCTCCCTTCTGTTTCTCTTCCTTGAATATTTATTTATGTTTTTGCTCCCATGTCTTTAAAGGGAAATAGGGCTATTCATCTGTGGCCTTAATTATTAAACTATAGGCACTTTTAGTTGTAAAATTCTCTCAAAGTATTGCTTTACTTGGATCCCATATTTTTTAAATTTGGTATTATGTGTTTATTTTCATGCATGTCAAAGTCATTTTTATTCTTCTGTGATTTTTCCCTTGGCTTTGTAGTCATTTATGAATATGCTATTATACTCCAAACATTTGTAAATTTTTAAAATGTTTGCTACTGATGTCTAATTTTCATTCACAGAAAATAATTACATGACGTGGCTCTTTTTTTAAGTTGATTAACTTTTGTTTTGTGGTCTAGTATATGGCCCGTCTTGGCAGATGTCATGTATATGTTGGAACGCAGCTTAAGTTGTAGTTTGTAGGTCACAACCTGTGATGAGGTCACATAACTAAATGTGGAGGTTGCCGAAAATAATGGCAAAACTGAATAGGATGTTTCTGATCATGCAATGACCAAAAATCTATTCAAAGTAAAAAGCAGAGAGAACCTGAGGTGTTTGGGGCTGCTTTTACATGGGTTTCATCACAGCCTTGGTTCTAAACACACCATGCATGAACTTTGTAATGTGCGGGTCATCACAGCACATACTGCCAATGAATATTTCTTTAAACACCTCAGCTCAGTTATTAGCTGCAGTGATTTTTCTACACATTCGAAACGTTCTTCTCTTATGGAAATATATGGTTTAACAAAAGAAAACAAAGATTCCCAATATTGCCTACCATCATTCCCTGAACATATGAATTAAATAGGTATTTATTTGTATCACATTAGAGGATTATTGCTTAAACATTGCGCATTGGCTTAATGACTTGACATTCATAAAACAAAAATCATTAAATGAATTTGGCTGGGGATGAGGGCAGATTTCCAGCCATTTCTGAAATATGCCTAAACATAGCTCTCCCATTTTGAACTCTGTGTTTATGTAAAGCAATATTCTAAGCGTAGGTTATCAAGCACACTGGATCCACTCTGAAAACTGTTCAATATGTTCAGCATCCTGCAGTATCAAATTAGCCAAGATTTATTTGTGTTCTATAAAGCACACCTATCTAATTAGTATGCATGTTCTTTTACTTATAATAAATAGTAAAAGTATAGATGTATACATATATATGTCAAAGAATTATTTTAAAACAAACTTCTCTATGATTATCATCAATAAATGCTTGAATTTTCTTTTATATGCCTTTATACTGGAGTTCATGTAAAGTTTTCTTAAGTGAAGAGAAATTACAGGTAGAAAAAATTTAAGTATTCATGCACTACAGAGCAGTTATTCTGCTGATGTACTAGAAGGTTCCACAGATGTCCCTAGGAAGCAGTGGATACTATTCAAGTGCTCTTTGTTCATAAAGAGATCTGCCTGTTTATTCTACCCATCATTTAAAATATTGGAATTCTCGCTTGCTGCTGAACGTTTACTTCCAGTCTTGCTTTATGGATTTGAATTGCTGTCTAGAGCAATTGCTCTCAGCCTCTAGAATTTTCTTTACTGTATCTTACAAGACATGTTAAGTGATAAGAAATTCATTGTTGATGTGGGAATGCCTTCTTTACATTCATTTTGGGAAGACAGTTGTCTGAATCTAGATTTCTCAGCTACTCTTTTGGGTGTTTTTCTTCTATGCTTTTGCTCTGGAACCCCTCTGATGTTGCTCGGGAACCCACTGTACTTACTTTCACTGCCTTTGTTCTGGAAACCTTCTGCCCTTGTTCTTGAACCCCACTGCCCTTGTTCTTTAACTCCCACTGCCCTTGCTCTGGAACCCCACTGCCCTTGCTGTAGAACCCCACTGCCTTTGCTCTGGAACCCACTGCCCTTGCTCTGGAACCCACTGCCTTTGCTCTGGAACCCCACTGCCTTTTCTCTGGAACCCCACTGCCTTTGCTCTGGAACCCACTGCCTTTGCTCTGGAACCCACTGCCTTTTATGTTGACCTGTTCTGCTACTGATAAGAAGTGCCCATCTTACTGTGTTTTTTCATTTGTATATGAATCATCACTCTCTCCTGCTCCTCCGAGATCTTTGCTTTGTAAATTGTGTTCCTGTGTCATTTACAGTTTGTTTTTCAACAAAGTTTTCAACGTTTTTCAGCTATCAACTCCTTTCTTTTTATCTCCCTTCCCTTCACCACTGAAATTGCCAGTAGGCCTTACTGTCCTGGTTAATGTGTTCCACATTCCTCCTTTTGTTTTCTTCTTCTTTTCTCTCTGTGTCCTTCACGTGGGATAACCATTGTTTCTGTGTGTATCTAAGTTCTCTGATTCAGATGCATTATAGAGCCCTGCAGATGAGTTTCCATTTACATTAATACTTCAGTATTCAATATCAGTTTCGTCACCTAGTGATTTACTTTTTGGAGAGATAATAAGAGATAACTAAGCCTGCTTCTTTGAGTTCTTCAAGCATTATCAATAGCAACCCATTGTTCACTGTCTAGTACCATCGGGAAGTTCCTGAAGCCTTTGTTTTAGTGTATGGGTCACAAATACTCAAGTGTGTTTTTTTTTCTTTGCTTCTTCCTTTTTTTTTTCTTTTCTTTCTTCAAAGGGAACCTTTTTGGTAACACATTGTACCAGATTTAGTATCTCTCTAGACACTATTTTGTTTCTTTGTTTAGTGAATGGGCCAAGCAACCGATGAAATCTATTTCCTTGGCACCCAACAGTTCCTGGTGTTACTGCCAGAGAGCTCAGTCTTGGACATGCTCATGGTAGGGCTTCTGGGCAGGTTGTCTGTCTGTCTGTCTGTCTGTCTTAGGCTGAGGTTATTACCCTCAACCCCATGTCTTAGCCTCACTAATCCTGCTTGACGACTTATTGTTTTCTCAGTTCCCTGGAGGATACATTACTGTACTGTCTGATCCAACTTAATCTGTGCCCGTGTCACTATAATCTTTTAGTGCTGGCTCAAGAGTGTTTGTTGACTTCAAGGGAATTTTGAGGGAGACGCCCCTCTTCTGGTTCTATCAGGTTTACTAAATGCTGTCCTTGTCATTGCTCACTACTAGCCTCGATCTCTTCTCTCCCTCTTCAAATGCACTCATGAGCTTAAATCCCCCCATTCTCCATTCCACGATCCATTTGTTTGAAGTGTTCTTTAAGCCCCCTGTGCTTATGGCTAAGCTTTCAACCTAGGCAAAATCTCTAAATCACTGCCCCAGACCCAGCCGAGCAGTCAGTAGGCCTTGCCTGTCAGACCAATGGTCCTGCTTCTGGACAGGGAGAAGAGCTAAAACCTAGTCTCTGTACTCTGAGTTGCCTCTCCTGTGAAGAAACCTCTGCCATTGAGTTTAAAGTAAATCTTGTTAGTTCTCAATGGTTGTGTATTTGAATTCCTTTATGTCTCACCCTCTTCCTCCCTTCTTTCTGCTATGAGTGCTGCAAGACCCTTGATGCTTTCTGGTGAGTTTTCTCTGATGTCCCCATTTTGCTGCTGAGTGTTCCCAGACAGAAATTAATTTCTGCTAGTGTCATTTGGAGTGTGAACATGTTCACTTGCCCCTTGTTTATAGTTTCCATTTATTTGCTAAGGTCTTCTGTGCTTTCATTTGTTTCAAGCATATTCCTAGTGGCTACTTTAAAACACCTTCTCTGATCATTGCAATGTCTAGTTCATATTAAAGTCACTATTAATCGACTTTTTTCCCATCAGACTTACGATGTTTTATCTCTCTTTTACATACAGCTTCACTGCTGCCAAGTAGTAGTGAAAATCTGAATGCTTCACTCAGGGCTTCTAGGAAGAGACAAATATGTGGACTCCTAGCTAGTCTTCTATGAGAGAAGAGAAGAAGGAAGCTTCATTATGACGGGCCAGGCTCGACTCTGGATGCCACTCCTTTCCTTTGCTGATGTCAGGGGAATCAGGGTTATTTTAGGTTTTTATTTTTTTCCATGGTGTTTGGAGGAAGTGAACAGGTAGATGCCTGAGAGTTTCTGGCCTTACTCTGTTGCTCCTTTCCTGGTCCTTTAGTTGGAGACAATGGTGTTTTTCTTGAGACTTGTCTGTCTGTTCACATTAGGGTTCCTGTGTCTCCTGCAGTTCCATCACTTTGTCTTGGGTACATGAGACAAAGAGAGAGTGCACATTGCCATGCTGTGTTTCAGATCTTGAGCTCCAGAGCCAGGGTATTTTCTTGCTTTTTAGTTTCTCGATACTCTGATTTCTATTTAACTGGCGAGATAGGTCAAAGTAAGCCTATTCCATCTTGGTCCCGAACAGGAAGTCTGTTGTTACTTCCTGAGTTCCCATTCAGCTCACTCCCTACTCTAACCCTGAAACTTCTCTTCATGTGGTCTACTTACTTCTTGGGTTCTATTAGCCACACATGAAATTTTTTCCCATTTGGAACTAGACTCTCAACGACTGAAAACAAGACGCTGACTACAAACGTAATTTGTTCCTGAAAAGGAAATGTCAGTTGATCTCTTCAGCCATGGCCATTGGAGGACAGAACTTGTTCACACTACCAACGTCCATCATTGTAGTTTGTTACGAAGGAAATCTTAGCAAGTACAAATTAAAATGCAGTCTTGCAAGTGGATGCATCTGTGGTTTAAACATTGCTAGCTAGGTAGGAAAAAAACCTCTGACCACAGAGATGACAAACACAACAGCGAATGGTGGATTGTTTTGCCGAAAGTATCACTGCTATTGCTCCTCTAACCAGAGGAAAATGAGAACCCTGTTTGCATTTTCCAGAACCATTTTTATGCCAAAGACCTCTTTCATCTTTGTGGGTGATGACAACTTCTGCCAGAAAATGGTCAGAATGGTGACAATGTCTGCCATGTCTGCAGGAGACCACAGCTAACTCCTGACTTGGTGCTTATGAGAAGCGTTTTCTCTCCAGGGACAAGGACATAGTGGAGTGCTGTGAGGGAGGGCAGTGTGGTCGCCAACCTAATTAAAATGAAGACAAGTGGCTTACTGGGTGAGCTTACTCCAAAGGAAACAAATAAAGGAAATTTCATTTTTGTGCAGACTCTAAGGACCTAGCTGACTTTATGAGGTGAAATGTAATGTATTCCCAGCCTCATAAGCATATACCCAGTGCCTTAGCTGCCTGCAGCACAAGCCCTACCCTCCTTTAGTGGGAAAGAAGATGAGAGATGTAATCAAAGAAAATGAAAGGACACGAATACATCCACTGGAAAAGATTAATTACGAATCAAGTCTGTTCTTGATAAGAAACAGTCTGGTTTAAATATTCTCTTCTTCTTTCTCATCTTTGTGCATGTTAGTTTTCCAAGACAGAGAGAGAGAGAGAGAGTATCTTTTAATTCCAAAAGTGTATCGTGTGAAGTCCGCAGATAATTGTTACCATGGTGCTGTAAGTATCCCATAGCAGACGAGTATGTTCTTAGGGTACTGCTGCTTTGGCATTTAATACACTGCTCTCTAATACAGAAACCTAGAGGAAGGAAACCTGCATCTATTCTAAACTATCTCCTCCTGAATACACCAGCAGACCTGCTTGTGCTAAAAACCTGCGTCTTTAAGGTTTCTAAATGAGAAAAATTAAAAGAAAAATTAATCCCTTTGAGGAGCTCCTATTTAGATATAACTTGGTCGGATCCGAGTGTGCAAAAATGAGAGACCTATAACTAAGGAGCCAAGCAGGAGGTGAAACGCTCTTTCCATTGTGCGGTTTGCTGCTGAACATCTCAAGAAAAAGAAAACAATGCAGGAGAACACGCTGTTACTAAACTGCCTCTCACACCTTCCCTCTGAAGCCTGGAAGCATGTTACAAGTGTTATCTGTCCCACAAATAATCACGGGTGGGAGGAGGGAAAAGAAAAAATAGATGCAGATCCTGGACATCTGCCCTTTCTCAATATTATTTCTTAGATGATGCAGCGATAATCGGATCAGCCCCGGTAGAAAAAAAGTATTGTGAAAGACTCAGAGATATGTATATGTATATGTATATGTATATGTATATGTATATGTATATGTATATGTATATGTATATGTATATGTATATGTATATGTATATGTATATGTATATGTATGGCTACTATATAATGAGAACATGAGAACTGAAAAGTGGTTTTAAACAAGCTATCCAAAAGTGGGGGTCTGTAAATAAATCTTTCTGTACTTTTATCTTTCTTATTGTTATAGATGGGTGTTTTAAATATTTATACCTTGCTTCCACAATCAAATGGATATTCAGAGTATTTTACTTAGTCCCCAAAAGAATATGGCATATAAGTAGATAGTCTCTTCTTAGAAATATGAAATAATTGCCATTAGAAGGGGTTACATTCTTGGATATTGGGGCTCACGTTTATAATCTAGAACTCAGGAGGCAAGAAGCAGGATTGCTGAATTTGTGTCCAGCCTGAACTAGGAAGTGAATTTCAGAACATTTAGCTGAGCTACAGAATAAGACCCCAACTCAGAACAAACAAATAACAATAGCAAAACACACACACACACACACACACACACACACACACACACACACACACACACACACACACCAGAGGTTGTGGTACTAGCTAAAGCATCTAAGTGATTGAAGTTGGATGTACAGGTTTGGAAGTCAGCTACCCAAATTCAAGGTGGACAAGTTACAGAGCATCTGTGCACCTCATTTTTCTTGTGCATAAGACTAGGATAACTATGCTCTCTAAGTCACTGGCTTATTGTTACACAAGTTACATAGATGAAGGTGTATAGGGCGGTAGACAGCAGGGACCTTAGCTCTTGTGTTCCACAATCACCTCAGTGATCCAGATTCAATCTTGGTGTTTGCAAAGTCCTTCATCCCTTAGACAGGAAGGAACCAAATCCTTCACTCCAGTCTGGGTGGCTCTGGGAACCTGATGATTACACTGAAATCTAAGCTCCTTCCATAAATTTAGTCAAACCAGAGCAAACAAATGAAATACACTTCCTCTCAACAAATTTGCACTCCAGAAGTAGGGAACTAAAAAGGGAATGTGCAGATAGGCCAAAATAAAGCCTATGTCATGAAGAGAAGAGGATGCAAAATATCTGAAGCCCAAACAACAATGTGCCACTTGAGGAAAGGACAACAATGGCGAGACAGGCTAGAGTGGGATTGTAATTATATCCCACTACACTACAGGCTGACCTCCATTACCAGTCAAATCCATGAGATTTCATCTGAAATTGAATGGTAAAATATTTAACCTCCCTGAGTATTAGCCTGATGGTATTTAAATAATTGTGTGTATTGCAATGGTAAAATATAATGTGTTTTCTAGGGAAAATCCCTCCCTTGAGTATTCCACTCTGCCTCGAAAGTGAAACTCTCATTTATAGGAAGTTTCCAGAGGGAAACAGAGAAGTCCAGACAGGCAGCCTGGAGACTAAGCCCAGAGCCCCATAGCAGCAAGAAGAGCTCTCCAAGACTGAGCTATGTCCCCGACCCTGAATCATTTATATACCATTTTGGTTTTCATAATTTATTGAATGACTATTTACTACAAGCATATCAACATGATAGTAGTCCAATTACCAAAAGTGATATGAATAAAACATCTTTTGTGGCCAAGGCCTACTATAACTTGTAGTCCTAGCCCCTAGCTCGGTATCTTGGGGGAGAGTTGGAATTCTTTATGTATTTACTACAGACCACCTCTGTGGAAAGGGACGGAAAATTCAATTCACCTGTTTACTCAAAATGGTTGGAGAAGTATCTTACCAAGGCTACTTGTTGAGAAAATAATTTCTGTGAGTGGAAAGTCTGTATCAGCATGGATACAGGTAGATTTGGCTACCCATCCTTCTTAGCTCAGTGTGGCTGAACCCTGGTCCAATTATTGCCTGATGGGGTATTTTGAAGATGTGTTTTCTATATTGGTTCTTTCAAAGTCATGTATAAGTTTAAAATTTTTAAACAATAGCATAGCTCCCAAGTCCAGAGTTAGGGCTTTGTAGATGTAGTGAGTGATGTGGACTAGCACTACCATGTAAAAAATAAACTAGGCTAAGAGTTTGAGGAAAGCCATTCCTTGAAAAATCAGGATTGGGACAAAGCTTTCTTCATACTTCCTCACGTAAGACACACGTGACCCCCCCTTGTCTCTACTTACTTTCTAAGGATTTACAAGGAACACTTTCCAGATTGTCCTTTCTAAAAAGCAATTCTCATGTTGGGCATGGTGGTAGCACACACCTTTTATCCCACCACTAGGGTGGCAGAGGCAGGCTGATCTCTGAGTTCAAGGCTAGCTTCATCTACAGAGTGAATTCCAAGGCAGCTAGGGCTATACATATCTGTCATAGATAGGTAGATAGATAGATAGATGGATAGATAGATAGATGGATAGATGGATAGATGGATAGATGGATAGATGATGGATAGATGATAGATACATTATGAATTAAATTAAATTCTTGAGTGAGCTGTAGCTCATATTGGGCTGTGACTGATAAATAAACAATAACTCTAAATGGAGTATTCACTGTTTACATTTAAAAATGATCCAGAGAAGTCATGACTGCCATTTTAAGTAATTTTTAGATAACATATTTTCTAAGGATAATTGAAACTTCTCTCAAAGTCCAGCCTATATGTTATGAAAGGATTAAATGACTGCCCTTACATAAGCCTTGACTAAACAAATTAAGTTTCGACCCAACAGCCGAGGATATTATCAGTTAATGATCTAGAAAAGTAGAGAAGGGTTACAAAGTATGCGCCATCATTATTATCTCTATCTGTGTGACTTCTGGCCAGTAATATTAAAATGATCACAAATTTGTTAAAGGAGTAATTGCCTGCCTTCCATTGTTACTATTATTATATGCTTTATCTCATCTATAACAGCGGCCTAATTCACACTCACACCCACACACATGCATTCCAGCAGCCTATGCCATTTCTGTCCAGTCACAAGTCAGTAATTGGCTCTCCTAGGACCCTTTTGTACAAGCTAGAAAGCTGAAATCCATTTTGAACCCTTTCTGCTCAACATCCAAATCCATCCTCGCATTCCCCAAGTCTTAAAAAATCCTACCAATCCACCAGTCCCTTCACTGCTGCCTGGATTACTGTGGGGACTTCTGAACAAATCTCCATTCTTCCCCTCTGCCCTATCCAATGCACTAAGATGGGGTTTCTAGCACTCAAACATGAACATGTACGGGTAGCACTTATCCCTCCTGATGAAACTGAAACTCATGATGGATGCGTTTGTTAAATAATTCATACAATTGACCACTGTTTTGGTGCTGTCTGTCTATTCAGTCCTCTGTAATTTTGGTTCAGCTCCACTACACATCTGGTTCTGGAGAACTCTGGGGTGAGTTCTCTTGCTTACAACACTCTTCTTCCTCCTATTTGCCTTGATGCGTTTAAAAGCTGCCTCATTCTTCGAGTCTTAGCTTGAATGTCACTTGCCCATAACTCTTTTCAGATACCTAAATCCAGACTATGTTTTTGACTTTTGCTGTGGACCATGCATCTTCTTCATTGTGAATTGTCCACTGCCCTATACTATGCCTGTTTCTTGACTAGCCAACATCCTTGCTAGCTATCAGATACAAAACAAAATCACAGAGGTTGCTTCCATCACTGTTTCCAAGTCAGCCTTCTCCTCACATGTAGCAAGCACACAGTACGCAGTTTTAATGTGAAGCACATATATTTTTAATGTAGAAAATCTGAACACTTATCCATCAGTGTGGTTCTTAGGATGGGCAGCTTCCCCATTAACAGAAGTTTTCAATGGGTTCAAAACAAGAACCCAATACATTTGCCCAAGTTGTTGTCTTTATACTTTATGTTTCTAGAAAAATGACAGGTTCTCCCTCCACACCTAGTCTCCACTTTCCTGATCCTCACGAAATCTACCTATTATAAACTATCTAATACTCACTAACTAGCCAAGGCGATCCCTCATATTTCCAGCAATTTGTGAAGCCACGATTAGCATACAGTAATCTACTCCCCTGGACACTTACTGAATTCCTGACAACACATGTGCCACATTCTGCTTTGGGGTAGGTTCATCTAAGCATTTGCTAAGATAGTTGATGGCATGAACCTTGTAGAATAGTTAAAGTTTTCTAATTATATTTCTCTGTACATCTGTCTTCTCTAACAAGTAGAAACAGAATAGAAACCAAGCCTCTGTCCTTTGTATGCTGCAAATAAGATCGTGCTTGAGACATCATTTGTAAGTAGTGAGAACATATTGGAATCAATTAATTTGGACTATGACCCCACCCTATTTCCATTAAATGTTTAATGTTGCCTATGTTACCTGCTACTGTCAGCTGGGTTAATGCTTTGTTTTGTTTGTTTTGGCTAGTTTTAATTTTTCATTTGTAAAACTGGGGTGAAAGAGTTGCTATGAATTAATGTTTCAAAATGCTGTCTCATTGGAAAGTATTAAGAAATACCACACATCAAGTCTTAATCTGCAAACACTACTGGGGCATCAGCCATATACTAGACACAGCTGTGGTACTTGTGACATAGAGAGAAAGTAAAGCAGTCAGTCGAGGCACACACCTTTAATCCCATGACTCAAGAGGCAGAGGTGGGCAGATCTCTGTGAGTTCAAGATCAGTCTGGTCTACAGAGTGAGTTCCAGGACAGCCAAACTTTCTCTGTGGGTTGAGGGTGACAGAGAGTAGCTAGTGGTCTCCACACTTGTGCTGTTCGTAATACTTGCATTCTAGTAACAGAAAGAAGACAATACACAGAAGACGCTAAGTTTATATTTTATTCTATGTTTGACGCAACAAAATAAAAGATATAGAAAACAGTATACAATCTGGAAAGGAATCAGAAATAGAGGTTGTTGGGGTAGAAAGGTGGTGAAATACATTACATTACATTGTCATACATACATGCATTACAATGTCAAATAGAGCATCCAAGTCAGACCTCACTGAGAAGGAAACATTTGCACAAAAGCCCAGACTGGTTGAGAAGATGCAGTAGGCATGAGATTGTATTGGGGAAGAATATTCCAGGCAAAGCAGCAGTGGAACCACAAGACCCACAGAATCTGTAAGCAAAGTAAACAAAGAGGACACAGCAAGGACAAGATGATGAGACAGTGTATGGTCATTGCTCATAAGTCTTTACAATCCAGAGTACATAATCTGGCCTTTGCTCTGCACAACATGGGAACATATGGAGTGTTACAAATCAAGGCCTCCCATCACCTGATGCTTATTTTTCTCAGGATTTCTCTGGCTGCTCTTCTGCAAATAGACCATAGTGGGAGTGGAGTATTCCTGGAGGCCAATTAGTAAGTCACTGGGTAAACACCAAGACAGATGATAGAGGCTTTGATTTGCTTTGAACCAATGCTGGATAAAGCTAAAAGCTACAAGTAACAGAATCTCCTAACATTGGGTGCATGGTATGAGAGAGAAAAAAAACCTCAGAGATGATCCCAAGATTTACTTGGACAACTAGAGAGATGGATTAACATGGACAACTGCATGTAGAATAGGTTTGAGTGACTGCAAAATCCTTAGTTCTAGCATACTAAGGTCAACTCATAGCCAAGAGCCTGGAGGTACTAAGAGTTGGAGGAGGGGTCTAAGTTCCATATACACTTCTGGAGTTTGGAGGGTATGGATAACATTATAGTAACAAGTCTAAATTATCTGGGATAAGTGAAGTAGCTTGGAGTTTCTTCCAGCAGGAAGGGGATAGTAAGCAGACAGGATATAGTTACAGATCATAGATTGTGTGTCCTTTTCTGGAAGCACTGTAGCTCCTTGGGTGTTCTGCAGTGTTAGCATTTAAGTAGCTTGGGGATAATTATTAAAATATAGATGTCTGGGCTTCTTCCTAATGTGAGGTACTAGAAATTCTGGAAATCATGTCTGAAATCTTCATGTTTAATACGTCTCTCAGGAAGTTCTACCATTTGACATTTCGGATCTCCTTTAGTAGGAGCTTACTAAGTATTTGTTGAGCTCATTCACATTTTTTAGGTTTTAATTTTTATTCAGTAACTCAGAGGGGTCAAGTTGGATCCAGTTCTGATGGTGATTGTGAGGCTGAGTTGCAGTCCCTATCTTGCTGATTAGGGTTAATACTTGCAAGCTGTTGAGTAGCATACAGTGTTGGCCGAAATGACAGACAGCAGAGGAGAAACCCACTGGTTCTTATCCTCATTTCTACTGTCACATGAGACAGAAGTCATGAAATTACAGTGTGACACCAAGACAGAAGAGAGTCAAGGCTTAGGGATTGTTTCTTATTTTCTCTGCCCTAGGTTCTCCATGGGGGGTTAGTTGAAACGATTTCTCAGAGGAATTCTTAGTTATATTATTTCTACATTTTTGCCCTGACATTTCTACAAGGAACATACTGGAAAGCATCATTGCTGACTGCAACATGGCCTGCACCTGAGCACAGGTTCAGTCTACTGTTCTCAGACATGGTCTTTGGAAGACAAGGTCATCACCCAGAGGCTTTACTCAGCAGCCACCAGACACAAATGAACGGCCACAGCTCGTTGCTGGCTTTTAAAAGAAAAGGACAAAGTAAAGCAAGTCATATATTTTCCACAAATCTGTCAGACAGAGCACCCAGCAACATGCAGAGCAAACAATCGGAGATGTTTAAGACTGAGCTGGTTTCTAGAGACCTTGTGTTGAGCTGGGCACAGTGGAAGACAAAGGCAGGAAGATCTTTGTGAGTTTAGGGATAGCCTGATCTACAAAGAGAGTTCCAGGGCAGCCAGAGCCATATAGAGGGACTCCCAACTCCTCTCTCTCTCTCTCTCTCTCTCTCTCTCTCTCTCTCTCTCTCACACACACACACACACACACACACACAAAGTTGTGTTAGTGTAAGCATTCCCTAGTGCTTTTCTTCTGAACTCTCCTAACCTGGAACATTGGAGACTTTCCATCTCTAGTATCAGTTTCTATCAGTTTCCACAGCCATGCACACATGGTCAAGGCAGTGAACACTGTTGCATACGCACCCACAGAATTGCAGATTTCCCTCTCTGCAAATGTACAAAAAGGTTAATGTTGATTAGCTCCTTAGTTCCATGAAAAGAATTGGGCCTTGGTTTGAGTGTATCTGGTTTGATGTGGAGGTCCTTGATCCACTTGGACTTAAGCTTCATACAGGGTGATAAGCATGGATCGATTTGCATTCTTCTACATGTTGACCTCCAGTTGAACCAGCACCATTTGCTGAAAATGCTATCTTTTTTCCATTGAATGGTTTTGGCTCCTTTGTCAAAAATCAAGTGCCCATAGGTGTGTGGGTTCATTTCTGAGTCTTTGATTCTGTTCCATTGGTCTATCTGTCTGTCTCTGTACCAATACCATGCAGTTTTTATCACTATTGCTCTGTAATATTGCTTGAGTTCAGGGATAGTGATTCCCCCTGAAGTCCTTTTATTGTTGAGAATAGTTTTAGCTATCCTGGGTTTTTTGTTATTCCAGATGAATTTGCAATTGTTCTGTCTAACTCTTTGAAAAATCAGATTGGTATTTTGATGGGGATTGCATTGAATCTGTAGAGGATGTGGAGAAAGAGGAACACTCCTCCATTGTTGGTGGGATTGCAGACTGGTAAAACCATTCTGGAAATCAGTCTGGAGGTTCCTCAGAAAATTGGACATTGAACTACTTGAGGATCCAGCTATACCTCTCTTGGGCATATACCCAAAAGATGCTCCAACATATAAAAAAGACACGTGCTCCACTATGTTCATAGCAGCCTTATTTATAATAGCCAGAAGCTGGAAAGAACCCAGATGCCCTTCAACAGAGGAATGGATACAGAAAATGTGGTACATCTACACAATGAAATATTACTCAGCTATCAAAAACAATGACTTTATGAAATTCATAAACAAATGGTTGGAACTGGAAAATATCATCCTGAGTGAGGTAACCCAATCACAGAAAAACACACATGGTATGCACTCATTAATAAGTGGCTATTAGCCCAAATGCTTGAATTACCCTAGATGCCTAGAACAAACGAAACTCAAGATGGATGATCAAAATGTGAATGCTTCACTCCTTCTTTAAAAGGGGAACAAGAATACCCTTGGCAGGGAATAGAGAGGCAAAGATTAAAACAGACACAGAAGGAACACCCATTCAGAGCCTGCCCCACATTTCGAATGTTATACGGCCCATACATATACAGCCACCCAATTAGACAAGATGGATGAAGCAAAGAAGTGCAGGCAGACAGGAGCCGGATGTAGATCTCTCCTGAAAGACACAGCCAGAATACAGCAAATACAGAGGCGAACGCCAGCAGCAAACTACTGAACTGAGAATAGGACCCCCGTTGAAGGAATCAGAGAAAGAACTGGAAGAGCTTGAAGGGGCCCCATATGAACAACAATGCCAAGCAACCAGAGCTTCCAGGGACTAAGCCACTACCTAAAGACTATACATGGACTGACCCTGGACTCTGACCTCATAGGTAGCAGTGAATATCCTAGTAAGAGCACCAGTGGAAGGGGAAGCCCTTGGTCCTGCTAAGACTGAACCCCCAGTGAACTTGATTGTTGGGGGGAGGGCGGCAATGGGGGGAGGATGGGGAGGGGAACACCCATAAAGAAGGGGAGGCGGAGGGATTAGGGGGATGTTTGCCCGGAAACCAGGAAAGGGAAAAACATTCGAAAAGTAAATAAGAAATACCCAAATTAATAAAAAAAAAAAAAAAGAAAAAAAAGAATTGGGCCTGCTCCCCAGTGCTACTTGGCTTTGCCAAGATGGAGAAAAGAGGAACCAGAGCCTGTTACCTATCTAATATTGATACTACTAGCTTCCTCTCCTAAAAGCTGGACAACTTACCTGCTACTCTGTTGAGAATACAATGTGTTTTCTGAACCCTGGATCCACAGTGAAATCACTCATTGGCTTTGAGCATAAGTTCCTAGCAGAATAAGACTCTACTTTGTCTGCTAGAACAAAGGTTCCTATTTCTGTGTGTACATAAGAGTCACCTAAAGGACTTGTGTAATCAAAATGTCTTGGGTCTTGTTACTGAGTCTCTAGTTCAGTGGGTCTGACTAGAGCTTGAGGATGGCCCTATTTCTCACAAGATGGCAATAGTGTTGCTCTGAAGATCATATTTTGAAAAGCTTCACTGTGGAAGACTATAGCATTTGTATACATAAGAAGGTCAGCTTGTAGCTTATATTTGAGTAGCTTATACACAGGGAGGGAAAGAGGAGGATAGAGGGATGGATGGAGAGCAAAGGAGAGAGGCAGAAAGAGACAGAGAGAGAGAGAGAGATCATTTATTGGTGGTATTGTAATAAAGAACTAAGATTTCTAATTTAAACTTCACAACTGTATAATGCATATGTTGATATCTGTGACGGTTTGAATGAGAACGGTCCTGCAGGTTTATTTGTTCCAATTCTTGTTTCCCAGTCGGTGGAGCTGCTTGGGAAGGATTAAGAAGTGTGGCTTTGATAGAAGAGGTGTGACACTGACAGCCAGCCTTAAAGTTTCAAAAGACTAACATCATTCTTAATGTTGTCTCCTCTCTCTCTCTCTCTCTCTCTCTCTCTCTCTCTCTCTCTCTCTCTCTCTCTCTCTCTGTCTCTCTCTCTCTCTCTGTCTCTCTCTCTCTCTCTCTCTCTGTCTCTGTCTCTGTCTCTGTCTCTCTCTCTCTCTCTGTCTCTCTCTGTCTCTCTGTCTCTCTGTCTCTCTCTCTCTCTCTCTCTCTCTCTCTCTCTCTCTCTCTCTCTCTCCCCACACACACATGTGCTAATACAGTGTCCTTACATCACCATGTGATTTTTGACCTAATACCTCAACAGAAGCAGTGGGGGACGGAGCTGGTTCTAATTCTGCAAATGTTGAGTTTTTTAGCAACAACAACTCTGCTATGTCCCTTTATTCACTGCACTTTATCCCGGTCAGGAGACAAGGCAGCTCCCCAAGGCCTGCCATTTTATCTCTCCCCTCCTTCTACAATTCATATAGTCAAGGTCTCAGCATTCCTCAGAGACACATCCAGAACAAGGATAGCATCCATCCTTTAGATGTATAAAACATGGACGGTGCAAACTGCTTAATGTTACGGTCATATATTTAGCCATTAAATAAGCCAGCATGATTTTGGATTAGCTATAAGTTCATGGATACTTACTGTTCCTTTTGGTTACACATTATACTTAGATAGCTAGAGTTGTAAATATTCTGTCATAAACACTTTGTCATTAACATTGCAAGTGTTAAATACCTAGCCCCATCGAGTATGAACAGCACTTGTGTGAACCTACAAGCAGTCAATGAAATCAAAGACAGAGGCTACTGGAGACGATGATTTAGTCTGAAAGATTATCCAGAAGAAGTGAAAATGCAGAGAGTAGGAGGCGGGGCAAGGTTAGCATGAAGTAAACTCTATGCAACCATGAGTAGTTGATATCAGATTACCTTACCCACTGACAATACCAAAACTCCATAATGCTCAAATGCTGCATCGAGAATGGTGACCCGTCTGTATACCAAATCTTCCCCAATGGTGTAAACTATGTCTATATCCACCATTGTGCTGATGCACTGTCAGTATGAACCTACGTAAGTAGCTACCATGCGATGTTTTTCCGAGAACAATGAAACGAATCGAATTGGGACAGATGCAATTTTAAAAGATACCTTTCTGAGTCTAGGTTATTTGAATCCAGAGGTATGAGACCTGCCCAATGTGGAAGGCTGATTGCTTTGTGAGCACAGCTGAATTTAAACACAGCAGCACTGCCAAATTTGCGCTTTCCGGAAGACAAGATCAGTGCATGACCTGTCTCCCTGTTTCCTGCTTGCATCTGGAATGTTATTTATACGTATTATGGCCAAGCAAACACGCTGTGAATAATGGGAAGGAAAACAAGGATGGGAATAAAACGGAAAGAGGAGGACACACGCCATGGCCCTTGGCAAAGTGTTCATTAGATCCTCGGGCATATGACCTCTTCTAGATGACCTTGCCCCCTTTTTGTGTAGCCTGGCAGCTGTGCTCCTCTTTTGCAAGATTTTTTTTATTATAAAACTGTTTTTCTTTTCTTTTGTTGTATTTCTAGACAGCTCCTGCTTCAGTCAATTAGACTAACATGTGCATGCAGTGCCTTACTTATTTTAATAGAAAAATAGCTAATGCTTCTAGGTATTTTGTAAACCACCTCTTTAACCTCTCCATGTCTCTGCAGCCAGCCCTTGCTCCCATCTATCTAGGACTGCACTTGCCCGAAAACATTCATTGCACGGAATGCCTGCTGGAGGTCAGGGTAGTTCTCCGGGAAGAGAAAGAGAAAGAAACTGCTCCTTCCTAAGTGCTTGTTAGAATGAAAACACAATGGATGTTTTATTTATTTTTTGTATAGAACCATCCTTTAGGTCTGGTCAGCCCACGTTGGATATGACTTTCTTTTCTGCTCAAGCAATGAGTCATTCTAAATAAGGGAATTAATTTATTTGTGCCTTGAAGAGTGAGAGGCTGGCTATAGCAGGTGTATTACCCAGTAGCAGTTACTGGAAGAACCGCCTGACAAAGTTAATACGGGCAGCCCTGTCAAACGACTTTGCCAACGATAAAAAAACTCAGGAATAGTGAGTCAGACACAAAAGGGGAGATGGTGTCTTATTTTGTAGTTCTCGTCTTCATTTATTTATATCTACCACCCCAGCAGGTGTCTTCTACGGTCATAGGCCAGAGCTACAGCCAAGCATTTGTTTGGCTCCTAGATTGTCAGAGCCCTTCTTAGACCTCCTGGATCAGGACCTCCGAAGGGGCTCCTGGTGCATGCTAATGTCCTGAAGCAGGCAGAATGCCTTCCAAGCACTCCTCATGCACACTAATGTCCAAGAGGCAGCGTGCCGGGCCCATAATGCACCTCTGTAAGACAATGTAAGGAGTGTACGCCCTATGTCTGCTGAGGTAGAGATAAGCTTGCTGGCCACCAGGATGTGATCCAGCTGGAAGCTCTGATAGAACCCCAGCCACTGAGTTCAGCACTCAGGGGCCACCTAATAACTGTTTAGCCTTTGCACACTGAGTTGAAATCTAACAAGGCCTACGAGCGTGGAATCTAAGGATGATCACGTGCAGGCTGCCTGCCAGACACCTGGTTTAGATCTTGTTGTGAAATAAAGATGAGGCAATTAGCTTCCTGTTGCTAAATGGACTTCTCCTGGTGCTTCTTGTACATGCTTTGTCCCCTGCTGAGCCTTGCTGGGATGAATTAGGGGCTTTATTGTCCCACCCCACATTCCACACTCTGAATAAATATGAAGATGGCTCAGTTGGAGGGATTTGAAGCTACAAACACCGCACACACTCCCAGTTCTGGCCAGCACAGCACTGCCTGCCAGGCCCTCACATAACAGCCAGCACAGGCCTGAGGAATAACTGTCCTGGTACTCTCAGGTTTCTTTCTACTTGTTTATGCAGCTACTTCTCCCAAGCATAAATTCTTTGTAATCTGTCTGTATTATTTATGTTCTGGTAAACAAATCTGCTTTGCCGGATGAAGGATCTCGATTTATTTTATTTCTCCAACAAGTAGGCAGGGTAAGTGAGAGTAGAAAGTCAGAAGATTGTGGACAGGAGGAGATAAGGTAGAAACAGTTTTCATAGTCTCATGCAGATGTACCAGTGTTATCTGAGTATCAGTCTGGAAACAGCTGGTGAAAATATTAAGGCCATGAAATATCCCCTTTGGTGTTCAAGTATACATTAATTTAATCCAGGTACTTACCCTTACTGCTTGTCCTGCATATTTCTGTACAAAACCATAACTCTAAGGTGATGAGGGTTAGTGTTGTGATTCACGGTAAGAGTAACCTCATACTTCAAGGTTGCAAGTCCTATATCCATGTTTGTGCTTCCATGTAGTAACATAAAAGGGTTTCTACAGCTCTAGCTATATAAGCCTCCTTCTCCTCCTCCTTCAAGTCCTTCTTCTCTTCCTCCTCCTCCCCCCTTTTCCTTCCCCTCCTCCCTCCTCTTCCTCCTTTTCTTCCTCCTCCTCCTCTTCCTTCTTCATCCCTCACTATTCCCCCTTTCTTTCTCTGTGTCTATCAAATGATCTTGAATGTGCCAATGGAATAACTCTATACTACTCAAAGTGATGCAATGCAGTCAAATTCTTCTACTCTTAGAGAATTCAGGCCATGAGTACATTCTTGTATAAGGGAAATTTTGCTAAAGTGCTATGCAATAAATAACCTATGAATCCAGTTCTAAGCATTGTCAGTGAACAATCATGAATGTTTCTTTACATCAGCAAAACACTAAATGGATAACTCAAGGTTCTATGAATGAAAACTTGGAAACCTGCAACACTGGCAGCTGAACATGTTGCTATGACGAGACGTTTCTCTCAACATTATCTTGAAGCATTATTTTTTGACGTTCTAATAGTTCTTTCTTGCCTTGTGATACCCACTAAGGGGAATCGTAGGGATAGTGGCCTAGGCTTTCTTCATATCCCCAAATCCTCTGAAGGGCCATTTCCGTGCCAACCTTTCTAGCAGAGAGCAGGCAGCACAAGAAATTACATGGAAGTTAAGTCAGGAGCAAATTTGACCTCAGTCTGTGAGCTGTGAAATGAGAAGGACAAGCCAAGAACAAAAGTCTGTTTTCTAGGGCATTTATAAAACTGGTATTTTCAAAGAAATACTTTCCTTCTACTTGGGTAACAGAAATAAGATGCAAAATGTGTTGGAAAGAAATTAAAGCAGGAAACAAAGTTGCCTTTATTCTGCCATGGGGCAAAGATTAAATTAAAAAAAAGCACTCAGAAATAAATTATTTACCTTGGAGTTCCATATAAAGAGGACTACAGGAAAAACACCCCGAGTCAGGCTACAGAAGACCAAACAAAACCACACTAAAACAAATTTCAATAAAGTATCCTCTGGTTTCCTTTTGTTCTTGGTTTATAAACAAATCCTTACATGTTACATTAATGACTCATCTTTAGAGGTTGAAAATTAAAAGTTCTAAATAACCTGTATCTTGAAATGGAGGAAACAGTTGCCTTGCAGGTTTAAAACAATACACTAAAATCCTGCAGTCCCCCAGAGAACTCCCATGAATGTTCATGTTATTGAAACACTCGTTAGCATGCTGCTCTATGTGAAATGGTTCCAAGGTGACAAAGACAAAAGCTGAGAGGAAAACTGAAAGGAAACAATCTAGTTCCACAGTGGAACCACAGTGTAGCCAAGATGATGGTGACTTTTGAAGCCAAGAGACGGAGGTGAAATCCATTACATTTATTCCCATACGTTGCTTCCCTGAAGGCAGTGAGCAGAGGAACCATGTCAAAGGACCCCTGGAGCTAGCTAAAGGCATCATGTCCGACCTCTCTCTCTAGCCCTCCATGGATTTTGGCTACTCACTGCTTGTTCCACTTAATCTTAATAGAGCCCAAGTGATCCCAAGAAAAGAGGCTTTGGACAAGCTATGATTTTTTAAAATTAATCCGCATGGAGGTGGCGTTGCCCTTGGAAAATGGTGCTATTTTTCATTTCTTGTTGGTTACAGAAAATAATGCCAGGGGATTAGGGGATATCTTGCCTGCATAGTTAAGAAACGCATAAGACACAGGAACTTGTGCCGGTTCTAAGTGTTTCCACACATGGTATAGCATTGCGTAAAGATAAAGAGAACACTGCGGGAGGCAGAGATTCTGAGTTTGCTCTATGCCAATTGGAATGCTGTATAACAGATACTCATCAGAGCTCTCTGAGCTTGGGTTTTATACATAAGAATATTTCTCTCCCCACTTCACTTGATAGCCGCAATACTTTTTATAGTTAAAAAAATTATGAAATAACGGGCATGCCCTGTAGAAAGTGGGAAATAATAATATTGCTGTTGACGCTTTGTTAAGACTATCAGCTTTTGGTAACATTCGTGTGTCTTTGGCATGGCTTTGTCCCTAATATTTTTTTTAAAAAAGCATGGATTCTCACAGTAAAATATATGAATTAAACCCTTTAAAGACGTGTTTTAAATGCTTCTTATTTTACTTTTTCATTAGCTTTACTGGGGGTGGAACCCAGGACCTCCTACATACTGCTACACCCCTCATCTAATAAGCCAAGCCCTTTGGATTTTTTTCTTCTTCTTCTTGAAGTAGGGTCTTGCTAAGTAGCCTCAGGATGGCCTTGGATTTCTTCACTTGTGTATTCCAAGAATTCTCTGAACTTGAACTCTTCCTCCCTCTGCCTCCCAAGTAGATGGAATTACAAGTGTGTATCACCAAGACCCTGAGGCGTAAATCTGTCTCTTCACACATAGTACTTCATATATTCTGTTGACTTAATGGAGGACTCTGATAGCTTTCTTGAAGATTTTCATCACTTGACATTTTGGCATGATAATTCAGTGTTTACAGCATCCACCATAGGCTGTCAGTTACAGCTTCCAATCCAACTGCGAGAGGGAAGACATGCAACCTAATATTAGAAGCACCCAGTTAAAATCTAAGTAGTCACATGCAGAGGACAAAGAAGCTGCAACCGTATACGAACCTGGAGCCTGCAACACTTGAGGCTTTAGCTTCTGTATAACAATCCATTAGGAGCCTGCTGGCGTAGCAAAGTGCTTCATGTTGAAAGAAACCTTACAGTCCCATGGCTTGGATGAGCAAGCCTGAACACACAAACACACAGAGAGAGAGAGAGAGAGAGAGAGAGAGAGAGAGAGAGAGAGAGAGAGAGAGGGGAGAGAGAGAGAGAGAGGTAGGAGGGGGGAGGGAGGGAGAGGGAGGGAGAGGGAGAGAGAGAGAGAGAGAGAGAGAGAGAGAGAGAGAGAGAGAGAGAGAGAGAGAGAGAGACATGCATGCACATGCAACGGGTAAGTTTTGTTTTAGTCTTAGAAATCTTTGGCACCCTGGATTCTAGCTCAATCCTGGTGCCATATCTAACTGCAAGTTTGTCAAAATCCCTAATATCTCTGGGCTTGTCCACATCTCTGAATTAGTGGGACAGGCACGTTTTAAGGGATCTTCCAGCTCTAAAGTTAGGTTTGTTTGCTAGTTTGTTTCATGAATTAGATTTCTCTTTGAAGAAATTTTGCCCTTCGTCTTGCAAGAAGTTTTGGCGACCTTGAGGAAGGCTCGTTGATTGACTGGGATGACCCTTTCACAGGTGGGCTTCCTAATTCCTATAGCTTGCTCATATGATCTTATAACCCACTGCATTTATAAGAAGGCAGAACTGACATAGGTGGGCTTAGAAGTTATCACCTAGGAAACGGTGTATTTTTTGCCTTGTTCTTAATCACACTGCCTTTATCCACAACATCTACTTGCTGCTGGCTGCGAGTCAAACTTCTAAAGGAAAGATTATATTCTCCAATTACTCTGAGGCAATACTTTATTCCCCGTCTGACACACTATTAGAAGAAAACATTTTTTGAAAGAATCAACTCTTGGATGTTTTAGGGGCATTGTGAAAGGTCTAACAACTTTTCTCCCACTCAGTTAAAGATGCTCAAAATTAAGGAAGGCCAAGAAATGTCACCTCCTAATGATTTGACAGCTGTTCGCTGCTCACAGCAGTCCCGTTCTGATGACCACAGAATGCTCCCCAAGTCTGATTTCAGAATCTGTTCCCGATGTCTCAGGCCTTCCTTATCTCCTCCTGTCTAAACATACCCCTCACTGAGCATCCCTGTTCTCTGAAGCAACACTCTTTAGCTCAGAGAAGTCAGGAAGAAGCAGAGTGGTGGCTGCAGGAGTCTAGGGAATGGAGAGATCTGATGAGAATTGCAAGGAGGACCTGGAGAACCAGGTGCTGTGGGGTAGTCAAACATAAATAGTAATGAAGAATTGCTAGAGGTTGGGCAGAGACAAGCCTGAGAGTTAAAAAAAAAATATCTCTAGAGGCACAGTGACAGGTGAAAGGAACAGTTCCTATTGTGAGTTGTAAGTTTAGGAGCTTATCCAGGTTGCCATGGTAAATATGAGAAGGGAGAAGGAAAAAGCGTGCTTCCACAAGGTGAAAGGGGAAAGGGCCCGCTCTGAAGCAAACAAAGAGCCTTTGAAACATTTTAAATAGCATACGTGGTGATCTTTTTTAAGCTTACATGATTTATAACAATGTCTCAAAAAAATCGAGTCTCAAAAAATATCGAGTCTCAAAAAATCGAGTCAAAAAATGCATGAAAAGCTAAGACAGAGTAGATATGGAGGCATGAACCTGTCATCTCAGCTCTTTGGAGGCTGAGGCAGGAAAACAGTCATAAACTCAAAGTATGCCTACAAAATGAGATCCTAATCTCAAAAACAAAACAAAACAAACAACAACAACAAAGGAAAAACCAGCAAATAAAATGGTGCACATCTAACCTTTAATGCTGTACTGTTAGGCTAATATTATTATGATATATCATACTGCTAAACTACTAAAAAGTTTGAAAAGCGGGATGACCATATGATATTATAGCATGCTTTCTAATACAGTAAAGCAGTAAGGATTTCAATGTTTTAATTTCCAAAGTGTAATATTAATGTGCGGATGGAGAAACACCTCATCTGGGTAAGAGCAGGTGTTGCTTTTGCGGGGGACCCAGGTTCAGTTTCAGAGAACCCACATGGGCTAATAACCATTTGTCATTCCCGCTCCAAAGGAACTGATGACCCCTTAAGGCTTCTGCATGTATAGCACTAATGGGTGCACAAAATACCCACATGAGTAAAATTAAATCTTTTTAAAAAGAAATGTTAATGTATAATTTCATGCAAATCAAAATGCCCAATTAATGCAATTTACAACAAACTAAAAATCAGAGACATCATTCAATGGTAGAGTACTTGGATAACATGTATGGAAAAAAATGCCAATAGATGATTTCTTTTTTGCTAAGAGTGCTCCAAGACAAAAACTGGGCTAGCAAGTAGCACATATGACCCAATGACCTCTGTGTTTTTATCCTGAACACAAAGGAGAAATTGGCTATTTCTCATTGGGTGGGGGTCAATTATAGTCAATACCCACCTGGCTAATTTGGAAGGTGATCTAAAGGTAATGGAGGCTCAGGTTCTGGAAACACAGCAATACCTTTATATAAACAAAAAATGTTTATATAACCATTTATGTTACCAAGTTGGGAAGATTGAAAGGTTTTAATTCCTTTTCATAACCATTTTATAAGATGGAAGAGATTTATGGAATGTATAGTCCTTGATGAACTTGCTACCTTTGATAGAAAAAAAGACATGTTTCTCCCAGTGATGAAAACACTGAGAAAATATTGTTGTATAAATTATCCCATATTTGTGCTAATATACTAATTTGATCTGCTAAAACTTCCACAAATTATTGACTTTCTGTGTAGACTTCTATCAACATAAAATTCAAGAAATCAGATGATCTCACTTCCTAATCCATTTTATGAAACCAAGATTATCAAAGTATCAAAATCAGACAAAGAGGACACAAGGAAACTATAGAGCACTTTCAATTATAAGCACATCTACCAAAAATTCTTAAAAGGGATTCATAAATAAAATCCATCCATTTATAAAGAGGAAGACAGGGGATGGAGACATGGCTCAGTAAGTAAGAACACTAGCTGCTCTTTCAGAGGACCAAGATTCAGTTTCCAGCATCCACACTGTGGCTAACGACTCTCTGTAACTCCAATCCCAAAGGATCTGATGCATGCTCTCCTCTGGACTCCATGGGCACCAGGTGTATACATGATGCACATAGACGGATATGAGCAAAACACCCATGTACACAAAATGGTAGTAAATAAGTAAATAAATATTCAGAAAAAGAAAAAACAAAATATATACCATGATAAAGAGGTAGTATCCCTTGGTGTAGAAGTCTAAATTGAAGATCAGTTCATACAATCACTGCATCAATAAGCTGAAGGAGAAAAATCACATGATTCTTTCAAGAGTATTTTAATGTATTCTCTTATATCAGCCTGACCAGTTTCCCCTTCCTTTTCTCCTCTGTTTCTCTTCAGAAAATGGAGTTCCCATGGATATAAAACAAACATGGCATATCGATTTGCCATAGCACTAGACATCACCCCTCGTATTAAGGCTTAATGAGGCAACCCAGTAGGAAAAAATGGTCCCCAAGCCATGCAAAAGTAATGGAGAGAGCCCTCTCCCACTGTTAGAAGTCCCATAAGAACATCAAGCTACACAACTGTAGAAAGATTACATGATTCTATCAACGCTTCTAGAAACAATATATACTAGCACTGTTCTAGAGGAGAACATTTCAAGGCCACCCACGACTAAAATCAAGAACAAAGACAAGAAAATCATTATTATTTTTATTTCTACATTCTACTTACAGTCCTAACTTAGCAATTATATTGCAAAAGAGAATGAGTTTCTTCCATTTTCCCCATTTCATTCTTTTCTGGTATGCAGCTGAAATGCTTTAAGATTTTAGCAGATGGTTCCTTTATAGGTAGGACCAGTTAAGTAGAAAGCCTTCTAGCAAATAATTTTTTTTCTATATCTGCAACCTCTCCCAGAAGAATCAGGTCTTGCTATATACAAATAATAGCCCAAAATATATACAATGTACCTAGTGTACCAATCTGCATCTACATCCCACACCCTTTTCTCTTCCTCGTGCTTCAATTATTAAGATCATTGTGATGATGTGTCCTCCTTGTCAATATGACTTGATTTGGAATTGTCTAGAAGACAGATTTTCCAGAATTTCACTGAAGAAGAAAAACCCATCGTGAATGGAGGTGGCCTCATAACATGGACTGGTATCTTAATTAGGTTTCTATTACTGCGATGACACACCATGTCCAAAAGAAACTTGGGGCTTAGAAGGAAAAGGCTCACATCAGTGTGTAATTCTCACATCAAATATATATGGACATCAGGGTAGGAACTCAAGGCAAGAACCTGAAGAAAGGAACTGAAGCAGAAACCATGGAGGAACACTGTTGACAGACTTGATCCTCCTGACTTGCTCAGTTTTCTTTCTTATATACCCTAGAACTATCTGCCCAGCGATGTTACCACCCACAGTGGGTTGGGCCAGACTCTCCCACACCATTCATTAAACAAGACAATAATCTACGGACTTGCCTACCACCCAATCTTATGAAAGAATTTGTTCGATTAAGATTTTTTTCTTTTCCAAGTGGATCAAGGACCTCCACATAAAACATGATACACTAAAACTAATAAAAGAGAAAATGGGGAAGAGCCTTGAACATGTAGGCATAGGGGGAAATTTTCTGAACAGAACACCAATGGCTTATGTTCTAAGATCAACAATAGACAAATGGGACATCAGAAAATTGCAAAGTTTCTGTAAGGCAAAGGATACTGTCAATAGGAAAAAACAGAAACCCACATATTTGGAAAAGATCTTTACCGATCCTGTATCCAATAGAGGATTAATGTCCATTATATACAAAGAACTCAAGAAGTTAGACTCCAGAGCATCAAATAACCCTATTAAAAATGGGTTATAGAGCTAAACAAAAAATTCTCAACTGAGGAATACTGAATGGTTGAGAATCAATTAAAGAAAGGTTCAACATTCTTAATCATCAGGGAAATACAAATCAAAACAACCCTGAGATTCCACCTTATACCAGGCAGAATGGCTAAGATCAAAAACTCAGGTGACAGCAGATGCTGGCGAGGATGTGGATACAGAGGAACACTCCTCCAATGTTGGTGGGATCGCACGCTGGTACAACCACTGTGGTCTGGCGGTTCCTCAGAAAATTGAACATAGTACTACCTGAGGACCCAGCTATACCACTCCTGGGCATATACCCAAAAGTTGCTCCAACATATAACAAGGACACATGCTCCATTATGTTCATAGCAGCCTTATTTATAATAGCCAGAAGCTGGAAAGAACCCAGATGTCCTTCAACAGAGGAATGGATACAGAAAATGTGGTACATTACACAATGGAGTATTACTCAGCTATTAAAAACAATGACTTCATGCAATTCACGGGCAAATGAATGGAACTAGAAAATATCATCTTGGTGAGGTAACCCAGTCACAAAAGAACACACATGGTATGTACTCACTGATAAGTGGATATTAGGAAAAAAGCTCGGAATACCCAAGATACAATCCACAGACCACATGAAGCTCAAGAAGAAGGAAGAACAAAGGATGGGTGCTATAGTTCTTAGAAATGGGAACAAAATACTCAAGGGAGGAAATACAGAGACAAAGTGTGGAGCAGTGACTGAAGGAAAAGCCATCCAGAGACTGCCCCACCTAGGATCCATCCCATATACAGACACCAAACCCAGCACTATTGTGGATGCCAAGAAGTGCTTGCTGACAGGAACCTGATATAGATGTCTCCTGAGAGGCTCTGCCAGAGTCTGACAAATATAGAGGTGGATGCTCACAGACAACCATTGGACTGAGCTCGGGGTCCCTAGTGGTGAAGTTAGAGAAAGGGCTGAAGTAGCTAAAGGGGTTTACAACCCATAGGAAGAGCAACAATACCAACCAACCAGACCCTCCAGAGCTCAGTAACCAAAGAGTACACATGGAGGGATCCATAGCTCCAGCCACATATATAGCACATATATATGACCTTTTTGGGCACCTAAGGAAGGAGAGGCCCTTGGCCCTGGGAAGGCTAGATGCCCCAGTGTAGGGAAATGCCAGGGCCGAGGGGCAGGAGTGGGTGGATAAGATCTAAAGTAACTTCTCATGCTACTAAATCTAGTAGAAAAAATGTCAAAAGCCAAAGCCCAATCTTTGAGCTGTCTGGGATTCTAGGGTTGGAGAGCAAGGTTGGGCATGATTCTGACCCTGTGGTTGGTGGTTTGAGTGGGAAATGCTCACTCATTTGAGCACTTGGTACCAGCTGGTAGCTTTGTTTGGAGACATTATGGACAGTTGGGACCTTACTGGAAGAAATGTATCACTAGGGGTGGGCTCATAGTCTCACCATTTTCCAGTTTTCTTCTGCTTCACACTTGTAAATCTGTGTTCTCTCTTCTTCCTGTTCCTTCCGCCTTGCCTCCACTACCACAGCAGACTCATCCCTCTGAAACTAGAAGCCAAAACACCTCTCCTTTTTTTAGGTTGACTCTGGTCATAGTGTGGTATTACAGAAACAGAAAAGTAATAGGCACAGACTTACAGCATGCTTACAGCTCTAATACCCCATAGTTCCCCATACAGCATCTAGGCTGGCTTAGAGTTGAAGATGCCAAAGAAACAAACAGAATCTGCCTGAAGACCTCAGGAGCAGAGCTTTCTCTATAGTTGAGAAAGGATGGTTCCATGGTGGGAGAATATACTTTAAGTAACTACTCTCCATGATGCATAATGTGTGGAATAAAGAAAGTATGGAGGTCAAAGGAAAGTACTTTAGAGGTTTTGATCTTCACCCACCGGAAAGAGGTGGATACTGGGACAGACAGGTGCCTCCTGTCTTCGGATTTTCACTTACAGATACCTTACATATACCTTACATATACCTTACATATACCTTACAGATACCTTACATATACCTTACAGATACCTTACATATACCTTACAGATACCTTACATATACCTTACAGATACCTTAGCTCCTATGAAGACGGTGTAGGTAAGTTGTCCATTTCTGACAATGAAGAAAGCTCTTGGAGGCATGGCTGCTCCCCTCCTCTGTGCCCTTCTAAGCCAAGACATGCTTGCTTTATAGAAAACTTGTGCATTTCCATTCCCTTGGCAATAAATAAATAAATAAATAAATAAATAAATAAATAAACAGCACAAGAATAGACTGTATCTTTTTACTATTTTGAAAGTCTGGAAATTTTGTTCAGAGTTTGATTATTACAAATACTCTGTGTTTTATAGCTTAAAATTTTTATTGTCCCCTTTTAACTTAAATTACATGGTTTAAAAATCTCTTCTTATCCTTTTGCTATTTTTTGACTGTATATGTTACTTAGAAGACTCATGTAACAGGATTTCCATGTGATGAAGCAAAAGAGGTGTTGAAGGAGCCATCCAGGTATTCTGAGGCTAAGATATATCCTCATTAACCTCTGAGACATTTCTGATAGCACAATGGTCCAGAGAAGTGTAGAGCAAAGTGTGGGCTCATGACTACCTTCAGAATGTCTCTTGGACATGAGGGGAGTCAAAGATGCAGAGTAAATTGCCATGATCAATGTACAATGTATGCATGCAAAGAAAGTTCACAATGAACCTCATTAATCTGTAGGACCCATATGTTTTAAAATTTCCTTTCAAATCTCTTGAATTAATTATAAAAATATAGATTTTCAGGATTATTTAAGATGTATTGAAACAGAAATGCACTTAAATGTCAAATTTTAACCACTAACTGAGTATAGTTCTCCTTCAAGTTAGAGGTCCCCTGGTCTAAGGAGAAGGCAATGCTTGACTAGCACATCATATATAAAAGTTAAAGCAAGGGGAGTTTGGGACTTGAGCTGTCATATCTTGCGATGTTCTACTGTCCTAATAAGACAAATTCCTCAATTTGAATTTAATTAGAACTCTAGTTGATATTCCCATAAGCTTTATGTTATTAATAAGATACAACGGTTATCTCCAAGTCACCTCATAAAATTGAAATGACTCATTGATTAACCTGTCAGAGAAGAGCACCTGTGAGCTTACCAAGAATAATTCAAGAAATGTTTCTGGCTGGAGCATCACCTTGTCCATCATTGGTGGTCATGGATGGTATGCCTATGCTCTGCTCTTGTCCAAACACATTGGCTCTAGGGAACTGGGCCCATGTTTCATTTACATGATGCCACACTGAATTAGTTTCAAGGAAGTTGATGGTTTCATACAATTATATACAATCCAAAGGGTTTGCCTCACTTTTTTTTAGAGGACAATGAATTTCTGAGATTAAAACTAATGGACTGGGCCACCCTACAAAGATCTGAATATTGATATTAATTATTTGTTCATGTTCCTTTGGTGTTTAGAGTACATAAGAGAGAAAAATGTTTATTGTTTCCAAGTGGAGACAAATATTAAGAGGAAAGGTGAAATGTTACTCAAGTCAAAACTTAATTGGGTCAAATATTGCATTTAGAGCATTTGTGACAAATAGAAATGGCTGGAGTGAGAAGGGTGTTATTAATAGTTTAAAGTCCTACAGTACTTTCATCGGCCAATCACTAATTTGTATGCACTGTCTACCAGCTTGGTAACTCTACTGGAAGACTGTTAGACCTGGACCTTGCACATTTTGCCAGAAAAAAAAGCATTATAAACTATTACACAAGATTTATTCTTGTATTTCTAGACCACCAATCTGTTGAAAGACAAACCCTAAAGTCAACTGGAAGATACTGGAACTTAGTCTGTGATGATTCCTTACAAGCTGTCCTTACAAAGTTGTCCTTAGGCAACAGCATGCAATGCACTTATCTAAGTGCAATTTGATGAGCTAAGTCCAGTCATTCCAACTTCAATTTATCTAAGATCAAGTTAACTTTATCCCCTCCCTCACAGATCAGTTAGTGTCTCCTGCCTTGTTTTCTAAACATATTTTACCTAAGAGAAATTGGATAAGTTCCTCTATACTAATCATGTTTTTATTTCACTTTGTTAATAATTTTACAATATACTTAGCAAGTTTACCCTAGAATATTTAGCATCATAACAATAAATAATATTTGGGTCCCATGATAAGACAGAATTGACAAAGGTCCAACACAGGGAATAGCTAAGCTCAGACAAACCAGCATTCTGATACAGCTGTCCAACCAAACATAGTCTAGATCACTGGACCTCACCAATCACATGCTCACGCATGTACAGGGAGGGTAAATGAGTCATCATATATTCACAGTGGATTCTCACACCGAAACAGCTGATCAATACATAGATCTTCTGTGAAGTAAGGTAATTTGCCAATAACAGAGTTCACAAGAGCATTTATGGAAGCTTTGTCACTAAAATAGTACTTTTGATATGCTGAGCTAAAAATGACAGTCTACACAGAAGTCTACTGAACAACTATTTCTCAATGTTTGGTTGAACATATCATTATATAAATTATATTTATATTTTATACATTTATATATACATATTAAATATATGTATTATTATGTGATACATATATTGTATATTAGACTCTAAAGTCTACCAAACAACTAATTCCCAATGTTTAAACACACACTATATATGCATATAGTATACATATAAAAATATATACATAATGTATACATATGTATACAAGTGTATATATGTATACACGATATATATGTATATATACATATATATAATATATTTGTGTATTTGAAATCAACAAATGTCAAAAAAAAACAAGATAAAAACATCAACAGAAGAAAAAAATTCAAGAAGAAATTGCGACATCTCCATACGGAAATTCTAAAATGAGAAAAAAATGGAAAGCATGTGCGTTCCTATACGGCTCAGGGACCGTTGCAGACGAGAGGAAAAGAGCCTGAGGTTGGGAAGGACCACAGCAAAACTGACACTTCTTCTGTATGTATTGGAGGCTTTGCATTCCTGGGCTCACGGCAGAGCTGGGGGAGGGTCTAAAGAAACCCCGCCCCTACCTGACAAGCTTTGAAGGTTGAAGGCTGGTGGCACTAGGAGAGTCAGCTTTCTTCAGGAATGACCACATTCTAGCTCTAGTGGGAGGCTACCCCTTTGCATCCAGGGCAGAAGGGACTGGACTTGGCAGGCTATAGAGAGAAGTAGGATGTGGCCAGGGAAAGGGTCAGAGATTGGGGGGGGGAGTTGAAATGGAAATGGGTGGGGCCTTATATGATTGAAATACCTTACATGCATGAATGAAATCCTCAGAGAATTAATAAAATAATAAAATAAAAATTATAACAGTCTCAGAAAATTAAAATTTAAAAAAGGTGAGCAAAGGAACAGGGAAATGTACAGTTATATCTAAATCAATTTGCTTATAAAGTAATTGTATCTAATAAAGATTTTTATTAATGAAAGGAGATTAAAGAACTAAACAATATCTTTTTTTAAAGATTTATTTATTTTTATTTATGAGTACACTGCAGCTGTCTTCAGACACACCAGAAGAGGGCATTGGATCCCATTACAGTTGGTTGTGAGCCACCATGTGGTTGCTGGGAATTGAACTCAGGACCTCTGGAAGAGCAGTCAGTGCTCTTAACTGCTGAACCTTCTCTCCAGCCCAACAATATCTTTTTAAAACAAGAACTAAACAATATAATAGTAAGAATAAAGTTTGTGACATTGTTACTTTCAGAACAGAAACCATACATTTTGTAAAGTCAAAAGCACATAGGGATATTTCAAAAGCAACCAGCTACAAATCTTAACTAAAGTACATATAGCTTTCAACCCAAGCAAAAGAGAAAAAAATGAAAGAAAAGTGTGATGGTTTGAAGAAGAAACGTCCAATAGGCTCATGGATTTGAACACATGATACCCATTGCTGGTACTGCTGAGAGGTTAGGAGAACATAGACGGAACCTCAGAGAGAGTGTGTCACCGGGGAACACTCTCTGGAGGTTTAAACTCAGTATGTATTAAAGGTGATCTCTCAGTATTCTGTTCCTGCCACGTAGTCCACTGCTTGCTTCCACAGCTCTCCGAGACTATATATTCTTGCTCTCTGGAGCCATAAGCCAGAATAAATTCCTTTTTCCATGCGTCATTTTTTGTTTGTTTTGATCTTTTCGAGACAGAGTCCCACTATGGAGCCCTGACTGTCCTGAAATTGACTATGTGGAGCAGGCTGACCTCAAACTCGCAGAGACCCACCTCCTCCTCCCTCCCAAGTCACTGACATTAAAGCCATGAGTCACCACATCAGGACACCACAAGTCACTGTTATGATGTTTTATTGTATAAAAGTAACTAATACAAAAAAAAAAGAAGCCAGCAAATACATATCATAAATAATTTATTAAAGGCAAGAAATAACCAGGAAGAAATTCCACAAAAGGATCCATAGCAGGCTATGACAATCAGACAATTGTCCAGCACCAAAAAGAAATACATGAAAATGAAACTCTGAAATTGATGGCTTATCTCAAATGGTTCACAAAAATCCATTCTTAAAATATTTAAGAGATATTTTAGAAGCAAAGTAGGAAGATATTCTCACAGTGCTTTGAATTTCAAGCTGTTTTTTTAATTTAATTTAATTTTTTTTACTTATTCACTCTACATCCCATTCACTGTCCCCCTCCCAATCACCCCCTCACACGATTCTTCCCCCATCCTCCCTGCCCTTCTCCTCTGAGTGGGTGGGGTTCCCTCTACTATCCCCCTCCCTGGCACATCAAGTCTCGATGAGGCTAGGCACATCCTCTCCCACTGAGACCTACAGAGCAGGCCAGGAAAGCTGTCTCTTAACGAAGAAGAAATAATACGTATAAAAACCAAAAAGTTCAATGACACTGAAAAAATTTCTTAAAACTATAAGTAATACTTTTAAAAAAATACAAGGAGGAAAAAGCATTTTCAGTAACTATAGACATACTTCAGTAAATATATACAAAAGAATAGATACTAAAGTAAATAACTCCCATATACCTTGAATAAAAAGTAGTAAATTAAACAATAAAAAATATGATTTCTGTAGAATCAAACTTGTAACTTATGGAAGGAGTAATGTAGCAGTTAAAAATATAAAATACTTATTTGTAACCAGATCAATACAAAATAAGACCAATGAGATTTAATTTTCTATTCGTTATACTAGCAAAACATATCAGTAAAAGGTTTTTAAGAACTGAGTGGGAGCGGTTGCTTGCCATGGAGCCTCTATGGAGGTCAGAGAACAAGATGGGAGATTCAGTTCTCTCCTCCCACCAGGCAGGTTCTTGGGATCAAACTCAGGCCATCACATTGGCCACAAACACCTTACCCAACTGAGCAGTCTCGCCAGTCACTAACAAAGTTTGTTGTTGTTGCTGTTTTCTTTTTTGGGATTTATTTTTTGTTTTTTGTGTTTGTTTGTTTGCTTGCTTTAGACTCTGTAGGACAGTCACAGGTCCAACTACCCTTTGGTCAGTTTCCAATGACAGTCACCCAGACACTCTCTCAAACAGTGCAGCTGGAGATCTGTGTGAGAATATTTATAGCTTACCAATTGTGGTAAAAGAACATCATAAAGCAATGAAAGATAAATGAAATGAGGTTATATATACAACATGGATCAAACTCAGAAATAATCTTAAGTTACAAAAGCAACTTGAAAATCACTATTAAATCGTGAATTTTAAAAGCTTAGATGCAGTTAAGATGAACAATTCAATAAACAAATATATAAAATATTCATATAATAAAACTATTACTTTTCAGGTAAATGAATGAAAATTTAAACGTTTAAATGCATTTACCCCTGGTATGGGGTAGTTAAGAAATGGAAACTCTGGGATGGACATTATGAGGAAAGTTCTAGCTATTAAGGAGTGTGTTCACTCATCATAAGTGTTTTATATATACATATATATGTAATATATGTATAAGCCACCACATTTATATAATAGCAGTCACATATACATATATGTGTGTATTAGACATACATATATACATTCTCCATAATAAATGTACACATCATAGATACAATAATGCAGAATTCTTTGTATGAACTCTGGTTCAGATGTACAGCAAATAATCAGAGAGATACATGGCGCTGAAAACCGCCTACTGGTAATTAATAATTATATAGATCAAATAAAGTTTGTCCCGAGATACAGAGTACATGCTAGACAAAGGCAAGAGTCGAGGAATATCTATGTTCTTTGAAATTACATGGGCAATGTAGAACTTTAATAATGTAAAGGAAGGAACCTAGACTGGCAGATAGCCTAAACTATAAAGTCCATAAAATGCTTGTACTGCATGCATAAGAAGCCAAGTTCAATCCAGAACCATGTAAAAAGAAAATTGGCTGTGCTTGTATGCACTGGGTAAGCTAACACAGGTGTATCCCTGGGACTTGATGACTCAGGCCAGTCAAGCCTTAGTTGGGGAGTTCTAAGCCAGGGAAAGATACTGAATCAGAAATCCAAGACCGACAGTGTTTGAGGAAGGCAACAAGGGTTGAAGTCTGGTCTCCACACACATGTGGACCACACCCATGAGCAATTACACCACACATATACACAGAGACACAAACAGACAGACACAGACACACGTGCCATACACACACACGCATAGGCACAGGCACACACACACAGGCATGTACACACATACACACACATATACATATACAAAGTAAGAATACAGAAAAAGCCTTTTACCTGATTTACCATCATAATAGAGTTGGTTTCATTAAGTTTCTTCTGCTAATTACACCTTGTAACAGTCAGAGGTAATTTGGTAAATGAATATGTGAAACCCACATTTCTCAAGAACTTTCCCAGAAACTCTTTGAACGACTCATCCATGCATCTACATGCCATTGGTTAGGAAAGATAATAGTCTCATGGTCTTCTAACTTTTACAAAAATCAAATGATGCTCTTCATCTGACAGTGGCTATTATCACTGTGGTGGTATTCGGAGGGAGGATATCTGGAAAATATGGCGCCCTGTGGCCAGAAGAAAGTACTAGAAGTGTTGAATTAATAGCATACAATGTAGGACACATGGATGAGTCCCGATGAGTATCTTCAGTTACAATCACAGCACTGGTCACTGATTCTATTAAATGGCGGCATTCTATTCCAATCTTACCCTCTGCTGTTGGAGGCTTATTACCTTGGCTGATTGAATGGATTTGGTCAATTGCAAATAACTCTAAGAACTAGAAAGAAGATGAGATCAGGGAACTTCTACCCTGGATCCTTCCCTGAATGATCAGTACAGGTTAAACATGACCTTCTACCAGATTTCACAGTTCCTACCCTGTCTAAATAGCTACTTTCAGTAGCAAACCAATACTCTCACCATCATAATCACCTCAATTCAAGGGAGGTCACATACCGTTTAAAGACGTCAATCAACCAATGTAAGATTAGTAATAGATAAGCACTACAGTGGTGTAGATCCAGTGGCATGTAGATGAAGGGACATGCTGTACAAAGAGTTCCTAGGAACTTTCTTGAGAAATGTAGATCTCACTTATTCATTTAGTAAATATCCCCTGGCCGTGGAGTTTCATTAAATTCTATTTAGTTATTCCGTTTTACGCTTCCATATGTTTCCTGCTAAATCTCTGACGCACAAATTAAAAGCATTAAAAATGAAACAGAAGTAGAGAGGAAAATTTACAAGGAATGAAATGGTCATTTCCAATAAAAAGAATTTTAGAGGAGGAACATCAAAACGCAAGTTTCAGCAGAGATAAAGGCATCAATATTAGGCATGCTAACTATTATACACAGCAACAGATGTGTTCCTTGCTTCTCCTTGTCTTGGTTTTCCATCTCGTTTAAAACCCAAGGTAGTTAAAAAGGAAACAATGTTTGAGTTGGGTTCTCAAGTGTTAGCAGCCATGTTCATATTCAATGCCTGTCAGGTCCTGAACACTAAAAGCCCATGCGATCCCCAGCTTCATTGGCCTGGACATTGTAAAATGAGAACATCAGAATCCAAATAATGCAGAACCTTGATCAAAGTGTTATCTGTTATTAACCTTGCATTGGTCAAATGTCTGATGTTGTTAAATGGTACTATATTCCAATACCTAACCGTACTATGCACATCGCAAGCACTCTGCAAACTGCCCATAGAAAATGTGTATGTAAGTGAATGTTTAAATAGAAGAATGCTCTTCCCCAAGGCAATGCTGTCAAATGCCTGGATTCTAAGTGATCTTCTAAATCATCAAAAGAGGCATGGACACACCTATGTTCTGAGAACCATGGCATTTGATTCAGAGACATTGCTATTAACAGAGAAAATGTTATATAAAGAATTTCACATTAATCGATGAAAGGAAAGAAAATAAGTGTTGACAAACAGCAAAAACTGTCTCATTTCTACAAAGTCCTTTCATTTGTTGTTGTTCGGGATCATCACCTTGGTTCTAGGAAGTAGAACAAGCTGGTTTAGACACAAGCCAGAGGAATCCCTCTACCCAGGTAAATTCTGTGGAACAACCCCCAACTCCTACTCAAGAATATAGGAGTCATCTGCTGTGGCATCCCAGCTCATTAGACGCCAGTGCAGCGTCTCCAGAGTTGAACCTTTTCATTCATTATTCAACTTGATATGTTTTGGTATAAAGGATTGCCTGCATTCAAAACCTCTCTTTGAAATGAAAAATTCTTCTTTCACAAATGCTCAGCCATCTCTCATTCAAATATGTGCTCCACTTAAGAGATGAAAAGAACCAGTGAATGTTAATGGGAAATATGTTTACTTTTTTCAATCGTTGAATTATACTTTATTAGCAAGATCTCTGAATACCGAATCTATGGCTAGTGCTTAACATACCTCATTCAAACTACTTAGATGAGTCAAAAAACGTCTTTCAAAAACAAAAGAAAAAACTGATAAGCTTGATCATAGATGTAACAGAATCTAAAAAAAATTGCTAATATATTTTAATACATTCAAAATAAGGCAAATTGGGTCTGTTCGTAGTTTAACATCAAGTGCTTGCATATAAATGCTATGGTGTGAGTCAAAATGAAAAGGCAGTGACTTAATGTTGCCATCAACACATACTTGTTTCCATAAAAATTAGATTTACTTTGAAAAGATTATACACACTGACATGGTCTGCTGCTTGATGCTCTATTCATTTGCTACTGATTGATTGGCTGATTCTCCACTGGTAAAATGAATATTTAGAAAATCCAAAATTGGATAATTTTATAAATTAAACTATTATTTTGAATACAAGTACAAGGAAAGTTACTTAGAAAATCTGAAGATGGAAAGCTAGATTGTTTAGTTTTCTTCTTAACATTAGAATTTATAAGCCAGAATAAAAGCTTATAAAACAACCCTCCTTCAGTCCAGGACAGTTATCACAAGAGCAAGGGTGCACCCTCAATGATTAGCAGATTCACAATTTATCAGACAACCTTTCAGACTAGAGAGCTAAGTCAGTGATAGATCAATGATGAGCTAACTTGACTAGAACAGTGTAATTATGAATTCAGAGGCATTCTCTATTTGAACCCAAACCTAATATCCTGAAGACAGACTTAGGGTTACTGGACCTTTTTGTATGTTCCCCTCCTCAAGGTTGGGCTAATATCCACTTATCAGTGAATGCATACCATGTGTGTTCTTTGTGACTGGATGACCTCACTCAGGATGGTATTTTCTAGTTCCATCCATTTGCCTAAGAATTTCATGTAGTCATTTTTTTAATAGCTGAGTAGTGCTTACATGGTATGCACTCACTGATAGGTAGATATTAGCCCAAAAACTCAGAATACCCAAGAAACAATTCAAAGATCATATGAAGCTCAAGAAGGAAGACCAAAATGTGGATGCTTCAGTCCTTCTTAGAAGGGAGAACAAAATACTCACAGGAGGAAATACAGAGACAAAGAATGGAGCAGGGACTGAAGAAAAGGCCATCTAGAGACTGCCTTACTTGAGGATCCACCCCATATACAGACACCAAACCCAGTCACTATTGCAGATGCCTAGAGGTGCTTGCTGACAGGAGCCTGGTATGGATGTCTACTGAGAGGCTCTGCCAGAGCCTTCCTGATACCGATGAGGATGCTTGCAGCTAATCTTCAGACTGAGCACAAGGACCCCAATGGAGGAGTTAGAGAAAGAATTGAAGGACCTGGAGGGGTTTGCAACCCCATAGGAAGAACAACAATATCAAGCAACCAGACCCCCCAGAGCTCCGGGGCACTAAACCACCAATCAAAGACTACACGTGGAAGAGCTAATGGCTCCAGCCACATATGTAGCAGAGGATGGCATTGTCTAGCAGCAGTAGGAGCCCTTAGTCCTGTGAAGGCTCATTTCCTCAGTGTAGGGGAATGCTAGGATGTTGAGGTAGGAGTAGGTAGGCAGGAGTAGGAGCATCTTCATAGAAGGAGGGGGAGGGGGGATGGGAGAGGGGGAGAGGAGAAAACATTTGAAATGTAAATAATAAAATATCCAATAAAGAAAAAGTTCTGCCTTTGTTACTTCCACAATTTAACCAAAACAAACAAACAAAACTATAAATCGGTCATTACAGCATACACATGTAAACCAGAACTTGACTATACAGAGACTATATGGAGGAATCCATGGTTTCAGAAAGAAATAGCAATAAAGAAATGTCATCAAAGAATAAAGTAGCTGCTCTGAATTCTGCATGTGAAGTCTACCCAAATCCCTGGGTAACCTGTAAAACAATCCCAAACTGCAAGACTCACAGCTCAGCTCAGGCTAATCAGATTGAGCTGAGAATGTACCTTCTGCCACATGGGATGGGTTCAAAAGACGTTTGAGTCCAGTGCACGTAACTGTGTGCTGGAGTAAAATGGAGCTAGGAAAAGGCCTACAGAATGGCAGCATCAACAACGCACAGGCATACCATGTCAGCTGAAGTTTATAATTATTATACCACATTCGAGAACCAGAAAAAGAAACCACTGAGTAAAGAGGCAGGCTACAGAATGGGAAAAATTTTAACCAGCTAGGAATCTGCCAAAGGGCTAGAATCTAAAATCTAGAAAGAACTCAAAAGAATAAACGTTAAGAAAACAAACATCCCAATTTAAAAAATAATGCATGAAACGAAACACAGTTCTCTAAGGATAAAATATAAATAGCTGGAAATGATTTTTAAATGTTCCAAATCCTTAGCTATCAGAGAAATGAAAATTAAAACTACTTTGAGATTTTATTCTTGTCCTAATCAGAATGGTCAAGATCCAAGAAAAAAATATGGCAAACATTGGTGTGAATGTGCAAAAAATGGGAATACTTAATTACTGCGGGGGGTGGGGCATACAGACTGGTACAGTCTCTATAGAAATCAATGTAAAGGTTCCTCAAAAACTAAAAATAGCCCTACCACATGATCCACTCTTGGAAATACTCAAAGGATTTTATAGAGAGATATCTGCTCATTCACATTCACAAGAGCCAGAAAAGGTAAATGGCCTATATGTCCAAGAACCAATATATCTACAATGAAAATATGATATATTTATAAAGTGGACTATTAATAGCTATTAATAAAAATGAAATTTGAAAACAAGTGAATAGAGCTAGAAAAGAAATAATCATATTGAGTGAGCTAACCCATATCAGAAAGATAAAAGTTGCAGATTTTTCTCATTTGTAGGTGTCAATTTGAAAACTTCAAATAAATGTGCTTAATTTGGAATACCCATAAAGGTCAGGAAATTTGGAAGGGGCCATAAGGAGCAGAGGTATGGAGCAGTGATATAAACACAGAAATGAAAGTAATGAAGCAAGAAGGGTTAAACTATAGAAGGGGATAGAAGAAGAAACATGGTGAAGGATAAATAACTAAATATCTTGCGGAACAACAATGAAAACATACATACTACTGTAGATGATTCCTAACATAAAGAGAGGATGTATTTATCCTACAATGAGATCATAAAGTCACAATCTAAGAAATAAAAAACCTGGTGCTAAGAATAGGTTCCCTCTGGAATTGCTGGCCAGTGAAGTCCCCTAGACCCCCCAAACATTATGGGTTATTGTAATGCTATTGTTTTCCCTCTAAAATTTGACAAAAATCCATGTTGAGCAAGATACTACATACCTACTTGAGACACAGAACATTGAAATACAGAGCTGGTTTGATCTAGAAGCTCTATTCCTACTGGCTTGCTTTTGTAATGCTAGAAGTTCCTATGCATACTACTGGGGAAAGCATTTGCCATTGATATTAAACAGTTGTGAACACTTCAAGTTACAGTAACTAGCAAGACATAATCATGGATGCAAAAGTGGCTTAAACATCAAGGGGGTGACCAATTAACCACTCTCTGATTAGATTAAGTCCTCCAAAAGACAACATTCATACTTAGCACAATAGGAGAAGGAGGAGGAAGAGGAGGAGGAGGGGGGAGGGGGAAGAGGAGGAGGAGGAAGAGGAGGAGAAGAAGAAGAGGAGGAGGAGGAAGAGGAGGAGGAAGCTAAGAAACCTGTGACAAGACAGGTCATAGGCCCCAGGAGAGAGAATCTACTATTCTTCTACTAAATGAACTTAGTATTGAACTAACTCCTAATGGCATATGTCTTTTCTATAGTTTACTGAATCTCCAACTCTCATCAATAAGCTTGTATTTGCACAGGTACCCATAACTGGCCATGGTACAAAGAATAAGAGATTGAAGAATTCTCAGCCTTAAATGGAATATCTATACTCAAATATTTTCTTCCTAGGGGTTGTTTGCATAGGGTTGAAAGACTGTAAGAGTCAGAGCAGGTAAATGAATACAAGGAAACCATGTTCTCTGAACACAGCAGGGCAGATGCACATAGGAACTCAGGGAAGTTATAACAGCTTGCACAAGCCCCCATGCAAGCAAAAGCCAATCAAATCCCAGCATGGAGAAGGAAGGAAGACATGAAGTCTCACCTGTAGGCAAGAAGCTGCTGGTAGCATAGCTGATGGGAGAGGGAAATGCAGTTTTCATTAAGATTGTTGCACCTACTATGTTCCAATGGAACGTTACATACTCATGAATATATGAATAGCAAAGATTGGTTTTGATAGATGAAAAAGAATACATAGGACACCAAATTGGGTTGATAGAGAAGGGAGATAGATTTGGTAAGAGTTTGATGAGGGCTGAATGTGTTCTAATTTTGTGTGAAATTCTCAGGAAGCTAACCTTTAAAGGGGGATAATAAAAACAATTGGATCCAATTTCAGACTTCTTTAAAGAAAAGGCACAAACATTGGAATGTCAGGTAAGGTAGCTTTTGTGAAAAACGATACGGAGTATGAGGACATTGGATCAAATGAGGGTCTCACACAGATGAAAGATTCAATAAAATGTATCTGTGCTTAGTGAACCACTCGGTCTTAAGAAGGAGGAAATTCTAACATGTACAAAAGTGTGGATGAAATTGGGGAAGTTTACATTAAGTTGTGCACAGAAAAACTAATACTACATAATGCTTTTACATGTGAGATATTTAAAAGTTGAACTCACAGAAAAAGAGAATAGAATAGAGGTTCCTGAGGCCTAACCCCCACTCGGAGGGACAATAGTGAAGCAATGATAGAAAATCCAGGGTATACAAAGGCCCACACCAGCCATTTGTGATCCAGGAGGAGTCACGTGCTCTGAGCAAGCTTGTGTACTTGGCTCTTCACCATGGCCTTGTGGGAAAAGGTAGTGAGAGGAGATAATGAACCCTTGAGGTATGAGAAGCAGTTGTGGGGTTCCCTTTCGGGGCAAGCATGGAATGGAATGTCTTACAGAAGAACTTGAAGGCAAATTCAGCCCCAAATCTCCTTCTTATGATTTATGTGATTTTTGGATGATTCAGTTGACTTTTGTCTGTCGGGATCCACATCCATGAAATGCAACCAATGCTAGACCATGGTGATTATAAAGTCTAAATATGATCTTTCTCTACATACAAAATGAGCTACATTGAATTTAGCTATTGGTTTTGGTTTTCCTACAGTTATTGTTATCATTGTTCTGTTGGTATATTTCCACGGATCCAGAGGCTTATACCTCTGAATGGTTTTAAAGTATAGTCTGTTAATTTTCAAAACCCGTACAGCCTTAAGAGAGAGAAAAGAATGCTATGGTTTTGTGTGAGCTAAAAGTGAACCTTTCAAATTCCTCTTCACTTCCAGATACTGAATAATGCACAAGTTCTTGCAATGATACATAATGAATGAGAGAGCTTACATTTATTGAATGTCTATTAAATGCCAGACTCTGGTCATAAAATTCATATACAGTATTTCATGTAGTCCCTTTAAAAGAGCTGCAAGGTAGAAAACCTCTTCCTCTAGTGGATGAACAGAGTTTCAGAGAGACTGACATTCAGAAGATTGTACCAAGGATCAGATCAAGTTTTTTCCCCCATGATATTTTATTTCAATGGTGTGAAATTTGGTCTGTTAGTTAGAAAGGAAAGGGAAACGATTTGGGTTGAGATCCTTTCTGCTCATACTCCCAATCTCATAGAATGCAGGAAATCACTGTGTATGTCACTAGTGTTACTTCAGATGCACTGCAGGAATGTACTTCTTTCTAAATGCTGTGGGGGGGGTCCATAAGTTTGGAACTGGGAAGTTAGGAAAGAACTATTGAGTTAGAAGAATGAGAGAGGTAGAGTGACAGAGAAGGAGGTGGATGGGAAGAGAATGAAGAGAGGAGAGAGAGCCAACACTGAATGCCTTGTAGCTACAGTATACTACAAAGTAATGTCCCAAGTACAGAAAAGCTGTGAAAGTAAACACACAATCAGTTCCAGCCACTCTGGCCTCCTTCTAGCTGTAAAATCGTTACTCAGCCATTTGTCCCTACCATTCATCTCCCTACTGAAGCAATGTTGAATCTGTAGTAATTAGTGAGAGAAAACGGTCAAGCTGTAATGAAGAGGATTCAGAAAGAGAGCATGGTAACCTGGACTGACCCTGCTTTACTCATCAACCACCATAAACCTACCCAGTTTCCTCATGGTTTGTCTAGTGCAGTCTGCATTCAATTCCATATAGCTCGTATGACTGGTTTGACTTCAGATTGGAGTTAGCAAAGCTCACTACCGTGCTAGAAGACAGGACGTTTGTTTCCTACCACTCTTGCTTTATGTATGGTTTCTTGACAGGCCCACAGAATGGTTGAGCTGATTCTCAAAGAGTGTAAACACATTTGGCTGAATGAACCACACTTAGTCCTCTCTTGCTGGTTCCCTCAGCATTCTGCATTTACTTCTGTTCTTATTTCACATTCTCTCTCCTACTCTCCCATGGACTCTGAAATCTAGAAGGAAAGGGCCTACTCTCTTTGTCATTTTCTCTGGCATCTTGGTTCACATTGAACCTTAAGCTCATATGTTTGAACATGGAGTGTTCTTTGGAGACTCGTGTTTTTGAATGCTTGGTTCCCAGTCTTTAGGTATGGTGCTTTTAAGGGAGGTTGTGGAAGTTTAGTTAGTAGGGCTTCGCTGTATGGAGAAGGCCACTGGGGATGTGTCTTGGAAAGTTGAGCCTGGCCCTGAGTCCTTTCTTCTCTCTGTGTTTCCTCTCTGCCATGAGGTGAACATTGTCTCACATATGCTCCTGCCTCGACAGTGCTCTGCATCATCATAGGCTCCGAATCAACAAAGCCAGACTGAGGACCCTGAAACTGTGAGCCGAGGTAATCTTTTCCTTTCCTTCCTTCCTTCTTTACTTCCTTTCCTCCTTTCTTCCTTCTTTGTTTCCTTCCTTCCTTCCCTCCTTCCTTCTTCCTATTCTTTAAAGCAGGTATTTTTTTATACTGTAGAAAATTATAATACAATGTATTTATTGGAACAGTGACTGAATAGGTAACTGGATGAATAGAAAAGAGGATTTTCAATGCAGATTTCTGAGACCTAAGTCCTACAAAATGTGGGCAATAGAATATGTTGAGTTTATTCTGCCAGCTGTTATCATAGGTGGGCAGATGGGTGTTTTCCAGATATAACGGTGTTAATGAATTACTTTTAGGGCTACAGGGGTGAGAAAAAGTAGGCTGGAGCAATAAGCTGGCTCAAGACAATGTCGTAGCTATGCTCTGCATCATAATGTGTGTTCACTGAACCCTGACTACACTTCCATTCGGATTGTATGGTCTTCAATAACTTTTCCTTTCTCTGCATTTTTGTAAAGTGACTCAATGACTTTACTTTTATAGCTGGGGAAAAAAATCCTCACAATGATTCATAATATTTATTTTGTATTTCCTACACTTTCACTTTTGTGACAGAAGGAAATGAGGAGACACGAAGAAACCAAGCAGCAGCATTCCCTCCAAAAGGGTACTTAGCATTTAATTTTAGTGCTTGAAGTGTCAAAGACTGATTTTTCTGTATGCACAGCTACATTCTGTGCATGGTCTCCTGTCCTCCTATCAGACATGACCTAAAATTGATACATGCAGCTTTGTTGACTATGAGTTTCTGAGCTCAGGAAAAAAGCCAAGCAAGAGCTCTTGTTTGCAAAATTAAAAGACAGTCCTAGAAATCACTGAGATTTGTAAAGAAAATCTGGCCACATTCTTTGCAAAGATTAGAGGTAAAGAGGATTCTTGGAAAGAGATCTTAGTAATTAATGGATTTTTAGAAGAAGTAACTGTGTTTTGGTTTAAAAGATGTTCTTGAAACATTCATTTTCCAGCTGAATCTTAATCTCAATTTGATATTGAACTGGCAGTTTTAAAATCAGTGACTCGCTTGTAGTAGATTCTTTCTGTGATTTTTCTGTATTAGACAACCAGAAATGTGAGTTGTTTTTTGTTGGTTTTAATTTTTTGTTGTTCCTAGAGAGTGACAGGCTATTATATACTACATTAGGAGGCAGAAATTCGAGTAAGGAGCAGAGCAACCTTAACAAGCTTTCTGCTTGCCCACAAATAAAGTGTCACATGTCAGCAGGCCTGTGACCATCACAGCAGGGGACCAGCCCACTGTAGCCTTGGAGAACTTGAGCTTCAAACAGCTCTGATGATTTGACACAGTAATATCTGCTAAAGGGAAGACTTGTCATAGCATAGGCTAGCACGGAAGCAATTAGAGAGAGACCTATGGAGCTGAGAAATGGTGCTGACAACGGAACATTCATACTTTCTGAACGGCTAAGTGAGTAGAAAGTTCTGCAAAGGAAGGATCTGTAAAGACACCTGCAGGAAACCTGAGGCTTTATTCCCTTAGCAAGGGGCCTTCTCTCCCTCTCCCTCTCCCTCTCCCTCTCCCTCTCTCACACAGTTAAAAGGAGGATGAAGATGAGGAGGTCAGGCTTAAACATATGCCTTTATTCTCACATAAGGGAGCCAGAAAAGCTGACTTCAGAAGTAGAGAGAAGATTACATTTAAAAACAAAGAAACAACAAAAACCTCTTTCCTCCTCCCCACTCTGCTTTTGGTCAAAGTGTGTCATCACAGCACTACTAATCCTAAAACATGTACAGACACAAATATAGACTTAAATATACCTGTGCAGTCATAATAATACTTGCATGTTTGCTTTTAGGGCTGGTTGGTTGGCACCGGACAACCTCTAGGCCATGAATTTGAAGGCGAGGTTACAGAGCTGTGAGAGGGTTTGGAAGGGAAAGAGGACATGTATTTAAATCATAAATTCAAAAATAATTTAAAAATTAGAGTATAATTCAATGATTCCAAAACAGAATAGAGAGAAGAGAGAATACCAGAGCTGAGCGGGGTAGGTGTAGACAGACAGGAAGGAGAGCCTTGGTGCTCAGGAGCACAGTGGATTAAATGTGGTGGACACGACTTGCATACACATTTCAAAACAGTTCGAGGTGAGGAATTTGAAAACACCCCACATACAGAAGTGACCTATCCCTCATTTGGTGGACATGCTGGCTGCCCTAATATGATCTTTGCAAGCTGTGTGACTGGATTTAAATAGTGCGTAGTAACCAAAACAAACAAACAAACAAAAAAACAAACAAACAAAACTTCATTTATCATGTGGCAAATAAAACATAAAATAGCAAAATTGTTAAAAAGTATAAAGGACATAGAAAAATGTGTCCCCAACATTATCCATCATGTAAGACATGGTAGCCAGTCTGTCTGGTATGGAAGCTGAATATGATATATTTCTCTGTAAATATTTACAATTTCCCCTGACGAAAATGAACCCACGAGTGAGTGCCAGCAGGACGCTCAGCGGGTAAAGGGTTTGCCACCAGGCCTGATGGCTCGAGTTCCATTCCCAGATTCTACATGGTGGAAGGAGAAACTCCTACAGGTTGTCCAGTGACCTTCATACATGTACTGTGATATGCCTGCGTGCAAACTGGGGTGCACTCACACACACACACACACACACACACACACACACACACACACACAGAGAGAGAGAGAGAGAGAGAGAGACAGAGACAGAGACAGAGACAGAGACAGAGACAGAGAATAAATGTTTAAAAAGAAAGAGCCAGGTACAGTGTCGTACACCTTTAATCCAAGTACTTAAGATGCAGACGGATCTCTGTGAGATTAAGACTATCCTGATCTACATAGTGTAGATCTACATAGTCTACAGACTAGCCAGGGCTGCACAGTGAAACCACGTGAGTTGGAATGCTTCCTTACAACAGATAGCCTCTGTCACATATATCTAAAGAATATTTTCCCCTTTAGGATAGTAAATTCTAGCAACAAAACTGCACCTTCACCACAGAAGAGAAGTATTTTGCTTACTATAGCCATAGGAACCAGCTGTGGGTCAAAAGGAGACCAGGCTTATTGAGGTCAGAGAGCATTTTTATATCTAGGATGTCGAGAATCTAGGCTATTGGGATTTGCCCAGTGTTGTTCAAACACACATTTCCCTAAACATGACCAGATAGGGATCCAGACCACAGAATTTAAAAAGAGATCATGCATGCAAGAAAACCTAGATCTGTAAATAGAATAAGTTTTTTCTTCTTTTAGTTTTATGAAAGAATAACTGTTATGGCCAGAGAAATGGCTCAGTAAGAATGCTTGTTATGCAGTTTGAAGACCTGAGTTTGAATCGTGACATCCACATTAAAAAGCCAGACATAACTACACATATCTCCATACTCCTGAAGTATGGGGGGGCAGAGAAAGAGAGATTACTAGAACTCCCTAGCCATCAGTCCAGGTCCATATTCAGTGAGAGACCCTGTCTCCAAAACAAAAACAAAAACAAAAACAAAAAACAAAAACAAAAACGTAAGAGTGCTAGCCTGGGGAACCTAACGTCCTCCACTACCCTCTACATTGATGCAGGCACATACACCCAAAACAAATGTGTATATGCACACACTCTCCCTTACAGATAGATAAACAATAGAATAATAGTCCATGAAAGCTTGTTCTACCTAAACTTTATTTGTCCAACTTTAAAATAGTACGTGGAGTTCGGAACATGGAAGAATTGTGCTTGCGTTGCCTTATTGGTTAGTAAACTTGGTTGTTTGATTTGGTTTAACTTAACAACAGGCTAGAGGGAAAAAAAATATGGCCAAGTTTTGGATCTCTCAACACTCTGAATAAATTTGTGAATCTCTCAACATGCTAAATGCCGCTTTGTTTGACACGCACAGGACAAACCTCTGATCCCCCCCCCCAATCCCAGGAAATAAATTACCACTTGTCAAAACAAAAATGCAAGCCTTGCTTCCTCCAGAAGATCTGACCACAGGGACTCCTTCTGCAGTTCTTTCTTGAAATGATCTATCCTTCTTTGTCCCTCCAGTTCTCTACTGAGAACCTCAGCCCTAATAATTCAGACATTCAGATATCAGCTCTGGGGAGACGTGCAAAGGAGCAGTTTTCATTTGCAACTTCCGCTGCCTAATTTTTCCTTGGCTCCACATTTCTTTGAGCTCAGCGGGCTGTCTGTGGGGCATAATCAAGGAGGCAAGCAGATCCAAAATGTGCATGAATACATGTTGGATGAAGGAAAGAGCACTGGGAATATCTCCTGGATTCCCCAGCATTTAGTATTTATAATCATTTCAGGATGAATATGGGTGAGTGGAAAAGCCAGAGTTTCTCCCCTGCCTACTTAGCCTCTAGGCACACGGTTTTAAAGCATGACTAGAACTCCCCTTGACTGTCATTAGGGCTGCAAGAACGCAGGCCAAAACAGATCAAAACTGTCTCCAAAGTCCAACCCAACGTGTTATCCAACATTTGCGTTAGCTCAGCCTGCCTCGAGTGCTTTGGTTCCGGGAGGGGCGAGAGCATGGCAATCTGGTTAGCATCTGGTTGCCTGGCGTTAACTCGAAAGCTCACTGAGTTCTCAGTTTTGAGATGCTGAGAGACTCTTGTAGATAAAGCTTCATCTTGGAACGCGTGAAGAAGCAGATGGCTCTCTCAGATAGCAAATCTAACTGCAGGAGGCAAGACCCAACAAGCCCCCTCAAAGGAGCAATTGTTCTCCCCCCAACACCCCTTCTGCCGATACCATGGGACCCTATTTCTGCACTCAGTACCAATGTTTATGAAATGAAATAATATTTGAAAACCACAGTGGTTGATTAAACACCTTTTCTCTTCTCTTCAGATTCCTATCTGATTGCCATCAACGACTCATTCTTGAAGAAATCCCAATATCTGTCCTAAAGTCTTCCCCAGTAGATTTTAATAATTTTATCTAGGATTTTTCTTTCTTTAAAACACAAGGACCTTCTTTGAAGGTTTAGTTTCTCATTCAAGTATTTTCTCAAATGCATCAAGTAAATTTCTTATGGTTTGGGGTATATGAACCAGTAAGTACTGTGTAATTAAAGGCTGTGTGGCAATTTCCGTGTGTAAAAGTTTCTGTGCAAAACTCCTGAAACCTCAAAGGATCAGCTCAGTATCTGGAAGTAATGCCTTAAATCGTTAAGAATCCATAAGCATCATTCTTCTCTTTAATGCCAGTCAGTAAAAAGTCACACTCTTCCCACTCAGTAGATGAATGGAACTGAAGTATCTGTTGCCATGGGTAGTAGAGGTGGTCCCTTAGAGCATCACTTCCAGGTCAATTCAGCATTGCTGAGAACTTGTTGTGCAGTTGATCATTGTGCATAAGATAGAGAATAAAACACAAGTCTTATGCATCATGTGCATAATCCAGTCACTGTCTGCCTTCCATCATGTTCTGCCATGAGATGAGGGAAACGTGAAATTCATGTGGGCCACACTTCCAGAAATTAGTCACTTAGGTAGTCCTCACAGTAGTCTCCCAAATCAACATACTAGCCCCCACTCAAAAAATTGGGCAAAAATGAATGAAAAGACATTATTACAAACAAAAGTTTGAGGGTATTGTGAGGTTTTCGAGTACTTGATAAATGCTGGATCTTCAAAATTCACAATAAATCTCCAGTAAGAATTTTTATGATTTATTATGCAGCTCTTGGCAGCTATAAGACTTTCTGGTTGATGTGCATGAAGATCTAATTATTTTTCTGAAAACTATTATCCATTTTCACCTTCATATCATTTTGTGTGTGTCTGTCTGTATGTGTGTGTGTGTGTGTGTGTGTGTGTGTGTGTGTGTGTGCATGCACATGCACGTGTATGCCCTTCAAAAAAAACTGGAACTCTGACCTGGAGGATATTAGAAACCATTCTACCATAAAACAATATCACAACACTAATATTACTTATATATTGGTCGTGCATCCTATTTTGTAGTCTAGATCAATTTCCTCTCATCAAGCATTTGTGTTAAACATAAATCCCTTCCTCGTCTAACTCATTAGCATCTCCTTGTTATGGTGCTTTTTTTTTTATCACTGGTTCCTCACTGCCCATTTCAGTGACATAAGTAGCCCACTCTGTCTCTGTCACCGCAACGTTTCTCATTCCATCATATCAGTCTTCAGAACTTCAGGCCTTAATATCGTCTTTTGGAAAATTCAATGTAGAACTTGTCCAAAGCAGGAGTAACTGTGATGCTGTTAGAATATTTTGCAATAAAATATAAGCTTTTTGATCAAAAACCAGGTCCACTCCGAGGACCTGTTCATCTAGACTACATTCTGGTGGTTTTGTTTTCTCACCTCAGAGAAGGAGGTGAGGATACATAGCCACTGGTGAGCCCAGAGCTTCTACAGCTCTTCCTGTAGAAAGGACCAAATTATCCCAGATCCATTCTGGGACTCCCACTGGAGGAGACTTAGGTCATGTATCATGCCTTCATGTTGGTTTTCAGGTGATACCTGAGGCATAAGAAGGTACAGTGGCCAGAGTGACAAGGGAGAGGAGGGGAAGCTTTCCAAGGAACTGACTTTTGAATATCTTCTAAAAAGAACTGAAAGCTTTGAAAAGGTGGCTGCATACTGGTATCTAGAGCATCAATGCTAAGCATCATATCCATTGTTCAAAGCAAGCCAGTGTTCCTTGACTGGTAAGTAGACAGGCAGCAGGTAGCATAAGTATGTACACAAGATACTGGTCATCCATAAAAAGGGAAGGCATTCTGACACCTGCTACTATGTGATAAACCTGGAAAGCATTAGGCTTACCGAAACAAGCCAGTCACACACACACACACACACACACACACACACACACACACACACACACACACACACACACACCTTTAAAATGGCTAAGACGGCACACAGTATAGTATGTGTATTTTATTCATGATAAACAGATTTAGGTTTTGACACTTATTTGTTTGGTTATTTTTTGTTTGTTTTGTTTTTTAAGAAGGAGCAATATTATTCTCAGGGAAAAGCTGTCGTCATAGATAAAGCCATCACCACCCACTGCAGTACAGATGGAAGATAATTCATCTTCTTACAGATGAGAGAGGGCTTGGGGAGGAGCAAGCACAGAAGCCTGGGGAACGGGAGGAACCCAGTTCAGCCAAGCCACACTCGAGCAGAGCAAGGAGAAGAGGTGAAAATGTCAAAGCTGCCAACAGCTTCTTGCACAAATCCGTGGGACAGAGGTAGGCAACAAGACAGATATCAAGGACAGACAGAACACTCACTTTTAAGTCTGATATCCCAAGTATACACTTTTAAAGTTACACATAAACCAAACGCAAAATTACAATATTAAGGAGATTGAAAAAATTCTGAGGTGTTATGATTTCGTAGACACCTAGATATACACCGCCGAGACACTTCATATGCACCGGGAAATCTGGGCCAGAACCCTCTCTGGCAATGATAGTTCAAATGTAAAACAAGAAAGACCAAGTCAAAATGTCCTTTGGCAAGAGGATAATTGTTCAATGGAGACACGGGGTTGTTTTCATATGCAGGAAAACCATGTAGTGGTGAAACTAAATAAATTGTAGTTGGTGACATTAACTAACACATGGCGTTCTTGCAAGTGTAATATTGAGTGAACTATAATTCATATGCAAAGTTCCCATCCTGCATGTTGAGAAATTACTTTGAAAACACCAAAAGTAAATCTCCAAAGAAACACAGTGAATAATAACAGTTGCAGAGTAAAAATTATCTCTGAGTAACCAGGGAGGAGAGTATTAAAAGCAGGTCAAGAGATGAGGTTGGAATATATTGAAAGTCTTTAGCTTCTTAATCTGTTTGGTGAACACCATTTTTAAATCTAAATTGGACACAAATATTATAGGACACTGTTGATTAAAAAAAAACATGTTTTTAAGAAGATAAATAGAAGTCCTTTTCATGTGTCCTAGGGTACTAATATACCTTGCATGAAAGGTACTGCACACACCCATGCAGGACTGCGGAGACCAAACTATGCAGTGCACAAGACTAACTTCCGTTTTACATCTGTCTCTTGAATGCACTTCTGCTTTTATAGTATCCCCTGGCACTTGGAAACCAGAAGAGGACATAATGGAAAAGACGAACTGAGAATTCAGCTGACATTTGGATGCTCTGTCCAATAGGCACAGAGAGAAAGGCAGTTTGTGATGAACTCTTCCATAGCAGCTACGAGAAAAGAAGAGAGAAATGTGGAGCCTGGCTATGTTCTCCTTGCAATACCCCGTTGCTTACAATGGGTGGTTCAAATCACAGCTCCCAGCGCGTTATGTAAAGCCTTACCCCATGAGTGAAAATATTTCTGATTAGCACACTCCCCAGGTAACCCGCTGTGCTCTGTTTATTCAGCTTATTTCAAACATTGGCAGGAGTGGGGGGGAGGGGTTGTACCCAGAGAAAAATGGATGAAAACTGTGATGCTGCTCTCTGCTTCAGCTTGGCACATCCGAGTGTATGGTTGGAAGAATAACTGAAGACTAACGTTCACAGGCACTGAAATCATCTCGGTCTTCCTAACAAACAGTGTGCCAATTCTTCGCTGCAGTTTCAACATATGGTCTTGGATTGGATGGCTTTTGCTGGAACTTAGTATGTATTTGAAAGGCTCCTACGTTCCGTAGGTTTTAAAGTGAGCAACAGGGCTGACACGCATCTAGAGTGAGTGGTGGATATCATTAGAAAATGTCTGTCAACTCGTCCATGCAGCCAAAGTAGGAGCCCTGTCACTCCATTCTAAAAGGAGCATTCTCCCACCATAGACATAGGGGAGTGCTAATAAATAGTGTCTAAAAACTTAGCATCCCACAGTCGGAATTTTATCCTCTTTTTGCTCAAAAAAATAGATGAGAATAAAAGCATTCAGAGAACAGGTCCCAAGGTGTCTGTTCCATCAGTGTCTCTCTGAGACCACAGAACGTTGTCCGGTGAATGCCGGATTCCAAGAGAAAATAGAACTCGCACCCCCTCTGCAATCAAAACCACAAACCAAACACATGGGAGGTGGTGTGCATCGGAGAAATGAAGCAACCTAAATTCTTTGTGGCAGAGCCATACACATGGACAACGGTCCAGGAAAGATTTATTCAGAACTATACACATGAAACAAGTAGATGGAGCTGGGGAAATCTTCCACTGGTTATGAAACAATAGAAGCAATCCAAAAGTGAAGTGTGGTCTCCACTCATAAAAACCAGTCCAGAGAGACATGCTCAGTTGCAAATACTGTGGGGCTGGATTCCAGAACTTTCTTGTGCTAGTCTTTACAAGATGTCTTTCATATTCAAGCAAGACATACGAATTTCTCTAAATAGATCTCCCAAAGCTAAACTCCTAAACCATCAGAAAATATGTCAGTATGCCAATGACAGATACACCATTTAAACTAAGAAGGTATCACTTGGATACAGAAGGGTCACATCTTGCCTAAGAAAGAAAACTGAAAACAAATTTGACTTCACAGAACCTTAAACCTTAAGCATGTTAGCACTTAATTCTAAACCTAGTACCTGGGAGAGGGTAGGTATGGAGTTCAAGCCCAGCCTCTGCTCTTAGCAGTTTGAGTACACCTGGGATACAAGAGACCCTGACTCAATAACAAAACAAAGAACGAACCCTTCTTCCTCTGAATTCACCAACTAGGAAAGTCTTATCAAGAACATAGACAGCAGTGGCTGTGTTCAGTGGCGGAGCCCTTGTATAACATGTATAAGGCTCTGGATTTTATCCCTAATACCACAAAAAACAAACAAATGAATAAAGGTGGGAGGAGTAGCAAAGACAGCAAGTTAGGAATGATTACAGGTGTTTAAAGAAACTCAGAAAACATCTTTCCAATCACCATGTCATTTCAAAAGTCATGATCCTTACAGGGTTCTGATGTGCCTTGCTTTGTGCCAGCAGTCTACACAGAAGAGAAGTCCTCCACAGCCTTTTCCTGAGGGCATGAGGAGACACGATGGGTCATTTTCACGTCTGCCACGATTCCTACCTCCTTCCTATTGGAATCAGCATAGGGAGGTACAAAGCAGAGCTCACTAATCATCTTCATTAGCTGCTCACTTCATTCTCTGGGAGCAAGCTGACTTTATCCCAAAGACCACTCCAAATTGATTGGAAATGTGTCCAGGCCTGTATTGGCAAAGTTTCTCAGACCCTATTTAGTATGGAGATTCGGTGGCAAAGTGTGACACAGTTGATTTACAATGTCTGCAATTCACAGACGTGGAAAGCAAGTAACACCCATCTTTCTTTCATCTTTACCCATTAGTCCTCTCAGAGCTGCCCGCTCTGAAGGTCTCTTTTAACATAGATTCCTTCAGAACAGTATCCTTTCCAAAAGCACAACCCTTGAGAGTAACAAGTATACCCTTGTACCCACTCGATGGAGGAGAATACATGGATGAGGTCGGCTTTACTGAGTCCCTCGATTTCTCCCAGATAGGAAGCAAATTCCATGAGGTAACTACCCAAAGGTACAGTAAGCATGCTTCTCATAGGTATATCCTAGACAGTATAAATAATATCTCTCCTCCATTAATGGTGTCCACAGAGAGAACCAGCAGTGGAATGTACAGAAGAAGCCTGTGCAGTTCCCAGGGGTAGGGGTTGCTAAAGGCAGACAGTTCAGATAATGGCTGACCCATGAAACACAGGCATGCTATTCCACATCTCTTTAACAAAAGCATATACTTAAAGATAAGATCAAAGTAAAGGATTGCCATGTATTTAGACCAGAACACAGTCGGAGACAGATTGCCATATTGGGTATTTCAAAATGAAGATTGCCAATTATTCCATCCGCAGCTTCCTGCATACTTCCAGCAACACATTGGGAATTAAGAATCAAAGGGGGGAAATTTACATTTATCTCTGGCATAAATTTTAAATGTTTGTCCTTTGATTTACTTATAGTCCACTCTTGTACAGCTAGAGACAGCCTATAATGGTCGGCATTATCAACTTGAAAAACATGGAATAACGTATGACTGAGGAAGAAAGCCTCAATGACGGAGTACCTACATTGACTATATCTGTAGGAGATTGTCTTAAGTAAGTTCACTGATGTGAGAAGTCCCAGTCCACTGTGGACAGCACTATTCCCTAGGCACATGGTACTGAACTGTGTAGGAGTGAAAAAAATCAAATTAAGTGTAAGTGAGCGTGTATGCATTTGTTCCTCTCAGCCCTTTCCTGTGGGAATGATGAGACTTATCTGTTTCAAGTTCCTGCCATCATTAACTTCCTCACTATAATGGATGGCAACCTGGAACTGAGCTGAAATAAAGTCTTTCTCCCTAGGCTTCATCTTCTCTGGGTATTTTATCATAGCAATATAATTAAAACTAGGATGTAGCCCAATCCTCTTCAATAGCTGGGGGTTTCCTTTTGTCTGAAGGCTAACACTGAACCTCTGAATATCTGCGCTGCTCTCTTATATCCTAAGGGGCTATTTTCCTCTCCCATCTGCCCCATAACCATACTTTCTTTCCTTCTAAGTTATGCTTTCACCAATACAATTTGTAAATTGTGCTGAAAAACATTCTACTGGTCAGATTTCTTACAGACTAGAGGCCTCTCACTAGAGGTAGTGGGAAGAGGGGCCAACGGATGTGAGGAATACTCTATGTTCTTCCCTGCTCTCTTCCTTTTAAACTTAGAGAGTATCTACAGATAAGGACCAATTAGCCTGTCTCAAGCTAGGTTTTTGTCTCGTAGGTGTTGAAATCAGGGTTTATTGCTTCCAAAATACATAACCAGAGTCATTCTAGAAGATCCTTAAAAAGTAATTCTGATCATGCTCTTATACCCAAAGGTGGGAAAGAATATTCTGGTTAGTGTGTTCTCCTCAAAGTTCAATTGCTTTAAATAGTGTGTATCTACTCTACCATCTCTAAGGTCAGTCCCTGCTAAATCTCTCAGGACCTTCCATTCATCCCTATGGATTGGGTAGAAGATACAAAATTTCAGAGACATCAGAAAAGTCAGAAAGTTTAGGAAGAATTTATTCAGGGAGAGAATTCCTTAAATGCCATTTAAGAGGTATGTATATTGCTGGACATGATTGGCTATTTCTGCACATTGGTGGGATTTGTATTTTGGGGTGTGTTGTTGTAAAATTGTAAATTTATAAAAAGGGGCTTTCTTTTACCCTCACTAGACTTGACACCGTAGTGGCCCAAGGCATCTGTTAGATATCTTTATCTCAGTCAGCGAAGCATCTCACCTGCTCTGCTCCATCCCATATCACACTGTTGATGCCTACTCTCTGAGCCTGGCAACAATCTCTCTACCCATCTAGTTCCCAAGGCAGGTTGCCACCATGCCAGAAACACACATCCCAATTCCATGGCAGCCCAGTGTCTCCAGCCACCACACACTCTCTTGAATTCAATTAAATTACCGCATGAAAGAACACACAACACCAATAACCTCTAATCTAATTGATAATATATAATTGCCCACCTAGACATACAAAGCCCTTTATACAACCATCCCTTAAGAATAGTCAGAACAACCTGTAAATGTGCAGAGAGGCATCTTAATATCCACCTCTATGTTCTCTCTGGCTGCTCTCTCCCTCTCTTCTCACTCCAGTCTCCTCCTCTCTCTAAAACTTTTCTTCTACCCATCCTTCCTTCTCTTCCAATGACAGGCCTTATTCTATCTTGTACCTGCGTTCACCTGTATAATGACATTATCTTACAAGGGTGTGTTTTGCTTTGTTTTGAGACAGAATCTTCAGTGTATAACAGACTGGCCTTGGGGTTCTGAATTTCCCCAAGTGCTAGGATTGCAAGTCAGTACCCCACATCTATGCTAGGACATGGGTTTAAGGAGAGCCAATAAGATCTAGAGTCTGTGTTCTGATGGCATCAAACTTATGCATTTCCAAAGAGAAGAGAAGACAGAGAGAACTCAACTAAAATTTATTAAAGTCCCTGAGTGGGAGAAATAGAAAACTGACATCCAAAGTAAGGAAAGCAGCAGAGAACCAATTATTTTCAGGGTGAAGACCAAAATCCTTCATGTGATATGTAGGTCCCATGTCCTTTGATAGGCTCTATCCATTTTCTCATGTGTCCCTCAAACACATCACAAATGTTGTATCCCACTGGCCCCACTCTATAGGGGCTCTGAGTCTCTGTGGCTTTGGTTCCCTTCACCTGAACAGCTCCTATTTCTTTTCATAGTTAAACTCTATCCATTCAAACACTGTGAGAGTGCTCTCGTAGAAACTTTCCTGGCCTTCCTTCCTTTCAGGACTGCTCTTGGCATTCGCAACTGCTGATAATTTGAAAACAACAGTCTCTTCCCCCACTATAACTTGAACTCATACCCTAATATACTGTTTATATTAAGAAAAAAATAGTTGTAATTAAAAAAGAGAAATTTGAGAGGATACTAAACCATTGAACCTAAAGTAAAAGACTGTGGGTGATGTTCTAAAGCATGATGGTAAACTCTGCCAAGCACAAGCATAAGATTACAGAACCGGGAGCCATTCTGTGGTGTGGAGTCTTGCAGAGAGTAACCCCTGTGTCAACAGAGATACAGCAATAAATAACAGTGCTGCCTAACACGGGTATGATGACAAGCACTGATTGTAGCAGGGAGGAGAAAGTAGTCACACATCTCAAGACAAGATACCCCTAGATGAATCTAACACTCAGTGGTCATGGCAGAACCTAGAAAGCAGACAAGAAGGATACAGTCCGAAGATGACTGATGGTGCTGAGCTGGTAAATATATGGCCCTCGCGTTTCTGAGACTCAGACTTTTCCACTATGCCAAGCCTGAACTGGGACATGGCTCAGCCCAACCTCCCAGGGACCATGGCCTTAACGACATTAAGGCTTTGTTGTGGTTTATTTCATCAGTGTTCGCCATCTCTGTTGTCTTAGCCCTGAGGATAAGGAGTGCTCTCATTCTGGTTCTTCTAAGAGTTCTCCATCATTTGGAATCTTTTCTTCCTCTGTGTCAGAAAGTCTGTGTCCACAACAGATTGCAAGCATATGATCCAGAAAAGCTAAGAAGATTATCCCACGCCTACCTCTACACAAACCAGTGGATCCAAAACAAAAATGAATGCCAACTAAGGTGCACCAGAGTGGTTCCCTAGCTAAAGTTTCTAGGAATACATTACCAGACTAGTTGGGAAAGGGCAGGCTTCACTGGTATCAGCTGCATCCCCGAGGCTACTAAGCCTCTACCTTGGATTTCTTATGTGCACACTCATTTTTGTTGCATTAATGTGTTTGGTTCTTGACACCTGATTCCAGAAACAAATTCTATTGATTATTTGCTCACTGAAAAGAAAGAAAGGAAAGAAAAAATATCATTGAAAACACTTAATCTTTGATATATGTTATCCAAGCCTCAGGTTAGTTTCTTCCAGAAGTCATACATGTTTGATGACTGCTTCATCAGCCCCAGTGTGCTTTTGCTTTAAGAGTCTACCTTGTATTTGGAAATCTCATGTGCACGATGGGGAAGACATTATTAGAGGGGAGTCCGAGCTCTTCCTAAGAATTTGTATCTTAAAATTCTAAGGATTGCTATGATCTGAATTTATGCCAGGAACATAGATTTCACTAGAATTAAATGAGCTGAATCACACATGAAGGTATCATTCCCTCTTCAGCTCCTGCAAAGTTAGACATGGTGGCACATGCCTTTAAATTCTAAGATAGGAGGACTCAGTATTGAAGGCCAAGCATCTTTCCTCATGGTTTACTTAAAGAATGAAATTCTTTGATTTAGTACATAATAACTCTATGACTGGGGTAATATCAATAATCCTATTTTGTAGGTTAGGAAACTGAAGTGCAGAGACATCATAATTGTCCTAGGTTCACACAACTAACTTGTGGCAAAGACTGCATTTGAGAACAGTGAATGAGTATACCATTAACATAGAACTCAGAAAAGGAAGAAATCTCCATTGGTTGGAATGGTTTGGGAAGATTTCCCAGTATGAGGCAGTTCTCATGAAAAGACAGATCTGAGAAGAAGCCACTAAAAAATATCATGGGAGAGGAAAGGGGACTTGTCTAGATGCCTAGAGCATAAAACTCAGATCAGTACCTGACCTTTGACCTTAAGTAGTAGCTAAGTAGGGATCTATCATCCCTTACAAATCAATGCATCCAGCCATGCAGTAGATGCTTACCAAAGAGCTTAGAATTAAGGGATTCTCTAACCTATGGGGAGGAATTGGCATCAAGGTCAAGAGTTATTTGAAGTTTAGAAATTCCTTGTACAAAACCTAGCCTAGAACTTCAACTGGAGGATGCTGGAACAGGTATATCAGTTCTAGCACCCATTCTACCAGTATGACTTATTGATCCTAGACTATTACTCAGACTCTCAGAGCCTTTTTTTTTCTTATCTATAAAAGGTGGACAAGGATAGCTTTATCACAGGCTTATTTTAAGTATTAAACTGTATAATATACTCCTATCACCATAACTGGAGAAAAACCAGTTTTGATTGGCAGACTAAGGAGTTCATAAATCATTCATTGTGGAAAGGAGCCATGATTCCATTGAAGAGGAGATCAGGGAGATGTGCACAGCAAACTAATTCTCCAAGCAAGCAGAGTGAAGTAAAAGAAAGAGACGCATGCAGACAGCCCCATGTACCACCGAAACCATTTAATTATGAAACATGTATGTGAATCTAGCTAGTCACATCAGACACAGGGAGAAAAATGGAGGAAAACTGAAGAAGTAATCATTTATCCCCTCCCCTCCCCAAGGCTATGTACTAAACTAAGACTCCAATTTATTAGTGACTTACATAAGAGATAAATGTGGGCATCTCATCTTAACTATTAATACTAACTGCTAAGCTGTTTGCAGACAAAAGTAGATAAAAATCCACAAATAAAGCAAGATCCTGCCTAAATATTAACCTGCGATGCACTGGGTCAGCTCTCCTGCCTCCCGTTCTTCTTCACTAGGATCAGCATTTACACCACGACGCTTGACTGCAAGCAAAAGTGTGGTAATTTGTATCTTGTCAATTAAACTTGCTGTACCTCTTTCTATCTCATAAAATAAGATTTTAGAAGGTTTTGTAGACTCTTATGAAAAATTACTGGTTTGGAAGCAAAAGAAAGAAAATTCTTGAAGCCTGAAACAATGGGTTAACCCATGTCCACGGAGTTCATACACTGCAGCTTGCAGTCACCGGGTAGAGCAATGTTAACTGTGTTTATAGCTGGCAGATACTAACAATAACTTCTGTAAGTGATTCATTTGTCTCCCTCTTAGAGACCCTTTAATCTCAGATGCAAGTCAGTCACTGAATGGGCTAACTTGCTGGCATATGCAGCTTATACAAGCAGCACAGTAAAACCCTAGTAGAAACCTTCCATGGATTCTTCAGCAGGAGCATAGGCTTCGTGCAGGAAGCTGCACGAGCAGTGAACTAGTCAGGGTACCACAGATTAGCCAAAAATCTAAACAAAAGCCACCGTCTGTGAGTCTTCCTATCGAATACTACTGAGCTGTTGTTCAAAGAGAGTTAATTTTTAAAATATCCATGGATGTAGACCAAGGATTATAGTAAGAAGGAGAAGTCTTATCCCACAGGCAACCCTGTCTCAAGATTTGCATTAATCACTGTTGCCACTTAGCGTCCTTGGCAGAGATGAGCAAACTCTCACAGAAAGCATTGTCTCCATGCATTTGAGCTGGAGAAAATTACCGGTGTGATTGTAGTCAACTCGAGTTAAACTGTCAAAAGAGAGGTGAAGGGACTGCTCCTGTTCCCGATCTCTTTCCAGCATAAACATGATGTCATCACCTTCTCCATCGATGACTACCCACTCTCCATGGATGAGTAAAACTGATGCCCAGTGCCTTTGGGGGCCTGTTTTTTTTCATCTCTAGCAATGCATTAAAGTTTATTGAAGAACAAACAGGACAAAGGAGTGGTCTGCTGACCACAAGGGGGTAAGCACCAGTCTAATAAAAATCTTCTTAGACTGAAAACCATGACCAAGTCAGATGATTTGGGAGTGTATAAAAAAACTAATTGTACATTGTCTAACACTACTCCTCCAAGAGCATTTTGTTTCACAATAAATTGGCTTTTAACAAGTTTTCCAATAGTAAATGCATTAACATCTTAAGCGCTTCGGTTACAAATGAAGTGCCCAGGCCAGGACACTGAGCTTCCTAAATAGACGGCGTGGCTGGACCTCATCCAAATATATCTCCAGAATAAAGTCCATCCAGACACTGAATCTACAGTGGGTCCCTGTTGATCTGGAGTGACAAGTGGTGATGGCAATATGCAGGCTCTGTTGCTGTTCTCATAAAGACCTTTTGTGACTGGAGGCCAGGAGGGCATCATGGCTGATCCAGGGAAGAAAGCTTTTGTTAAAATGAACCATGGAAAGACATGAATGTCTAATATCATATATTTCTAATATCATATACTTGCTGCGGTCCCATTCAAATTTGTTGTGAACTTTAAATGATTTTTTATTTGTTTGTTTGTTTGTTTGTTTGTTTGTTTTTAATGTTGGAGCTGAAGATTTTGCCAACATAGCTTAGCGAAGATATCTGTCACACAACCTGATCTGTAACGGTGGCCCTTGTCAAGTTTATAACGCAAATCAGATTTGTGTCCCATTTACAACGTCTCATTGAATTTTTCAGCTTAAATGGATGTGTTACTACAAATCCCTGTGACAACTGTCTCACTGCTAAGCTCCAATTATAAAACAGAGAGGACAGAATACCCACAGGACAGTACCGTGGGTACATACGGTAGACAGGGGCACAGTCACTTTGTTTGGTTTGGTTTATAAAGATTTATATTTTAATTTTTCTCACTGAACATAGCATCAGCTTTACAGATCTTCCATGAGGCTGCCTTGGATAAGATGTGGGCTGCTACTACCGTGCAAGCCTTTAAGGTCGTCAGCGTTTCAAGATGTCTGTTCAAACGGTCTCCACCATCTGAATCCAGGCAAGTCAGGCAATCGTTTAAAAAGGTAAACATCCAACTAGTGGTTTAAAAGTCAAAGTTGTTCCAAACAATTTGGAATCTACCCTTTCAACTTCTAGATTTCTATGTTAGCACCTGCATGGCCATAACTAAGCTGGCTTTCTCTCTAGGACCATGGAATGGGGCAACTTCTTTTAAGCTCATTTTCAAGTGTTCCCCAAGTCACTCTTTTATTTGACTTGTTATTACCAGTTATTTGTGGAGCTATGTATTTTTCAATTGTCCCTCTCTATGGCATTCAGAAGTCTATCTACCGTGGGCTATTCATCGGGGTGAGATGTTTGCCCTCCTTCTGTAAAAGAGAAGGATGACTACATGGTGCAGTTTTGTTCAAAACAATCATGGTTTACAGCTGTGGGCTTGCCGTGAATAACCATTCCCTAACTCACTCACAAAAGTGGTTCATATAAATAAAAAGGACTACAGTAACTCAAGAGAGAGGAGTGCTGGGGCTGGGGGGGAAAGAAGCTAAGCAGCACACAGCAGATACACGGATTAAGGGGTGGACACATGAATGCTGAGTGTGAAGGGTGCATCCTTGAACCTCCAGTCCAGCGTGATTCCAAAAAACGAAGACAGAGGACTTGAAACATTGTCCTCCCTGGGACAAAGTTTTGCTCTGAATTTTTTCTATTTGGGACCGAAAAATATAGACGAGATACAATTATTGCCCAATAGTACAGGCACCAGGAATGACATTGACTTAACTTCCTAAGATGAAATAACAAAGCCAGAGAACCCTGCTAGAACCCAAGGAACACAGAGCTTTTCTAGGACCTATTATCTTCCCATCAATGCTACTTACAATGATGACACTTGTCTGGCATCTGCTAGGCAAGGTCCATGAGAACCCACATGATCCACATATCTGGAAGTCAGGGAATACCAGCAGAGTGTGGAAAACACGAGATTCCAAGTGTAGAGAGAATGCCAGTATTACCAAATACTAATGCCTGAAGAGACCAGTGGAAACGTGGTGAGAGACCAATCCCACTTGCCATCTCTCAGCATGGAGTTCCTCTATATTATACCCCAGAGAAAAATGGCCACCAGATGAGATGATGAGAACCAATGCCAACCTCAGACCTAGAGGAGTCTTTCTTTACCTACCGTCCATCACAACTCTGCACACATTTGCCATGGGCCTAACACCACAGATCATCTCGATGCCCGGGACCAAACAGGCATACATCTCTCCCTGCCCTCCTCATGAGGCACAAGCATACACTTTAAAGAAAGGAGCAATAGTAAAAACAGAAGGGAGGGGGGGAAAAGAAGATGAAAGTAGGAGGGGGGACAGGAAATAAGAGAAGGATCCAGAAAATATGCAGCTCAGCTGTGATCCTAAAGAACTGGAATCCTGCTCTAGCCAAACTCTTACTGTGTTGCTTTGGAACCCTTATTGGGTTTCACTGATCATCAGGTCCCCTCATCAGTGACCAAACACAGTTAAGCTTCATGAGTGTGGTGTGGCTTTGATGAAACTGTGTTCAGACAAGTATTCTGTAGTATGAGCAGGGTAAAAGAATCCTACAGAGCTTCCTTACCCCAGACATAACTCGCTCTATTTCATTGAAAACGAGCACACTTCTTGCTCTTCAGGGGTGATGGACAGATCCTAGTTAACTAATGAGTTCTTTTATGACTGGAATCTGACCCTATGTTTTGGAACAGGTATAATTCAAATAGGGTGGATTGAAGACCATAGTGCAACTGAATGATTTTCAAAAACATCATAAAGACCTCCACTGAGGTCTGAGGACCCTGCAGTAGGCTACTGTGTCTTAATTTTTACTTTTCTTTTGAACCTATAGTGTCTAGTTGAGGCCTATGGGCCCAAAAGGGGAAACAAAAGAAAAGAAACATCAAACAAAAAACCGAAGAAATTAACGGAAAGAAAACAACCTAATTTACCTACTTGGACACTCGCAGCCATTAACTAACATGTCTAGCTGTCTAAGCAAAGAGTTTTAGACATAAGCACATGGCGTTGAATAGGTACCATACTGGAGTCCCCAATTATTCATGCAAATAATGTTATCCTTATAAACTGACTGCCAGATGTACACTTCATATTTCTACCTCTCCTCCTTGTTGTCTCTTACCTTGTTGCCTTTAGCCTAAAGAACGTCTACCTCCCTGACTCTAACCCTAACTTCAGCCTACCCTACCCCCAACTTTATAAACAGCTTTTCTGTCTCTGTCAGTCACATATTCAGGACACAATGAATGTATGGGGAAAGATTTGAGCCCTCCCCCCCAAATAAAGACAGCCTCCTCCGAAGTGGCAGGTGCAGCCACCAGAAGCAGCAGGCTGTGAAGTTTTAGGAGAGTGATTCTTCACACCTATTTGTGAGACTACATTGTAATATAATAACACCTTCTCCCATCTGCTCTCCTCATCTCATTGTGAAAGCTTACAGCCCCATAAGACGATTCCTCAGATACAATCAAAGCTATATTTGGTCTCAAAGGGAAAAAAGACCCAGTAACTTATTATCCATTAGAAAGAACTAATAAATGAAAATTGTCTGCTGATCATTCTTGGCATACTCTCTGACTCTGTGCATGAATTTATATAATTATATAGCCTCTGGTTATTAACAAAAAATGTATTTTACATGAAATCCTGTTATAGCTTCACGCTGGTAGAAAATCGTGATTCTTCGTGAGATCCAACAAAAATCAAAACACTGTGTCTTAAATGTCTTTAATTTCACTCTACATAGCCTCCTAATTGCACTGTAGCAGCCTTAATTCCATTTGATTTTACTTCAATATTTACATTGGGTAGTCTGTGGTACTCAGGAAAAGACGGTCTGCTGTTCAAACTTAGATACAGCTTCTATACCTTGACATAATAAAAGAAGTTTAAAGATAAAATTTAATGTAAAAAAATTGGGAATGGCTACCAAATGGAGTCTCCACAATCCCTGATTGTTTAAAGCAACATATAGGAACTAGAACAAGGAACTTTCAGATTGGATTGGTTAATTTAAATTGTGTGTGTGTGTGTGTGTGTGTGTGTATACATACATACATTCATACGTACGTACATACTAGCATCAAACAAGATCACGAAGTCATGAAGCAAGCATATTTGCTATATAACTGTATCTCCTAGTACTTATTAATATCACATAGAAAGTGGTTGTGGATCAAAGGCATGCACAATACCATGAAGCAAGCCCTGTCTGTACACACGACTGACTCAACACCGAATAAAAATCAGATACTGAAATGTTGACAAGCAAGTTGGAAGTTTTACTGTGTCTACCCAGAGCCGAGTAAAATTTAACCAGGATTCAAAACATTGAGGCTCATGATAGGTCAAGGAGCATAGCTCAGAGGAATGGCTGACAGGATGCAGAAACTGAATGGAGATCTTCAGGTGAATGAAGGCAGCTCATTGGCTGCAGCTGATGGGACAATCAGCCACAGCACGTGCCTTGAGCAGCAAAACCACTGACCTGTCTGTCTCAGACAAGGATTAGTTAGATAGCCTCTGTGCTTTCCCAGAGTGTACTGGCTTTCCCAGGATGCTTTCTTTATTTTTTTTTATTTTTTATTTACATTTCAAATGTTATTCCCTTTCCTGGTTTCCCATCCATAAGCACCCTATGCCTTCCCCCTCCCCCTTCTTCTATGAAGGTGTTCCTCCTCCCCAACTACCCCCCCTTCCAACCTCCCTGCCCTGACATTCTCTTACAGTGGGGGGTCGAGCCTTGGCAGAACCAAGGGCTTCTTCTCCCACTGATGCCCAACAAGGCCATCCTCTGCTACATATGCAGCTGGAGCCATGGGTCTGTCCATGTGTACTCTTTGGATGATGGTTTAGTCCCTAGGAGCTTTGGTTGGTTGGTATTGTTGTTCTTATGGGTTTGCAAGCCCCTTCAGTCTAGAATATTTTAAAAATAGAATTCTTTAGGTCTCCATCCACGTGGACCACAGGGATTAATAGGCTTTTTCAAAATCTGTCCTTGTCATGGTAAGGTGCTTCCAAAGTTGAGACATAATTTTTTTTCCGAACTATGATCAAAAATACTGGTGAACACAAAAAAGGGTAGGGTAGTTTTCAAACAAAGTAATCTTGTTTCAATCTTCAGAGAAGCAATGTGTTAACAACTGAACTATTTACTTAAACCACAAGGGTTTTCTTCAGCTTCTCTTTAAGGTCAAAATTTGATCATAAGGAAATCTCATAAGGAGTAATATGAAACAGAGTTCCACTCGGGAACTCTGTTTTATTGGGAGTTCTGTACATGTAATGTTTTCCCGTTGCTTCATGATTAGTGTGCTATGTGTCTAAGAGCTTCCTAATGTTTAAGTTCATGGCTTCAGCCACAAGTTTAGGAATCTTCTGTGTAGCCTTCCTAGGCACAGTGTGAGAGGATGAACTTCAAGAAAACAATGCAAGTGTAACAAGGGGAGAAGAACTGGCCGCGTAGGAAACATTAATGGGAATGTTTCAAAGCCAGCCCTTATTGCTGACAAGAAAATTACTAACAACATATCAAAAGTACCATGGCTGAGAAAATGGCTCAGCCAGCAAACTGTCTACCACATAAGCATGAGAACCTGAATCCAGATCTCTAGAACCCACATAAACAGTCAGTGCACCTACGAACATCTGTAGCTCCATTCGTAACTAGGAAAATAGACTGCATCCCTGGGGCTCATGGGCCTGCTGGCCTAACAGAATCAATGCATTCCAGGTTAGTGAGAGACATTGTTCCAAAATAGTGTGTGTGTGTGTGTGTGTGTGTGTGTGTGTCTCACATACACAAGTCAAGTTCACAGTGGCAATTGTTTGTTTAAAGAGAATTTTCCCTAAGGTAGTTCAATTTATTAAGAACATTAAGGGATTCTCACCATGAGATAAGCCAGAAAGACAATAGGATTGTGTTAACAGATGGCTTGGATACTAAAATACTTGACTTATGCATAGAAGCACATACAGGAGTCGATCTGCTTCTGAGACTCTTAGAGTCAGTTACAGAATATACTATTTCTTTGAGCATAACATGCCACAGCGACAGTTTTTCTTCGTCTTCGATGGTGTGCCTGGCTGATGAAAAGTGTTATTCTTACTGATAAAAGAAATCCAGATGGGAACTACGTACTAAGTGTAGCAGCTTCACAGAGGCAAGCAAGGGTGTGCTGAGGACCACGTGCGCTGCTGCTGAAGTCGCCACTCCACCATAAGAATGCCAACCTGCTTCTTGTAGTTGTGTGTGATAAGTATCACTGAAATGTAGAGAACTTGTTCCAGTGAATGGCAGTCAAGGATCACTTTCCTTCTCTCCTCTGAGGGAATAAAGAAATCGCAGGCCATACTTTACTGAGCTTTCTAGTGAGACATTTGCTCCTTAGTGCTCAATGCTCTGTATTGAGTAAGAAAGTACCCCTCAGTGGTGAACAGCTTTTTCCAAGTGATGGTTTTTGGTGACTGCTTTCCAGAGATAGGAAGACCTTTGTAACAGATACATACAAACTCTTCCAGGAAAGTAACAGTGTAGTATTTTTTGTCACTTCTCCATATGTCATTTGTTTAGTGTCTATGTATTTTCGTTTTGTTTAGGTTTTTTAGTTCTTTGATTTTAACTGAAATTGCATTTGCAACTTTAATATAATAACTGGCTGGGGTTGTATTTCAACAGGAAAATATGTACTTAGTATGGATGAGGCCCTAGGCTCAATCCCCAGAAACTACCCCCTCCCACAGATAGGTGATAGATAGATAGATAGATAGATAGATAGATAGATAGATAGATAGATAGATGACAAATAGATTAATGGATGCATGGTTGATAGATGATTAGTAGATGATAAACATAGGAGAGATGTGTGTGTGTGTGTGTGTGTGTGTGTGTGTGTGAGAGAGAGAGAGAGAGAGAGAGAGAGAGAGAGAGAGAGAGAGAGAGAAGAGAAGATTAAGAACATTAGAAGGCCAGTCCACTTCGGTCACATAGTTGAAATTATATGCTAATATGCTAAGTACTCTTTCACAAATGTAGACAATTCTACACAGATTAACTTCTTCATGGCCTACTTTTCTTCTGTGAAAGTGTAAAATTTAGCAACCATGAAATCATTCATTAAATAATCCTTTTAAAGTTTGTGTTAGAAAGCAAATTTTAAAGAAATTGTTTCTCATTAATACATGGGTTCCCTGTGACCACTCATCCCAAACTTTTCTTAGGTACGAGAAAAAAATCCTTCCAAGGTTTTCTTCTGAACTTCCCTGAGGTCCGATGGCCCCAGGCTGTTCCAGGGGCTTTCCGTTCTCAGTTCCCACTGGCAACCAAACTCCTTACCTAGACCACTCTCTTCAAGAAATGCTGATCTTACCTTTCTTTTGATGCTGAACTTGCAAATTTGAGTTTCAAGTTACAGTGAGGAATTGCCTCTGAGGGAAATGATGGAGGGAGCCCAAGGACCACAGTTTTCCAGGTCAGAAAGACCCACAGAATCACTAGGCGACAGAGCCCATCTCTGCTGCACTTTCGAGAAGTCCCAATTGCCCTTTATCTGCTCCCGGGACATTCCTGCCTGATCTCAAAAGCCTCAGCACTTTCCAGAGCTACTTCCTTGAAGGCCCTGACTCTCTAAAGACAAACAAGTTTGCTGAACATTATTGGGCGCATCTGATCAAAAGCCTGGGTTAATTTCACTATCATTTCTACAGAAACCAAAGGTGAAAATACAGAAAAGCAAAATGTCCAAACCCACAGACTAAAGTTAAATTCCACCCACATAGATGGTTCAACTTGCCTTAAAAACCTGAGGACCTCAGTTTGATTCCAGGATCAGGCAGTGGAAGGAAAAACCCAACTTCCAAACTCTGAAGTGCACCCACGCACTCGTGCATGTGCATATTAATGACAATAAAAAATTCTCATACAATATTGTAAGTGTAGGATTACACATAGTCGTTGCTCTTGAGACCCATGGTTAAAAATAATTATTCTTTTCTTGCCTCCTGAATCCCTATTAGACACCGTTCCCCTTGTCCGCCCTTCGTTAATCAATGTGCATACTGCTGAAGTCACGTGGTTGATTTTACTTGGCAGATCTTAATAGTTCATTCCTCTCCTAGACACTTAGTAGCTTTCCCAGCTATGCTTCCTTTTAGGGTGTGTGGGTATGTAACTGGCTAGAGGGAAAACACTGTTCAGTATAATGTGGTGGTGGCACAGGCTCGTAATCTCAGTTTCCCAGATGGGGAGGCAGCTTTGAGATACTACACATTGAGTTCCAGAGCAGCCCGGGCTACACAGGAAGAGCCCTTGGTGGTCCTATGTGGCAGTGCGGATCTTTAATCTCAGCACTTGGGGAGCAGAAAGAGAAGGTCTCTGTGATTTCGAGACCAGCCTAATCTACACGAGTTCCAGGACAGCCAGGGCTATAGGGTAAGATTTCGTCTCAACAACGGCAAAACAAACAAACAGTAAAGAGTGTCTTAAAGCTGCTCAAAATTGAAAAACTAAAACACAGGCATGAATAACTAATTTATATAATTAAATTTTGCCATTCATTTGTGTGTGTGCGTGCCTCTGTGCGCGCACATTCCTTTGATATGAATTGTAAGCCCTGAGTCATCTTCCCTATATTGCAGTAATGTATCAGATACTTTTGCTTATCTTTAGCCATAGTTTTTAAATTGCCGTGTGTGAGCTGTGAATTACCATGTACTTGCCCAGCACACAGGAGGCTCTGAATTCAACCTCTAGTACTGCAAACAAAAAAAAAAATGGAATGAAAGAAATTAAACTGCCATTTCTAAGGTGACAGTAATGGCAATGGGACTGAAGAGCTGACCTCTTACTTTTAAACTCATAAAAAGCCTTGAAAGTTTTCGTTCACCGCTCTGATACCCATGGTTAACAGTGCTAAACAATATTAGGTAAGTTTTACTCCTACCAGCTCTGATGTCCAGGAAACTACATTTTTCCGTAATGCAATTTAACTATCCATAGCAAAAGCTAATTTCTTTCATGGGAAATTTTTGATCAATATGAAGTAAAAATAAAATAAGGAGAGACAGAGAGCCAACACAAAGGGGACAGAGAGGTGTATTTCACCTGCTTTCATACCACCTGAAACAGGAAGCGGTGGTTTCTGGTACCCTTCAAACAATGAGTTTTTCTAAAAATGTTGATGATCCCAGGTCCTCTCCCTCAGCAGTTCAGACTGCTTTCTTCTAAATAAACACCTCAGGGCAGGTTGCAAACTGAACAGAGCAGAAGAAAACCTGCAGAAATCCCAAGATAACATCACCCAAACGACCACCTCATAAAAAGAGGGGTCTCTTAATACTCAGTTCCAGCCTTTATACTTGCATGAATTCTATAAGAACGTGAGTTGTGCCTGACAGGCGAGAAGCCCAAGTCGGGGGCGTGGAGAAAACAGTAGCCATGGTTTGACAGATTACCCTAAGCATGCACCAGCACTTTCCTGCTGGAAATTAGTAAGCCCTGAAAGATGAGTCCTCAAAGTCATCAGCTTGAACGGCACCCAGGAAACAGTTTGACTGTGAAAGGCCAGCACTGCTTCAATAACATGGCTACACGTTGCCAAAATGTCAGTCAGAACTGGCATGGTCCCCACTTGCCAATTTGTCAGTTTCCTACTGGCAAGTCTCCTGCTGTCCACACAGGGCTTAGTTGGTGACTCTTAACACATATCTACTACAAGCCAAAGGACCCCTGATGTTGATCCAGGAGCGAAGGCATAGCCATTTCCATGACATTTCCAACCTGAATCTGTACATAATTTGAATAGAATTCAAATCCTTTGAAGAATGTAAATTGAGGAGGTTTTTTTTTTCCTGTTCTTTGAAGACTCATGTAAAAGAAAAAAAAGATGTCCTTGGCTTGTGTTTTGTTTCTCTGTACTAAAACCAAAGTAAACTGTTATTTTAGCAATGATACCCCAATCAAATTGATTTAGAACAGTTGTTGTCATGAGCTCTCTGAACCATTGTTTTCAAACAGTGCACTTTGTATCGCTGTACGCCGGTAAGCGCTGCCTTAGGAGATGCTTGGAGACTTCCAGGTTAGGACACAGCACTTTCCTACCCTTGGCTCTGGGAGGAGGAACAGAGCCATCAAATCAGCTGGAGTGAGCTGCAAGCTGCAGACCTCTGGCTCTGTGCACTTACTCCAGGCCACTGTCAACAAACTGTCCTCCCTCTGTGAACAGTTGGTAAGAAGCAGGCCAACTACTTCACCCATGCTCGGGTCTCCCTGGTGTTCAGCCAAAGGGGCCGTGCTTGTAGCTACGCTTATGCAATTCCAACTCTATAGGAAAATTCTAGGTGATAATAAGAGCTCGAAGATAAGGGTCAGAGCCCGAACATGCGAAATGGATTTATATTCTTTTGCTTCAGAGAATATGGACTCTCTGGAAGGAAGAATTTCTTGTCAACTGCTCAATAATTACTAAGCTCTGCTGAGAATTACCTGAGGTTGGTTAGTACGCACCTGCTAACATATGACTTACGTTCTCACCTTACACACACACACACACACACACACACACACTGGCAAACACTGTATCTTAGCTCATGTTTAACCCAGTTAGTCTTCAGCCTTCTGGGTGACTGGTTAAACATTCCATTCCTAAACATAGTTTTTTTCCCCATCAAATACCTAATATATTTCTGATTTTGATGAATGACTTTATTTCTTCTAAATTTTAAAAGTGCTTAAGAATTTTAATTTTTTTTCCAAAGGGACTATACAAGACAAAAATCAAAATAATACAGGGTCAGAAAATATATAAAGCCCTAGAGTTTTACAATTAAAATATCCTGGAGCTGAATCTTTCGATGCCTCTCCATCAACACAACAACCCAAATGACATTCAGAATGGAGAGCTATATGTGTATGCAAAAGCACTTGTGGGGTGCTGGGCTGTAGAATTAGTGGTAAGACCTGAAGGTCCAGGAAACAGTCAAATGTCTAGCTCAGCGTGGGAGGATCTTTGTTTACCAAAGCACTGCTTATTTATTTGATACCCTTTTCCAAAATCAATGCTCTTGCTTACAGATCTAAAGGGCGTCTAAGTAACTAGTTAATTACATTTTATAAGCTATGTATCAGGGATTGGGTCAAAGGTAGCTCAGTCCATAAAATGCTGGTTATCCAGGCAGTGAGGACTCAGTTCAGTGTCCAGATCCCAGGTGAAAAGCCAGGTGGTATGAACTCATACTCACAGAACTGAGTAGACAGAGATAGGAGGATCAGCCTAGCCTAATTTGGGAATGCCAGGCCAATAAGAGACACTGGAAAAACAAAGTAGATGGTGCTGAGAATGAATGACACCCAAATTCCCCTCTGGTTCCTATAGACACATGTGAACACATAAATATATACTATATATATATATGCATGTCTTCACACATGCCTATATATGCACACACATATATGTACAGAACACATACACATGAATCTATATATGAAACAAAAAATATAACTACTTCCAGAGATCACCCACATTTGCAATCCCTGATTTAATACTGTTAAACATCCCAACAATTTGTGTGGATGCAGAGTCGGGCAGATTTGTTTCCTTAATTGCTATATAATTGTGTTCTCCATTACACACACATTTCACACAGTGCTTTCTAAACAGAGCTTTTCTAATGCTGCTTTTGACCTTTTAAAGCAGAGGCATAAACACAGAAATCGTGATGTGCCCAGAGAAAGCACTGGGTGTGCTATAAAACACTTAAAAGTCACTGCCACAACCGTCATGACTTGTCATGTACACTGTCATACTATTTTTTTTTAATATAATGGGGATAAGGTTGCCAATGACAGACAAAGAATAGAGTTACACATAAAAGCCCCTAGAACTAAAATTTCTTTCAAAGGACCAGGAAAGGCACAATAATGTAGAGGAAGCCCTGTTCACATCTTCCAGTGAACTTCAAACCTGCTGATGCCTCAGAGAAATATTTGGAGCAATATTGTGCTTGGAGGGGGTTTTATTTTATTTTTCATTTCTCACTGCATCCATCTGGAACAAATCTCCCTGGGTGTGTTACATCTTGAAAACACTACGAAAAACATTCATTAGCTCTGGCCCCCCAGATCACAGAACCTTAACTGCCCAGCACATCCTGACACTCTGACCGGAGCAAGGGGGGCCATGCTGAGGTGAAGGGAGTTGTTTCAGGTGTGGCTTCTGGCATTGCCGTTCTTGGGAGGGAGAATATCTGAATGAGCGAGCCATCCCTCTGGCCTTCCCAGTGTACCCATGTAGTGTGCCAAGCCAGGAGGTGACTGCCGCTGGCTGATTAACACAAAAGGAAACCGGTGCCATTGATGCCTATTAGAGGATACCCTCACAGTGTCCAAAAGAGTCAAAAAAAAAAAAAAAAGCAAGGAAATTCCAGTCACATTATTAGTATGCAAACAAATACAGAATTTATTTTAGAATTTTTCCCCCTTGTTAAAGTTAACCTTCATTGAATCCCTAAAATTTTATCATCAAACCCTTGCTAGATTTAAAAAAAAGTATAATTTAAATCACTTAAAATCACTCATCGTCACCATCCAGAAGATATCTAGGCTGTTTCCCTTTCTGTATTGTTTAAATGCATTCATTCTTGAGTGGAATTGAATTGTATTTCAATTGTCAAAGTTGAGCCAAGTCTTAATCTTATGGATAAAGGGATAATGAGGTCCCTTGGTCTAAACTTTGCTGATATGGGTGCAGATAGAGTGCTTTCTTGGGTCTGCTGTGGAGGACGGATTTGCTTTGGTGCTACCTCCTAGGGCCTCACAGTACTTACATCACCACACTTGCGCTGGTTTCCCCAAGTATTTATCCTATATAAACTTGGGGTCTCTTTGCTATAAAAACAAAGCCATCAGTAACATATACAATGGCTCTGTGTGGGGAACACACATACATACACACACACACACACACACACACACACACACACACACACACCATTTTAGACCTATTCCTTTGGAGCAAAAACACAAATAGGCTTGTCTAAATCCCTTAACTCATGGCCCTGGCTACTGGGTTTTTTCTCCCTAGCTACCTACAGAACTTCACACAGGCCTGTAGAAGCCATCATTCCTTGTCTGTCTTCTGTTTTCTTCCATAGCTATTTATGTAACCTGTTACCTCTGGCCAACTTAGAAAAGGGAGTGCTAACATCCAGGAGAAGCTAATAGTGCTTAGTTCATGCGAAGAAACCCAGTTCCCCTCTCACTATAAACTGCAAACAGGTGGCTTAGGAGAGGGAAGCCTAAGAAAGGATATGATTTGGATTTCCTTTTTCATTCTGATCACATCAAACCTTAAGACATTAATAGATGCTAGAGCAATACAGTTCTTCAAGGACTGGCGGCAGTATTAGTCTTTGAAGATATTTCAGGTCGCTATTTTTAAACACACCTTCCATCTTAAGATGGGAACCCTTGAGTTTGGGACTGACTGACAGCAAGATGCTACTTTAAATTCATAATCGATAGGGTTTTAAAATCCATTATTCCCTGCTGCCTGCCTAAGCTATTTGAAACTACAGTCCAGAATCAAAAGTACCTTGAGATTTTAGCCAAGGCAAATACGCCTGTTGTTTGCAAATACTCAAATATGGAGATTCCCTTCAGGGATAAAAGTTCTACTGAATTTCAAAGGGAACTATTTATAATGTGTTTTCATGATATAGTAGTGGTATATTGAGTCCTTTAAGTGAATCTCTGTAGAATTCGATCAACACCAACTATAATAAATAAATCTTAAATGGTTATCATTAAAATGAAGACAAAGCTGTTTATGTATATGAGGCACTCCATTCTGGAGAAGCAAGTCCAACCAGTTCGAAGAGACAGGGAACCAACATTTTAAGTACACAGAGCACATCAGACCAAAATAATCTTGGAGTATCTGTAGAATGTAAAATGAACTTTTAAGCACCAACAGGAGGATTGTTAAAAGGATGATAGTTTATCTACTTAATATAATGTAATGTAGTCACTAACAATAGCCAACAGCATTTGGAAATAGTTAAAATGTTTTACAAAATCCAATGCACGATATAATTTGTCCATGCTAGTACAATTTTTTTTAAAGGACAAGGAATCTACCCCAATAAATACTGTGTGGCATTAGTATACCTCTGCCTGCTGGGGAAATGGCTTAACAGCCACTCTGTCTGCATCATCTAACATGTCTACCATCGACATGGTCCGTGTAGGGTTTTTTTTTCAAAAGTAGCATGTATTTTACTTTGAGCTTTAAAGTAATTACCCAGATAAAGAAGTTTCTCAGTCAAATGTTCATTGAAATTATTTTACAAATATTAGAGGATTTATTTTAGAAATTGAATGATTTCGTTTTATAAAGAGAGAAGTAAGACTTAAATTGACACTAAAATGATAAAACTGGAGGCATTTCCTACAGAAGGCAAATGGCAGATAATTAGTATCTTTCCAACAATTAAACTACATGTCCATCACCGAGCAAAAATGTTTGTAAATTAATCTTCAAATTTTGTGCAAAGGAGAAAATAAAAATAACTTTTGTGGTAAATAACTGTAGAACACCTTAAAAGTTCGATTTCCAGAAATCCTAAGTATGACATTTTAATATTTTTGTCTCTCTCTCTCTCTCTCTCTCTCTCTCTCTCTCTCTCTCTCTCTCTCTCTGTGTGTGTGTGTGTGTGTGTGTGTGTGTGTGTGTGTGTGTGTGTGTGTGTAATAACTATTTCCACAATTGAGCAGCACTGTTGTGGGTCCACTGCTAAATGAACTGTTGTGTAATACAAGAAAGAAGTCGTCTTTCTCCTATGTGCTCGTCACGTGTGTGTTGCCTTCCAGCTGAGAACCAGTGCATTCAGTACCTTAGTCATCTGCAGGACCACCTTGACACTGGGCCTCAGAATTGAACCAGCAGCTTTTATGGAATTTGATAAGCAATCTGGGTTGAACTCGAAATGAAAACCTACCTTTTTAGGGTCCTGTCCTCGAACCTACCTTTTTTAGAGGCGCAACATTTCAAAAAATAAAATCATGTCAGCGAGGGAAAAAAAAAACGCATCAAGGAGAAGAGGAGTTAGAGGAAGGAAAGATTAATATCCACGATGAGCTGCAATTCAGAACTCTTCACACACCATCACAAGTGTTTGATGTTTAACCTTTATACATTTTTAATTCAAGAGCCTCAGCCACACTGACTTTATCCTTCCTTTTAAGCCCCTTAAATACTTTCAATGTGAAATTCGACTTGAGCAATAACTATTAAAATTTCTCAAAACAGTTGCAAATTAAAGCAAGATCAGGTAAAAATTAGTTTTTTACTAGTAGGCAATAAAGTAGCCAAAAGCAGTCAAGTTTGGATAACAGAAACAAAATCTCAAAATAACCAAGTAGTTTTCATCCTATGTACAAATACCATGAATAATAACAAAATGAATGCTAGGATATATTTGCTTGGTTAGTTGAAGCCATGTAGAGTCTTGAAAAGTACTACATCTAAGCAGAGAAAAATCGATCGAGCTTGCCAAATAAAAATTAAAGTGTGAACCAACTGCAGTTGTTCTAGTGATCAGTTCAGATAAAAATAAAAATGAAGTTTTAACTTTAAAAACTATGTCTAAGTTGAGAATTTTTAATCTTCAAATGTAATGACCTACTTTATTGTACTCCACAACAAGTGATTTCACATTATTTTATAATTAAAAATTTTGAGAAAGTTAATAACTCACTACTGGTGCAATAATAGAAATAAAAAAAACATGCTCTCTGTTTGCTCCAATCAGTTAGAGTCTAAGCTTTCTACAACAAAGTACTTGAAATATGTCAGTCACTTTACATCTACAATGTCATGATATTTTAGAGACAATTTCAAACATTGAAACTAAGGGTAAGCTTAATTTTTTTTCCATGCTCTAAGATTATTAAATATTTCATGATATATTTTTTCTCCAAGAAACAGTTCATAAGCAATCATCGCAATTACCGTTATCACTCTATTTAATGAATGCCTTTTTAAGTACGCACCTTTCTCATTCCTTCAATACAACCTCGGGCTCACTATACTGACAGACCCCCCGCCCCCAGATGGATCAGCAATTAGACCACTTAGTGAGCTTTACAGGGAACTCTAACAATTCAGCTAGTTTAATAGACATAATCCTCTCCTGCAACTTCTTCCTAAAGTTTGCTATCAGATCTCCATCAAGGATGGAGGCAGGAAGAACACTTTGGCGTCCGGAATCGGAAACGATCCTTTGATCTCCTGCACAACTTAACAGCTGCGTTTCTGTGCACTTAAGAGAAACACGAAACTCACCAGGTTTGATTGTTTGTTTTTCATTTGGGCAGTCTTCGAATAGATGAGCCTCAATCTGCCGTCTCTCTCTTCACTTCATTCTGCAAAAACCCCCGAAGGTGCCACAGGTGCCGAGAGAGCAGCAGCCAGCCCTGCCGTCCAGCAGGTCTGAGCAGAAGGATGACCAGCTCAGGACTGTGCAGAGCAGGGAGGGGAGCCAGCTACAGGTTGCAGTGATTGGCTTTAGCGGCTGCTTTCGAGCTTTGCCTCCAGTGGGTGGTAAGTTTACAGATGACGGCTGTGTTGCTTCTCTGGCTGAGCCCTAGTGCCTTTACATCAACTGAAAAGAGGGTAAATGAGGTTGGTAATGAACCTTTCATCTGGTCGCATCAACTACCGTGTAAGGCGAAGGAAGTCATGTCTTTGTGCCCTTCGTTTTTTCCTTGGCTTCCTAACTGTATAATAATTACCAACTTCACCCTACACTGTCTGTGAAGCGCATTGATTATTAATACTTGCATGAAACATTTCCTGACCCAGGTCCTATTTATAGCCTAAGTCTCCTTTGTTTACAGCGCCCTTGTGGGATCAGGAGGGAAGCTACCATTTACCCCGCGCAGCATGGGGCTTGTCTCTCCAAGGCTCATTACTCGCACTAAATATGAAATAACATGTCCCCAATGGTAACCAAGCGATTGGTGACTCCATTGGCATCCTCTTCCTTGTGCACTCATGACTGGGTAGGGCAGTTAAGGTGAAGCAGGTGCAGGGCTGTTCCTGGTGGTGAGGAGCAGGTGCCGCCTGTGACGTGACATCCTCACCTGGGGAATGCGCTGGCCCTCTCTGGAGATGCCCAGGTTTGCTGTTTTCCCCACACCGTGTAGTTTTAGAAATAGAACCAGGAGCCCAGGCAATGCATCTTTCACATTCATAAAAGTGTTCAATAGCATAAAATACCCGTGTCTTCTTCTTTTTTTTTTTTTTTTGACCTTAGTTATGTCTTACTTTTCTGTTTTACCATGAAATTGCCAGTAGGTAATGAAAACCAGGACAAAGGTTTTCTCATGCACCGCCTCCACCAATTGGCTCTGACATTCCTCATTCTTCACTCTGAAACTAAAGATGCTAATTTTCACCAACTTTTCAAATGTTTGCAATAGTGGATTATGCAATATGACCAAAATAAATAAGTCAATCAAATGCTTTAAAAGAACATGGTAGGGGTTGGGGATTTAGCTCAGTGATAGAGCGCTTGCCTAGCAAACGCAAGGCCCTGGGTTCAGTCCCCAGCTCCGAAAAAAAGAAAAAGAAAAAAAAAAAAAGAACATGGTAATAATACACAACATATTTGATATGGCTCAAAGTTGCATAGTTTTGGTAGGCACAGAAGTGTCATCAATACCTTAAAGAGGTTTCCATATCAGGTCACTGAAGCTTCAAAAGTTTTGTGACTTACTTGATTCCCCAGAGTAAGACCATTGGTTCACACGGAGTGCCCCCTCTCTGCTTCCTATTGTCTGGAGCTGTGTTCTTAGGCAAGCACCTTGCTACTTATGTTACTTTCATTTTCTATTGTCATGTAACCCATCTTAAGGATGGGTTCATCCTCAAGAGTCCAGAGTCTTAAAACAACTTGCATTTGTTTCTCTCTCCCACTTCCAGGAGCCAGGATCCCCGTATGGCCACTGCTCAGAGCCTGGCCATGTTACAATCCCTTCATGGTGATCAAAATCTTTTCACAAACTCACAAGGCTATTGGTAGAACTCCACTCTTGGAATCGTGAAACTGAGGTCACTAATTTTCTTGTAGTCAGTCAGTGACCACTGTCAGCAACAAGGGCCACCCTCAGTTCCTCATCATGTGGTCCTTCCATACCACAGAAGCCTGCTCTTTCTCAGAGGCGACAGGACAGTCTACCTACACTGCTCAAAGAGTCTTATTTGACCTACTTAATTCTATGTCTATGGTCACATCATCTGGGCCACAGTCTTAAAATTAGAAAACAAACAAACAAAAACCCAAAACAAAACAAGACAAAAAACGTGGTTTGCCAGCACTCGAAGGAATGGGATAGTCCAGTGAGTATGGGTTATAAGACGCTGCCCCTTCTCACCAGCAAACACTAAGAGATGAGCTATTTCTATTCAGCACTTGTTTATTTCTGAGATACTTTTATGAGTTTTGCTCTGCTTATTTCTTTAACATTCAGACCACAAAACCTCTGGCTATGGTCTAGCCTAGGTCCAAGGTTACCTTGCTACAATGCAAGGCAACTCCCAAAGCCACCTCCACCCAGGTGCCTTCCAAAGTTGGTAGCCCTAGATTTTGACCTTGGTTAAGCACGTCGCCAGCTATGTGGCATTGGATGGACTGGTTGGAGTTCCTTCACCTTTAAAAGGAGATAACAGTCCTATCAATAGATATTCACTCACAGCGCCACAGGTGCCATTGTGTAAAGCCTTTTCCTTGGGAGAGTAGCTGCAGAGCATGAGATTTATTGACATGATTTTTAATTTCAGGAAATGGAAGGCTCTAAATAATATCAACACTGTTTTTGTTTGTGTGGGTTTGTTGTTGTTGTGTGTTTGTTGGTTTGTTTTTGTTTGCCAGTATTATTCTCTTTAACCCTGACTCTGTCAGATTTATGTTCTGGTAAAACTGGAGGTCTTTAATTGATAAAATATTTGGCAGTTCGTGTGTGCCTCTCTTTCTTTCTTTCTTTATGATTGTTCCACATAACCTTTGGATGCTTGTAGACCAGGTGTAAGTTTTATGCTTATAATCATCGTTTCATATTTTAAAATAACACATCCTGAAACATTTGTACATTACAAAGTTTCCTTTAGATATAACACAAATACAGCACAACTTTCTACAAAGGTAGGAGAGTATATTTTTAAACTAACTGTTCTTCCTTCCCTGCCCTGACCCACCTACCTTATTGTTTTAATCTTATGTTTTTATTATAATTATTTTTTTCAGACAGCATATTCTGATTACAGTTTCCCCTCCCTCTACTCCTTCCAGTTCTTCCCCATAGCCCCTCTCATCTGGATTCAACCTCTTTTGTCCCTCATTAGAAAACAGATGTCTAAGGAATAATAATAAAATAAAACAAGATCAATTAAAAAAGCAAGTTGGAATATAACAAAACAAGAACCAAAGAAAAACCATAAGAAATGCATATAGACACAAAGACATCCATGGTAACACACACACACACACACACACACACACACACACACCACCCATAGACACAGAGACGCACACATTCACACATATACACAGACACAGAGACACACATATTCACACACACATAGACACAGAGACGCATATGCTCACACACACAGGAACCCCACAAAACCCCAGACCAGAAGCCATAATATATACACAAAGGACTTAAAAGGGGGAAATGCCCTGACTGAACATTATAAGACAAAGTACCTTCACAGATGCTATTAACATTGTTTTCTGTGGGCCATCTACTGCTGGGTGTGGAGCCTGCCCTTCAGAGACGTTTGTTTCCTATTGAGACTCTCTTGGAGTAGAACTTAATTTTCACTTGCAAGTGGCTATCAGTTAGAGTTATGTTCTGGGTTAGGAATGGCAGCATGCATCTACTTCTCTCAGTTCTAAGACTCACCTTCCTTCTTGAACTTTCTCTCTTTCCACATCCAAGACTGAGCCTTACATCAAGGCTCATTCCCTGAACAAAAGTACAGAAACTCTCCCATAGTCAAAAAAAAAAAAAAAGGAAAGGAGGAGGAGGGAGGAGGAGGAGGAGGAGGAAGAAAAGAAAGAAGAAGAAGATGAAAAGAAAGAAGAAAGAAGAAGGAGGAGGAGGAGGAAGAGGAAGAGGAAGAAGAAGAAGAAGAAGAAGAAGAAGAAGAAGAAGAAGAAGAAGAAGAAGAAGAAGAAGAAGAAGAAGAAGAAGAAGAAGAAGAAGAAGAAGAAGGGAAAAAGAATCAGTGCTTAGCTAGTGAGAGTCAGCAAATGATGTCTTAGAGCAGAGAAGCAAGTATGAGAGCACAGGGCGAGAGGGTTAGCATACCACCTATGCCACCAAGTTGGGCTCCAGACCCCATTGCTCAGGGCTTTGGCTGTGAGGACCCAAGGACACTTGATGGAATATTAGAATCATCTGGGGCCAGCTTTCTTGGAAGTGTTCTAGAAAGAGTGTACGATGCTCAAGGAAATTCAAGCTGGCAGCGCAGGAGCAGGAAGCTGAGGTGATGGAGACAGCACTGGTGTGTGGAACACTGGGGCCTCACAGGCCCTCGATGGGATGGGGCAGAGATGGCAGCTAAGCTCCTCCCTAGAGGCCTAGAGAGTGTGTGAACCACAGAGTGGAGGTTTGAGATAACAGGCATGGGCAGTGTGAGACTCTCCAAATCAAAGACCTAGCAGGGACACCAACTGATGGATGCCATGGAATTAGGCAAGTGCTAATAGAGGAACTCCAGTGGCTGGGCAAGAAAAGTGGGATCTCAGTATCTAAAATCTTCAATCACACCAACACTACCTGCCTTCTCCATTAAAACTAAATAGTCTTCTTCCCTCCAAAGGGAAGATTAAGTTGGAAACAGGAAAATTCTCACTGTCCTACTTGAAATGACGAATCATGTATAATCATACACTATAAACTTCTGGTTAAGCATGTATGAGAAGTGATATGAATACACGGACTACTTTAAACTTTGTTTTTTATTAAGGTACCATCTCTTTCTGTGGTATCTTTAAGGAATATATCAAAATCGACTGTATCACCAGTAGAAGCATCAGCTCTTGAAGTAAAAGTTGTGTGTCTCCCTTTTAGTATGACTCTTAAACAAATGACTGCCCTTGAAATAGCCTTGAACCTATATGCCAAGCTCTTGAGTAGGTCCTGGTCCTCCAGGGGCTGTGTGAAAGGAATGCTTTCATCCCCTGTGGCTTTCACAAGGGAGGAAGAAATATACAGAGGTACATAGTGCTTTGGTGCTGTGTGTTTGGAGTAAATGATATCTCAGCCAAGCTCTGGAGGGAAATCAGCCTTTGATAGAGGAAAAGAGTTGACTCTGGCAATGAAGACATCAGGTGCCTAGACTAGAGCTGTCCACAGACAGCAATATATAAGGATCTGGGAGCTTCTCAGTTTGGTGTAGATATCTACGCCTCCAGATTTTTCTTCCTTTTGAATAGCCCTGAGATGACTCATTAAGAGGTGAATGTGCCATTCTCCAGGATTTCTTTGTGCATTACCTAAACGCACAATGCTCATGTCTTAACTTGTCTTGCATTCTGCAATGCTTGATTAAAAATGGGATGATAACAGGCAGGAAATCAGCCACTATGACATTCGAGAATTAACCTCCCCAGGCACAATCTATAAATATGACTTTGAGTGATGATATAAATGGTGCCTAACTTCACACTTTATTAGTTCACTTGATGTCTTAGTAACTGCTTCTAGCTTCTATAGATACGGATATATGCTCTCCATGCCCATCCCATTTTTTAAAGAAGTTAGGTCACAGTAATATGTCAAAGGGGACCATACATAGCACAGCCTAATGTTGAACCTGGGGATTGTGCCAATCTCGGTTTCATATGGTTTCAAACAGATACCAAGCATCACTGCTCTAGCCTCCAATTTTTAAAATCCCAGAAGTACCTCTGCAAGCCCAGTCACCCTCATTTGTTCTATGGCAGGACTAAGGCAGGGTGTGTAATGCAGTCCTGGACAAAGTGGAAACTTACGGGTTCTTTGGCAAGTCAACTGTGTTGAATGATGTTTTGTCGGAGCAAACACATAAAGGAGTGTTTTTCTGAAGCAGACTCGGGTGAAAGGATATTCTACTAACACAAGCACATGAAAAGGACACGCGATGAAGGAGTCTTCACCACCAACACACACGTATTGGTCTGCTTTACACTGTGTAGTTGAGCTCCATTTGCTGGGACTTCGTAGAGAAAAACATGCCAAGAAACTTCTCGTGGTATGTTGTAGTTTCTTGCCACATCTGCAGACTCTGGCTGATTGGCAGAGTGATGTCAGCTGACACAGACTCACGTGCTGAGATAAGACACATGCTGAGGCAAGACTCATGGAAGACACATGATGTTTGGAGGAAGTATACAAAGGACTGGACAGACAGTGATGGAGCCGGAGTTTGGCTCGCTTGCATAGCTCAATGCTTTTTGATCTCACATCTTCACTGATCTTCCCTTCGCTGAGAGAGGCACAGCCAAGAACTTCTCCTGATATCCCCCCCCCCGGTTCCTCCTGCTGACTGAGGCCTGGCTGTCTCTGCTAGGTAGTGCCACCACTACTCATTCATGTATCCCAACTCTACCGAACTATACTACTGATAGTGTTTACGAGTGATCCCTGCAGTGTTCATGAGTGGATCAAGCTGTAGCTGCTGACCTGTAAACTAAGCTACAGATTTCCAGACAACACAAATGGGAGTTACTACAAAGAATCATTTCTAAGCATGTCCACTCCTATGTAGCCTTTCTTTTTCCACTACCTCTAGTGGGTGGTGGGGTAAAAGGGAGGCTAAAGTGTTTAAGAATCATCAATTAAAAATAGACTTTAAAAAATTAAAAATACACCTGGCCTCAGATACATTGTTTGGTTTCCCTTCTATGTTTATCAGTTCACTTCATCAAGAGAATTACAGCAAAGGAAATGGTAATGTGGGTAAAGTAAGGCAGGAGGACACTAGGCTATTCTCTTAGTAGCTCTCTGTTCCTATAGCATTTCTGCCATGACTCGGTCTTTTCTATAACTCTAGCCACTGCCTAACACCCAGGAACCCTAGCTCTTACCAGTTATTCTTCTACCAAGCTCTTCAATGGTCTCTCCTCCCATTATCTCCTAAAGTAATTATGCTTGATACTCACCTTCTCACATGACGTCTGCTGTTCAACGTTGTGGGTTGAATTGTGCCCCCACCCCATACCAAAAGTTATATTGAATTCCTAATACCCAGCAAAAATATGGTAAAGACCTACTTGCCTATAGAGGTGCTATGAGTAGTTTTGTTAAAAAATTAACTCTTTGAAGATATAATCAAGACAGGGTCTTTAGGATGAGTCCTAATCCATCTTCATTTAAAAGGAGGTAACTTGAACACAAAGACATTCATGCACACAGAAAGAACTCCAGGTGACAGAAAAGGCAAGCTGGCATGTTCCTTCTACAGACTGAAGGAAGCCAAGGATTGCCAACAAATCACCAGAAGCTGAGGGGGTATAAAAGAGGCTCCCCATCGCAGCACCCCAGAAGGAGCTGTTACATTAAACACATTGCTCTTGAAGCTCTAGGCTCCAGAGTCAACGCATTAACTATCTGGAAAAGTCTTCACTTCAGGGCACTTCCTTTGGATAATTCACTTCCCTGAGGATGACTTGCTTACATAAGTAATAGACGATGGCAAACATGACTGGCCTTATTGCTGCAGAAGGAGAAGAATCACTGGTCTGAGAGTCTCTTCAGCTTTTGCACTGTGGGAATCCAGCTGACATGACACAATGCTCCCCTATGGAGGAGCCCACATGGCAACACATCAGAACCATTCACACCACCTAAGTGATTGCTATCCTTCACTCTATACAAGCACTCTCAGGGAAGGCTGCAGTCCCAGTCAGTAGCTTTTTAAAATTGGTTATTTTACTTACTTACATTTCAAATGATATCCCCCTTCCCCATTTCTCCTCTGAAAACCCCCTATCACACCCCCTGCTTCTATGAGGTTGCTCCCCCACCTACGCATTCATTCCCACCCCACTACCCTGGCATTCCCCTATGCTGGGACATCAAGCCTTCACAGGACAAAGGGCTTCCCCTCCCATTGATAAGGTCATATGAAGCTGGAGCTATGGGTCACTCGATGTGTATTCTTTGATTGGTGGTTTAGTCCCTGGGAGCTCTGGGAGGTCTGGTTGGTTGATATTGTTCTTCTTCCTATAGGGTTGCAAGCCCATCCAGGTCCTTCAGTCCTTTCTCTAACTCCTCGATTAGGGTCCCCATGCTCAGTCCAATGGTTGGCTAACTCTTAGGAGTCTCTGAGCCAGAGGAATTTATTCTACCCATGTCCATAACCTTGACCCACTGAACCAAAATTTTGTTCCTGTAAACCATAGAGTTTGGGGCCATTTCTTATACCACAATAGTTAACTAATATGGGGTGTTGGCTTCATAATATTTAATCATCAGAAAGTCTGTTTGTGTTTTCTAGTTTCCATCATCTATTCAACTAATTTTGCATTAAATCTCCTGTCTTTTCAGAAGACTTTATGTTTGAATCTACATCACTCGTACTTAAAGCTTAATGTCATATTCTTTAAAGCACATGGATAATGGAGCTACCAATTGTATTTATACACATTTCATGTATACGTGTAGCAGTACCCAATTAATCTGTGCAATTGATCCTGGCATCCCATTCCTCTCTGGCTAATCATCCCATTGTTCTGGGGTCCCAAATGAAAGACACACACACACACACACACACACACACACACACACAGAGGGGGGAGAGAGAGAGAGAGAGAGAGAGAGAGAGAGAGAGAGAGAGAGAGCTCTTTTATATTTTGATATGCCTAAAACAGTTCAATGGCTGGGCCACTTCCTAACCTCCATGTAGCTAACCTATGATATTCCCTCCAATATTCCAGAGTTACTACTTAGTAAACCTATATTCCATCTTGACTGACCCAAATCCAGGCTCTTGGGCTGCATTCCCCTTGATCCTACATGGTGGCTATGCTCTCTGTCCCACACCTCTCAGGTGTGGTGTCTCTCCTCTCCTTCTCCCATCATCCAATCTCCTCTCCCTTTCTGTCCCTCGACCAGGGATCCTAAAAGTTCTGCTTCTGTCGCCCTGCCCAACCATGTTGGCTTCTAACAACTTTATTTACCAATCAAAACTAACAGGAAACCGGGAAAAGGAATAACATTTGTAATGTAAATAAAAAATATAGCCAATAAAATAAACTAACTGGGGGCAGGGTTTCCTCAGTTTCTTCTGTGTGGACATGAAGATTCTTGTGCAATTTTGGAACCCAATTTAAGATAATATAAGCAGCATTAGGCCAGACCCACTACTTATACAGGCTTCCAGTGACCATATTAATGAACCTTCCAAATAAACATTAGGCAAATCAGACTTTTCTTCCTTGTTGATAGTGGCATGAACTTGCAGGATAGAATACTGATTTCCATCTCAGCTGGTCAGAAAATTCCTCAAATAACTGCTAAGAAGAAAGAGTCACTATTTCTAATATCATACCAACATTTCATAGGCTTAGATACAAGAAGGAAGCCAGCATGCATTATTTATGTACTGTCACACTATGTATGGTCATTAATAATAACTGACATTCTACCAAGTAAATTCTGAATTCCAGAGAAGCATGAGAAGTCACATCTTAATGCCAACAATGACTCCTTTATTTAGGAGACTGATCACTTCTACTCTGCGGGCTTCTCGCCATCTTAAAATAAAGACATGTCTAAAGGCAGCTCATGTGTCCATTGGGCACCCTTGCTCATTTCCAGGCTCTCAAATTCATAAGCTTTAATCCCTACACTATCTAATTACAAAGCCAAGTATTGCATTTCACATGCAGGGGCCACATTTAGAACATTTCCTCTTCTTATCACAGAGAAGTTAAAATTCTCACTTTATTGCAATTTCCTTAAGTGACTTGCTTTCAAATACCATTTCCGTGGAAAGAAAAAAAATTGAAAATATTTATATTTTACCCAGAAGGATACAAACTATTCAGTGTACTGAGGTAAATTGTTATCATCTATTCTACCTTGCTTTCCTAGTGCTGTGACTAAAACCTGGCCAAAACCAATTTAGAAACCATAGAGTTTGTCATCTAGTTTGCAGATCATCATGGGAGGAATCCAAAACAGGAACACAAAGCAGGAACTTGGAGGTAGGAGCTGAAGCAAAGGCCACGACAGGGATAAGGCTTCCTGGCTTGCTTAGCTAGCTTCCCTCTCCAGCCCAGACCCACCCGTCTCACATGGCACCACCCACAGTAAGTTGAGTCCTCCTACATCAATTAGCAATCAAGAAAATGCCCCACAGACATGCCTCAACCTGTTGGAGGCAATTCCTCTACCAGGGTTTCCTCTTTCCAAGCATGTTAACAAGCAAGATTCTCCGTCACATTGATTTGATGCATCTCCTTTTAAATGTTAGTTGTTTATATTCATGTGTGTGCTATTCTGTTCATAAGAATTTTCATACAATTGTATATTCTACCATGATAATATCCACCTACTTCTCTTTCCTACCTCTCTCCCTACTCCATTAGCCTCCTTTATTGCCCTAGACAATTTCATTTCTATTTTCATGTCATTTATGATGATTCATAACAACAACAAAAAAAACCTCCTAGGAGCCATATGTTTAGACAAAATATTTTTTCTTTCTGTTTTCTGATTTCTTTCATAACATGATTATCATCATTGCATTTCTTTTCCTGCAAACAGAATGATTTCATTCTTCATTACAGTAGGAAACAACTACATTGTGTACATGTACCCAATTTTCCTTATCCATTTCTCTGTTGGTTTTGTGGGTTAGCCATGTGAATATGGCTTCCATAATCATTGATGTGTAAATATCTCTGCAATATGTTGATCTAGAGTCTTCTGGGTAGCTACATAGACGTGGTACAGCTGGATCATGTGGTAGATCTACTTTCAGGGTTTTGATGTTCTCATAATCTTTCTCTCCCCTTCCCAGCCCTTCAGCAATGTTCCCTGAGCCATAGATTCAAGAACTGTGGTTTGCAGTTGTACATAAAGCCTACTCTAAAGGAGGAAAATTATGCCTGGTAGTGGAAACATAGCCAGCTTCCCGAGTATAAGAAGTTCATGGACCTTAGACACTAAGCTACTACTGCCACTTTGCTAGACCAGTGTAATTCCTTATTAAATTCAGAATTTTATCCTTATGTTCAGGTATATGGAAGCTACCACTCCCCATCAAAGAAACCTCTCTTTACAGCAAATGGACACCATAACAGAAACTCGCAACAGCATGCAATGCAAAGATAAACAAATCCTAGGAAGAACAGCCTCATATACATTTCTTCAGGTTTTTTGAGACTGATCCACAGTGATTTCCATAGTGGGTAGGTTGGTCTACATTCCCTGCAGCCATGTACAAGCACTTTTCCTTCTCCATATGCTAACCAACATTTGGTCATTTGTTTTCTTTTTTATTTATTTAATTTTATTTTTTATTTATTCACTTTACATCCCACTCACTGACCCCCTCCCGGTCACGCCCTCCCACAATCCTCCCTTCCCCCTCCCCTTCTCCTCTGAGCAGATAGGGGCCCCCTGCTTATCCCCCACACCCTGGTACTTCAAGTCTCTGTGGGGATAGACACTTCCTCTCCCACGGAGGCCAGACAAGGCAGTCCAGCTAGGAGAACATATCCCTTGTACAGGCAACAGCTTTTTGGATAGTTCCCATGTTCGGGATCCACATGAATACAAGCTGCACATGTTATATGTGTATGGTGAGGCCTAGATTCAGCCCGTGTATATTATTTGGTTGATGGTTTAGACTTTGAGAGCCCCAAGAATCCAGGTTAGTTGACTCTGTTGGTCTTCCTGTGGAGTTCCTATTCCCTTCAGGGCTCGCAATCCTTCCTCCTATTCTTCCATACAAGTCCCCAAACTCTGTCCACTGTTTGGCTGTGGGTGTCTGTACCTGTCTGGTGTACCTGTCTGAGTCAGTTTCTGGGTAGAGCCTTTCAGAGGACAACATGCTCCTGTCTGCAAGTATAACAGAGCATCATTAAGAGTGTTAGGGACTGGTGCTTGCCCATGGGATGGGATTAAGCCAGTTATTGGTTAGCCATTCCCTCTTAATGACTGACACTCTGACTGAAGTAAAATAAAAGCTTGCTGTAGGTTTGACTGGCATTTCTTTGACAGTTGGTGGAGTAAAATGTTTTTTATGTTTACTGGTCATTTATAGTTCATCTTTTAAGAATTCTTCAGTTCATAAGCCCATTTTTGACTGGGTTCTTGAACGTCTTCATGCTTAGGTTTTTAGTTCTAGGTTTTATATATTCTAGATGTTAATCATATATATTATGCAAAATATTCTCTCCCATTCTGTCAGCTATATCTTTATTCAATCAGCCTTCTGCTACACATGTGCCAGGGGCCTCTGACAAGCCCATGTATGCTCTTTGGTTGGTGGAGTAGTCTCGGGGAGTTCCTTGGGGTCCAGGTTAGTTAACTTTGCTAGTCTTCCAATGGGGTTGCCATCCCCAGGAAATTAGAAATAGTCCCACATGAAAACCCAGCTAAACTGCTTCTGGATATACCAAAAGGTGCTCTACCATACCACAAGGACACCTGTTCTACTATGTCCATAGCAGCCTTATTCATTATAGCCAGAAACTGCAAGCAGCCCAGATGTCACTCAACTCAAGAATGGATACAGAAAATGTGGTTCATTTACACAATGGAATACTATTCAGCTATTAAAAGTGACGAGAACAGCATGGGTTTTGCAGGCAAATAGACTGAGGTAGAAAATATCATTCTGAGTGAGGTAACTCAGACCCAAAAAGACATACATAATATGTATTCACTGATAAGTGGATATTAGCCAAAAAGTACAGAATACCCAAGATACAACCCATAGGCTATATGAAAGAAGTTTAACAAGGAGATAGGCCCAAGTGAGGATGCTTCAATTCCACATAGAAAGGGGAACAAAATAATCATGGGAGGCAGAGAGAGAGAGAGGGACCTAGGGAACGGGAGAGTGGAGGAGAAGGGGAAAGGGGGAAGAATCAAATATGGCAGGGGGGGGAGAAGCCCAGAGAGCCAGGAAAAAGAATGGAAATATGCAGCTGCCAGGGATGGAAGGAGGGAGTACCCCTAGAAACCTGGTATGTGACAGACATCCAGGACTCAATGTGTGCGACCTCAGCCAAAATGCCCAATGGTGGGAAAATGGAACCTGAAGAGTCCATGTCCAGTAGTTAGACAAGGCTCCTGGTGGAGAGATGGAGACACAAACCCACCTTTAAAATTTTTCACCCAGAATTGTTCCTAGCCAAAAGAAACGCAGGGACAAAAATGGAACAGAAAGAATGAATGTCTGACCAGTGACAGCCCTACTTGGGATCCATCCCATGGGCAGACACCAAACCCTGGCACTATTACTGATGCTATGTTGTGCTTGCAGACAGGAGCCTAGCATGACTGTCCTCTGAGAGGCTCTACCAACAGCTGACTAAGACAGATGCAGATACTTATAGCCAACCATTGGACTGAGGTTGGAGATCCCTATGGAAGGGTTAGAGGGAGGATTGAAGGACAATACATTTTTTAAAGTATAAGCTTGCAAGTTTATAACTCTACGTGAACTTAAATAAGTCAAATGCTTAAATCCTGTTTGAATAAGGAGCATAAGTTTTAAGGTGTAGCTCTCTCATTAATAGTCTTGTGTGGTATAATAACCAAGTCATGCCATTCCACAGATAGATAGATAGAGAGAGAGAGAGAGAGAGAGAGAGAGAGAGAGAGAGAGAGAGATTTGATAAAACATTTCTCAAAGCAAGGAATACTGCCAGGGGAGATAGATCTTTTCTGGGTATAAGCTTCATTCTGCAAATAAAACTCCTGCTTTACTCATCTGTAACTATGTGTATTTGAGCTGGAGAAATGGTTCACTGGGTAAAGTGCTTGGTGCTCAAGCCTGATAATCTGAGTTTGCATCCCCATAACCCACATAGAAACCTGAAGCTGGGAGATAGAATTACAGGAGGCTCTCGGGCCAACTAGGCTGGTATATATAAAAAAGAAAAAAAAAACCTGTCTCAAACAAGGAAGAAGGCAAGATCTGACCCCCAAGATTGCCCTCTGATATCCACATGCACACTGTGATCCCACTCATAAATATACCCATGTGTAAACACACACGCACACACACACACACACACACACACACACACACACACACACACACGGAGGAAGGGACAGGGACAGAGGGAAGGAGAGAGGAAGAAAGGAAGAAAGGAAGAAAGGGAGAATGTCTCATGTAATCCAGACTGACCGCCATCTTTAAACTATATAGCATAGATTAGCTTCAGGCTCTGGATCCTCCTCCTTCTACCTCCCAGATGATACAATCACAAACATGAGTGAGCACGTCTAGATTTTCTTTATTTAAATATATCTGAAAGTGTTCATAATGTCATGTGGTTATATGCATGATATATACATTTAGAATCCTACCCTAGTCTACAAAGGACTATCTATGGACAAATGGATACTTACAACTTCATCATTGGCTAAATTGAATTAAAAATGATTTTTTTTATCGTGACAGTGCAAACACATGAGCGCTCTATGTTTATTTACTTTGGATACAAGCACTCCCTGCCTCTGCTTTGCCTGTCCAGGATGTGTGAGATTTGTGAGAGAATAAATAACTAGCAGAGAATTAACAGAGCGGACAAAGCTGGGGGAAATGAGTTGGGCATTTTATGCAAAGCCTGTATTTTGGCTGATGCTCAACTTCATTTACTTGTCTTTTTTTTCTTTTTTGCTCTCTTATTCATGTAGGACTAAAATGTGTGTTCTCTCACTTCAAGAGTAAGAAACCCAAAGCAAATAGAGGGATTGCTTGAATCACAGCAAATGTCTTCTCCAAAGAAGATTATATATGTCACATACAAATTAGATTTGAAATGAGAAGGGATGAGAGGGGAAGGGATTAGGAACTGTGTTTGGAAACAGAGAAAAAGAAACAATGAATTGAATAATGATAACAGTTACATACCAACCTATAAACTCTGGCCAGACTTACTCATAGTGTGTGTTCTTGATACTGTAAATTGAAGCTATACACCCTTGAATGGCTACAGACTGTGGAATATTAGAATAACACATTTTACTTTTTTGTTTGATTTTGTGGTGCTGGGGATGGAAACCAGGGCCTTGTACATGCCCAGAAAGTTCTCTACCCGTGAGCTACATCCCCAGCCCCAGATAAAAATATTTTAAAGCAAGCTTGTCATATGCCTCATGAAAACGTAATTAACTCTACCCAGAAACCATGAGAGGAAGCAAAAGGCTCAAAAAGATTAAAAAACAGAATTGGTAAACCTCACCTATGTGCCAAATCTGGACCACTACCTATTTTTCTACATGAACCTAGGAGTGGTGTGTTGTATATTTTTTGCTAAATAAATTAATAGAATTGTTTTTGTGACATGTGAGATTATATGTTTGAGTCCATAGATAAGACATTATAGGAACCCACTGTCTCAGCCATTTATTTCCAGGGCTACTTTGAGACCTAATGGAGGAATGGAGCAGTTGCGATAGTGGTCACGAGAGTCTCAAAGCGTAAAGCAGCTGCTATCTGCCACACAGTCTTTGCTTATCTGACACTCGGTTGGGTACTAAGAGCACTGCCATATTGAGGGTTCTATCCACGAATAGCCTCTCACTGAGGAACAGTGGTCCTAGGAGGCACATACACTTTTGAACACATGCATTTGCCTTTACAAGGAAAACCCTATGCTAAAGAACATGTCAGAGGGACTAAACCACAAACCAAAGAGTACACATGGAGGGAGCCACGGCTTCAGCTGCATATGTAGCAGAGGATGGCCTTATCTGGCACAAGGCAAGGGGAGGCCCTTCGTCCTGTGGAGGCTTGATGTTCCAGCATAGGAGAATGTTAGAGCAGTGAGGCAGGAGTGGGTGGGTGAGTGGTGGGGGAGCACCCTCACAGAAGCAGAGAGGAGGAGAGATGGGACAAGGGGTTTGTGGCAGGGAAACCAAGGAGGGGGGTAGCATTTGAAATATAAATAAATAAAATACCAAATAAAAAATTTATGGTAAGGAAATAAGAGTATGTCAGAGTGGTTTGTCTCACATCCACTTAGTACAAAAATGGCTGAATAATTCCCGTGCTATGTTCCCTCCTTACCAAGATAGCATCGTTTCTTCCGAACACTATCACCTACAACCATGTTGTCAGACACATATGCCCCAGCAATCTGCTCTATAGTATAATTACGTTCCCTGCTTTTCAAAGCAACTTTTTCCCTTCTGTTTTGGAAAAGCTGGAGCTCCAGGCCTGACACTCCGCTAGGCAACTGCCCTACCACGGAGCTGCACCCTCGGCCTTGACACGCCTTTCTGAGACAGAGCACATCAGTTCCGGGTGGATTCTGATACTAAGAATTCATAAAAGCAGATGACAGCAGATCATTCAAACTCTGTAGCCGCTCGCCCATGTCTAAACGTCTACATTTCTCTTCCAAGTCTCTAAACGCCTTCACATTTGAGATGGCTGCCTCATATTCTTCAAATCTGACTACAAGTAATTAACAAGATCCTTTGGCCTCACCCCACCCCTGCCCACAGTTGTAACAAGGTTTCCCATAATACCCAGCCTGGCTTGAGACAGGCTCCTTATACTCCGGTTTCATTTCCTATCCACTGTGGCATTTCCCATGAGTTCTGTTTCTCCTTCTCTAAAGCATGAATAACAGTACACATTAAAGATAATTGTTGCTCCTGGCACCGCTTATCTAACTCAGAACAAATACCCAGTTGTACTTGTTAAAATTCTGGCCCCAAATAGGAACTCTAGAAACAGCCTCAGAATTCTTTATTAAATTAAATGTTTGTAAAAACTCTCCTGGGATGGAAGCTATAATTTGGGGCAAGGAATACAGTCTGGTGTTGCTTGAATCTCAAGTATACAAATTACCAGATTTTGGAAGGATGGAGGTGTAGGTGTGCAGCATTTGTTATTGGAGAGTGGATTTAATCTGTCAGGGCCTGTGCGCCCTAATATAAGAAAGGCAAATTTCAGTGTCTTATGGCCCAGTGCCTAGCAGATAATAGATTTTGAAAGAGCAAACATTTTTGCGATTTTTTTTATTTAAAGATTGGTGTGGTTTGAATATGAAGTAACAGTCGGATTCTCCTGTATTGAAGACTTGGCCCCAATACTGTCAATCAAATAGAGATGTGATCTAACCATGAGGGTTCTGACCTAACCTACAGGTTACTTCCTGACAGATTCATAATTTGATGCTATGATTGGGACTTTATGAAAACTTTTAAAGTTGGAGCCCATTTAGAGAAAGAGGCTACCCTGAAAGGACATATCCTGCCCTGTCCTTTTCTTGTCTGTGTGCCTATTGAAGGGCACTTGGTGAACACTGCCCACCACACTCTCATGCAGAAACAACAGATCTGGCCCACCATGGAAAGAAGCCTCAGACAGGAAGACCCACAATAAACCAACCAGAGCTTCCAGGGACTAAGCCACTACCCAAAGACTATACATGGACTGACCCTGGGCTCCAACCTCATAGGTAGCAATGAATAGCCTAGTAAGAGCACCAGTGGAAGGGGTCCTTGGTCCTGCCAAGACTGAACCCCCAGTGAACATGATTGTTGGGGGGAGGGCGGTAATGGGGGAGGGTGGGGGGGAACACCCCTAGAGAAGGGAGGGGGGGCTAGGGGATGTTGGCCTGGAAACTGGGAAAGGGAATAACAATCGAAATGTAAATAAGAAATACCCAAGTTAATAAAAATGGAGAAAAAAAGATTGACTGCTATATAACACACTAACTCTACTTAAATTAAACTTGTGTATGTAGTTAAAAAAAATACCTCCTTTTGATTACCTCAGGGACTTGTTACAGCTAATAGAGTGGCGTCCCAATGCCCTAAAGCTTGTATTCCATTTACACACTTTACCTATCTGATACACCTAGGCAGATGCTCTCAAACATTTTACATGGCAAACCTTTGTCAAAGTCCTAACCGGTTGTTTCATTAACTCTAATTTCAGATGACCGGCAAAGGAGTAGGCTTGAATTTTATTATCTAAGCAAGAAAGGTAATTTGGTCTTCTGAGAAAACTCTGAGAAAGGTAACCAAACATCTTCAGGCAACCACTGCTGGCCCAGGAAGGCACAGGAACATATAAGTGTAGATATATTCATGTATTTATGCCACTGAAGCAAATTAGGAAGGAATCTGAAATGGATGGCACACAGTACAAGCTGCCAAAGAATCTGCAAAGTGTCACCTCATAGCATCAACCATAAGCTGGTATCTGAAGAGTAAACACATGACCCATCCACGTCTCCACACAGCACCTCTTAGAGAAGAATCCACCCACCCGCAGCCTTACAAGGCCAATCCCCATAACCAAGCTAACCAGCTGCCTGGTGATTATGCCAGTGCCAATGCTTATTGGTCCAGGCATAGGCAGCTGACGTAGGACTGACTATTCCTATTCATTCAAGCAAAAGGAAGTAAGTCATTTGACCTAGCGGTCACTTGAATTTTTGTTAGGGTTTTGGTTTGGATTTTTTGTTTTGTTTTATTTTGTTTTGTTTTGTTGTTGTTTAACTGGTTGGTTTTAGCTTCTCAGAATCTAAATTTCCTTATTTTGATGAAATGTTCTGCCCTGTGAGACCTAGTGAGAAGGTATACCTCTATCTCAGTTAGGATTTTATTGTTGTATTAAAATGCCACGTCCAAAAGAAACTTGGAGAGGAGATAGTTTATTTCCTTTTAGAGCTCTCAGGTCATACTTTCTATGGAAGTCAGTCTCCGGTCACATTCCGTACAGAAGTCAGGGCAGAAACTCAAGACAAAACCCAGAGACAGAAACTGAGGCGGAAACCATCTCGCTTTCCTCACCTGCCTTTTATACCATCCAGGACTACTTGCTCACTGAGTCCTTGCAGTACTCAAGGCCCTCATCTACCAATCAGCAATCAAGAAAATGTTCTATGTACTGGTCTACAGGCAATGGGATGTAGGCATTTCTAAACTGGGGCTCGTCTTCCTAGACAAAGCAGCCAGGACACCCCTTTGTCATCTTGTTATCTACGTCTTTGTCATCTACATAGGTAGAGCCAACAAGATAAGTCAAGCAGTAAGAATGTTTGCCGCCATGCCTGACAACCTGAGTTTGGTCTCCAGGAGTCACATGATAGAAGAAGACTAATTCACACAAGTTGTCCTCTGATCTACACACACACACACACACACACACTCACCACAATGGTATATGTGTGCTCCACGCATACACACCCAGGTAAATACATTAAAATATAATAAATTAGCTGTGTTAGTTTCTGTCGTTCATAGCTAAAATCCAAGACTGGCACAGGGCCCAACTTGTTTGGCTCCCAACACCAGACAATTCTGTACAGGAAATTTGAGAGTAAAGCTGTTATTTTAAAATGACTTCAGTGGGTCACATCAGTGCCAAAGGACTGTACACAGATGCACTAGGAAGAGCATTCACCACATACAGTGAATTTCTGGAAAGAAAAATTAAGAGTAAGCCCATACCCTGAGTTAATGCTTCCAAATACTAGCCTCTTACAAAAAGGCCATACATTGTTTCATAACAGTGGATACCTCCTAACTCCAAAAAGTTAACCAAACATATGTTAAAACTTAATTCGTTTTAGAAATTGTCAAAATTAAATTAATTTCAGAAATAGTTTCATTCTTTGCAAATAAATGTTTTCTGATCAAGCCAGCCAAGTAACTAGAAAGCCGTGATTATCTGGGGATTTCCAAAGCTGCATGATTGCAAAACAGGATTACTTAGGGGGCAAAGCATTTATGGCAAATATATCTACTCATTTAAAAGTGGCTATTGGATGCCACAAATATTAGGAGCATATGATATTGGATTGAAAGTTAGTAATTAGTAAGTTATACTACTTGTTACATATAAAAATTACTGTCATTCCTACACACTGTCAAATATGAGTATTTTTCTCTCCCACTGTGGCTTTTAACACCAAATGTGGGGTTTTCCTCATACTAGCTAGTTTTTTCAATTCCCTTCATATAAATTGGGTATCTATCATTCAATTCACTTCTGACACTAGCTACTTGGAATTAGCAGAAAGTCCACGATTAATGGCTTTGTCCCACAAGACTACCCTTACTTTAGATGGTGAAATCAAATATAATCCACTCATACTTTTGACCATTTGGCTAAAAATCAGAAGTTTCCTTGGTGTCCTCCTTGAAGGTTTATTACAAAAGCTCACAAAATCCATAAAAAACTTTATTACAGTTACTAGGGGGTTTCTGTGTTGTTTCATTTTCTTTCTTATTTTATTAACAAAATGGATACGATCTTAGAACAACCAAATGGAAGATGTAGGTTAGGAAAGGTGTTGGAGAAGGTAACCCTTCCAGAGCTTCCATGGACACACCATCCACCAAAGCTCAATATTTTCTTCAGCAACTCAGAAAGCTTGCTGAAGCCCATTAAAAAGCCAGCTCTGTTCATCACCACAGATCATCACTCACCTTCATCCCATTGTTTGGGGACATTAGAAGGCCCGATGGCCTCTGTATAGTTAATTAAATCACTGGTGTTTAATTCAACCTCTAGCTTTCATCCCATCCTGAATTGCCATTGGGACTGAGAGTCACTTCAATAGGATAGACTGAGGACTGATTATGTCTGACAAAAGATGCTTCCAGGATCATTAAAAGGTTTCAAGGCCTTTGTATCAGGAACCAGGACAAATACCTTATATATCTTATATGTCTTATAATATATCTTACATATACCATGTTATATATCTTATATATTACAATTATAGTCAGATATATAATATAATAATATAAATCTTAATATGCCACAAAGCCACAATATACAGAAACTTTAAGCTATAATGTCAGCTATAAGTTGATCTAGGAAGCTTCCTTAAAAGAAACGACTATAATGTATGAGAGACATTTATCAAGATGGTTTACACATTTCAGAGGAGGTGTTGGTATGGCCTGCTGAGAGTCAGATCCATTGGGGGAGAGGGACTATGGAAAAGTGGGTCCCCTGTGTCAGTCTTCTGGCCCTCATTTCACATATTGTCACAACATGGCTACTCACAGCTCTAGATGAGAATTCTGAGCAAGCTACATGCTAAACTGGTCAGGATCTGAGGACTTTGATCTACCCATTATCTATGAACCTAGAGACTGGGTGTTGATTCTGTCTTCTGCAGGCAGAGTCTCAGAACTGGAGCTAGTCACTCCCTCATCCCTTCAATCCTGGGTTCCTCCGTTTTCATTTTCCACATAAGCAATTGAAGATGGGAGCAAAGGGAAACCCTTTTGGGTAACCTTTTCATCTTGTATTTGCTCTTAGATGGCTCCTAAGTAACCTTTATGTACTGCTGCCTCTTACCAGACAAAGCTGAGCAAAAGACAGCTTTAAAGACCAAGGAGACCAAACTAAAGCAGGCTGTTGTTGTCTCAGCAATTAAAAAGGAAAAAAAAAAGGAAAACAATAATCTATAAAATGCTTTCCATAAGAAAATACTATATTTTAAAGATGATCTGTAGAAACTGGAAAAAAAAACCTCATAATATCTCTGTATGATTAGCATTAAATACCTCTATTTATCTCCATGCATGTTAGTAAGAGTCACAAGAGTGAACATAAGGTTTGGAAACCTCACAGTGTTGAAGAGTGCCCAGGTATAATCACCATGGTTACAAGACTTGTACTCTAGAAGATTTCTACAGCTATTGCTAAGTTAGCGAAGTATCACAGTCTTGAACGTGGGCTCTGTAGGTCAAAGTGGCCAGAATCTGATAGTACAGCACACTAACTACTCCTCAGGGGCTCCCTGAGCACGGGCTGTTTTGTTAGTTTGGTTGTTATCAGTGACAGACCTGGTGGGATGTTGTTGCCTTTAGTCTACTAATTATTTTCTGCAATGAGAAGGATCTTTGGCCTTACTGAAATGTGTAACTTGTTTTTAATATTTTTAATTTGCTGTTCTTTTCTTCTTTGAGATAAGGCCAGTTTGCCCTTGAACTTGCAATCGTGTGCCTCCATGCTGTCCTGTAATTGGAACTTAAGTGCTAAGGAATTATTGGTTTCCTGGTGTTGTGGTTATAGTCACCAGCATTTTATGCCCCAGGAAGTCCTCTCATTCCACTCCCTGCCAGCCCAGGACCCACATTCAACATAGCTCCATAGAATCCCTTAGAATCCCTTCTCAAAGTTTACCTCACTGCTCCTTAGGACCCCGAGGCTATTTATTTTTACTCATAATAAAAGAACATTTTATTTGAAAATGTTCATGGCAGCCCAAAGCATAACAAAGCCCAACAGGGGAATTGCTGCCTGACAGTTGTATTGAAGATGATCAAAAGAATTCTCATGTCACCGTAAAGTGTCTAAAGACAGTCGATGTCTAGCAGTTGACAAATTGCTCTCTTCGTTGTAGCCGCAAAACTAACCTAGATCACCACCTTCTACAGTAAAGGTCATTTCCTGGCTGTCTTGGGAACCAGCCATTGAGCTGAGCTCTGGTCAGTTCCACTTATCAGCAATACCAACACTCAACCGCCACCCCCTTCTCACATTAGCATGCTGTGATTATTCCCAGCAGTGGAGCTGGGCCTCCATGGTAACGCTCTTCAGGGAGCTGGGGAAGCTCTTTAATTATTAAAATGAATAATTCTTACAAACACGTTTAATTGGGAAATATTACATGTTAAAGGGGCACTAATGGAACAGCTCTGAGAACCGAACGGAGTGATAGTGATAGAGTATGCTTTTTGATGTGAATTTTAGCAGTATATCCTCATCCCATCAGGTGATGCATTATTTAGATGCTTCAAAAAAAAATACCTATCATTTTATTTCTAAGTGGAGATGGAATTATTGAACTCACAGAAACAACACTTTGAATCATTCCCATTTGAACCATTATAAAACCACAAAAAACGATATACAGCAGAAACGGCAGATCCACATTGTCTTCTGATTGCTATGAAGTCAACCCAAAAGACACCAAGCATTACACCAGCTGGTTAACACAAGAAATGTATTTAGTTTTATGGGGGGGGGGTTGACTACAGTATTTGCTTTATTGAGAGACAAAATGGGGTATATTGAAAGCTTTTGAGGAATTTCACGTATGTTAAACCTTAAGCATACTTATCCCGTTGACACATTGCCATTTAGGTAGGTGACTGTCCATGTACACTCTATGCATTATCATAAGTGAGACCTCCATGAGCAGGCAGAACTCAATCTCAGTATTAACTCATCACACATAAAACAGGCAATTTATTATTTCTGGCATCATTCTTGCAAATTCTCCATAAACAGAGTTTCTGGCATTGAAGGAGAAAAAAGGCAAGGCAGGTGATCTCCTTCAACTCCTTCATTTTGAGATTGAAAGGCTATTTCTGTGTTAGGGGATATCACTGAAGTACAGGGATTAATTACAGTCGAAAAAGCAAGACTGGAAGGCAAATGGGTCCATCCTTCAGCAAGGGACCATCGAACTACCAGATGTTTCACCTTCAACTTGTAAGCGAACATCTTGGAAATCAGATGTTGCTGGCACTAACTCCAAGGAGCCACAAAACTAATTTCAAAAAAAAAAAAAAAAGATAGTTCGGGACACGGGCTAGGTTTAAAGCCTTTTGAATACTAATTGAGACTGCATACATACTGGCAGTTGATTGATGAATATGTTGCCCACAGAAAAGGCGATCCCACATACCCTCCCACAGTTTTTCAAGTTTTCATCGCCCTCCTTATCAGCACTAGAAAAATCTCACAGAGAGCAAGAGGCCCATTGGCTTAATATTGACCTTCCCAGATCCCCCCACCCCTCAATGCATCCTTCCTGAGATTCTAGCTCCCAGACTATACGTCTCACTGTCCCACAACAGTTTGCCCTCCTTGAATTCACCATTCGTGATGTGAAGGCATGCCCCAGCATATGCCCCAAATGAGGCAAATATCAAATTAAGCTGCTGCTGCTGCTGCTGCTGCTGCTGCTGCTGCTGCTGCTGCCTCCAAATTCCCTAGCCAGCTTTCCAGAGTCTTCAGCTTTCTAAATCATCCTCTTGTTTCGCTGGGTCTGTCAGGCTTCCCGGTCCTCTAATGCGAGGGAAAAATCAAAGAGCTGCTTGACTGGAAAGGCATAATTACTATCAGTGACATTTCCATTAGGAAGTTGCCTACTGAGCTCTCATCTTAATACCAAATACTCATATTAATGTCCCTGTCCCACTCCACTCCTGACACTAATATTTTTAATGCTAATTCTAATGATTTACAGTGAAGGACTGACTGTTCACAGTCAGACTGTAAAACTAGTGGTTCAGGAGCACTCACCTGATAAATACTTCTACTCATCTGCAAGTCCACATATCTGATGGCTTTATGTCAGAATTCTCTGCTCTGTTTGTGTCATGTGAGCATGGTGTGAGAAGTGCGTGCCGTCCAATGGCACGAGCCACACAGATTATCCAGGAAGCAGACAATGACTTTCCAAGCTCGCCTTAACAGCCAAACCTCTCAAATGAGATTTGAAAATAAATGAGTATAAAGATCAGTATTTATTAATCTAAATTTATCAGAGCCACTTTCATTTATAAGTTCGCTTATGTAAGAATTTTATTAAGACTTTTCTCACAAGAAAAAATTATAGAAAGCATGGGTTTAAGTAGAATTGTATAGTAACTTCAATGTTTGATTAATTTCCATAAATGTTATTTGCATAGAAAAGCTGATTCTCATCGCTTATCCAGGGTTCTTCAGTTAGAAAGAAATGGCAGGCCACATGGAGGTGGGTAGCCTTCATTGCAACCAGGTTCCATGGTGATGTCCAGGCTTTTGCTGCTGCTGAAGACTGTGTCTGGATCCCCGGTCCTACCATGGCCAGGTCTGTGTTGATGTTCATGTCCTCTACAAACACTGAAGGCGACATGGATGTCTGTAGTCTGCCCCCCAACCTGAAGCCATGTTGGTGTTCCTGGGTTATGCTGCTGCCAGGAGCCATACTGATTCGAGTGCTGTTTGCTTCTACCCAGGGTCATGATGATGTACAGGTCCATGTTGCCACAGGGGACTATGTATGGGTCCATAGTATCATTGTGGCCTGGTCTGTGATGATGTCTGTGGCCTGTGTTACCATCAAATGCCAGGGGAATGCGCATGGTTTATGCTATGCCCATTAACTACACTGATGTCCTCAATTCCAGATTCATCAGAGGGCCTTATCAGGTCCACTGGGAGCCCTGTTTGTGGTCTGGGCTGATACCAGGAACCATGTGGAAGCCCAAATCTACGCTCCCACAGTCTATAAAGAGCAAATAAACTACTTTAGCAGTGATATCAATGACTACAGATGCACACTTGATAAACAGGGGCATGGAAAACTTCAGTGACAACTCCTACCTACCCCCCAACCCCTACTTTTCAAAACAAACAAACAATAACAGACTAGACAGGAAGCCATCAGAGAGAACTGTTGAATACTGTGATAGGATTCTGGGATGTTGCCTTCTACAGTAGATGACTTCCACCAGGGATGCAGAAGGAGAAAGTTTTAACTCCATCTAGGAAGCAGGCCACTGAGAGTTTAACTATGCCCCAGTGAGTATATAGACAATACAAATTGGACTTTGGTTGGCATTCCATTGTGGATGGAGGCTTTCATGGAGTCCTATCCCTAACAAAGAGTTAAAAAGTAATTCATCACTGCTGAGAGAGGGAAACTAAGTCTCCCAGGGTTGAGCCCCCGCATTTGTTGTCCAATATGAAGTGGTCAGCCTCCAAAACAAATATATATCCAGCAACACTAAATGGGCTCAACAGTGTGTGTGTGTGTGTGCATGTGTGCATGAGAGAGAGAGAGAGTTGGAGGGAAAAGAAAGAGAAAGAAAATGATGAAACAATGTAAATAAATCACACAATATACAAATTTTAAAAAGGAAATAAAATTTTTAAAAAGTAATAAGAAATATATATCCCAAGTCCTATTGAAAATCATGACTTTCTTATATCCTAAGTATTTGTTGAAGTCATACCAAAACTCCGGCACATAGTATGTCTTAATTACTTTTCTATTGGTGTGATAAAACACCAAGACTAGGTCAACTTACAAAAGGAACCATTGAATTTGGGCCATGGTTTCAGAGGGTCAGAGTTCATGCTAGCTGTGTAAAGGCACAGTGTCAGGGACAGCTGAAGGACATCTTGTTCCACAAAGAGGTAACGAGAGATACACTGAGGGTGATGTGGATCTTTTGGAACCTCAAAGCCACCTGCTGTACACCTCCAATAAGGCCATACCTCCTAACCTTTCCCAAACAGTTCCACCAACTGGGGACCAGTTACTGAAATATATGAGCTTATGGGGGCCATTCTTGTTTGAACTACCACATAATGCAAGTGAGTTGCTTGATGTGGCTTCTTAACTATAGTTTTACTGGCTAAGATATGTCTTTACACGCAATTTGAACTACATTCTTAAAAATCCATTAAAGCACAGACACAAGAGCGTTAGAGTGATGGTTCAGCCATTCATAGCACTGGCTGTTCTTTCAAAGGACCCAAATTTATTTCCCAGCACCCTCTTGATAGCCAAAGTCATCTCCAATTCTGGTTCCAGGGCATTCATGATCTGGTATGTCTTCCACAAGCACCAGACACATACAGTACACACACATAGATGAAGGCAAAACACTCATAAATAAAACTAAAACTTTTCAAACACCATGGCCAGGGAACACTATGGCTCAATAGAGCAATTTGAAAACATGACTGCCGCCTATCCAGCTGATGGATAGAAGTCGACAGTGAGATGGGGGAAGGGTTAGGGAAGGCTGTGGCTACTGCTGTCTAAATGCTCAGTCCTCTGAATACCTCTCTGCCTCCTTACCCTGGGGAGGATGGCTCTATCTCTGCAAAAGTAGCTCAAGGGTGAGCTCCTGTGAGAGATTATGGGCAACTGAAAGCAAAGATTAGCATTTTAGGCTCAACAATATCTCCTTGAGATGGTTTGACTATGCCTGGCCCAGGGAGTGGCACTATTAAGAGGTGTGCGGTGTGACCTTGTTGGAGAAAGTGTGTCACTATGGGGTTGTGTAGGGTTGTTGACCCACATCTGTTCTGCCATGGGGCGCTGCCACTTGGGGAGGCTGAACGCGGGGAAGTTTGAGTGTCCTTACCCAACGCCGCCATCTGGGCAAGTGCTGGAGATCCCCAGGCCTGTGATGAGGCTGGGGCTTTGGGGCTCTCAGGCTCTTGGACATCCAGGAACCCGAGGGCTAGAGACAGCATCTATCCTGGGGCAGGGAGTGGGGCAGAGCTCCAGCTCATCCCAGCAGTGATGATTGTCCTTAGCTTCAAGGCTCTTAGGCAGTTGTGGCTGGCAGCGCAGACAGGGTTTCTACAGGAGACTTAAGCTGCAGCTCTGAAGAAAAAGGCCTTCTCCATAGCTCCCCACTGTGGATCTGGATAAAAAGAAGCAGATCATGGTTTTAAGCAGTTTATTGTCATGGCAGAAAGTGGATGCATAAAACCATACTCCACTTGTCAGGGTGGGCCTGAGATTAAATACCTATTTCAAGGAGGAATGTCTGGGAAGGGAAGCTTATTGGCTAAGCCTCTAAGAACCTCGTTAGATTGGAAAACTCTGTCTTGAGCCTATGTGACCTCAGATTAGCTCTTTTTTATGTGAGAAGCATGGCACGTGTTCCAAGTCAGGAGTCTGGCAGGGAGCTGGTTGTCACCAAAGGCTCAAATGTGTACCCACCGATTCTCCAGATCTCCACCTGCTCTACCTGACCAAATTCCCAGAAAGATTTTATGCCCCACATGGTTGTTTAGCTTTGGGGCTTCTGTGTTCAGGATCCACCCAATGTGGAATGAGAGCCTCCTCCCGGCTGTTTGTGGAACAAGATATAGAACTTTTGGCTCCTCCATCACTCGCTGTGTCTGCCTGGAAGCTGCCATGTTTCCTCCCATGATGATAATGGATGGGATCTCTGAAACTCTAAGCCAGCCCCAAGTAAATGTCCTTGATATGGATTGCCTTGGTGTCTCTTAACAGTCATAAAATCCTAACAAGACACTCCCCAAATCCTTAAGTGCAAGCCTTGACTCCCAAAGTGGCTGCCTTTGGAGATAGAACCTTCGAGGAGGCAATCAAGTTTAAATCAGATCATATGGGTAGGTGTGTCCTCCCATAGAACTGGTGTCCTTATAAAAGAGGAAAGACACCAGAAGGCCCCCTCTCTCCACATGTGTGCACAACAAAAAGGGAGTGGGCAAAAAGGTACTGTCCACAACCTGAGAACAGAAATGTCAACTCCAACCCTGCAGGAACCCCGAACTTGACCTTCCAGACTTCCAACCCACAGAACTATGAGAAGATAAATTTTTTGTTTAAGCTACCCATCCTGTAGTAACTTGCTGTAACAACTCAAACATTCCAATACAATCATGAAGTAGATGTGGCAGAAAATACATTTAAAGGAGCTCGACACGGAAGCTTCCATTTTATCATTATGAGGTTGTTTAGATTTAAAGGCATTGTGCTCACTGTTAATAATTTTTCTGCCTGAACAGAAAGAAGTAAATGCTTTTTTGGCATTCGGTCCTCAAGCCTGAGCGTCCATGGGTTTGAGGTGATCTCAGCTCTACCCAACAACTCTCTTTGTTGATTGCCCATAGTTCAGAGTTTTTCTCACCCCCTTACGTTTCTAATGTGTTCATTGAAAAGTCGTCTTGAAGGGTTTTTTTTAGATCAATTTTTCCAGTTCCTGTGGTGTCTCTTTCTTTATCCTCGTTTTCCTGGTGTTTTATATCAGGACTAGGAAGAGCGTGGCACCAGCACTACCACCTTCCTACCAGTGCTTCTGACAGCTGTGGGTCTGCACAAAGCTTCCAATTTCTTCTCTCGTGCGTTTGGTCAAGCAGCCACTACCAGCATAAGTCACAGGAGAGGAAAACTATTTCTTAGCCGCTCTTTCATGACTTTCTATCAAACTTGACTTTGGAGGTTAAATCTTTTAGACTTAAATGAACGGTACTGCATTTATCAAGTGGACAGTTGCATTTATTCTGAGAGATCTACTCTGATCTACCCATCCACTCTGGAAACAATATCTATCCCTACAACTGTGTGATGCACACACAAAACAGACAATGTGAAGATTTGTCCCCCATTCATATTTCCATTGTCTCCGGCACTTGCAACTATTTTTCAAAGAATTTTAATACGGAGATCTTGGCTTACAATAATGCTCGTGACTCAGTCATAAAAACAACTAATTTTCCAAAATATTCTAAATGCCCTTAATAATTGCCAAATAAACAAAGGATCTGTACTATTGTTAAATGCTGTTCTAAATTAGAAGCTGAGGCATCTAGTCTGTATGACAGTGCCAAACACAAGTGCTCCAGTTATTTTTTTTCAACAAAATAACATTGAAAGAAGCAAAAGTCAAAAACATAATCTATTTCCAAAATTGAACTCTAGCGATAGCACTAATTCAGATCTGGGAGGTATTTGTGCTGTTGGCATAGTTAATACAATAGATTAAAAGTCATCTCGGAGGACAGAGACACACTCTTAGAGGAGAGAAAGATCAGACAAACACTTTGACCTGTCTTTTAGCTGTGACACTAAGGGGGCCACAGTGTCATCTCTGTGGAAATACTACAGCCTAGGCTGTCCACTTCTGTAGGTCACATTTCAGAGTTCTGTCTTGCCTCTGAGTCAGCCATTGTGACCATCTCTTCCTTCTTTCTTGACTTTGTGCAGGTTCCTTATTTCTTATGGTTAATTTTCACTATCAGCTTGCCTGGTTTTATGGAGGCATTTTCTTAACTGAGGTTCCTGCCTCTCTGATGATTTTAGCTTGTATCAAGTTGACATTAAACTAGCCAGCACTACGACATTCTTTCTGTCCACCTATAACCTTCCTAGAACATATTATTAATTCATCACATCAAGTCTAGAGTAGCAATATTTTGGCACTAATTGTTTTGAATATATAATATATATATGTATATATCATGCTTAAAGTATACATTATGTTGTGATATATATTCACAAAGCAAAAAAGTTAAGAATCTGTAGCTATTTACTGTTGATTTCCATTTCCTCTCTTTCATATGTGTATATACATGTATTCAACATACATGTGTATGTATGTATACACATGCACGTATGTGTATGTGTGAGAGAGGGGGGGGAGAAACAGAGCATGCACATGCATGTTTTCTGAGAACTCCTAGAGTCTCCTTTGGTGTACTCTACAGTTTTATTAACTAGTCATCATCGTACACATTACCTGACTCTGGGATTCTTTCTTTCCACGTACAGGCTGCAAGTAGACACTCTGATCCAGTGTCCTGGGGGAGGAAGACCACTTGAGACACACAAAGCAGAGCTGTTTCTTAGCTCCTCCCTTGCAGAGATCTAGAAGCTGAGCTGGAACAATATCAGGAGAGGTGTTTCTGAGACTCAGAAAGTGAGTTTTAAGTACAAAACAAGTAAGATCCGGGCTATGAAAAACAGACGGCTTAATTGCCGAGCCTGTGACTCCATTAGAAGGTCAGAGTGAAAGTTAGAAAATCAGAAGCCACCAAACGTCCTCAACTGGAACGAGTCTAGAGAAGGGAATTACCAGCTAAAGTGTGGCTTTAATAGAGGAGGCTAGGTGTGTTGGTGCATACCTTCAAGCCCAACACTGAGGGAGCAGAAGAATCTCTGTGAGCTCCAGGATACCATGATCTACATAGTGAGTTCTGTGACAGCCAGGATTACATAGAGAATAGCCTGTTTCAAAAACAACAAGACAATGCAAAGGCTGTGGCTGATATATGGACAGGCACACAGGGCTCTGAGGAGGAAATAATTGCTCTTTCCTTTGATACAGAAGCCATATGGAGAGTTCTGGGTAGGCTGACTCTGTATGCACAGTAACAGGTCAGAGTTCCCAAGCACCAGAGACAGAGACAGGCAGACCTACTCAAAAGGCACATATAATGTCTTAGCTAGGGTTTCTATTACTGTGAAGAGACCCCATAGCCACGCCCACTATTATAAAGAAAAGCACTTAACTAAGGCTGGCTTACAGTTCAGAGGTTTAGTCCATTGTCATCATGGTGGGAAGCATGGTGGCTCACAGGCAGACATGGTGCTGGAGAGGAGCCTGAGAGTTCTACCACCAGACTGGCAGACAGCAGGAAGGGAATGCCACACTGGACCTGACGAGCCTCGGAGGCGACAGTGCCTGCTCCCAGCGACACTTCCTCCAACAAGGCCACACCTCCTCATAGTGCCACTCTCTGAGCCTATGGGGAACCATTTTCTTTCAAACCACCATAGATAAGGAACAGCAAAGTCCCCATAGGGAGGGGTAGATCTCCTTCCTGTCAAAGGTGTAGATACCCACAGCAGGGAAAAGACACAACCCTGTGACACCATCTTACCATTTAAGGTCCCGGCTCTTGGAAAAGAAAAAAGGAAAGGATATCTCCCTTGGGAGTGAGGATGAGGTTGACAGAAGAGGCTGGCTCTCTGCTTAAAGTTCAAGTAACTGGGATCATTTTAAATGGGCTGTGATGACGCATCCTGTCACCACACACTTATAATGAGGACTAATGAAGGTTATGTTTCTCGCTTCTCCACCCAGCCGATGATTCAGTCCTTCTCATCGGTTTATCAGTAGGCTGTCTTCCTATAGTCACCTGACTTATCCTCAGCTCTACTAACCACAGACTAGATTAAAACAATGACTTCTGGCATACATCACTAGCACACGGCTTTGCATAACTCCCACCTCCACCTCACCTGGTTAGTACATGTCTGAAATCCAAGCACTCAGGAGGAAGAGGCAGCGATCCCAAATTCAAGGTGCTCTGGACCACATAGCCAGATGCTATTGCCTTCCTTGCCAGCAAAAGAAGATTTCTGAATGGACCTGCATCTTCAAAGACGCACATATATAGTTTCTAACATCTAAATAGAATTTTAAAAAAAGGGGGGGGGAGCACCAGGCCCAGGTGAAATCAAGCTACTTCTACCAGAGTGAGCATGAGTGTTAGTAAACTAGGAAATAGGTTAACCAGGCCAGACACTGTGGCAATAATAGCCTGCACAGTTGTACAATGACCCCGAGCTAGCGAAGGAAAAACACTCAGCACTGGAAAGCTGGTCATCTTTCTGGTTAACCCAGCACTGTCAGTGAAGAAGAGTGGAAGCACAGGCAGGAGGATTTCTGTAAGTTCCCAGCCAGCCTGGGCTACTGTATAAGACACTGTGTTAAGAAAGAAGGGAGAAAGAAAGGGGAGTGGGAAAGGTGTTCAGTTATTTTACCTGTTGCCGGTACTCTCTACCTTATGAAGCAACACAGAAGCAAGAAGGTTACTAATGTTTGTTTTTACTCAATTCAACTAATATAATTAATTACCTGCATCTTTAAGTTAATGTCCTTCTTTGGCTAGATTCTAGGATAAATGGTCCTCCAGATATGTAGATGCTTGGGCACAGAACCTCTCAACAGACAGCTTCATTCCCAGTTTATCCTTTAGCTTCTCCCCGTAGAGCTTCTAGCTCCCAAATTAAGTCAACAGAGGCAGATGTGCTAAGACTATATATACCAAGCCTTAAAACGTCTTTTAGTGTTTCCTAGAGATTTGTCTTACATCTACATGTGAGCCCCAGGTGGCCATCCTAAAAAAAATCTAGAACTTTTCTTCATATCAAAATGGGGCTTACAATATCTGCTTTGTAGACCTTTGTGAGGGATTGGGAATGGGAGAACACCAACCACAACTCTAGCCACAGTAAATGTAGGATTTAGTTTCATAGGCCTTTGATTACAGTGAGGTCACATTGTCAATGTTCCTAACACATACCACACCCATACAGAAGTATCAAAAGAAAGGAATGTGGGATAGAGGGTTGGAGAAAGGGGGAAGAAGGAAGGAAGAAAGGATAGATGAAAGGAAGGAAGAGAAGAAAGGAGGGAGAGAGGAAGGAGGGAGGGTGATGAGAAGCAGACACAAGAAGATCCTGTGAAAGGGGAAGGGGTTAAGAACAGCAACTGTTCTTACACAGCTCCTTGGTCACCATGAGCTGAACAGCTTTCTCTACTATACATGTCCTACTATGACATTCTGTCTCACCACAGATCCAATGACAACAGGACCCGTGAACTATGGACAGAACGATACAAAACTGAACCAAATTAAACATTTTATTCTTAAAAAATGACTGTCTTGGGTGTTTTTATCCCAGTGATAGAAAGCTGGCCAATCTCAGCCCAAACAGCAGGAAGGAGTCCTTCAAGTAGCTCTCCTGGTTATTTTACGCCCACCAATGCTTACATGTTTCTCAAGGAAAACTTGTCTTTAAAAATGTGGATCAAGAGATTCATGTTATGTCAGTGGCCCTGAGCTATGTCAGACCTTGCCTGCACAAGTCTCCTTGTTGGCAGCCCAGATGGTACACCTCTGATATCCCTCTACCTCCCTACACATCAGTGAGGGACATCACCACAGAGCTCAAACTCTGGAGAGATTCAGACTCCAAACGTTGAGTAGAGCATATGGCTCTCCAGAAGCAGGGCAGCCAAGTGACATGTGTCTTTACAAATGTCTAGCCACAATGTGCTCCAGCTGCTTAGGAACGGTATGTCTGTGCTGGCTTTTGCCCTCCTCTGTTCACAAATTAGCTTTTCAGCTGGGTTTAAGTGTTGAAAACAGACAGCTTCTGAAGAGAAAGAGGATTGCCAGGCAGAACTGAAGAGCATATTCAGATGCTGGGCTGAAAAAGTCATGGTATTTAGTCATTTTCTTGATGAATAAAACAGTTGTGACTATGTTCAAGCACAGAAATATCTATCCATTCATACTGAAGCCTTGAGCTTTGTGTGTATAAATATTAGGGGGAAAGGTGGCTTTCTCGCTCTAGAAGAACCCCAATTACACAGAGCATTATGTGCACACCTTCACACCACAGTCCCAGTCACTATCATACTCCATTATCTCTTACACGACCTATTTCAGACATGAACATCCATGGCTACACCAATGGCCCAACGTGATAAACATTGCAATGTAGCAATACCCCTCTCACCTGCCTTCATCCTCCCAATCTGTGGACCATGGTAACCTAGTACCCCTCATGGACCTTCACGCATAACAGGCATTTAGTGTGTGTGTGTGTGTGTGTGTGTGTGTGTGTGTGTGTGTGTGAGAGAGAGAGAGAGAGAGAGAGAGAGAGAGAGAGAGAGAGAGAGAGAAAGGAGTAAGTTCCCTTCTGTACTTGGTCACACTGGTTTCTCCTCTCCATTTGCACTCAGCTCTCCAGCCCCTGCATGAGCTTCCAACTTTACACTTTACAGTGCCCAGACAGCTTCCTGAATGAGTGAAAACATGATAGTTTGAGGACCCTTACAACGTAATTCTTTTCAAAATCTATGTTTGCTTCGCTCATGTGTATGATGGTTAATAGGACTGTCAATTCTACTGGGTTGAGATTATTAACTGCATCTGAGTGCCTGGGAGGACATCTCCAGAGAGGACTAACTAATGGTAGGGAATCTGCTATGGAGATGGGCTGCACCATCCCATAGCTATGGGTACCAGGTGGAGTAGAAAGGAAGAAGGGGAAAAGATGGAGGGCGGGCTCTCTCTCTCTCTCTCCTCCCCCCATTTCTGTGTGCCATGATATGAGCCTGTCAGCTCTGCCATTTGCCCCTGCCATGATGGAGTGCAGCCTTTGAGAGCTTAAGATGAAACGGGCTACATTTAGTGTATAAAGGTATTTTGTCATAGCAGTGGAAAGTATAGAATGCTGTCTAGGCCACCAGAGGAGTTACTGGTGGTGCACACGGGGTTGAAGAGTTGGTTGGTTCATTGTAACTTAAAGAGCAATTGAGATTCATATGTGTTAAATTACAAAAGGTTGGGGGGACAATCCTCTCCAAATCTCAGGGGATATCCCACAAGGTGGGGTGTCAAATGTAAAAGCCCAAGAATGAGGAGATATTCAACAAGAAAGACATGGCATAGCTATTGCCCTTATACACTCACTGAAGTTGGGGTTATCTACACAGAACTTGCTCCAGATTGATTCCTCTCAGTATTTCATCATGGATGGGGAAAGAGCCTTTGAGGCCCACTCCTCCCTGAGGGTCTTTTGGTAGCTAACGCTGCTGAGGGAGGGATGTCATTTTCTTCAACTGCTTGTGTTTCAGCAAATAACTTCCCCCCAGTGGTACCCATGCAAACAACCCTAATTAATCTCAGTGGGAAACACACACACACACACACACACACACACACACACACACACACACACACACTCATGCAGGCACACAGTGAAAGTAAAAGAAGAAATTGTTGAAATATGAGGGGTTTCCATGGAGAAGGAGAAATAACTGGGATTCATTCCATACATATATGAAACTGTCAAAAAGTAACTACCTGCTTCAAGGCAAGTTTTAAAGTGCAAACAAAAGCAATCATCTGGTCTCCTAGTGATGACATCCACATACCCACAGTTACAGTCTGACTTCTTACCATTGCTCCCTTATGGTATATTTACATAATGTCATACCTGCTTTTGAATGTTGATTTTTCTCTGGCTTTTTTTTTTTTACTGTACAGGCTCTCTCTAGAAGAGCGATTTCTTTCCAAGTCTTCAGTTACCCAGAACCTCATGTAAGAGCCTTTGGAGATTTGAACTGCCACTCTTCCTCCTCCTTTTCAAGTCTGTGACCAACGAAGTGTGCACACAAGGATCACCAGCCGAACAAAACATATCGTCAATTGATGGCACTTACAGAACAGAGCAGTGGTAAAAGCTCAATTGAGATACAGAAGTGTATGCCTGAGGTTACACTGGGACCACCATGGGCCTCAAGTAAAGCCAGCACTGAAATAGGCAACCCCAGATCCACTGACTCACATGGACCAGGACCAGAGGGCTGTCTTGTCAGAAACAGAGGAACAGAGACACCCAGCAGAAAGAAACCATTGTGCTTCAAAGCTGTGTTCTGAGCCACCACAGTGTAGCTAGGCCAGCCTCACCCATAATGAAAGAGAGGAAGGAAAAAACAACCTGCCGGCAGCATGGGTCTAGAAGGTAAAACTGAAAGAGGGCGTGGCATCGATGTGACTCCATTGGCCTGGTGTCTGTGTACAGCAGAACATCACATGTGGGTTTCAAGTTCCAAGCTACTGGTCAGTCTCTGTCTCATGGGAACAAGTGAAGGATAAATGTTGAAAGCCAGTCAAACAGCATCCATAGCATCATCACCACCCCAGTTAATTCAGCTGTTCATGGGCTAGAGCTGGAATGAAAGGATTGTTCCCCTAGTGGGTCTAGGTAACATGGTAGGCTCTGTGGCAAGTGCTTGTTGATCTTGGTCCTGAGCTTTACAGCACAACCATAGCACACATCCACTTCTCCCTCAGCTTTCCCCATGTCTTATCTAAGAACATGGAAGTCATTCCCCATATGATTACTGAGGTCACCGTCTTCTTCCAGTTCCACAAAACAATTCCTCAATCAAACATGGTCTACCCGCAAAAGACTGAATTATCACCCATAAGGCAAAAACTAGTCTTTCTTATCCCCCTCCTCATTTCTAAAGATAAACTGGTCCTTTTTTTCACCATCTTCCCATTTCTGAAAATATGTGGGATGGGTTTGCTTATTGAGAAGAATTCTTTTAGCCTTTGAGATCCAGAATGCCCTTTGACCCCTTAATTGGACCCTCTATATGGAAGGTAATTGGCCTGTGAACTATCTTTTTCACAAATACTGACATACTGTTCTTATGTCAAACTATGTTTTTTAAAACTCTCTTTTTAAACCCCAGATTTTTCCCTAAACAAACAAAAAAACAAAACCTCTCTTGGGTTTTCAGAAGAAAGTTAAATGTCACCAGAAAATGAGATTAAATCATTTCTTCAACATTTCATAATATCACACTTGTTTGAGCAATCTCCTTTTGCCTTATTATCTGGTATATTTTTATTGGCCTTACAGTGTTAGAAATCATCCTTAACTAATTTTTTAAAGTATGATTTGTTCTATGAGACAAAGTTTTCTAAAGGATACTATTTCCTTTCTCATATAATTTTAAAACATCTTATTTCCTCAGCAACCTAGCTTGATCATAAAATTATACCAATGGATGAGATATACAAAGATGCTAGAAATAAAATATTGTCCCTAGTAAGTGACTATCAACACAGAAATCAAAACATGAATTCATTTTTCTTAGATTATTTGAAAAGTATCAGGAAGTACCTAGTAATCTCCATTCCTTGGCTCAGGATGATGTCACTCTAGATTTTTTCTAGGAAATTTACATAACCAAAATATCCCATGCACATGAATTATGGAAGTTAATAAATTTTGCTCCAACAATGATTATTGATATTCTTGGCCATATTCTCCACATTTTTATTATCAACCTACAGGAAGCAATTGAAGCAATTCTCTAGGGTTGGATACTTTGTTGGAAAAAGTATTTGTAATCAATTCTAATTTATGAATTTATTCTAACTAAATATTGCAGCAGAATCCACTCTAAGCTATGAACTATGTGAAGACTTTGTATTCTATGGAGTTAGAGACATGACTGGAAGTCATAGGTCTTGCAGCTCTGTTTAATCAACTCACTGCCAGATGACCATGAACAAAATTGTGTTATCTGTCCTATAATTTTGTCTCTTATAAAACAGAGATGATGTTGTAAAAAAAAACCCACCACATCTGATTGCTGTAAAATTTAAATAAAATTATCTATGTGTGAAAATAAATATAGTTCCTGACACAGTTAGTTATTTAATAAATGATACTTTTAGACAGAATATGGAGGAATAATTTTATAACATTTTTAAAAATGTTTTTCCATGCATCGTGCAAAAGCAAAAAATGGATTGATGAATTTAAATACATAAAATAAAAAGGTTTTAAAGATTTGTTATATTTTTAATAATTTGTATGAGTGCAGGTGCCCTCAGATGCCAGAAGATGATACTGGATCCCCTGGACTAGAATAAATGATTCTGAGCTGACCCAGGTAATGCTGAGAACTGAACTCAGGTCCTCTGCAGGAACAGTATGCATTCTTAACCACTGAGCTGTTTTTTCCCACTCCAAATGTTAAGTTTTTCTTTTCTAAAATAACAAAAATATTGCAGTCAGGGTAAAGACTTGAAACATGGTCACTAGCAACAAGGTAAATAGCAGCAGCGCAGAGGGGAGAGAAAAATAACTAAAGGAGAGGAATCAACAATTCAAAAAATGAGGGCCAGTAAATATATGAACAGATGTTCAGTCTCACTGGTGATCAAAGAAGTGCAAATAAACAACAGACTGGCAATGATTAAAGAGATGGACCGAACTTGGCATCTGTGAGTGCACACGCAGTAAGCTGACCTTGTCCACTTCCAGGAAGTGAGCTTTGGAGAAAGCTTCTTAGATGGCTATTGAAGGCTACACATTAAAACTCAAAAGTTGTGTTTTCTTTTCCTTGTGGGTTGTCTTTTATAGTCTGCTTACAACTTTTCAATAATCAAGCAAATATAAAATAATTTCTGTTTTTCAAAACTTAAATAGTTTACTTCCCCCTTTCTTTTGGTTTTAATGAGAAATTAAAGCTCAAGCAGCCTTGTAGGAAGTAATGATACTAAATAATAATAATAGTAGTAACAATAATAAGCAATAGTAATACCCCTGATACCACGTGACAACTCACAGGCCACAGAGCGGTCTTCTTGCCCGATTGTCACACCTGCTGGCAAGGAGCAGAACAGGAAGAGCTACTCATCCTGGGAAGACCCATGAGCCTCCAGTCTCTATTAATTCTCTATGCAGCTGCCATTGTCCCTCCGATGGTCCTGGGGTGGAAAGGAGGCTGAATTCAGGACCCTGGAGGATCTTCTCCATTATCCCCTACCCAAGGCTTTGCTGACAGTGAATTAGCCCCTGGATGGCATCTCTCTGCTCTTTGCCGTGCGCCGATTGGTAAAGAGAGATCTCTCCACATTCTGAGTGCACAATGCTTGTCCACTCCTCGAGCTCCTGACCAGATCTCACCAATGAAGTGGGAGAATTTCCCCTCCTCTCCTCTGTTCTCCCTTTGGAAACTGCCAGGTAAAATTGTGATTAAGCAAATCACCCTATGGTGATCTGAGACCTCCAAGCTGATGGACCCTGAATGCTGGCCCCTCCAACCCCCTTTCCTTCCCATTGTCATTCTCCCAGCGCTGGATACATTTATGCTCATTCTCTTTCCTTCTCATATTTTTGTACAAAAAAGAGAGTCAAGAAAGGCTTCTGAAATTCATTCATACTTTAAAATAAATTATCTCAACAGCAATAGATTTCATAACCATGGGATCAAAATATAAATTTAAAATAATGAGGTTATTGTGAAAATTCAAAGCATTCACATATGGAAAAAATATGAGAGGCAGGAGGTTAGTCCTAACATCACCTCAGTGGTAATGGTCAGGCACACACTTCCAGAGGACCCTAGGTCAGCTCTAGTCAGATACAGGTATTAAATGTCAGTTTGATATATATAAGGGGTTTTTTTCCTAAAATGTATTCTAAACCTCATCAATACTTACTGAGCTGTGACAAGTAATACATGCTTCACAATTACCTAGAGGAGGAGGAAGAGGAGGAGGAGGAGGAGGAAGAAGAAGAAGAAAAGGAAACTGAAGAGACAGGAAAAGAAAAAAGTAAGAAAAAGGTTGTGAGAAGAAACTGTCCAAAGTACAGAAGAATCAACTTTTTTCAGAAAGAAATCTACAAATGAAGACTATGATAAAGGATCAATATTAATGGACTCCCATAATTTCAAATTTAGGAAATGAAAGCAAGTAAACGATGATGGGGAACATAGGATGCTTTTTTTTTTCTTTTTTAAGTGATTTCTATTTTTTTTTTATTATTAACTTGAGTATTTCTTATATACATTTCGATTGTTATTCCCTTTCCCGGTTTCCTGGCAAACATCCCCCTCTCCCCTCCCCCTCCCTTTCTTATGGGTGTTCCTCCCAACCCTCCCCCATTGCTGCCCTCTCCCCAACAGTCTAGTTCACTAGGGGTTCAGTCTTAGCAGGACCCAGGGCTTCCCCTTCCACTGGTGCTCTTACTAGGATATTCATTGCAACCCACGAGGTCAGAGTCCAGGGTCAGTCCATGTATAGTCTTTGGGTAGTGGCTTAGTCCTGGAAGCTCTGGTTGGTTGGCATTGCTGTACATATGGGGTCTCGAGCTCCTTCAAGCTCTTCCAGTTCTTTCTCTGATTCCTTCAACAGGGGTCCCGTTCTCAGTTCAGTGGTTTCCTGCTGGCATACGCCTCTGTATTTGCTGTATTCTGGCTGTGTCTCTCATGAGCGATCTGCACTCACATTTTGATCATCCGTCTTGAGTTTCATTTGTTCTAGGCATCTAGGGTAACTCAAGCATTTGGGCTAATAGCCACTTATCAATGAGTACATACCATGTATGTCTTTCTGTGATTGGGTTAGCTCACTCAGGATGATATTTTCGAGTTCCAACCATTTGCCTCTGAATTTCATAAAGTCATTGTTTTTGATAGCTGAGTAATATTCCATTGTGTAGATGTACCACATTTTCTGTATCCATTCCTCTGTTGAAGGGCATCTGGGTTCTTTCCAGCTTCTGGCTATTATAAATAAGGCTACGATGAACATAGTGGAGCACGTGTCTTTTTATATGTTGGGGCATCTTTTGGGTATATGCCCAGGAGAGGTATAGCTGGATCCTCAGGCAGTTCAATGTCCAATTTTCTGAGGAACCTCCAGACTGATTTCCAGAATGGTTGTAGCAGTCTGCAACCCCACCAACAATGGAGGAGTGTTCCCCTTTCTCCACATCCTCGCCAGCATTTGCTGTCACCTGAGTTTTTGATCTTAGCCATTCTCACTGGTGTGAGGTGAAATCTCAGGGTTGTTTTGATTTGCATTTCCTTATGACTAACAATGTTGAACATTTCTTTAGGTGTTTCTCAGCCATTCGGCATTCCTCAGCTGTGAATTCTCTGTTTAGCTCTGAACCCCATTTTTTAATAGGGTTATTTGTCTCCTTGCTGTCTAACTTCTTCAGTTCTTTGTATATTTTGGATATAAGCCCTCTATCTGTTGTAGGATTGGTAAAGATCTTCTCCCAATCTGTTGGTTGCCGTTTTGTCCTAACCACAGTGTCCTTTGCCTTACAGAAGCTTTGCAGTTTTATGAGATCCCATTTGTCGATTCTTGTTCTTAGAGCATAAGCCATTGGTGTTTTGTTCAGAAATTTTTTCCAGTGCCCATGTGTTCCAGATGCTTCCCTAGTTTTTCTTCTATTAGTTTGAGTGTGTCTGGTTTGATGTGGAGGTCCTTGATCCACTTGGACTTAAGCTTTGTACAGGGTGATAAGCATGGATCGATCTGCATTCTTCTACATGTTGACCTCCAGTTGAACCAGCACCATTTGCTGAAAATGCTATCTTTTTCCATTGGATGGATTTGGCTCCTTTGTCAAAAATCAAGTGACCATAGGTGTGTGGATTCATTTCTGGGTCTTCAATTCTGTTCCATTGGTCTATCTGTCTCTGTACCAATACCATGCAGTTTTTATCACTATTGCTCTGTAATACTGCTTGAGTTCAGGGATAGTGATTCCCCTGAAGTCCTTTATTGTTGAGGATAGTTTTAGCTATCCTGGGTTTTTTGTTATTCCAGATGAATTTGCAAATTGTTCTGTCTAACTCTTTGAAGAATTGGATTGGTATTTTGATGGGGATTGCATTGAATCTGTAGATCGCTTTTGGTAAAATGGCCATTTTTTACTATATTAATCCTGCCAATCCATGAGCATGGGAGATCTTTCCACCTTCTGAGGTCTTCTTCAATTTCTTTCTTCAGTGTCTTGAAGTTCTTATTGTACAGATCTTTTACTTGCTTGGTTAAAGTCACACCGAGGTATTTTATATTATTTGGGTCTATTATGAAGGGTGTCGTTTCCCTAATTTCTTTCTCGGCTTGTTTCTCTTTTGTGTAGAGGAAGGCTACTGATTTATTTGAGTTAATTTTATACCCAGCCACTTTGCTGAAGTTGTTTATCAGCTTTAGTAGTTCTCTGGTGGAACTTTTGGCATCACTTAAATATACTATCATATCATCTGCAAATAGTGATATTTTGACCTCTTCTTTTCCGATCTGTATCTCCTTGATCTCCTTTTGTTGTCTGATTGCTCTGGCTAGAACTTCAAGAACTATATTGAATAAGTAGGGAGAGAGTGGGCAGCCTTGTCTAGTCCCTGATTTTAGTGGGATTGCTTCAAGTTTCTCTCCATTTAGTTTAATGTTAGCAACTGGTTTGCTGTATATGGCTTTTACTATGTTTAGGTATGGGCCTTGTATTCCTATTCTTTCCAGGACTTTTATCATGAAGGGGTGTTGAGTTTTGTCAAATGCTTTCTCAGCATCTAATGAAATGATCATGTGGTTTTGTTCTTTCAGTTTGTTTATATAATGGATCACGTTGATGGTTTTCCGTATATTAAACCATCCCTGCATGCCTGGGATGAAGCCTACTTGATCATGGTGGATGATTGTTTTGATGTGCTCTTGGATTCCGTTTGCCAGAATTTTGTTGAGTATTTTTGCGTCGATGTTCATAAGGGAAATTGGTCTGAAGTTCTCTTTCTTTGTTGGGTCTTTGTGTGGTTTAGGTATAAGAGTAATTGTGGCTTCATAGAAGGAATTCGGTAGTGCTCCATCTGTTTCAATTTTGTGGAATAGTTTGGATAATATTGGTATGAGGTCTTCTATGAAGGTCTGATAGAATTCTGCACTAAACCCGTCTGGACCTGGGCTCTTTTTGGTTGGGAGACCTTTAATGACTGCTTCTATTTCCTTAGGAGTTATGGGGTTGTTTAACTGGTTTATCTGTTCCTGATTTAACTTCGGTACCTGGTATCTGTCTAGGAAATTGTCCATTTCCTGTAGATTTTCAAGTTTTGTTGAATATAGGCTTTTATAGTAAGATCTAATGATTTTTTGAATTTCCTCTGAATCTGTAGTTATGTCTCCCTTTTCATTTCTGATTTTGTTAATTTGGACACACTCTCTGTGTCCTCTCGTTAGTCTGGCTAGGGGTTTATCTATCTTGTTGATTTTCTCAAAGAACCAACTTTTGGTTCTGTTGATTCTTTCTATGGTCCTTTTTGTTTCTACTTGGTTGATTTCAGCTCTGAGTTTGATTATTTCCTGCCTTCTACTCCTCCTGGGTGTATTTGCTTCTTTTTGTTCTAGAGCTTTTAGGTGTGCTGTCAAGCTGCTGACATATGCTCTTTTCCTGTTTCTTTCTGCAGGCACTCAAGCGCTATGAGTTTTCCTCTTAGCACAGCTTTCATTGTGTCCCATAAGTTTGGGTATGTTGTACCTTCATTTTCATTAAATTCTAAAAAGTTTTTAATTTCTTTCTTTATTTCTTCCTTGACCAGGTTATCATTGAGTAGAGCATTGTTCAGTTTCCACGTGTATGTGGGCATTCTTCCTTATTGTTATTGAAGACCAGCTTTAGGCCATGGTGGTCCGATAGCACGCATGGGATTATTTCTATCTTGCTGTACCTGTTGAGGCCCGTTTTTTGACCAATTATATGGTCAATTTTGGAGAAAGTACCATGAGGAGCTGAGAAGAAGGTATATCCTTTTGCTTTAGGGTAGAAGGTTCTATAAATATCCGTTAAGTACATTTGGCTCATGACTTCTCTTAGTCTGTCTACGTCTCTGTTTAATTTCTGTTTCCATGATCTGTCCATTGATGAGAGTGGGGTGTTGAAATCTCCTACTATTATTGTGTGAGGTGCAATGTGTGTTTTGTGCTTTAGTAAGGTTTCTTTTACGTATGTAGGTGCCCTTGTATTTGGAGCATAGATATTTAGGATTGAGAGTTCATCTTGATGGATTTTCCTTTGATGAATATAAAGTGTCCTTCCTTATCTTTTTGATGACTTTTAGTTGAAATTGATTTTATTTGATATTAGAATGGCTACTCCAGCTTGCTTCTTCAGACCATTTGCTTGGAAAGTTGTTTCCCAGCCTTTCACTCTGAGGTAGTGTCTGTCTTTGTCTCTGAGGTGTGTTTCCTGTAGGCAGCAGAATGCAGGGTCCTGCTTATTGTCCAGTTTGTTAATCTATGTCTTTTTATTGGGGAGTTGAGGCCATTGATGTTGAGAGATATTAAGGAATAGTGATTATTGCTTCCTGTTATATTCATATTTGGATGTGAGGTTGTGTTTGTGTGCTTTTCTTCTCTTTGTTTTGTTGCCAAGACGATTAGTTTCTTGCCTCTTCTTGGGTATAGCTTGCCTCCTTATGTTGGGCTTTACCATTTATTATCCTTTGTAGTGCTGGATTTGTAGAAAGATATTGTGTAAATTTGGTTTTGTCATGGAATATCTTGGTTTCTCCATCTATGTTAATTGAGAGTTTTGCAGGATACAGTAGCCTGGGCTGGCATTTGTGTTCTCTTAGGGTCTGTATGACATCAGTCCAGGATCTTCTGGCCTTCATAGTTTCTGGCCGAAGTCTGGTGTGATTCTGATAGGTCTGCCTTTATATGTTACTTGACCTTTTCCCTTACTGCTTTTAATATTCTTTCTTTATTTTGAGCGTTTAGTGTTTTGACTATTATGTGACGGGAGGTGTTTCTTTTCTGGTCCAATCTATTTGGAGTTCTGTAGGCTTCTTGTATGCCTATGGGTATCTCTTTTTTTAGGTTAGGGAAGTTTTCTTCTATGATTTTGTTGAAGATATTTACTGGTCCTTTGAGCTGGGAGTCTTCACTCTCTTCTATCCCTATTATCCTTAGGTTTGATCTTCTCATTGAGTCCTGGATTTCCTGTATGTTTTGGCCCAGTAGCTTTTTCCGCTTTACATTATCTTTGACAGTTGAGTCAATGATTTCTATGGAATCTTCTGCTCCTGAGATTCTCTCTTCCATCTCTTGTATTCTGTTGGTGAAGCTTGTATCTACAGCTCCTTGTCTCTTCTTTTGGTTTTCTATATCCAGGGTTATTTCCATGTGTTCTTTCTTGATTGCTTCTATTTCCATTTTTAATTCCTTCAACTGTTTGTTTGTGTTTTCCTGGAATTCTTTCAGGGATTTTTTCGATTCCTCTCTGTAGGCTTCTACTTGTTCTCTAAGGGAGTTCTTCACGTCTTTCTTGAAGTCCTCCAGCATCATGATCAAATCTGATTTTGAAACTAGATCTTGCTTTTCTGGTGTGTTTGGATATTCCATGTTTGTTTTGGTGGGAGAATTGGGCTCCGATGATGCCATGTAGTCTTGGTTTCTGTTGCTTGTGTTCCTCGCTTGCCTCTCGCCATCAGATTATCTCTAGTGTTACTTTTGTTCTGCTAATTCTGACAGTGGCTAGACTGTCCTATAAGCCTGTGTGTCAGGAGTGCTGTAGACCTGTTTTACTGTTTTCTTTCAGCCAGTTATGGGGACAGAGTGTTCTGCTTGTGTGTGTGTAGTTTTGTCCCTCTACAGGTCTTCAGCTGTTCCTGTGGGCCTGTGTCTTGAGTTCACCAGGCAGGTCACTTGCAGCAGAAAAGTTGGTCTTACCTGTGGTCCCGAGGCTCAAGTTCGTTCGCGGGGTGCTGCCCACGGGCTCTCTGAGGTGGCAGCAACCGGGAAGATCTGCGCTGCCTCTTCTGGGAGCCTCCGTGCACCAGGGTTCCAGATGGCCTCCGGTGTTTTCCTCTGGAATCAGCAATGTGTGTAGAGAGCAGTCTCTTCTGGTTTCGCAGGCGTGTCTGCCTCTCTGAAGGTTTAGCTCTCCTTCCCACGGGATTTGGGTGCAGAGAACTGTTTATCCGGTCTGTTTCCTTCAGGTTCCGGCGGTGTCTCAGGCAGGGCTCCTGCCTCACCTGGGCCCTCTCCCACGGGAGCCCAGAGGCCTTATACAGTTTCCTCTTGGGCCAGGGATGTGGGCAGGGGTGGGCAGTGTTGGTGGTCTCTTCTGCTCTGCAGCCTCAGGAGTGCCCACCTGACCAGGCGGTAAGGTATCTCTCCCACGGGTTCTGGGAGCAGAGAGCTGCTGCGGGCCGGGATCCGCGGGTGTGGGATTTCTATTTTTTAACTGGATATATTTCTTTATTTACATTTCAAATGTTATTCCCTTTCCAGGTTTTCTATGAATAAGCCCCCTATTTCCTCCCCCTCCCCCATAAGGGTGTTCCCCCATCCATCCCACCTTACCACACCCCCCTGACATTCCCCTGCACTGGGGGTCCAACCTTGGCAGGACCAAGGGCTCCCCTTCCACTGGTGCCCCAACAAGGCTATTCTCTGCTACATATGCAGTTGGAGCCCTGGGTCAGTCCATGTATAGTCTTTGGGTAATGGCTTAGTCCCTGGAAGCTCTGGTTGGTTGGCATTGTTGTTCTTACGGGGTTGCAAGCCCCTTCAGCTCCCTCAATCTCTCCTCCAATTCCCCCAAAGGGGGTCCCATTCTCAGTTCAGTGGTTTGCCGCTAGTATTCACCTCTGTATTTGACATGCTCTGGTTGTGTCTCTCAGGAGAGATTTATATCCTCTCCCTCTCAGCATGCACTTCTTAGCTTCTTCAATCTTATCTAGTTTTGTTGGCTGGATGTATATGGGCCACATGTGGGGCAGGCTCAAAAGGAGGCTGTAGATCCTAATCACAGACGGCCATGTACACACTAGAAGCAGAAAGTCTCCAGTAGCCTAATGTGTGTGTGCCTTAGAGAGGCAAAAGAGGCTGGGGCTCACAGTTAGTCGTCAGGGTCAATGACAATTCCCACTCGACATTAGCTCGTATTTTGGGAATGTATATGCTAGTTTTTCTTCCCGAGGAGGAAGAATTAAGTGGATATATTTTCAATCTCAATTATCTGAATTCTGTGTCATCCTATGGCTCCACTGCAGAGCTGGGACGGAGGCCAGAAGTGGTCGAGTCATCATGGAAGAAGGACACTATTTCCAAGGGACCTCAGCTGCAGGTCCTGCAGAACAGTTGTGAAGAGAGGAGGAGGTAGACACAGTATGTTTGACTGTCCCTCCCTTCTCAAGCTGATGACTCTGAGATGACCCTAGAGGCTACATTGGCAAAGGATGCTGAAACGAAAGGAACTTTTTATTCTTTCCATAACTTTTTATTCACATTTCATCCCAATCATAGCTCTCCTCCCCCTTCTCCTTCCAGTCCCACAAATCCCTCCCCTCTACCTCCTCTCCTTCTCTTCAGAGAAGGGGAAGGCCCCCTTGGGTACCACCCCACCCTGAGACATCTAGTCCAAGAAAGACCAAGCACCTCCTCTCCCACTGAGGCTCAACCGGGCAGTCCAGGAAAGGAAAGGGTATTCAATGGCAGGCAACAGAGTCAGAGACAGGCCCAACTCCAACTGTTAGGATATCCACATGAAGGCCAAGTTGCACATCTGCTACAAATGTGTGGGACCCAGGTTCAGCCTCTACATGCTCTTTGGTTAGTAGTCCAGCCTCTGTGAGCCCCCAATAAAAGAACATTCTTCGCTGCCCCCTCTAAGAAATTTTGAAGCCCTAATTTTTTTCCTCTCTGTATTTAAGAGACCTTGCCAAATCAAGTAAACACAAAATTGTTTTAAAATAATTTATGGTTCTACATAATACATGAAAATGCATACACACAATTGGGTATGTGAGTGGAGGATAATAGCACTTGGACAGCAAACATAAAGACATTGGAGAGTTAAAATCCAATGAAATGCTTTGTGCAGCCAATCTTCCAACTTGATCTAGTGTGACCCTACTCACGCTCAACACTCTTCGATGGCCTGGATGGGTTTTGTTGTTTCTTTTTGCTGTTGTTTTTGGGGGGTGTTTGTTCTTTTAGTTGTTTGTTTGTTTGTTTTGTTTTGTTTTTCAAAAGAAGTGCAATTAGTGCTCAGAACTAGACTAGAGACCATCTGCTAGTTTCAATGACTAAAAGTGACCTGATAAATAGGGGGGAAAGTGTGTCATGATTGAGCCCAAAGAAGAATCTCCCTTGAGGAAATTCTGTGTCAGATTTGCTTAGTAACACAGCCAAAGAGAAGATCCAAAAGAGGCAGGCTATAATTAGCAAGTAAAGTAAAGAAAAATCTCATCATTTGGACTTGAAAACTCACTATGTGTCATTTAGCACATTAATATGTTGCCAAAAGCAGTCAGGGGATGGAAAACATTAAATCATTTTTTAAATGACTTGTATCTTCTTCATTTCCAACATACTTAAATTTAGGACAAATGACATGATCAACCTCCACTGAGCCAACTTTGAGAGTTGGAGTTTTTCCTGGAGTATGATTTTCTAAGAACGAAAACCTTTGTAAATGTAACAGGCTTTCCTAACCAAATAAAGTTGCCAGTTGGTTCTGAGCCAATGGCCCTGTCCAGGGAGTTCTGCAAACTTTGTGTAGAGCCAAATGCATAATTCTAAACTTTCACAATATGTGCTGACAGAGGAAAGAAAGAATTTTATTCTGGTTGAATCAGTTATGCAATGGAGCCCACGGCTTGTGAAAGAATGTTGCCTGGATTGAGCCACTTAAGTTCTAACTTCGTAAGACAGGGATCAAAGTCTAGCTGTACAGGGCACAGTAGTTGCTATACCCTTGTGCCACTGAGCAAACGGAACTAAAGTTAGTCAGCCATGAAACTGGGAATGGAATGGAGATTCTTGACTTTAATTCTGAAATCGTATTTGACTCAGTCCCATTCCAGTTTTGCTAAATATCACCACCCAGTAATATCATCCAAAATGCCTGGAAGCCCTCCAGTTGAGGTACACTGCTTCATTGATTCCCTTTTGGAAATGCTAACAGGGCTTAGTCACCTAGGCTGCAGGGGAGGAGCAAAAATGGAAAATACCTGAAGTTTTGTTATATAACTGTAAGCCAGGCTTAACTCCCTGTCTCAGCCACCTTAATATTAAAAGCAGTTTTTCTTTCTTCTGAGCATATGGCTTAAGGGAGAGTGGCAATTTCAAATAAAGTAGCATTAAGGCAGAACCAGGTGGCAAAGTGGTACCATGCCTCCATGGCAAAATAAAAACAGACAGATGAGTCTTAACTCCTGTCCTTGAAAATGTGCAGTCCAGGCATTTGCATTAAATACACTTAGAATCCACCATGCGACAGCAGCAGCCCAATCCTTGCTTTCACAGAGCACAAAGGATGAGGGGAGTGGTCAGCAATTGCAGTGCTCTGTGTGTTGAACGCTAAAGGAAGCCCAGCATAGTTCATGAGTACAAATGAACAGCTAACCTGAACGTCAACACCAGAGAAAGTTTTCCAAATACGGTGGGAGCCGAAACATGAAAAGAATTAACGTAACGTTCCCAGCTGTAGAGAAGACAATGCTGGTGGGGTAGGTAATTGGTTGTAGCTGTGTATTCCTCTCCTTCACCAATTTCACAAGTAACTATTGAATGGACACTAGGCTTCAGACACGTAGTAAAAGGAATCCCCTTCTTTATTTTATTACACTCACAACAGTAGTTGTACCAAAGATAACATTTAAAACAGCATACATCTTATGCTTGTTAATTCTGCCCTTTATCCCACAAACACTAGACAGGATGCCTGAAGAATTAACCAACAAGCACTAGACAGAATGTCTAGGAAAATAGCTAAAATTTAAAATCCAAACGTTCACTTGCCTTGCTAACATGAATGGAAATCAAAATCGGGCAATATTTGTGTTCATAATTTGTTCTAATTTCATGGGTAAAATAATACTTATGTGTACTCCACTCCTTTGTGCTATAAAAGTGTGTGTGTGTGTGTGTGTGTAATAGTGTATTGTGTGAGCATTCATGTGTACATACAAGTGTGCATACAAGTATGTCCATGCATGTAGAGACCAGGTGTCAGGTCAAGTGTCTCCAACCCTTGTTCTTTAACAACGAATCTCTCACTGAATCTGACATTTCCTGATTGACTAGGCTGGCTGAATGGATGGATGGATGGATGGATAGATGGATGGGTGGGTGGATAGTTCTATTGATCTACATTTTTTCTACTACCCCAGTACTGCAGATGCATACAGCCATGCCCAGCTGTTTTTACGTAGGTGCTGGGGATCTGAACTTAGATCCTCCAACTTGTACAAATGCAATTTACAAGTTGAGCTATCTTCCTAGCCCCAGTGCATGATGATTAAAACATATAGTTATAGGGTTATAGAGATGGCTCAGACATTAAGAGCACATATTGCTCTTGCAGAGAACCCAAATTTAATCATCAGAACCCACATCAGACTGGCCACAACAACCTCTAACTGTAGCCCAGAGGCTCCCCTACACTCCTCTGACCTCCATGGGCATATGTACTTACAGAGACATATCCACACAGAGATGAACACATACACAATTAAAAATAAAGTATTTAAGTACAGTTACAAAGTTTTGTCAGAGATCTAAGATTCTATTCATATATCTATACAAGGTAGTATTTTAAAAATCTTGTGAAGACTATGTATGTGACTATATATTAACTATATATATATATATATTTTTAAAGTATATGGAAGCATAATCCTGGGAAGATTATTCTGTGAGCAAAAGCACTTGCTGTGCAAGCATGAAGATATGAGTTCAATCCCTAGCACCATGTAAGAAACTCAGGCTCCTGCCTTTTAGCATTGAGGGGCAGAGAAAGGTGGCAAATCCAGCCAAAATGAAGAGCTTCCAATTCCATCAGAAACGATTTTAAGGCAATAGGGCTGAGAATTATTAGAGAAGGCACTCAGCATCTTCTCCTTAGCCTCTGTACATACATGTACCTGTACACACACACACACACACACACACACACACACACACACACATAGGCACCACACACTACTAACATGCCCACATCACACACAAGCATATGCCACATATAAAGAGATAAATAAAGAAATAAGTAATATATATGGAAACAGGAACATAAATAGAGACATTGGCAGTAATATACTATTAAATACTGAATTTGCCAAAAAAACAAATTTAAAAATACCCTGATTTGACTATTTTCTACCTCTGTAGAAGAAATCTGTCCACCAAGGCCAATTTCAAACTATCCACATTTGTAAGGTTTCTGAAAAACTACAGTCTGTCTTCAGGAGCTGGACCAGACCAACTCAATGAAATAGTCAGGAGGGGACAGCTCTTCAACGTTTCTCACACTCCCCTGAATATACTAAAATGATAATTTTATATAATGCCCTAAAAGATTGCAACACATTCTGCTATGTCTAAATAACTAATAAAAGAAGAGTGGAGAAATGCATTATTAAGAAATATAGAGATAAGTGGAATAATCAACAGTTCATCAATCCAAGTGAAGGTAGCCAAGTTGCAAAAAGGAAATTGCAATGACAAGACAAGCTTGCAAAATAATAAGGTTGTAAAATAAAACCAAGTATCCTAGTTTGCTTTCTGCTGCTGTGATTAAACAGTGACCAAAACCAACCTAGGCAGGAACTGATTAATTTGGTTTACAAGTTACCATTCATCATCAAAGGAAGCCAAGGCTTGAACCGGAGACAGGAACTGACACCAAGTCCATGGAGGAATGCTTCTTGCTGACTTCCTCAGCTTCTTTCCTTATACAGCCCAGGGCCATCTGCCTAGGAACAGCACTGTCCACAGTGGACTGGGCTCTCTTTCATCAATTACTAATTTTAAAAATGCTCCTGCATCATGCCCATGGGTCAGTCTGATGGGACCAATTCCCCATTTGAGCGTCTTTTCCCCCAGGTGTGTCAAATTAACAATTGAAGCTAACTAACTATGGCACCATGATACATCGGTAATTGTAGAAAATATAACAGGACTATGCACCCCCTCATTAAATATCAAATTAAATTAGAATAAATAAAAGTAAATTACATGAAAAGATATACCATACAAGTATTAACCAATAAAAACTCAGATGGCTACGCTAATATTATACAAAGTAAATTTTAAACAGGAATGGAGAAAAATCCCATTACTGGATCAATCTAAAAAACTTCTAACATTTAATCAAAAGAACAAAAAAATTAATAAAATTGATAGTAATAAAAGACCTAGTGAAAATCACAATTGGAGTGCCCTCTCTCTTTTGTCAGAACTTGATGGAATAAGAATTTAAATGTCAGCGAGATTACAGGAAAGTTTGACACTATTAGTCAACTTGGCCGTAATGTAATGGATCAATTCATTGACAAACAGAATATTCCAAATCTTACACAGCAAGAAATAGACTATTTGAATAAACTTATGTCTGTTAAAGATTCCAAATCAATAGTTAATAACTTTTCCAAACAGAAAGAAATAGACTCAAATGAGTCCACTGGAGGTATGGGGTTCTCCTATATATTTAAGGAAAACAGTAGCCAGTTCTCTTCAGTCTCTTTCAGAAAAATAGGGCAGAGGAAACACCTTGTAAAGTGCTTTAACCCAGTATCAGCAGTTCAAATACATACCACAACCAGCACAATTTATCTCATCTATGTGGAGTCTGGTTCAACATTCAGAAAAAAAATATACCATATTAACAGTCTACATAAAAGAAATTATAGGATGATATTAACAGATACAGAAAAGCACTCAACAAAATAAAACACCTCATAGTGATTCAAACTCTCAGAAAAGCAGTCCTAGACAACAAGACCAGCAGTGCCATCTGTGGTGTACATAGTTGTGAGCTATGCAAAGCTCCCTTGCTATGGTTAGGATCAAAAAGAATGTCCTTGTCATCCTTCCAGTCTTGGAGTGCAAGTCTAAACTAAGTTAATGATATAAAACAAAGCTGGAAAGATAGCTCAGTGAGTGTCTTAATTACTTTCCTATTCCTATGATAAGATATCATGACCAAGGCAACTTACAGAAGTTTATCTAGGGCTCACAGTTGCAGAGGATTGGTCTATGACCATTACATTGGGGAGCACGACGGCAGATAGACATAGAGCTGGGGCAGTAGCTGAAAGCTTAAATATTGATCCACCAGCAAGAGGCAGAGAGTCAACTTCAAATGGCATGGGCTTTTGAAACTTCAAAGCCCACCTCCAGGGACATACAACCTCCAACAAGGTCATATCTCCCGATCCTTCCCAAACAGTTCCAATAAGTGGAGAATAAGTATTCAAATATAAGAGTCTGTGAGGGCCATACTCACTCAAACCACCATAGTCAGTGAAGTAGTTCTTGACTCACAAACATGAAGACGTACCCATGAGCTCCAGATCACATACTTTTCCTTTTTTTTTTTTTTATGGTGGCACATACCTTGAAAACTGAGCACCACTGTAGAGAGCTCCGATGTGCTGTGCCTCAAAGATGGCGCTGGTTTCCGCCTTCCACCCTCCCAACGGTGAGCGCTCCTTGCAGTAAACAAGTCCTTATTTGGCTATGTCTGCCTGGCCTGCTAGCATCCGCATAGTGACAGCCTATCTACATGACCCACGTGGCTTGCTAGGACTGGCCAGTGCTAGCTATTTAAGTGTGGTGCAGGGTGTTCCCCGGAGAGAGAGAGTCAGAGAAAAGAGAGAGTCAGAAGGGAGAGAGTCAGAAGGGAGAGAATCAGAGGAGAGAGAGTCAGAAGAGATAGAGGTCAGAAGATTGTATTCCTGAGAAGAAGTTCCTGAGTAAAACTGCTTGAAGAAGATCTCCTGTGGTCGTGTCTTCTTTGCTGGTCGAGGTTGGGCGCGGCACACCACCAATGAGACATCCTAGTGGATATCATGAGATCCAAGTCAATGCTACTCAAGAAAAAAAAAAATAGGTTGAGGAGATGGTACAGTCAGTATAATATTTGCCTTGCAATGAAAAGGCCCTAATTTCAACTCCAGAGTCATATTTTAAAATGTCTGGCATGGTAGAGCACTTGCAATCACAACAACAAAGAGACAAAGACAAATGGATCTTGGGCCTGCTATCTAGCTGTCCTAGCCTAATCAGTGAGTTCCATGCCAAGTGAGCTACCCTATCTAATTTGAAACACAAAAAACTTTTTAAAATGGAGGGCACACGAGGAGCAATATCCAAGACTAATCTCTGCCTTCCACATACAAATGTCTGCATATGCATATGTATACACATGTGCACTCATATCCACATACGTGCGCATAAATGTCCACCTAAACACTTACACACATGTGTACAAAACACACACACACACTAACAAACAAACAAAACAAGCAAAATGGGAGTGCAGAGGTTCAGAAGATGGTGGCTAGCAGGAATGGTCTAGTAGGATCTCCAGGGAATGAACTGAGGAACACTGGATAACATCTATCAGAAGACATCGTTAATGGCTGAAAAATACTCATTTAATAGTATAATAAAATAAGAGACTATCCTAGAGGGATAGGTATGGTCTGGGGAGTTCTCTCATCCCCAGTAAGAAAGAATGACCAGAGCTATGCTTAACACAGATGGCCTCAAGAGACTGACACTCTACTGTCAGCAACAGATATTTGAAAGATTAAAAACCAAAGGTGGGGACACATCCAGTAGTGTCAGAGGGAGGCAAGATGAAAAGAAGTCTCTTCTTGCACCAGGCTGGAAGCTTTGTGGCCTCAAACCTTCCATGTGCTGTAACAAACAGCCTGACCACTGAAATTCCTCTAGGTGGGTAGAAGAAACGTTGAATAGAAACATGCATTATTCAGCATGGTAAACATTTGGTAGAAGGCAGAGGCACAAGGGATTATAGACGCAGGTCCCATGCAGTTAGCCAACAATGGATAAAGTGTCCAGAAGTGAAAACAGAATTTGCAACCCAACTCTTAAAACACCGAGAGATATCACCAGCATTTATGACTGGGACCATGGAAGATTACCCACCAATGGGTCAGGAATCTATAGTCTAAGGTGGCAAAATACTATCCAAGGTGTGACAGGTATCTGGGAGCTGAGAAAGAAGCAGCATAAGATTGAGACTGTAGGCATCAAGCAGATAAGACTACATTCCGACTCTATGCTCCCACCCACTCTCTATGCTCCCCACTTCACATTTAATTCCCCTCTGATTTAATTCTCAATGTCAATTTATGAGGCAAGCCTAACCTCCTCTATACTCAGTCCATCTATCCATCTGCCCATCTGTCCGTCTGTATATTTATCTATCAATTGATTGATCATCTGTCATCTAATTCTATACAGTTCTCCTTTATTTGTTCTTTTCTTTCCCTATTCATTTTCCTTTTGATAGGTTGGGACTGTCTTAAGTGTGCAAATTATATTGTTTTTTACCTTTCTTTTTATTCAGTCTTTCACAAAAACTGCCTTACTGTCCTGCCTTGTGACTACACCTCCATCCTACTACTTTTCACTCTTCTGCTTTTTCTCTATCATCCACTGTTCATGACAAGTCTTATTCTACGTTTTCCTGTCCCACTTATTCCCACAGTCATCAATACCTGAGTGCACACAATACTGTCAATGCCCCCTTACCGAATCCTAAAGTGATTGCCATTGGCTGATCATTTTCTATTTCATTATTACTGTATGTTCATTGTTAGCCTATTGTGTTATCATAGCTAGGATAGTGATTTCTTTTTTTGGAAACAGTATTCTACTCCCAAAGAAACACTAGAAAATGAACCTTGTGCCCCAAAGATTATGCTGAGGAAAATAAATGACATCTTAATGCAACTGTGACTTAGTCTCCTTTGAACACATCAAACTTTTTCAAAAGTTAATTTTTAAAAAAAAAAAAGTAATCCAAACAATGATCTAACCCAAATGCACAAGAACAAACACAAAAAGCAGAGGATTCAAGGCCTGAACATGTAACTCATCATAAAAACAGGTGTCCAGTGAGCATGTAAAAAGATGTTCAATGTCATAGGTCAGCAAACTACCCCCCAAACAAGGCATCAGCACATGATCAAAACCACTGAAGGCATCAAGCAGAAAGGGGATGCATGGCCAGTGGGGACAGTCACTTTCAGAAGTTTGGCAATTCCGTAACAAACCACACAGCACACACTTAGCATGTGATAAAATAAGTACACATTTTGGTACTTACTCAAATGAACTGAAAATCGCATTCACTGAAAGCTCTGTGTGCATGTTTATAACAATCTTATTAATAATTTCCAAAACTTGAAGGCAACCAGGATATAATCAGTTGGTGAATAGAGAGATAAATTGTTCCATATCCAGATGATGAAATATTATTGAATTCTAAAAATTAGCTGACACAATATGAAGATATATAGAATGAAGTTAAAAGTATACTAATTAAAGAATGCAACCCGAAAAGGCAATATAGTGTATGTAGCTACGTGACATCCAGAAAAAAGACAAAAACCTAGAAAGAGAGTATAAGAAGGTCAATGGGCTAGTGGAAGATGAAGAGATTCAAAGACAGAGCAGAGAACAGTTAAGGCAGTGAAACCATCTGTGTATTGTAATGATGATCTCTGTCAAAACCAATAGAAAATACAATATTAAAAGTGAACTCTAATGTAAACTATGGCATTGGGGGACCAGTGAAATGCCAACACGGGCTCTTGGTCTTAACAAATATTTTCCTCTAGGGAAGATTGCTGACAACAGAGAATACATTATGTATTTACAGGAGGAATGTGGAATTTCAACCTTCCTGACTAGTTTTGCTATGAACCAGTAACTACTGCAAATGATTTGTTTACCGATTATTTAAAAATATGTCCAGAGGCTAGTGCAGGGGGACTTTGAGATTGAGGCCAAGCCTGAGCCTCATAGAGAGGCACAAATGTTACTAAGATCTAGAGTAGCAATTGTACGGTGTCATCTGCTCACCAGAGTAATTTCTTTCTTTCTGATCTAGGTCTTGTGTGTGGCTTTCATTCCCATGGTCTGCTGGTGGTTTCAAAAATAGTTGTAATACTCTTGTCTCCACTTTTCAGTCAAAAAGAAGAGGAACATGGCGAGGAGAAAGGACATATACCGCCAGAGGAATGCTTCCAAACACCACTGAGAGACATCTGCTTCTAGTCATTGGTCAAAACATCTAACTGCAAAATGCAACTCTACAGGGTTGGGGGTTTAGCTCAGTGGTAGAGCACTTGCCTAGCAAGCTCAAGGCCCTGGGTTCGGTCCCCAGCTCCGGAAAAAAAGAAAAAAAGAGAGAGAATTATAAAAAAAAAATGCAACTCTACTAGCCAGACACATTAGGTCTTTCTCTCTTGGAGAAAAAAGCCTGATGCTGTGTGGATGGGCAGCAGAATCTGCCATGAAAAGCCAACGTGAACATCAACTGTTTTTCCTTATAAGCAAATATAACCAGGAGATAAGATATGTGGACCTGAAAGTAGAGGTTTTATCTAGTTCATCCTAAAACTCCCCAGTTCACTGTTTCCATGCAAATTGTTCAAGATTCTTATTTTTTTTAATTAGTGATTTTTTTTCTTTTATTGGATATTTTCTTTATTTACATTTCAAATGTTATCCCCTTTCCTGGTTTCCCCTCCGGAAACCCCCAATCCCATGTCCCCCTCCCCCTGCTTCTATGAGGGTGTTTCCCTCACCAAACCAACCCACCCATTCCCTCCCACATCCTTGCCCTGGCATTTCCCTACACTGGGGCATCGAGCCTTCGCAAGACCAAGGGCCTCTTTTCCCACTGATACCCGACGAGGCCGTCCTCTGCTACATATGCAGCTGGAGATGTATGCATGGATCGCTCCATGTGTACTCTTTGGTTGATGGTTTAGTCCTGGGAGCTCTGGGGGGTCTGGTTTGTTGATACAGTTGTTCTTCCTGTGAAGTTGGCGAATCCCTTCAGCTTCTTCAGGCCTTTCTCTAACTCCTTTAAGGAGGATCCCGTTCTCAGTTCAATGGTTGGCTGCAAGCATCCGCCTCTGTATTTGTCAGGCTCTGTCACAGCCACTCAGGTGACAGCTGTATCAGGTACCCATCAGCATGCACTTCTTGGCATCTACAATAGTGCCTGGGTTTTGTGACTGTATATGTCCTAGGTGGGACAGTCTCTGGATGGCCTTTCTTTCAATCTCTGCTCCACATTTTGTCTCCATATTTCCTTCTGTGAGTATTTTGTTTCCCCTTTAAGAAGGACCAAATCATCTATACTTTGGTTTTCTTTCTTCTTATAAATAATACAACTTGTAATACTAGCTACCTACTAGTTATGTCCAGGTACTAAAATATTTCTATACATTAAAATGTTTAAGTCTTACAATATTTCTGTAGACATTATTGTAATTTGCTGTTATTATACTTGCATAAAAATAAATTTTGTCCCACTTTACACAGGTATTTAGTGAAATACCTAGAATTTGGAGTCTGTCGGATCACTTCAAAAATCATTGTTCCAAAATTCTTTTCTCTAAGATGATTCTTTAAGGCTCAAAAAGAATGTACATGCTGTTTCTTACAAAGCCTGACTATTCTTAACCCCTTAGCAATATTTTGTACAAATATTTCTCTTTGGTAGACTGTTTGTCATTAAAGAATAATCCAGACAATTTTTCTTCACTTTCTGAACATTGTTCCTGAGTCCCTTTCCTTTCCTCTAAAGGTCTCTTAGACAAAGCATAACCTCTCCATTGGCCAAGGGCTACGTCTCTCCTACAGACACTACAGATTTCAGAGATATATTGCATAGTGTTTAATAAAAGTATGACAGATTTTTTTAACAGCCAAACCTTAGAAAAATATGAGCAAGCAGCACATAGAAAGGCTGGGTTCCTACACTTTATTATTTGAAGACAACAACAATGCCAAGCAACCAGAGCTTCCAGGGACTAAGCCACTACCCAAAGACTATACATGGACTGACCCTGGGCTCCAACCTCATAGGTAGCAATGAATAGCCTAGTAAGATCACCAGTGGAAGGGGAAGCCCTTGGTCCTGCCAAGACTGAACCCCCAGTGAACACGATTGTTGGATGGGGAGGGGAACATCCATATAGAAGGGGTGGGGGAGGGGTTAGGGGGATGTTGGCCTGGAAACCGGGAAAATGTAAATAAGAAATACTCAAGTTAATAAAGAAAAAAAAAAAGACTGCTTACTGATGTAAGACAGCGTCTTTCCATTGTCTTTCCCTCATAAAAAATGTTAATTTCACCACAATTGAACTGTGATGAAACTTTCTTTTACATTTTTCACAAATACAAATTTATTCAAACTATGGGAATAAAATCTAGTTTGAAATATTGTGAAAAAAAAAGAACATGAACAATTCCTAGAGAACAGCATTTCTTGCTAAGTACATTCTCCTTGCTGTAACAGCAACAACAAAGCCCTAACTCTTCAGACAGATCTATGGAGCTATGAAATGTACGTACTGGATTCCAACTCTGGGTAACATTTGAAAAGAAGAGCTGGAGTTTTGATTTTCTCCTCCATGGGCAGCTTTCCCTAAAGCATCCTTAGAAGGAAAGGCTGGCTATACTTAGGAAATTAGACAACCAGGGACAATGGTAGGGTCCTAATGGTTTGTTCATTAAGACAGGATGAGACGTCTTTGTGCCGTGCTTCTCTCAGGATGGATCTTGGTTGATGGGGGCGGGTGGGTTCTCAATGGAGACTCAGTAACTGCAGATTGCATTCTCAAAATAGACTGTCAGTTTAAATATAAATAGATACCCAAAACAAACTGGATGAGAAAGAAAACAGACTGGAGATCTCATTGATGTCTTCACAGACTCCACTGAAGCTGCGGGAGACAATGCAGACTCATGGCTTCTCTGGGGTGTGTCATAGAAGGGGGAACAAAATATCCACAGGATAAAATATGGAGACAAAGTGTGGAGCAGAGACTGAAGGAAAGGCCATCCAGATTATCCAATTAAAAATCCAATTTAAAAAACTAATATCCAATTAAAATAAGAAACCAATAACTAGGATTTTCTTTGGGTACTTTGAAGGCACATAGTACATAACTAGGCAATGGGAGATAAAAGTTATTTGTTAGTCTAGTTATTTACTTTAGTTGTTCTGAGCTTTAAACTCAGGACCTTGTACACGCTAGGAAAAAGCTTCACCTGTGAAATATAACTATGGTCCAAATTACACATATTGTACATTTCTCTCTCTTCTCTCTCTATCTCTACTTTTAAATTATAACACTGTAAGTTGAGTCCAAAATCTTGTGCATGTCAAACATACAATCAACTATGTAGCAAATTCATAGTCCTAAATCATGCAAAAAGATCTACTGGCCAGGTAGATGCCAATCAGGGAAGCAGCAGGACAGTTTACATTTATAGTTCCATACCCATTTAGAGTCTCCAGGCACTATGTTGTTCCTGATTGGACATTATTTAAATTTGGCTCTTTGATACTCCTAGAAATATACTCTACTCTTTAATGCCCTGGAACTAATCAGTTCCTAGAACAGATTCTCTGGTCTACAGCTAACAATCCTGGTTTATATAGAAATTTCTATCAGAAATTCTTGCCAAAACATGAACTCTTTGAGAAATAACATTAGAATGTAACATTGATTAACTGAATGCTTATTTAGACAGCAAAAATTCCTCAAAGCTGGGAAATTCAGAATCAGGGTGCCCTCAGATTCAGTGACTCACGAAGACTCTCCTCCAGCATACAATGGTAGTAGTTCTCTATTCTTGCATGATAGATAAAAGAACTTCCAGATCGTCTTCCTGTCCTCACAAGGTTTCTAATCACTCATGGAACTCCTCTCAGGACTTCTAAACATAATCAGGTATTGCCCCAAACCCACCTCCAGACAACTATCTCAATGAACATGAAAAAGACAATGATCATATGGGGAATGGAATAGTTATTTCTACTCAAAAACTATAACCAAAAATAGTAAAAATAGTTGAAAAAGTTCAAATTCTACTTTAATGACCACATAGAAGTCTCAAACAACTAAATGAATAAAGAAAATCAGTGTAAAACAATAAAGTCGGTCATGTAGATGAGAAAGTGAGCAAAATAAACTAGAAATTCAAAAACATAGGAGAATAACGAATGGGGTTCTAAAAGATGAGTGAAATAGAAATGCTAGAAGTCAGAGGCATCATTCAAATAAAATTAAGCATTATCAACAGACTAAAATGAAGCACAGAACAGAACCTCGGGCAATGGAGGCAATGGAGAGCCATAAAATATGAAATAAAATGAGAAGAACATGCAAGGACTCCGGGATATGATGAAGAAAAAAGCCTACAATGCACAGGGTGGAGACAATTGAGATCAAAACCAAAGTTACAGAAAAGCTATTCCATAGAATAATAGCAGAACCTTTACCAAGTCTAAGGGAAGATATAGCCATGTAAGTAGAAAAGACATTCATGTCCCCAAAGAGACAAGACCTGGATGTCTCTATGATACACCATCATCAAAATATTAAAACTACAGAATAACAGCAACAAGAACAACAACAACAAACCATTTTAAAAGCTATAAGAGAAAAACTGTCAATGTATGTGTATGGAAAACTCATCAGAATAACATTAAAACTTTCACCTAGAACCATGAAATAAGAAGCACACATAGTGGTATATTTCACGCCCTTTCAGTATATAACTGCCAACCAAGATAACTATATCCAGTGGAGATAGTTTTTAACTGATAAAGAAGTAATGAGCTTCAAGATAAATACAAATATTTCATGTCTGCTAAGCCTTGTTACAGAAAGCACATAAAGGAATTCTGCATGCAAAGGCAAAGACAGTCACAACATAAGAAAATGGAAAAGAATAAATCTCATTAAAGGAATAGATAACTAATGAAAACTTAAGAAATAATCAAAAATACCCAACTCAGTTTAAAAAATGTAAGACCAATAAAAGAAAAAGAGCAAACATTTAAATCACGAAAAGTTAATCAATAAAATTACAAGAATCATCAAATATTTCTTTAAAATATTATTACGTATGGGTGACCCCATACAAAGACCAGCAGTCTCAACTAACCTGGACCCTTGAGATCTCTCAGATTTGAGCCATCAACCAGGCTGCATACAGTGGCTGTTCCAGGGTCTTGACACATATATAGCAAAGGACTGCTTGGTCTGGCCTCAGTGGGAGAAGACACACCTAACCCTCAAGAGACTTGAGGCCTCAGGGAGTGGGGTGGCCTGTTGGGGATGGGCATTCCCTTGGAGACATTGGGGAGGAGGAATGGAATGAGGAACTATGGGAGGGCAGACCAAGAGGGGACAATGACTGGATTGTAAGAGGGGGGAGAGGGGGGGAGAGAGAGGGATCCAGGGAGGGAGGGGAGAGAGAGAGAGAGAGAGAGAGAGAGAGAGAGAGAGAGAGAGAGAGAAGAAGAGGGAGAGGAGGAGGAGGAGGAGGAGAGAAAGAGAAGAGAAGAGAAGAGAAGAGAAGAGAAGAGAAGAGAAGAGAAGAGAGAAGAAGAGAAGAGAAGAGAAGAGAAGAGAAGAGAAGAGAAGAGGCAAGGTGAGACCAGACAAGAAGAGAAGAGAGTGCTGAGTATAATGTGAGGGGAAAAGCCTTACACAGGCTGAATGTCAGAGGATAGAATATCAAACAAATCGAGTCGGGAACAGGCAACTATTACACTCAGTAGAGTAGACATCAAACCAAAGTCACTACACCTTAATGAAGGGGGCACTCTATCAACAACTGTAAACATATATATTTGTAACAAATGTTGGTACACCTAATTTCATTAAACAACAGTACTGTACATAATGATAAGCACAGATACAGTAACAGTGGGTGATTTTCATTCTCCATTCTCATCAATAGATACTAAAGACAAATATAGAGATAATCCCACCGCTGTTAGCTGGAGGATTTCACCAATCTGCACATATATGTTCTCATATATTTTTATTTATTTACTTTACAATCTGATCATACCCCTTCTCTCTCCTCCCAGTCCCCTGACACACATACCCCTTCCTCTTCTCTTCCCAGAAAGGAGAGGCAACCCCTGAGTACCAACCCACCCTGGCACATTAAGTAACTCCGGAACTAGGCATATTTTCTCCCTCTGAGGCCAGACAAAGCAATTCAGTTAGGGAAAACAGGATCTACAGGCTGGCAACAGAGTTAGGTATAGCCTTAGCTCCAGTCTTTGGGGAACCAAAATGAAGACCAAACTGCGCATCTGCTATATATGTGCCAGGGGTGGGGTGACAGGGGTGGGTCTGTCTAACCTGTGTTTGCTTTTTGGTTGTTGGGGACTCTGGGAGTCCCCAAGGATCCAGGTTAGTTGATTCATCTGGTTTTCTTGTGGAGTCCCTATCCCCTCCAGGTGCCTCAATCCTTCCCCCAACTCTCTACAAGACTCTCCCCACCCATGTTCCATCTAATGTTTGGCTGCAGATGTCTGCATCTCTTTCAGTCAGCTGCTAGCTGGAGTTGCTTAGAGATAGCTATGCTAGCCTCCTGACTGCAAGCATAACAGAGTATCATTAATAGTGTCAGTTCTTGCCCATGGGTTGGTTCTCAAGTTGGGCCATTCCCTATTGGTTGACCATTCTCTCAATGTCTGCCCCATCTTTGTCCCTGCACATCTTGTAGGCAGAACAAATTTTGGGTGGAAGATTTTGTGGGTGAGTTGTTTTTCTAATCCATCCACTGGTAGTCCTGCCTGGCTAGAGGCGGTGGCTAGATGTCCTGCATTCCATACCTCCAATTAGGAATTGGACCACTAAGCCATCAGCTACTCCATACAAGCCTACTGCCCAGTAGAAGACTGAATAGTGTGCTATGCCCCTGCCTGCAGGTACAGACCCCTATCCCAGTCACAGTCAGTCTATACACCTCCTACTGCGTATGGACTACAAGTCCTGCTCACCGTCCCAAGGTAGCATCACCTACATAAGCTATACCCTACTCCTACCACCTAAGAATTACCTGTGGAATCAAGTAAGCCTTCCACAGATTTCTGAGGAATCACCAGTGAAAACCATCTAACTCCAAAGAAGATTTGCTCCTTGGCTCAGCACCTGCCCCTGGTCCTAGCTGAACTTGAATAACATTGGGAATCCCCTTGCACTAAAAAATTGAATAATGAGCTCCGAGCAGCATTCAAATGGTATATAGTTTGTTGAGTCGAAATAATAACAAGCAGACAGACATTCAAACACCCACACATAGAAGACGAGAGCAGATATCCATACCAAGAAACACTTTCAATTACCTAATTTCAGATGCCTAGGTCACATAAGAAAAACACAAACAACATGAAGAACTAAAACAATATGCCTTCTCACACAGTAAAAGTTCCCTAAGAAAAGCAACTTAGATGGCCCACAAATATGTGTGTGTATGTAATATATTATACATAAATGCATATATATATATGATATATGAAAAGTCAACACAAAGATGATAAGAATAGAGACCAAAATGAAGACTGTAAAACACAAACAGTTGAATTAAATAAGGAAAACTATTTAATGTTTGAAAATAGAATGTAATAAAAAAGATAGGACCTTTAAAGAAAAGCCATGCTCAACTAAAAATTAAAATGAAAATATCAGTAAGCCAAAGAAAATGGTCAATGGAAAACCTCAAGTTGAAGAAAGAACTTAAGGGTGTAAAGACAAATGAGAAGAATTGAATCACTCAGTTCCAGAAAATACTAACTCTAAATACTAAATTAAACCAACGAACAGAACATTCAGGAACTCTGGGGCACTTAAACAATATGTAAATCACAGGTATAGAAGAAAGAGAAGATACCAAGGAACATGTCTAAATTCTTTTTCCAAAGCCAGTATTATCCTGGTTTAAAAAAATATCAAAGACCTAACCCCAAACCCTCTAAAAAATTATATACCAGTGAATAAAGATGTAAAATGTCTCAATAAAATACTTGTAAACTAATTCAAGAAGATTATATACTGTGATCAAATTTGCTCTATCCCAGAGGTGCAAGGATGGTTTAACATGTGTAAGATATAACCAACCACATAAACAGACACAAGGACAAAAACCTCATGATCATCTCATTAGATGAATAAAACAGGACTTTGACAAAATCCAATATCCCTTAAAGATAACAGTTCTCAAGAATCTAGAAATCTGGAGATTTATCTCAGCATAAAATAAGCAATGCACACTACATCCACAGGCAACATTATGAAGCACTTCCGTTAAAATCAGCGACAAGATGCCCACTATTTCCATTCCTGTTCCTTATAATTCTTATATATTCCTCTATGTTCCTCTATATTCTAGCACAATAAAAAGGTGAAGCGGAACAAGGGAGTACAAATAGAAAAATAGAAGCATCCTTGTTTGCAGATGAAAAGTGAAATACACACACACACACACACACACACACACACACACACACACACATCAACACCCCGCCAGAAAATGCCAATACTTGACAACTACATTGAGTGAATGATGGAATGATCCCTTTCACAATAGGCTTGAAGAAATAATATATCTTGGAATGAATACAATCATGGAACTGGAAGACTTAAACAACAACAAAAAAAAAAGCAATAGAGAAAGAAGAAGAACTACTGGAGACATCACCTTCCAGATTTCAAGTTATACTACAGAACTTAGGTAATAACAACAACAACATTTTTTTCTTTATTTACATTTCAAATGTTATCCCCTTTCCGTTTGTTTCCCCTCCTGAAACACCTTATCCCATCTCCCCTCCCCCTGCTTCGATAAGGGTGCTCCCCCACCCATTCACCTGCTCCCTCCCACCTACCCGCCCTGGCATTCCCCTACACTGAGGCATCCAGCCTTCAGAGGGCCAAGGTCCTCTCTTCCCCTTGATACCTGACAAGGTCATCATCTTCTGCTACATATGCGGCTGGATATAAGGGTCCCTCCATGTGTACTCTTTGGTTGGTGGTTTAGTCCCTGGGAGCTCTGGGGGTCTGATTGGTTGATATTGTTGTTCTTCCTGTGGGGTTGCAAACCCCTTCAGCTCCTTCAGTTCTTTCACTAACTCCTCCACTGGGGACCCTGTTCTCAGTTTAATGGTTGGCTGCAAGTATCTGCCTCTGTATTTGTCAGGCTCTAGCAGAGCCTCTCAGGAGACAGCTATATCATGTACCTGTCAGCAAGCATCCACAATAGTGTCTGGGTTTGGTGTCTGTATGTGGGATGGATCCCTAGGGGAGGCAGTCTCTGGATGGCCTTTCCTTCAGTCTCTGCTCCACACTTTGGCTCCATATTTCCTCCTGTGAATGTCCCCCCTCCTTCTAAAAAGGAGTGAAGCATCCACACTTTGGTCTTTCTTCTTGAGCTTCTAGTGGTCTGTAAATTGTATCTTGGGTATTCCGAGCTTTTGGGGCAATAGCCACTTATCAGTGAGCGCATACCATGATCCAGTATGGTACAACCATTTAAATGGACACAGAAATCAATGGAATAGAATTGAGGACCCACATGTAAACCCACACTTACAGCCAGCTGATTTTTTGACAAAGAGACAAAAAATACATATGCACAAAAGACAGTAGTATATTTGGCAAATGGTGCCAGTCAAACTGCATACTTGTATTAGAAGAATGATATTAGATCTTTATCTCTTGCCCAGTACAATGGATCAAGTACCTTAACATAAGACTTAATACCTTCAATCCGACTGTGGAGGAAAAACTTAGAGGTACAGGAAAGAAATTTCTGAACAGGACCTTAGTTGGCAAGGCATCAGAACAACTGATAAATGGGACCTCATGAAACTTAAAAGCTTCTGAGTAGCAAACACCATCATTTGAGTGAAGGGACGACCTATGTTATGGAGAATAAAAACCTATTCACCAGCTATACATATGACAGAGGGTTAGTTATTATCTAAAATGTACAAAGAGAACAAACAGCTAACCATCAAGAAAACAAAAGACTCAATGAAAAATTAGGACACGGAACTAAACAGAGAGTTCTCAAAAGAAGAAATAGAAATACCAGAGAATCTTTCCTAATGTTCAACAGTCTTAGCCCTGAAGAAAATGCAAATTAAAAGTATTTGGGGCTTGATCTTATCAAGGGCAAAATGGATAAAAATAAAAATAAGAAGACAACAAATGCTGATTAGATAGGGGGAAAGAATATTTATTTACTGATGCTAGGGATTAAACTGGTGAATATGCTATGGAAATCACTGTGGAATTCCTTTAAAACTTAGAAATAGATCTACCATATGATCCAGTATACCTCTCTTGAACATGTAACCAAAGGATTCTATATCAGATTACTTGTCCACTGCAGCTCTGTTCTCAATATCCAGGAAATGGAAACATCCCAGACGTCCATCAACTGATATATGAATAATAAAAAGGTGGTAAATTTACATGATAGATTATTGTCAGCTGTTTAAAAAGTGAAATCTTCGGGCAAATGGATGCAGTCAACATTATCGTTCTGAGTAAGGTGACCCAGACCCAGAAAGACAAACATTGCATATTCTTTCTTATAGATGGATATGAGTGTTGTATTTTTTAACCATGTGTTTACATTAGAATATCCATAAAGCCTTGGTAAGAGGCCATAGTAGGGGGATTTTAAGAGGCTGTGGGGAATAAAATGAAGGTAGTATAAAGGTAGAATGGGGAACAGTGAACCAAGAAGCATTTAGTGGTATGGGATGGAAGGGCAGGAGGGGAAGAGATTGGAGAGGAATAATTAACACTGAAAACCTTTGAAAATTTCTCATGTATACCTACTCCTATAGAAGCTTCCCAAAATACACACACACACACACACACACACACACACACACATATATATATATATATATATATATATAGAGAGAGAGAGAGAGAGAGAGAGAGAGAGAGAGATCATTCAAATGGAGTGAACTATAACAGATTGACAATGACCCTAAATATCATCAACTAAAGAAATCCCAGTACTAGGAATGGTGTACTTCTTTTGGATTTGTTAGCCAGTGAGATCCCAAAACTCTTACCCTAAACATTACAGTCTACTGCCGTTGCTCTTAATTAACCTCCAGAACTTGCGAGTAGGACCCTATTCATGAAGATGCTATACACCTGGCGCTTCAAATATGGAGAAATCAAGCTGGTACTCAACCAAAAGTTTCACCCCTATTGGTTAGTTTTCTTGGAAGAAGACATTATGCATGCTATCAGAACAGAAAATAACTATTCATCATAACCAGCCGGGTACATTCTAGCTACAATATCTGGACTGACAAGATGATCCCAATGGTGTGATAATGGCATGAATGTCATAAGAGTAACCAGCTATTCTCTAATTGGATTTAAGGCTTGATCCACAAGTTGAAACCCATATCTAGCACTATTACTGGGGCAAAGAAACTGTATAGACAGATGATAAGCCTCAGGGAAGAATCTGCTACTAATATTTCGCTAAATGGTAAGAACATTAAATCAATCCTAATGATTTATTGATATACCTATAGATTAATGCAGTACTCAACATTCATTTGTAAAAAGCTGTTTTGTGGTAGATGATGATTAACACAGAGACCTACAATAGATAAAGGTGAAACAGATACATACTGTGAAGCTCTTAACTCTTATTGGGATCTCTATATCAAACCATCTCCTTCTAAGTTTCAGGGATCATTGAGTAAGTAGGAGCAAGAGAGACTGTAAGGGCCAGTGTCAGATTAATATGTAGAAAGAGTGTTCTCCAGACACAAAAGGGCAGCGAAGCATGGAAACTCACAGTGTTTTAGCAGCATACACAAGACCTGTACAAATTCAAACAAAATTCCTTTATAGATAGAGAAAATGATGATGACATCATACCCCTCGGTGGGAAGCTATTGGTAATTAATAGCTGCTAGGAGAGGGAGAGTCAGTTTTCTTCAATGGCGTGTTCTCCAGTAGGTTGGTCACACTACAGTGGATGGTCCCACACCTAGAAATAAAAAATATAGGGGCAACACAAACTGGATTTGATGGGCTATTTTTTTAAGGATATGAATTTGTGTATGGGAAAGTGGATCGAATCTGGGAGGACTTAGAGAATAGAGTGGTGGTGAATGTAATCAAAATACACTGTATAAAATCCTCAAAGAATTAATACAAAGATATAGATGTAATGAAACAAAGTATTTGTGATCTACTTGGTAGAAAAAGTATGCTAGTCGCAGTATTTTTAAAATTGAGGAAATGTGCTATACACATTCAGTTCAGCAAAGGCTATGCTGATTTTCATGGAGCTTCTGAGAGCACAAGCTTCAGAAATTCCAATAAGTTAATGCATGGGATTCAGAGGTAAGAACTAGACAAGCATCTGGGTCGTGAATTGTAACAAGGTTATATTTTACTCTGGGGCCAATATCCTCTTGTAAGTAAATATATACCATATTTGTCTTTCTGGGTCTGGACTACCTCACTTAAGATGATCTTTTCTGTTCCATTCATTTGCCCAAAATTTTCATGATACCTTTTTTATAACAAAATATACTCCATTGTGCAAATGTATCACTTTTTATTTATCCATTCTTTGGTTGAGAGACATCTAGGCTATTTCTAGTTTCTTGCCATTGTGAATAAAGCTACTATTAACATAGTTGAACAAGTAAGTGTCCTTGTGGTATGGTGAAGCATCCTTTGAGTATATGACCATGAGTGGTATAGCTGAGTATTGAGGTAGATCTGTTCAAATTTACTGAAAAACCCACAAATTGATTTCCAAAGTGACTGTACAAGTTTGCACTCCCACCAGCACCAGAGGAGTGCTCCCCCTTGCTATACATCCTTGCCAGCATGTGCTATCCCTTGAGTTTTTTTATCTTAGCCACTCTGATGGGTATAAGATAGAATCTCATTGTTGTTTTGATTTGCATTTCCCTGATGGCTAAGGACATTGAACATTTCTTTAGCTGCTTCTCAGCCATTAGAGATTCCTCTTTAGAGAATTTTCTGTTTAATCGGTATCCCATTTTTTAATTGAGTTATTTGGTTTGCTGATGTCTAGTTTCTTGAATTCTTTATATATTTTGGATACCAGCCCTCTGTCACATGTGGAGTTGGTGAAAATCTTTTTCCCTTCTGTAGGCTGACATTTTGGTCCATTTGATGGTGTCCTTTGCCTTACAGAAGCTTTTTGGGCCCCATTTATTATTGATCTTAGGACCTGAGCCACTGGTGTTCTGTTCAGGAAGTTGTCTCCTGTGCCATTGCTTTCAAGGCTATCTCCCATGTTCATTTCTGTCAGGTCCAGTATAACCAGTTTTACATCCAGGTCTTTGAGTCACTTGGATTTGATTTTATGCAGAGCGATAGATATGAACCTATTTGTATTCTTCTACATACACACAGACAAATCCACAGACCCAAAGATGCTACATAACAAAGAGGGCTCAAGGTGAGGGATGCATGAACCTCATTGAGAAGGGGAAATAGAGTAGACATTGTGGATGGTTGGGAAGAGGGAACTATATAGGGTGGCAGTGGAGATGGGAACAGGAGGGATCAGGGAAGGGGGAGGATAGAAGAAGAGAATGGAAAAGACTACTAGACTGTGTTGAACATCTCGGAGTTAAACCAGAAACCTAGGACAATGGAAACTCCAAGGAATCTATGAGGGTGACCTAGCAATGGGAGTTATGAAGCCTGAACCAGCCATCTCCTGTAACCAGGCAAGACTTTGAATGGAGAGATTGGGATATAAATATAGCCACAAAACATTAGGCCTATGGTTTGTCCTGCTTACAAGGTGCGCAGGAGCAAAGATGGACCAGAAGTTGAGCAAATGGCCAACCATTGACTGGTCCAGCTTGACAGCATGCCATCAGAGGGAGCCCACCACTGACAAGTATTCTGTTATACTTGCAGACATGAGCCTACCATAACTGTCATCAAAGAACCTTCACCCAGCAACTGATGAAAACAGATGCAGAGACCCACAGCCAAACATTAGGCAGAGCTTCGGGAGTCCTGAAAAAGAGTGGGAAAAAGGATTGTAGGACCCAGAGGGGTCAAGGATACCACAAGAAAACCTACAAAATTAACTAGCCTGGTCCCATACATAGGGATCTACAGAAACTGACCCCCCCCCAACCAGGAAGTAAGCATGGGACTGACCTAGGCCCCACACACATATGTAACAGTTGTGCGGCTTGATTGTCATATGGGACTTCTAACAGCAGGAGCAGGGGCTGTCTCTGACTTTGTTGCCTGTCTCTGGAACCCCTTCCTCTAACTGGCTGCCTGGTCTAACCTCAATAGGAGACGTTGTGCCTAGTCTTACTGCAACTTGATATGCCATGGCTGGTTGGTATCCATGGAAGTGTGGATGGGAGTGTGGAGTGGGAGCTAGGGCAAGGACTTGCAGCAGGGGTCTCTGGTCAGGATGTAAAGTAAATAAATTAATTTTGAAAAATAGAAAAGGAAGAGAATGAAACAAGCAAGTGGAACTTGTTGAAGGCTGGCCCTGCAGATAGCCATGTACACTTTGTGCTGAGGATTCATTTTGTGGTATGCATTATTGCTTGGTTGTATCACTGTGCAGACGTGCAGTCTACTCACACAAACTGAAGTTTAAGTAGGAGAACATTTCCTCTGTACTAAGTCGAGCTTCATGGAGTTGGTTTTGAGATTATGGGGATGGGGAGAGCAGGGAGGATATAAAGACCATAAGAGCCAGAGGCATGAGTATATGCAAAGAGTGTTCCCTAAGCACAATGGGGCAGTTGAACATATAGCACAAGAATTACAGTGATGTGTACCAACGTCATGCAGGGCTCTATACAGCTGGGAACATGAAGCCTGAAGCTTGATCTATTGTGAGAAGAAACCACCTACCTGTGTTGTGAGCCTGATCTGCTTAGATGGGAATGCCATTAGCTAGGAATGATTATATTTTAAGGCCATAAATTTTTGTTGTAGGCTTGTTTTACACATGTACCAACACACACACACACACACACACACACACACACACACACACACACACATTTACATCTACTCACTGTTTAGCATTACCACAATGCATACAGCAGGATGTAATAATGTGTGCAAGGTCCATTGCCACAGCTTGTGTCCCAAATCCAATCTAGCACAGACTCTGTAATTTAGAGGTCACAGGAGAACAGGAAAGAGAACATATTTTATGCTAGTGATGGAGACTCTGGGGAAGATGTTTTAAGGCAGGCATGTGCTGGTTTTTTCCAAGTCTGTAAAATGCCCCACTCATGGGTTTAAAGTTGCAGACCTCATTTGTCAGGAGGATGCAGTCTAGACTCGACCCACAAAATGATAGTATAGTAACTAAAGTCTCAGTGGGAGATTGCTTCTGAGTTTAACAATAGCTAAATAATTAACAAGAGGTGATGACAACTGTAGAAAAGTCCAAGTTATACTCCTTTATCCTCTGTTCTGGTGATGATATGTTTGTTATGAGTAAAGCTTTATTAGAACTCTCTCTCTCCTCTCTCTCTCTCTCTCTCTCTCTCTCTCTCTCTCTCTCCATCTCTCTCTCTATCTATCTATCTATCTCCATCTCTCTCTGTCTCTCTCTCTCTGACTCTGTCTCTCTCTCTGCCTCTCTCTGTCTCTCTCTCTCTCATCTCCTCTGTCTCTCTATCTGTCTGTCTCTCTGTCTCTGTCCCTGTCTCTGTCCCTCCTCTCTCTCTCTCTCTCTCTCTCTCTCTCTCTCTCTCTCATATAGTCTGTATGTTATAAATAAGGCTTTATTGAAATACATACCATGGGGGCTGGAGAAGTGGCACCAAAAGAAAAAAAAACCTGTTAAACTACTGACTTAAACTCTATTTTAGATCAAATGTATTTAACAGCTATCTATATTCCACTCAAAGGGTACAGGATATGCATTCTAGTCAGCAGCCCAAGGAAATTTCTCAAAATGAATCATAAAGTCAAGTCTTAGAAAATACAAATGAATTAAAATAATTTAAATATCTTACCCTATCATAATAAATAAGACCAAAACTTCTAATAAGAAAAAACACAGAGGACTGGAGAGATGGCTCAGTGTTTAAGAGCACCGACTGCTCTTCCAGAGGTCCTGAGTTCAAATCCCAGCAACCACATGGTGGCTCACAACCATCTATAATGGGATCTGATGCCCTCTTCTGGTGTGTCTGAAGACAGCTACAGTGTACTCATATACAAAATAAATAAATTTAACAAAAACAGAAAATAACAAACTTGTGGTGAATGTTCAGTAGATTATTGAAGAATCAGAGAAGGATAGATAGATAGATAGATAGATAGATAGATAGATAGATAGATAGATAGATAGATAGATAGATGTGTGTTGTGTGGTGTGTGTGTGTGTGTGTGTATTCAGTCAAATTAAAATGAAAATGCAACTTATCAGGTCATTTGGGATATAAGTAAGGTCGCTCTAAAAGAGAAGTTTGCAGCTCTAAGTGTCAGTATAAAAAACATAAGCAAAACCTCAAATAAATGACAAAGTACATCAGGGTCTTTGAATCATGTGAAAAAGCCAAACCTAAAGCCACTAGATGGAAATAAATAACAAAGAGCAGGGCAGACGTTCATGAAATGGAATTTAAAGGACAATATAAATAATGAATGGGATAACTACAAATTATATGAAATAAATATAAATATAAAATGTATCTTAAAAGATAAACCTAAAATATAGAATTATATAACCACACCAAATTGACAAATCCTTAGCCACACCAACTCAAGAGAAAAGAACCAAATGAGTAAAAGTAAAGACGAAGTGGGGACATCACAACAACCAATACAATTCAGAGAATCGTTGGAGACTCGTTGAAAGCCCATGCCCCATCAAATAGAACAGTCTAAAAGAAATGGATAAATTTTTAGATACACATGGCCTAGCAAACTTAAAATTAAAACAAGAGGCTGTAAGCAATCTTAACAAGGCTATAGTAAGTGATGGTAGTGAAGCAATAACAAAAAGTCTCCCAATAGCAAAAATCCCAGGAGATAACTATATCAGGCTCCTGTCAGCAAGCACTTCTTGACATCTGCAATAGTGTCTGGGTTTGGTGTCTGGGGTGGATCCCCAGGTGGGCCAGTCTCTGGATGGCCTTTCCTTCAGTCTCTCTCCACTCTTTATCTCCATATTTCCTCCTGTGAGTATTTTGTTCCCCCTTCAAAGTGTGAAGCATCCACACTTTGGTCTTCCTTCTTTTTGAGCTTCATGTCATCTGTGAATTGTATCGTGGGTATTCCGAGCTTTTGGTCTAACATCCATACCATGTGTGTTCTTTTGTGATTGGGTTACCTGACTCAGGATGGTATTTTCTAGTTCTATCCATTTGCCTAAGAATTTCATGAAGTCATTGTTTTTAATAGCTGAGTTACTAATCATTGTGTAAATGTACAATTTCTGTATCCATTCCTCTGTTGAAAGACATCTGGGTTCTTCCCAGCTTCTGGCTATTATAAATAAGGCTGCTATGAATATAATGGAATATGTGTCCTTATTATATGTTGGAGAATCTTTTGTGTGTATGCCCAGGAGTGGTATAGCTGGGTCCTCAGGTAGTACTATGTCCAATTTTCTGAGGAACCTCCAGACTGATTTCCAGAGTGGTTGTACCAGCTTGCAATCCCACCAACAGTAGAGAAGTGTTCTGCTTTCTCCACATCCTTGCTAGCATCTGCTGTCGTATGAGTTTTTGATCTAGAGCCTGACAAATACAGAGGCAGGTGATCACAGACAACTATTGGACTGAGAACAGGGTCCCCAATGGAGGAGTAAGAGAAAGGACTAAAGGAGCTGAAGGGGTTTGTAACCCCATAGGAAGAACAACAATATCAACCAACCAGAACTCCCAGAGCTCCCAGGGACTATACTGCCAGCCAAAGAGTACACATGGAGTGACCCATAGCCCCAGCCGCATATGTAACAGAGGATGGCCTTCTCTAGCATCAATGGGAGGAGAGGCTCTTGGTCCTGTGATGGCTCAATGCCCCAATGTAGAAGATTACCAGGGCAAGGAGGTGGTTGGGAGTGGGTGGTTGGGTGGGGGAGCACCCTCATAGAAGCAGAGGAAGGGAGATGGAATAGGAGGGTTCTGGAGGAGAAAGGGGATAACATTTGAAATGTAAATAAAATATCCAATGAAAGAAAAATAAATAAATAAAAAAGAAAGCAAAGCATAGATAAGAAAAAAAAATCTCAAGACCAGATGGATTCACTGCTGAATCCTATCAGACATTTAAAGCTGAACTAATGATGATGCTTCTCAATTTGTCCCATGAAACAGAAAGAAAAGGAACACTGTGAACACTTCTCTGAGTCCAGTGCTTCACACACACACTCACACACACACACACACACACACACACACACACACACACACGCACAATTGTAGGCTAATTTCTGTAATTAATATGAATGTAAATATTCTCAATAAAATAGTTGTAAATTTAACAACAAACGTCAAAATTAGATGTTATAACCAATTTAGCTCCATTTCAGGGGTACAAAGATTATTTTTAAAAAATTATCTAAAACAAAAAATAAAAAATTGTGTTTTATCACATAAATGGACTCAAGTACAAAAATGTTATTATCAGCTGTCTAGATGAAGAACAGGGGTTTGTGAAAAATTAAAATCCCCTCATTACAAAAGCCGTGAAGAAACCAGAAGAGATAAAACATATTTCAACATAATAAAAGCTGTGTGCTTAGTCAACATCATATCAAGGGGAAAAGCTGAGATCGTTTCTTCTAAAATCAAGAATGAGACAAGGGCGTACACTCCCCTGTTATTCGGTGAAACAGTAGCATCCAGGGGCTAAAGAGTAAAGGATGCTGGATGATCAAATAACATAAAGTTTCAATAATGTGCAATGAATGAACTTCAGAGAGACAGCACGCAACCTAATGACTTTAGTTAACCTCATGGGAGTTGTCAACTGGCCTGGATCTGAAACCAACTAAAATACACGCAGCTGGGCGTTCCCATGAGGAACTTTCTTGATCTAATTATTTGAAGGAGTAGGACATCTACTAAATTCGATTTTAAAAAACATAGAAGAGGGAAACTACTTTATGCCTGCTTGCCTTCACTCTTGCTGCCCCTGACTCGTTCCTTCACTGATACTAGAAACAGGTTTGACTGGCCTGGCCGGCTCCCAACATAGAATGAAGACAAGCAACTCTCCAGGGACCCTCCAGGCGTTCAGTGCCAGATTGGAGCTACCTAATGGACTAAGCAACTGTGGGGTTCTTAGCCTCTCTAGTGTGGAGCAGCCATATCATATCATGTAAACTAATGTAGTCTAATAAAACCTGTGTGTGTGTGTGTGTGTGTGTGTGTGTGTGTGTGTGTGTGTGTTTGTAATTGTATTAGTGTTGTTCCTCTAGAGGACCCTGATGAATACAGTAACTGTGCCTTAAATGTTCTCACCACACCAAGAAAACAAAAAAACAGTGAAAATATTATCTTACCTGTAGCTATTAGATCACTAAATGTATATACACACACACACACACACACACACACACACACACACACACACACATCAGGATGTCTGTTTTTATGCCATTTTATACCTCAGTGGAGCAAGGAAAAATGGGAAAGATGGGAGGAAAAAGAAAAGGGATGGAGAGAAGGAGATTAAGAACTTGGAGGAGTCTTAGATCTTTGACCCAACCACATAAATAGAGCAATAGAGCACCATGACTTTTCTATGTAAGCGTAAGCGCTATTTCTTTTTTCTTTTTTTTTTTTTCTTTTTTTTTCTGAGTATTTCCTTTAATTCTTTTTCTTGGGTCCTGTTCAAAATGTTAGGGCTTTTTTTTTTCCATCTCTATTAACTTGGGTATTTCTTATTTACATTTCAATTGTTATTCCCTTTCCCCCTTTCCCGGTTTCCGGGCCAACATCCCCCTAGCCCCTCCCCCTCCCCTTCTCTATGGGTGTTCCCCTCCCCATCCTCCCCCCCATTACCCCCCTCCCCCCAACAATCATGTTCACTGGGGGTTCAGTCTTGGCAGGACCAAGGGCTTCCCCTTCCACTGGTGCTCTTACTAGGTGAAGCACCTTACTAGCGCTATTTCTTGTAGCTGCTAGGCAGGCATCCCTCCACAGACTTTGCAAGGTCTGCTCATAAGGCTTTCTAAAATACAATGGAAGTTAAATACCAGTCTCACAGAAGAGTTTTGTGAGAGAGTTGGGGTTATGGATTTGGAAAGAGTTGCGCCTCATGAATGAGAAAGAATAGGTAAATTTGTAGAATTCAGAAAAATTCAAGTAACTGATTCTCTCAAACTTCAGTGAGCCTCCTTTATTAGCAAGAGTAATATTTGCCACCCTCTTTGAGAAAACATCAACTGTCTAACTTGAAAACCTTGTACTGTTACTTTAAGAGTTGTCACTTCTTAGTCTTTATCCATCATTCCTTTACTGCCTACAAACCTACAACAAAAATCAGATCCCTGCCTATTTCCAAAGGTCTGTTCCAGACCGAGGAGGAAAGAGCTGACACGACAACAGAACTGCAAGATTGTATAAATTTATACCACGTATCCTCAGGGGTATGTGAGGAAGTGGATTCGGATGATATAAACAGCCTTGAGGGGAGAAGTGATTTATGGGGCTGGTATTTTTATATGAGTGCACTTAACAGATTTTGGACTCACTGTGCTGTCTGAGTCATTACCAATGGATCTGACTGTTCAACTAATTAACAAAACTCACTCTTAATTGGACTGAACTGAAGTTGGTGGTAAAAGTTTCTGGATAAAATGTAGATGAGGGAATGTAAATGTATGCAGGAATGTTTAAATGGACTTACTGGTGACCTCTTACCAATGAGAAAGTATCAGGGTTGTTTTAAAGGGCTCTAGTGTCTGTGTTTTGTGGGCTAGAAATGCAGGTGGAAAGAACAGTTGTGAAAATATTTTCTCACTTCAATAGCAACCATGAGATCTCGAGTAGCATCAATGGAGTAAGGCCTTAACTCTATAGAAGGTATATGGTGGTAGCAGTTATGAGGATAGACAACAGTCTTAAGTGACTCTCAGAATGAAATGATCTAGTAGGTCTTTTCAAAATGTTATTTTTGAATTTTTCAATTTTTTTCAAGACAGAGTTTGTCTGTGTAACCCTGGCTGTCCTAAAATTCACTGTGCAGACTTACTGGCCTCAAACTCAAGATCCATCTGCCTCTGTCTCCTGAATGCTGGGATTAAAGGCATGTGATCTTGTAGCTTGAGTTTTACATTTTTAATCAGACAAGGTTTTCTTGTGACAATTTCCAGAAAAGTCTGATTTTACTGATTCTCTCACCTCTCCTTCATGCCCCTGTGTATCCACTTTTTTGTACCTCTCTTTCCACATCCAAGTCCCATGTGGCCTATTTTGCTCCATCAAATGCAAATTTCCTCAATGCACATTTCCTCTCATGTTCTCTTTTCTAGGTTCAAGTCTATCCCTGCAGTCACACCAACCTACAGACATGTAAACATTATGAACTAGGACCCAAATATGAGGGAACAAATAGACCAGATAATGAAAGGAATGCCCATGTCTCTGCATTGTCAGAAGTAATGCTGTGTTTATTCCAAATCTCACCAAAGTTCCAATGACACTGTTTTCAGAGTTATAAAAATCCATCTAAAAACATAAATGGAAACAGAAAAGGTCACAAATACCAAATAATCTTTAACAGAAAGAACACTGCTGGGGGTATCACAATACCAAACTTCAAACCATACAATAGAGCTATAATGACAAAGACAGCATGGAACTGGAACGAAAAGACATGTAGACCAATGGAATAGAACAGAGAACCCTTAAGTAAACCCACACAGCTACAGCTGCCTTATTCACGGGAATTGGCATATTCACCAAAAATTTATATTAGGGAAAAAACAGTCTATTCAACAAATAGTGGTGGCAAGGCTGGATATCCACCTACAGAAGAGAAATCTAGATCTGCAGTTTGCATTTTAGACAAAAGTCAATTCAAAATAAATTGAAGATCTTAATCTAAAAGCTTAAACACTCTATCTAGTCCCTTGCCCTGCTCTTAAATGCCTTGTCAAGCCAGGAGTCATATTCGTGGTCTTTCTTGATGCTCAGTTTCTTAGCAGACAGCACCCTTCCCCTGACTCAAGGCTAGGAACAAGCTCTGCACTTGTGAGACTTCTTAGTGAACCCCCTAACCCCTCTCATCCCATAAACACAGAGGAAGGAGTAGAAGAGGCCCAACAAGTCACTGCACACGTGAACTTTCTAGATAAGTTCCTAAGACCTTCCGCTCAGACCCTACATTGCTTTTCCCTAAACCCTACCACATCAGTCAACAGTACATGTCTGTGCTATGTCCCATTGGTCCTGCCCCCTTCCCACCCCAGACCCAGAACCTGCCCACACACTGTACCACACATCCTTGAATCCACACCACCCCTGTCCCATTACTTCACACAGCAATCTCACACACTGACTGTACGATCCTAGCAGCATCCCAGTAGCCATAAAATTGGAATCATCCCAGACTCTAAATCAAAAATCAACACTTTAGCAGCTGTGCTGAATAGTTTTATGTCAATTTGATGCAAACTAAAGTCATAAGAGGGGGAGGATCCTCAATTAAAAAATGCTTCCATACGATCAGGTTACAGACAGGGCATTTTCTTAATTAGTAATTGATGGGGGGAGGGCCCAGCGCATTGTGGATGGTGCCATCCCTGGGCTGATGGTCCTGGGTTTTATAAGAAAGCAGGCTGAGCAAGCCATGATGAGCAAGTCAGTAGGCAGCACCCTTCCATGGCCTCAGCAATGAGCTTCTACCTCCAGGTTCCTGCGACATTTGAGTTCATGTCCTAACTTACTTTGCTGATGAAGAAATATGGAAATGCAAGCCAAATAAACCTCTTCATCTCCAAATGGCTTTTGGTTCTGGTGTTTCATCCCAGCAATAGAAAACCTAGCTAAGTTAGTTCCGAAGGGAAAAACTGCAAGCTCCTGACATGTGCTCTGAAATCAACCAAGTTTTGCTAACAGCAAAACAGAACCAAACTCCCAGTCAGCCTAGGTAGACAGAAACAAAATAAAAAAGAAACTCCACATGCCCAGGTCCCATTGCAAAAGCACAAACAATATGAAAGACATAATACAGCTTCCAAAAACAAAACAAAAACAAAAACAAAAACACCCAGCAGTCCTATAAGAAACATTTGCCAATGGAAATTATGTAGATGACCTTCCCAAGTTTTTAAATTATAATTATAAACATGATCAGAGAATTCAAGTTTGAAGGCGATGCAGCTGAATGCCCTGTGAGCAGACGAGAATGAAACTCCTGACTCAAGTGCAAGAAAATGCAGGGAGCTGAGTGAACTAACGAGAGAATTCGAGACCTGAAAGATAAAAGTGCTAAAGATAACTCGAACTTAAAGTTTGAAATAAAAAATCAATAACCTAACTAGAAAACTCAGTAGAAAGGGTTAGCAGCAGCAAAGATATTTTAAGCAGAAGATAGAATATCTGACTGAAGGATAAAGCAGTAGAATTGAACCACTCAAGTAAAGAAAATGATAAAAAAAAAATTTTCAAGTATGTGAAAGTGTACGCAGAAACTTTGGGACACCATATGACGATAAAAATTTATCAGTCATAGGATCGAAGAAGGAGAAGAATCTCAGGTCAAGGGTATAGACCAGATCGTCAACAGGATCATAGAAGAAAGTTCCAACTAAGAGAAGTATGCCCATTTAGATACAAGAGTCACACAGAATACCACATATATAGGACCAGAAGAGAAACAACCTTTGGTGCATCAGAATTAAAACAGTAAATGTACAGAAGAAAGACTATTGAAAGTTGCAAGAGAAATAAATGTAAGTCACATACAAGAGGAAGTCCATCAGAATAACAGCTGAGGTCTCAATAGAAATTTTGAAACCAAAGGAGCTTAAAGTGATACAGCCAACAGACCATAGACGCCAGCCCAGACTACTTGACCCAGCAGACTATTAGCTGCAGTTGAAAGAGAAAGAAAAACTTTCTGTGCTGTAAACACTAAAAGAGTTCATGTCTACCAGACGAGCTCTACAGACAATGCTAGAATCAATACTTTAGACTGAAGAAAGGAACAAGCAGAGTCAGGACTACTGTGAGATTGTGTTCCCAGAAGTGACAGGGAGGCGGTACCCATGGTAACAGAATAGCTGACTAAACAAGAGCTGAATAAGGATGACACCGATACCCATGCTAAAGTAGAAGGGGAAATCTCACAGGGCCCCACCCCTAGACGAAGAACTACAGGCCAGTGAGATTCGAAATGGCAGCAGCTGCCAGCATGCACAAGGTCTCAGGGCCACTCCCAGACGCCTACGAGACCCACAGAGGCTTCACAGGTAGATACAGCAAACAAGGATGACGCTGTAGCGGCCGCATTGTCTCTGGAACAACTGAAAAGGGGGCAGGTCTTATGGAAAGATGCCTTTTAAAACTACTTTCATGGAATTGGAATGGAAGATGGTGGAACGAAATAATACGTGTTGCAGAGAGAAGTAGAACTAGGATTGTGGAAGCAGCAACGGGTGCGGGGGTGTGGTGGCAGGCAAAGAGCATGTCCTTGCCAAGTGGGGCTGTGACTCAGGCTGCCGGGACCCTCAAACCAGCACTTGGCTCATCTCACCCGCTAGGCTAGCGTAGCCACTAGATCCGCAGGTCTAGCCCGCAGCGCAGAGCCCTGCTCCTTGCCCTGCTAGGGGGAGGAGGGTGTGGGGCACAGCGCTGCCCAAGGGCTGCAAGCATGATGGTTGTACCTGAAGTGCCAGCAGGGTGGTCCACACCTAGGGCATGTAGTGGTATTACAGCACATTAGTCAGGAGATGGGATCAGCATAGATGGCCATCAGTAGGTGAGTAGATAATGAAAATGTGGTGTGTATACACAATAGAATTGTATTCAGCTGTGAAGTAAAAAATGAAAGTTGAAGGAAAGTGGAAAGATGTGGCAAATATTATATTAAACAATTTAACTCAGACTCAAAGACAAAAATCACTTGTTTTTTTTTCTCATATATGGATCCTAGCTTATTGTGTTCAGGAGGACCTTTGACAGCGACTTATATATACTGTAGTCCCCTTAGGTACAATGTGATTGGCACTGAACTGATTTTCAAGAAATGCACATTAACAGAGAAAGTGAAGGCCTGGCACTAGCCCATAATAGTCTTTCCACTAATTCTGAGTTTGAGTCAATTCGTAGCTCCAGGGCCCCTTACCTCAAAAGAGTCCCAGTAACTTTGAGAAGATTACTGAAATGTGTAGAAACTGTGGCCCTTTGTCAGGGGCATGGCTGTTGGGGAAGGGGAGGGACACTTTGACATTTGGGAATATAAATAATACTAATGTTAGTCTGGGAGGGTCCTGGACACTACTGCCATCAGCTCCACAGGAGGCACCTCTGTGGGCCAGATAGTACTAACCCTGTATTTATTGGGTTGAAGGATCTTGGTACCAACTTCGTGGTCATTTCCCAGATCCCTGCATTTTCAAGTGGAATAAACATCAGAGAACTGGCATGAACCAGCTCATGTCGGCTTCCTGACCCACAGCATAATGACTTCCAAAATAATAAACTCTAAAAAATGCCCTCTATAAGAAAGGAAGAGAGATAGTAATAATAACATAATATCTATTTTACTTGACTGTTTACCATTTATAGAAGATGGGTTTTTTTCTAATAAATAACGGTCCTTTTAAATTTTTTAATCAGATATTAATTCTGGCTATTTCAATTTTAGGCTATTTACTGGAAAAATTGCACGGCACTCGGTGTGTGATACACAGCTATCTGCCTGGGCAGAGCTCCTTTTTTTAATTCCATTCATTTGACAGTCACAAGTCTAGATGTTTGCCATAAATTGGGATTTGTATGCAGTGACTCTTAGAAATACAAGCAGTCCCTTAGGATTTAGAAAATAGATCTCCTAAGCAAATCACTGTTTTTCTAAAAATGGTTTCTGGCTTGTTCCCGAACCTTAAGAAGATGGACAGCATAACTCTAAGCAACCATGATATCTGAGGTTCACGTGGTAAACTAGAACCCTCGGCTGAACTGTAGACAAGCGTGTACCTCACAGCTGAAGAAGCTGTGTTTAGTACTAAACTCATCCAAGCCCTGATGGAAACAGCTTAAGAAAGAAAAGCCGTGAGTTGCCTCATGGATTTAAAGTAATTCCATCTACCACACCCAAGAAGACATGACACAGCCACTCAGATCACCCTGGGGGACACATGCGGCCAAAACTGCTCTTGTGGTTGCAGATCAGGACAGAAAGCAAGGACAGAACCAGCAGCCAGGTATACTCTTCAAAGCTCCACTTCCAGGGACCCAATTCTACAAGCCAGGCCCCCCTTCCTGACGTTTTGGAAACTTCCAAAATAGCACCACTGGCTGGGGACCACGATGTTCAGATCGTCAATGCCCTAAATGTATGAATGTGTTAAATGCTGAAGGAATGCTCTGTGGTTGAGATGACCCAAAATACTCCAAGAGAAAGAACATCTTGGCTTTACCAGATCAAGTACAGAGGTGCATCACTAGAGGTCAGTGGTTTCTTCCATTAAGTCCTTTCATAATACTGTCATATCCTGCGGTCATGGTCTACTCAAAAGCAGGTCTATGAACTCAGTTCCTGAGGAGTGAAAAGATGATATATCCATCAACTTTCTATCACTATAATCAAGTACCTAAGACAATTTACTTATAAAAGAAAAGGTTCAGTTTGGCTTATGGTTCTGATGATTCCAACTCATGGTCAAGTGGCTACACTGTTTTGAGTCCCTGGCAATGCAGCACATGATGCAGAGCCTGACGGAATACTGCTTATGTCATGAGTCAAGAAGAAAAGTATAGAAACAGACAGAGGGGGAAATCAGGCTCTGACAATTCCCCTCAAATTCAGTCTTTCAATAATCTAAAGACCTCCCACAGCTTGAAGGGGCTCGAGACCCCTTATGAACAACAATGCCAAGCAACCAGAGCTTCCAGGGACTAAGCCACTACCTAAAGACTATATACATGGACTGACCCTGGACTCTGACCTCATAGGTAGCAATGAATATCCTAGTAAGAGCACCAGTGGAAGGGAAGCCCTTGGTCCTGCAAGACTGAACCCCAGTGAACGTGATTGTTGGGGGAGGTAGCAATGGAGGGAGGGTGGGGGGGAACACCCATAAAGGGGAGGGGAGGATTAGGGATGTTTGCCAGGAAACTGGGAAAGGAATAACATTCGAAATGCAAATAAGAAATACTCAAGTTAATAAAAAAAAAAAAAAAAAAAAAAAAGACTTCCCAATTAGGCCTCTACAATCTAAAGTATACATTACCTCCAATAGCATCACCCTGGGAGCAAGCATTTGGGACACATATACCACTCTAACTATGGTAGCATGGTCTACCTTATCAGGACATTATACCCTGACTGAGCGATGGGCTCTGACAGAAATGTAGAATGGATACTCAATGCTTCTCCTTTGTTTTAATGTATTAACCTTTGCTTTAAAAAAAACAAAAACAAAAACAAAAACAAAACTTCTGTGTCCTAAAGTGACACCCATGAGGTCTTACCAGCATTGTGCCTAAACATGACCTGAGCAAGGACAACACCAACAGATGTGTTAACATGGAAAGAGGAAACCTCACAAGACCCCAACCCTAGACAAACAACTAGAGGTGACTGAGGAACACTGAGAGTGGAAAACATAGTCTCCAGGGCAGAGAACACCAACTGGCCATCCAATAGTAATTTCAGCCATAAAAACAGTAAATATGCAGTTCAAGTTGTGTGTGTGTGTGTGTGTGTGTGTGTGTGTGTGTGTACACAACAATAATAGTTTAATAAAAGAGGCTCTGAATTTAAGAAAGAACAAGGAAAGCACCTGAGGGAGTTGGAGGGAAGAAAGAGAAGAAGAAAATTGTGTAATTATAATCGGAAAAATATATTTAAAAATATGTATGCCCCTTACTATTTTCTACACGGTGTGGATGACATAATAGTTTATTTATGGGAGATCAAGGCAGGATTCTGATGAACCAGAATAGGAGTTGGTAGATACTTTCCTGAAGAAGGTCCTGAAGTGAACGGGCCACAATAGCAACTGTAGAGGATATGTCAGTAATAACTGACCATGGAAAGGAACCCATTTTCCAACGTGGATGGTGGGTTGGACTTGACATGGAAACTATAGTTTGTCATGCCACAGAGCAGATGATAAACCTGCATCAGAGTATTTGTGGTAACTACTGAGACATTGAGTCCTCCTTTGTGATGGTGGTGAGAGGCCATTGCATCCTACTTTACAGGAAAACAGTTCTATCACCATGTTGTTCTGGAGTTGAATTTGCACAGATTTGTGCAGACCTATCCAAGAGGATTGTGGGATGAAAACTACCTCACTCAACTCCTAAGCCAAACCCTTGACTGTGCTTTCTAGAGCAAGCTAGGACAGTGCTTCTCAACCTCTGGGTCACAACTCTGTAGGGTCGCATATAAAATATCCTGCATATCACAGACTTAAATTTTTGATTCAGAACAGCATCAAAATTGCAGTTGTGAAGTATCAAGAAAATAATTTTATGGCTGAGGGGGGAGGTTGTCACCACAACATGAGGAACTGTATTAAAAGGTCACAGTGTTAGGAAGGTGGAGAACCTCTGAAATAGAAAGTGAAAATGTGTTTCTAAGAACTCTTAGCAGTTGGGGTTTTCCATGTGACCTACTGACCTACGTTCCACCAAGAAGATACAGACCCAAAAGTGGAAGTAAGTAATGAGGGAAGGAATAGAAGCCAAGGGCAGAAGATGCCAGGCATGAACAGAGACAGGTGGGACAGTCCCCAAGGCAGTACCTGAAACTAAATGCTACACCTCAGACTGTTGGAGTTGACCAGGGAACAGTACTGGGAGGAAATGGCACCACGGCTGCTCTGTAGCCAAAGAGAGCAGCCTCCCCAGGTAGCACTGATGTCTACCCGTCCAAGTTCCATTAACTGCCTGCCCTCCGGGAGAGGCAAACACTAATAAGCACTAATTTCATGATATAAGGGTCTCTCTCTCTCTGATCCCGTTTTAATAATTTTTCATTACCCACCTACTAGCCTAATGCTCAGTATGGATGAGTCATCACGTATTAATGTTTAGTGAATTAAGGTTTCTGTGCTTTATTGTCCTACGTAGACTTGGAAATTGCCTGAAAGATGCGTAGCTCAAGAATGTTAAAGTCATTGTAACCATTTTGTTTTCCCTACACAAGCCAGCTTCTGTGACTTCAGCCAGGGAAACACAAGTTCTGAAATGAAACTGGAGAGGATTAAGGTTCCATTGGCCACCAGCTCTATCATTCACAAGCAAAGCCACTTCCCCAGAGGCAAAGCTGGACACCTACACAATGGCTAGGGTAGAGTGGTAATGGCCGTATACATGCCAAACCACTCTCCAGGCACAACAACACACACCTGCAGTCCTTCGCTTCGCATGTATCATTAATAATTAAACAACCACTTTGAGTTTCTTGCCCACAAAGCCAAGATGTTGGAGGAATTTAATCTATAGCTATTTTTTCAAAGGACAATATATATCAAAAGCTTTCATATTTAATTCTCGTCATACCAGCAAGCAGATATAATTTAACCTTTGCAGACCACTGAGGAATGGGACTGTCTGGGGTACTAGCAGCAGACGTTTTTGGAGTGTCCCTCTCCTGTGGGCTCAGCTTGACATAGCTTCTCCAACTGGGAGATGGTCTGCAATTTAGTCTTTGCTTCCCCAGTAATGTATCCTGCAGATTCAGTCTCAACCCAGAGAGTCTGTCCCTGACTCCAGGGGACCAGGCATTCTCATTGCTTCATACAGATCTGTTTGTCTCTGTGCATGGCTCGGTTTTTGATTATCCACTGTGCAGCCATTAGAATTTTCTGTCTATTCGCTGCCAGGCTAGCTGAAGCTGCACAGACTTCTCCATAGCCCCAGTACACAGCACAAAAGCTCACAATTACTCTCAATGAAGAAACCAGTGGCTACCCTCCACCTGGGGTCATGCTAAATCTTTTTCTTCTCAGTCTATGCAAGCCAGGGACTTCTGTCCCATATTATCCCCATGGTACAAGTGTGGACGCTGAAAAGCAGCCTATGCAAATCGGGATTCTCCCCCTTCATGTCGTGTGGCCCTCTGCTGTGGTTGGAAGTATCCCAAGCATGTCTCCTCCCACTGTGTCATGTGACCCTCTTCTGGTTTTAGATGGAGTATAAGTGAGTCACTTCCTGTGTGTATCTTAAGGCTCTTACAGTAATTGAAATGGTCTGAGTATGTAGTCTCTTCCTACTGTGTCATCTGGCCCACGGTGGTTTTTAGGCAGGTCTAAGCTTGTTTCTTAAGCTTTCTGTTACAGAATTTTGATTCCTGGTGTGAAGATAATGAAGCAGTGGGACCTTGAGAGGGAAATGAGTTCTGGGAGGATCATACCCACAGGAATTAATGCTGCTCTCACAGAATGAGTGAATTCGCTTGACAGCCTCTCATTCTCCCTTGCTTCTTGTTTTTCCAGGTTTCTGCTCTCTCTCTCTCTCTCTCTCTCTCTCTCTCTCTCTCTCTCTCTCTCTCTCTCTCTCTTTCTTTCCCCAGTCTCCTACCAGGGTCTTCATCATTTTATCAAACAACAGAAGAACCTCACCAGAGGCCAAGCTGGTGAAGTTGCCTATCTTACACTGTCAACCTCTAATACTGTGAGGTTTTCCTTATTATTATTCTCCTACATATGATATCATGAGCACAGCCTCTCCTTCCTCTATTCCTCCCAGTTAGCCCACCCACCTCCCCTTTCCCCAGATCTATTCCTCCTCTGTTTCTCTTTAGACATGAGCTATCCTATAGGAATATCAACCTAACTCCATATAACAAGTTATACGACTAAGTACAAACCATCTCATATCAAGGCTGGATGAGGTAACCTAGTAGGAAGAAAAGGGTCCCCAGAGCAGGCAAAGAGCCAGAGACAAACCCTACTCCCATTGTTAGAACTCCTACAAGAACACCAAGCTACACAGCCATAACATATATACAGAGGACCCAGTTCAGACCTATATAGGCTTTGTGGTTCTCATTTCAGTTTCTGGGAAGCCCTCTGAGCCCTGCTTAGGCGATTCTGTGGGCCATATTCTTGTGGTGTTCTTGACTCCTCTGGTTCCTACAATCCTTCCTTCCCCTCTTCCTAGTTTTCTCCAAGCTCCACCTAGTGTTTGGCTGTGGGTCTTTGCATCTGCTCTCATCAGTTACTGGATGAAGCCTCTCTGATGACAATTGGGCTAGGCATCAATCTATGAATATAATAAAATATCTTTAGGGACCATTCTGTTTACTTTTTTCTATTCTAGGTCTCTGAGCTATCCAGCCTTTGGTTTCTGGTCATCCAGGCAGTGTCATGTATGGCCTCCCTCTCATAGAATAGACCTCACATTGGACCCGTCATTGCTTGGCCACTTCCACAAATTCTGTTCCACCATTATCCCAGCAGGCAAGACAAATTGTAGGACTAAGGATTTGTGGCTGGGTGAATGTCCCAGTCCCAGTTCTACCACTGGAAGTCTTGACTGGTTGCAGAAGATGGCCAGTTCAGGCTCTGTATCCTCTATTACTAGGAGTTTTTGCTAGGATCACCCTCGTAGATTCCAGAGAGTTTCTACAGCACTAATACTGTGAGTTTGTAAACTCCTCTTTCCTTTTCTTACTGCCCTACCTGTGGCACGGTATCATAATAGTGGAAAACAGAAGAGCACAGTATTGCACGTGGCAGTTAGTAGCCTCAGCGAGCTCTTAACTGCTGTTCACGCCAAAGTGAAATGAAACCACTGTGAGACAAGCAAGCCTTCAGAAGCAGCGTGACCGTGTGCAGATGCTTCAGCAGCAGGAAGAATTGTGACATCAGGGTCAGTTCCATGGTTCCTCCCCATTTCTCTGGTAAGAAGCTGGGAATTCCCACAACAGCCTTTGTACCATAAAAGCTTCAAAAGAGGCTCTACAAATCCTATCGTGTACACTGAACTTTTGTAAAACCATAGTGTCTTCAAGAATTTTTAAGTCACAGTGTAAAACTCTATAGGTACATAAAGTGATTTGTGACCTTAAAGTTCTACTTTACTGAGAAAGATTTCAGAACTTCCTTTATCTGGAAGGTTTTAGTCATAAACTGGGTTTCATTCTGAACACACACATTTCCACATAATTCTGCACAAATGTTGAGCTTTTCTTCTCATTTTTTGGTTGATTTTTGAAATTCCTTACCTTCTTTCTACATATATCAGCCATAACCCCCAGTCAACAGCCTAGCTGACATCCTTTCATATATTATTATGTCTTAATCCTGTATCTAACTGTGCATTATGGGAAGCCTTCTTTAGTTTTTTAATTTTTTATTATATATTTCTTTACTTACATTTCAAAGGTTATTCCCCTTCCCAGTTTTCTGTCCATAAGCCCCCGTTCCCTCCCCTCCCCCTCCTCCATACGGGTATTCCTCCTATGCATCCCCCTTATTGCCCTCCACCTTCTTTAGATGGTGTCCTACAGGAAGAGGCTCTGGTTACCTAGAGATTTTGCATCCTGCTTCTCTTTCAGTCCCTCACAGAAATTCTTCCAGGGCCTCTGAGGTGACCACCAGTCACTCTCTGGGCTGAAGATATTATGGAATCTAGTCCTGCTCTAGCAATGAGAACTGCTCTCTTCCCATGGGCCACTAGAGAGCACTGTCAGAGCAGTGTCAGGATGAGCAGCAGCCAGCCTGGGCAAGACACATCTGCAAACTCACTCTCCAGCTGAAGATGCAGAGTTTATCCCAACTTTTCTCCCAAGCCTTTGATCAAGAAAAGGATCTAGAACTCTCTGGCTTTCTCCAATCATGACTTTGCATATCATTTCAGCCATGGGGGTGGTGGTTATGACAGACTTTCAAGTTCCTTGTTCAGGTCCCCTACTGTGGTTGACAGACACAGAGAAAAATGTCTGGCCAGAAATATTCTGAACTGCCCAACCAATGAGAACAGTATCTGTCACTGCTGCCACTACAGTGCCCCAGCTCAGGACAGAAAATTCCAGAGAACAGGCTAAGAGCTTGACACACATTATATCAAATGATATTCACAGAAACCCCATGATAGAAGCACAGTTTTTATTGTGTCATACAATGACATGTATGACATAGGTATGACAGGTTCGCACATCAACACAGATCCTCTTAAGACACAACATGAATTTTCTCATTTCACCTTAAGTAGGTCACTGTGTGACCGCTCCTGAATCTCCATGTTTAACTCCTAAAACTACCTGAACCAATTCAAGTTCAATTCAACTTCCCTTTGTTCTTGTAAAGTCACAGCCATGTAAGCACACAGGGGAGCTTGCATTTGCTCTTACTTCCTGTCCTGGGTGCCCTGCTTCCCTTTAGGCTCATCCTGACTTTAGCCAATGCTCTCTTAAGACAAACTCCTCCTTCATGTGTGAGCTCATTGCCTTGTCTGTGAGATGCTCCTCAGGAAACTACTCTTTCCACCCTAAGATAAGGGAAAACCCGACAATGTGGCTTACCTACCCAACTCTTCTCTGGAAAAACAGGATCCTCAAGCCAGGTCCTAGGCTCGCTCATGGTGAGCACCTTGGCACATGGCAGACCTTCAGTGTAAGTTCAGGAACAAATGACTGGAGGAACTGTGAGGGGTCTCTCTGAAAGGAGCAGAGTCAAACTAGAGTCCTCGTGACATGAAAATATATAAAGAAAAGCCAGCAGATTTCGAGTTGCTCCTTTCAGAGAGGATTTCTGTGACAAACTTATTTACCAAACCAATTTATCAAATAAAGAGGCCCTGGCTTTGCTCGACAGCAGAGGCTTGAGGTTGTTTGCCCTGTGGATCCCAGCATTGAAAAGTGAAGAGAGTGTGCTGGGCTATTCACACACAGCACTGTGCTTGCTGCTGCCAAGAGAGAAGGCTCAGTTTTTTTATTAAGAGTGAAAATACTCCGGGATCCAGTTTTATATGGTAGCCATTAAAGGGATAAAAAGCAGGAAAATGTCTCTTTCATCAGAAAAGTTTGTGGTAATCACGGACATTACGTTTCTCTCTAGATTGGCTTCCTTTGGATGTGCCTATCATTTTCCTTCCTTTCCAGAAAGTACATCCACCCTCGTAGGAAAAGAAATGAAGAACCAGTGATGTGGAAGCCGCCAGGGCCACAAGTGCTAATGTTCTTTCTCATGGGCTGTTTTCTTTCTGTGAACTCCGAGACGCCACTAATGAGAATAGCCAATTATTACATCTGTTGACCAAGAGCGGGCTTTGCTGCCCAATAACACAGCCTTCTCTGGCCGTCCACCCTAATGAGAAACTGGGTAATTGTGGGACTCTTTGTCAATAGTTGAGGACTTTCCAGCATAGGTTGAATTGACAGCTAGAAATGCATTTTTGATGTCTCAAGTCTAATTAGATTTATTTTATATATGAAGAAATTCCAGCTTTTTTCTTTTCATGCCTTAAATTCTAATTATATTGTGTACATCAAAGAATCAGAGATCTAGATGGGAGCTCCATATATCATCTGCTTCAGGGCAGAAATAACTATATCCCACTCATTCCACAAAGCCAAGCAGCCACCTTCTCTGGTGATTCTGAAATATTCCATCTCACTAATTCTTGGCACAGATTGTTTCCTGAGCCTCAGAAGCCATTGTCTTCATTTCTTCTGTGCTCAAAGAGAGGCTTAGCTTCTCCATCGTGGTCATTTTCCCTACAGTGGAAGGAGGAGTTTAGTTGGTTTCTACTGTCCTCAGTTTCTGCATAGGCTTTTTCCAAGATTTTGTTTTGTTTTTTTTATTATGTATGTATGCAAGTGTGTATGTGTGTGTGTGCATGTGTGTGTGCATATATGCATATGCGTGTGTGAAAGTGCATGAGTGCTGGCTCTTAACTGCACACCCCACAGTGCCTGTGTTGCTCCGTCTGCCTGGATCTCCTGCCCTTTCCCATGTTAGCTCCCAACACCTGAGCTCCATTCTGATAACCTCCTCATCTCCACACTGATCACTCTACTGAGGACCGCACATACCCCTCTAATGCTGTTTGGTGCATAAGGTGGTCACGAGACAGAAGCACTGTCCATAAGTCTACTAAATATGAGCAACACAGGACCTCCTCCTGAACTACCTGGGACACTGCAATGGTCTAGCATCTGGGTTTTAATAAACGTGAAGATACTGAGAAGTACTCCTCTAGCACAGTTTAGTCTTACACAAACCTTGACCTAGTGGGTGGGTTTAATACTCTTAGACCAGAAGAGTTGTGATTTGATTTTATTGAATAGAATAGAAACGGAATAGTGTGCAGGTGCAATCGTAGGAGGGACTGCACCAGAGCCTTGTCTGTATCTAGCTGTGCCATGGGACTGTGCCAGAGTCTTGTCTGAGTCTGGCTGAAATGGCCACCCTTCACTCCTAATTGCACTAGGGCTTGTAGAGCATAGGCAAGAAGATTTTAAAGGTACAGGGACATCCCTGAAGAGTACCAAGGTGAGCACTGCTGGTCTTTGTACATCATTTGCAAACTGGTCCTCTCTATGTTGGTCTCCTATTAGCTACGAAGTCAGGGTCTGTCTCTAATTCCCCTCAGAACTCTAGTATCAGGTCCAAACCCTGCAACATTCCGATCATTTTATATAGTTAAAATATAGGTAAATGTATGTTCGCAATAGGCCATTTATTTCAGAAACTTCCCTGCCTATTGTAGATAACACAGTCACCAAAGTATTTTTTTATTTGCTCGCTGAACTTGCTTTTGGAAGTGCTAATGTGTCTCAAAATGCAGTTCTGAGCCAAACGGCCACACTGGTATTACATTTAGTACACATGTGTGTGCATCCCATGTGTATCCAACAGATTTCTAGGCCTAGCCTACAAGATTTGGTTCTGATCTCTCATTTATGGGACTCAGGAGATTCTTAGGAAGGCCATGTAAGTAAAGCATCTCATTATGTGGTCACTGTATTTGACTTAACATTAGTCACTAACCACATAATAAGAAAAAAATTAATCCCTCTGCAAAAATTCAATGCTCAAAATTCAGTAGTGAAGGAGTTCTGGGGAGACATTGAAGCCACCACACAACCCTGGGGAAATTTCATCATGCGAAGTTCCCAAGTCTCTGAGCGCCACTGGACATTTGAATGGAGAAGCAGACATTTGCCCACAGTAGCCTTGGGGAATGGGGTAGAGGAGTCAGAGGGATTCTTCTATAAAACTACAACTTCCAGAAGGATCCAGCAAAGCCCACACCTGGGAATTCCAGTCAAGGCACGAAAAGCAAGGAGAGGAAGGAAGGCCGGCTGCTCCTGAGAAATCTGTAAAGTAGAAAAGGGAGCTAACAATAGAGATACATATTCTTCCCAAGCCTTTATCTCACTCCCCTTTTCCTGCTGCTAATGTGTCACCACCACCCAGAAGGTAAGTTATAAAGAGGTTCGTTTTAGACCAAATCATGGCCTGAAGCAGAGGGTCTGCACCTGACAATGGACAATGGGCTTTTTTGGGGGGGGGGCAGAGTCCTGGATTAGCACAGGAAATCATGGCTTTGCAGGAGGCAGGGAATGCACAGGAAACCTAGTCAAAATGGTTTTATAGCAAATTGCTCTTAAAATAATTCATTGGCCCAATGCCCACACTGTTATCCATTAATTCGTACACAAGGGCAGAGCTTTGATTACTTGCCCAAGGTTCCACCTAGTTCTACTTGAGGATGAATTACAGAAGCAACAAACCATACCGAAACCAATGCACTTCTTATCTTAAAGTGGGGTGAGGAAGGAGAGGGAGGAAGGAAGGATAATAATGCTAAAGATGATTGAGAAAAATCATAGGGAAATATTATTTTATGTTTACTTAAAAATAATTGTTATATATTTATAAGTATATATGTATACATACATACATATGTATATGTATATATATATATGATTCTTTAAATGAAATAATACAATTTGAGGTGATGTCACTCAAAGGTTGCCTTTAGAGACAACCAACAGCCATCTAATTGATATTAATAGGAGTGCTTGGTACTACCTAGCAACTGCAGTGCAGATAAATGCTATAGAAGAGGGAATCAGAGAAAGGACTGAAAGAGCTTGAAGGGGCTTGAGACCCCATATGAACAACAATGCCAACGAATCAGAGCTTCCAGGGACTAAGCCACTACCCAAAGACTATACATGGACTGACCCTGGACTCCAACCTCATAGGTAGCAATGAACAGCCTAGTAAGAGCACCGGGGGAAGGGGAAGCCCTTGGTCCGGCCAAGACTGAACCCCCAGTGAACGGGATTGTTGGGGGGAGGGCGGTAATGGGGGGGAGGGTGGGGAGGGGAACACCCATATAGAAGGGGAGGGGAGGGATTAGGGGGATGTTGGCCTGGAAACTGGAAAAGGAAATAACATTTAAAATGTAAATAAGAAATACCAAATTTAATAAAAATGGAAAAAATTTTTAAAAAAAGAAGAGGGAACCCATATGCTTCTAGCACACTTGCCTTGCCATATATAGACCATAGATTAATTTAAAAGATTGGGGGTGAATATACTTAAAACATATTATTCATATATAAACTGTCAAAAAATAAATGAAATGTATTCTTTTTAAAATAAATTTTCCTTGGAATAAATATTTCTTCCATATGCTATTAGTTTTGTGACACTGTAATGTTAATGGGAGGTTTGAAATGGGTAAAAGGCACATGCAGATGTATATAAAAACAGTTTTTATAATGATCTTTATAAAACCAGTGATCCTAAAACTGGGATTCTGGTAACTTAAAATATATTATCATATTGAAACTATCAGCTAAAATAAGAAATATAAAGATTTATAAAGTAAATTGGAATTTAGAAAACTCAGAAATAATAACTTTTAATGTGATATTAAATGAGTATCTAAGACTTTACTTGAATAAAACATTTTAAAAAGGAAGCCAAGGCAGTGGCGGCAGCTCCTCCGTGCTACAGAGAAACGTCCAGAAACAGAGTTGGAACTAACTGGTCATCAAAAGGAAAGGAAGGCCCAGATAAACTAAGAAAAGCAATCTTCAAAATGAGTGACTGTGTTTAAAAACAATAAACAACAAAAAGAACTCCGCAGACAGATGATCAGAAACTGTGTTTAACCTACCTCTCTTTCCAAAAGTTAAGGGAAAGGAATCCATATAAAGTGAGTGTCAGAAGAGGGTTACAGTTGAATTCTACATAATGTGTTTGAAAGAAAATGAATAAGGCACAGGAAATGCCCATAAATAATGAGAACATGACCAGAATACACGAACCATAACCTGACTTTAATAATTTCCTTATTGAACGGCCATTCAGAGCCTGCCCCACATGTGGCCCATACATATACAGCCACCAAAACTAGATAAGATGGATGAAGCTAAGAAGTGCAGGCCGACAGGAACCGGATGTAGATCTCTCCTAAGAGACACAGCCAGAGCTTGTCAAATACAGAGGCGAATGCCAGCAGCAAACCACTGAACTGAGAACGGGACCCCCGTTGGAGGAATTAGAGAAAGGACTGAAAGAGCTGAAGGGGCTTGAGACCCCATATGAACAACAATGCCAACCAACCAGAGCTTCCAGGGACTAAGCCACTACCTAAAGACTATACATGGACTGACCCTGGACTCTAGCTGCATATGTAGCAGAGAACAGCCTTGTTGGGGCACCAGTGGGAGGAGAAGCCTTGGTCCTGCCAAGGTTGGACCCCCACTGGAGGGGGTTGTTGGTGAGGCAGTAATGGGGGGTGGATGGGGAGGGGAACACCCATATAGAAGGGGAAAGGGAGGGGTTAGTGGGCTGATGGACAGGAAACCGGGAAAGGGGATAATATTTGAAATGTAAACAAGAAATACCCAATTTAATAAAATGGAAGAAAAAATAAAATAAAAAAAAAAAATAGAAACCAAAAAAAAAAAAAAGAAAAAGAAAAAAATAATTTTCTTTTTACCATGTGTGTGCATGGACACCTGCATGCCATTGAGCACATGTGAGACTCAGAGGACAACTTTCCAGACTCAATTCTTTCCTAACCACGGAGTCTGGGAATTGAACTCAGATCACTCAGACTGTGCAGCGAGTACTGGGCCATCACTCCACTACTGATTGGTATTTTAAAATAAATTAGTGAAAGTTTTACACAGTACAGTATATGAAAAAAAGATAAATCAGATATAGGGAAAAAACTTGGGTATGAGATAGACTACAGTCAAAATTTGAAATCTTTTAAAAAAGTTTTTTTTCAAAAATCTAACATGAATCACTTCCCAGAAGACAGTATCTCCGTGTTCCAAAAACTCTGCAGACAGCTGCTCAGTGTCAACAGTCATCAGAGGCTAAAAGGATATGTGGGTGGGTGGCTATGTAGCTATAATCCAACAATTGTCTACAGTCTAACAATTTGACCTCTAAATAGTTTTCTAGAGCAACATCACAAAGGTTTCCACATAAGCGTCTTCATCATAGCTTTAATTTACAACTGCCCAAACCTAGGAACAGCAGAAATGTCCACACAAAGAAGAAGACAAGTAATTTTGGTACACTTTCTAATTTCTGATACACTATATAATGGAATAATCTTGAAAAATATATGGAGAGAAAGAAACCAGATCTGCACCATAGCTTTATGACCCTTTTGTTCTAAAGTTTTTAAATGGGGCAGAGTAGAGAGGGGGACAACCTTGTGGACTGGTGATGTGGTTTAATGGTAAAATGCGTTAGCAGACATGAGACCACGAATTTGAGCCCTGACACTAGATTTTTTTAAACAGATCTTTGAACTAAATACAGTACTGATTTCTTATGAACCCAACACTCAGAAAGGAGAGGTATAAGGATGCATTTGAGTTCAGCCTGGGCTACATATTAAGACCCTGTCCTAATACCAGAAACTAAAACAAACTTCGAAAAATAAAGCAGAGTTTTAAGAAAAAAAAAAATCTATGCTAACACAATTCAGAATGATGGTTGACCTCTTGTGGAAGTAAGAAACTTTACTGGGACATAAAGGAACTTTCTAGAATGATGGAAATGTTCTCTATTAGATATGCAAGGTGATTGCGCTGGTGTGTACTTGGACCAGGTGGGAGGTCACAGTAGTCCATTTTCTGTTGCCACATACCAGGTAAGTTTTGAAGAAATGAAGTTTATCCTAGCTCATAGATGAATCTAAGGTCAGGAGGCAACATCTTGTGATGGCCTCCTTGCTGGAGGATTCCTAGGTGGCACAGAATAACACATAGGGAAATAAAGGAACTTTGAGGGTAGAAATCTGTCCTTGTCCCCTCTTCCAGTTCCAACAAAGCCACCAACAATTCACACTGGGACTCCATGTTGACGGTCTTACCTAAGCCGAGACACCTCCCAAGTCCCTACTTTCAAACGCTCTATTGGGACTGTGTTTCTGTCCTTGTAATGTTTTAAAATGGCCACTGAATTCCAGCATGAGTTTCTGAAATGACAAACTACATTCAAACTATGTCAGGAATCATAAGACCACTGCTATGTGTGGTATCTTACTAGGAAGACTCACAAGGTTCAATATACAGTCATACCAGAATACAGTCATACTAGTCACTATAATTTAGTACATCGAAAATACAAAGAAAATAAAGAGAAAAGTGAGTGAGTCAAATTTGCATAAACTAGATGCAAGGCTCCAAGTTTCTCGTCTCAGTGATGGACACAGGATGCTAATTCCTATAGCGAGGAATTGTAACATGCCTAGTGTGGGCTCCCCCCAATACTAATGTTAGAATGCTGGCATAGTGAAACTCTAGATTGCCCTGCATGCACACTTTATAACCTTACTGTAAGGAGGTTCTATATCAATTCTAAAAATTTAAAACTATACAATATGAATTGCCAATTCATAGGTTCTCGTTTATAACCAGGTTGCAGTAGGTAGATTATGAAGACAGGCAAACTGACATTGAAAGCTGGCAGAGCAAATTAAAAGGGTTCTACTCTCCCAATGTGTGCAGAATTCAGCCATCCCATGGCTATACCACATCCTGTCCTTTGACAGTGTCACATAATAGAAAAAAACAAGGGACTTGGCCTCTGACCAAATTGTCTTAAAGATGGCCATTAATCACTTGCTAGTTGGGTAATACAATTAAGATCTTTGACATCTTTGTGTTCCAGTTTCCTATCCTCAAGATGAGGGTAGAAATAACTCCTGGGGAAATTCTGTGTAAGTCAGGTGGAACAACGCAAACAGCAGCCACTCAAGAATGGCAAGTACTTTTCCTAAAGGAAGGACAGTCCCAGAAAATAAAATGTGCAAGCTTAGTCATGGAGCTAAACATGTGACATCCCAGCAATTCAGAAGTGATGACAGGAGGAGCGGGAAGTCCAAGGCTAAGCTGGGCTACGTGTCACGTTCAAGGCCGACCTAAAGTAGACAGCTAGACCTTAACTCGGGGAGAAAAAATAATAAAGAAAACTGGCCCAGTGTCCCCATGAGACTACTGTGACCTGTGAGCCCAGCTACTGAACTACTACTATCTTAGCCATCGAATAGTTGTGAGGATTCAAGATTTGGAGATGAAAAGAAGCAATTTAGGGCCAGGAGAGTTTAAGTAAGCTAGCTGGATTTGACTTGGGTCTGTGCCTGCCTCTTTATACACTTAACACAGCTTGTCATAACTAGCCTGTTAGGGGCTTCATCACAACCCCACACAACTTGGTAACAGGCTGTTTATTCTCTTCCAGTCTAGACTTAAGGCAGATGCCATTTTTTGCCACCTAGCAAAAAGCAATGTGGCGCATGGGTGTGAGTCCCTAAGACAGAATGGCGGCTTCTACCAAAACATGAACAAGCACACACGCTTGCTTCTGTTTGTTGCAGTAAGTCAGACCCCCACACACCTCCCAGCTTCTGTCTATTCAACAGACCTTTCTTGAATACGTAGTCTCTATCAGACCCTGTGCTACAGCATAAATGAGAAATAAGGACTCTAAGCCTGAAGAGTTCACAGACTGGTCGGAAAAGCTATGTGTAAACTGTGTGAATTACAGTGGAGAACAGTAGCCCTGTAGGGTAAAAGGGAACCAGAGGGCTTCTGGATTACACAGGCAGGACTCAGCCTGAGTCTGGAGGGCCAGATTTCTATGTTGTGTACCCACTGCTGTCTGTAGAAACTAAAGGATGCTAGCTACTTTGTACAAGTGGCCAAATGAAAAACCACTAGGTTCTAGACTAGGTCAGAGTGCCCTCTACTGAAACAGGAAGCCAGAACTAAATGGGAAAAAAATTAGTCTGAGCAGAAAAAAGAAAAACCTTCTCTGTCATATTTGATTATTTGCTTCTGTTTTAGTAGAAATTAACAAACAAACAAACAAACAAAAACAACCCTCCTCTTTTAACAACAACCCAGCCAAAACAAAATGGCATCATTAGATGCTTTTTTAAAAACTGGAAAGCAATAGAGGCGTATCCACCAAATGTAAATATCACATGGCGAAGCAGGTTCATAATGACGAGCATAAAAAATCATCCCAGGCACATCGGTAGACTGTCAACTTGAAGTGTGTTAGCATGGGGCCTGGGACAGCCTGCCCTCTTGGAAGCTAAGCTCTGTTTTCACTGTCTTCGAATAAGAAGAAATCCAGCCCTGAAAAGACCATGGGAGCTAAAAATCCACATCACTAAGCAATGCACAGCTGCACATGCTGTGTACACAGCACCCAGTTCTATGACGCTCTGAAAATGTCAAAGGCAGGGACCTAAGTGGGGCAGAGAGATGAGCAGGCAGAACACAGAGTCTTTATGGGGGTGAACTCTTCTATATGATACCGTAATGGTGGCTGTGTTGTGTTTGCATATAGGATTTATATGGTCGGAGGAGAGCAGAGGGAAAGTACTTTGGCTTTGGACAACCATGATGCATCGCTGTAGGTCTGCCCTGGAGTAGGATGCTGACGAGGACTCCAGTGGTTGTGTTTGGGAATTTGGAACATGTGGGGACATTAAACCTTCTGCTCTGTTCTCCTATAAACTTTAACTCATCTGAAAAAAAAATCTACTTTTGAATGTTTTTAAATTCAAACTTAAGTTCATCATAAACCAGGCCTAGATTTATTTTTTTAAAAAAAGTTTGTCTTATGAACAACAATGCCAACCAACCAGAGCTTCCAGGGACTAAGCCACTACCCAAAGACTATACATGGACTGACCCTGGACTCCAACCTCATAGGTAGCAATGAATATCCTAGTAAGAGCACCAGTGGAAGGGGAAGCCCTTGGTCCTGCCAAGACTGAAGGCCCAGTGAACGTGATTGTTGGGGGGAGGGTGGTAATGGGGGTAGGATGGGGAGGGGAACACCCATATAGAAGGGGAGGGGGGAGGAGCTAGGGGGTTGTTGGCCTGGAAACCAGGAAAGGGAATAACAATTGAAATGTAAATAAGAAATACCCAAGTTAATAAAGATGGAGGAAAAAAAGTTCTTGACATCTAAAAAACATGGCTGTACATTAGACATGGTATTGATACAGACACAGTTGAGAAAGAGAAACTCAGAAAGCCTATATGACATACCCTCAGCCCAACCCCTCAAAAGTAATGACCTAGACAGAAAGCCATCAAAAAGAACTCTTAAATTTGGGGTAAGGATGCTGACGTCCTCTCCACAACTGATGGTTCCTGGTGGAGGTGAGGATGAGGGAGGAGTCAGTTTTCTTTAATGGGCCGGCCATGGGAAATTTGACCATGCTCCAGTGAGTACATGGGCAATACACATTGAACTTATATTTTTTCCTTTTCTTCTTTTGTTTTTTTGAGAGTAGGGATGTCAGAAGTGTGGGGGTTGAGCCTAAGAGCACTGGAAAGTGAGTGATCGAGGTTCATGATGTGAAATACCTAAATAAAAAAAATTATGAAAAATAAAGAACATGAGTGCAAATGTGTGTGTATTTGCATGCATGTGCATGTGGCTGCACACACACATGTGCATGTATATGTACATGTGTGTGTGTATGTGCACGCGTGTGTACAGCTCCATGGCAAGGGGAGTCTTAGTGAAAGTCACTTTTTTTCCTTCTTCTTGCCAAATCTCTGTCTAAGCAACCATCTATGGAGATGGTGATGACTATTCTTGTAGAAGCAACTGGAAGCTGTGATCTCAAGGAGGTGGAAAGTCACACTCCAAGTAGCAATGATCAAGCTCTTTTAGCTTGTTCGTTTTTATTTGTTAAGACAGTATCTCATCCTATATTCCTGGCTGGTCTGAAACTTGTGACAATTCTCTTGCTTCTGTCCATCCTCAGCTGCTGGGATATTAGCCATGACTCTTATTTTAACATGGCTCTTGAACTGCAGAACTCACACCATCATTAAAGCTGAAGTAGGCCACAAAAGAGGTGATTTGCTTAAATTAAGTCTCTATCTCCCACAGCATGTGCTGTATCTGCTGATGGGCAATGATCAGAGGACAGGGACATTTCAACTTTGGGAGAGGGAGAGGAGAAAGGAGTTTCATAGAAAGGTACTGAATTGGATCGTCCTTCAGAGAAGTTTTATGAACCCTGGGCAAGCAGACAGGCAAATGACAGAGCGGGTTTCTGAAGAAAGGGCTTCAGTTCTGCCAGACACAGCCTTCAATCTATTCTGAAAGATTTCTGAGAGAAGGGGAGGTCCTGTAGTGCAAGGAAGCAGGCTTAGTTAATCTGTGATCCATGCTATGTTGGGTAACAGAATACGTGTGACCTAGACTAGAGGAATCACTTTTAATTGTATGGTGATGGGGCTTGGTTAATGTGTGACCTATAATATGTGACCGAACTCGTAGGTGGTAAAAGAGCAGTTGAAGTGTATTTGCTGTGCTCATATAATCTATGATTAAAGTCAGGAAGACATGTATCTTCATTAGGGTTTTACTGCTCTGAACAAAGTCCATGACCAAGGCAACTCTAAAAAGGACAACATTTAATTGGGCCTGCTTACAGGTTCAGAGGTTCAGTCCATTATCATCAAGGCGGGAGGATGGCAGCATCCAGGCAGGCATGGTGTAGGGGGAGCTGAGAGTTCTACATCTTCATTGGAAGGCTGCTAGGAGATGACTGGATTCCAGGCAGCCTGGAGGAGGACCTTAAATTACATGCCCATAGTGACACACCTACTCTCCATCAAGGCCACACCTCTTAATAGTGCCACTCCCTGGTCCAAGCATAGACCATCATGGTGAGGGTATTCTACCAGAACAGTCTTCGTGTGCTGTGTATAACAAACGAAAAAGCAATCCTTTGGTTTACATAAGCTGAGACTTTGCAGTAAACAAGTCTTTAGTAAATGAAGTTCATGGTAGCGATGAGATTTACTTTGTTTTTTAAATGAAAACACCATGCAAAATGCTAGTATTTGTCCTTAGGATTGGGTTGTGGCATCGTAAGCCTTTTTCCCACTTTGAATTAGCTTCAAAGAATGGATCCCAGACTTTGAAACAATATATTTAATAAATCTCCAAAAACGTCTCAAGAGGCACACTATAGGCATTTACTTCCTTAACTGGCTCTGAGAATAAAGTAATTAACAGTCTTGCATTCTTCCTAGCCCCTTTAATTATGAAGTGAGACCTAAATATTTCATCATTCCTGCATGATTAGCATGCCAGGACGGATGCAAAGGGACGAGGGAGGTCTCTCGGGAACAGGTACTGAGCAGTTTACATGCACAATAAACATCCCCAGCCACCATGAGCCCAGACATCTGGCAGAAATTTTGTAGTCATGAACATCTGGAATGTAATTTGCTACGTGTAGTAGAAACTGCTTCCCTAAGACCATCTCTACTTTATTCAAAGCAATTTGCAGCCTTATAATCTGTTCACACCCTCCACCCAGAAGCTTGGAAATTTCCACAACGCCTCTTGCAGCAACCCTTAGAATGTCTCGGGCTTAAAAGATAACAAGTGGATGCATCGCAGACAGTTCCCCTCACCTCTTTCATCCCATGGATGAGCTCTGCCTTTATAATTCAAGAGGCCTTAGATGACTGCCCAGCTTCCCTAGTTAATGCTCTCATCTGTTCACAGCCTGTGGACCCCACAGATATAGGCAGGCACAGCAGGAAGCAGAGAGATGACCAAGCAGGGAGTTCACTTGTGTTCTGGGCACAGTGTTCCTTTCCTGAGTACATGTGCTTTTGTGATTACTTTTCTCACAGTTCCTGTGATTGTTGGGCCATTATGAATGGCTGCTATCAGTAAATGCCCTAACCTTTCGTTTGTGAGGCCCAGCCTGCACTTTCAGGAGATAACAGTGACTTAGATTTCAGTGCAATGAAAAATATATCCCAAGACCTGTCTTGGTCAGTCAGGATATTTAAAAAAAATGTGCAGTCGGACCTTAGATAAGATAGCATTTCCTTTTCTTTCTTTATTTTCTCCATCCTTGAACACAGGGTTAGGAGGGAGCTATTAGATAACATCAATTCTTGGTTAGTCTAGGATGTGGCTATACTTGCTCTGTAAATGGTGGGGTACCCACAAGATGAGGCTGACATTTACCTCTGGGTGTGCCTTTCACGGTGCTTTCTAAGCTTGGGTTGAGTTTCATGGGTAATAGCAGGCCTCAAGCTCTTCTCAGAATGACTGTCTACCCTTGAAACATCCTGCGAGGAAATGTCAACTGGAACTACTCCATCAGCATTTCCTTCCATTGCCAGGACACATCTCAGTAAATGAAAACTCAGTCAGGACCTTTACGGTCACTTTACGTCCCATTTTATTTCTTTCGTCTATTTTCTCTGTAGCAAATTTCTCCTTTGGGTTTTATACTTTAGATTTAGCCTCCAAAAGCAGTTATTATTTGTCTAATAATTGAAATATACCTTTATTGCCTGGGAAAAACATGTTCATCCCAGAAAAAAAATACCTTTGTACGAGGACCTTCTGAAATGTAGAAGTTGCATATAGGGAGTATACAGTATGGAAATGGTTTTAGGGGTTGTCCTCAGCCAGAACCAGCTGAACTTCTGCTAATCATTGACCTCAGACAAATGAAACCTAAAGCTGAGGGAGCAAAAGAGGATGTGGAGTGGTCAGCATGGACGTATGCTTTTTCACAAGGAAGCTGGACACAGTGAATCCTTTGGACACAACAAAGGAAGGAAATCAATCTGGGTGTCCGTAACTTGTCACTTATCGTGACAGTGTCTCATCCACGCCTGATCTGGGTATCCTTGTTTGTGTCAGGCCATTTCCTTTGATAGTACATTCCTATCTGACACACCATGCCTGGGAAATGACAGTATCCTTCACCCCCACCAGGCAGGCCCAAGATCACGACATCATCAGAAGCCTCTGTACTTCCGTTGCTGGGCATGGCGCCTACTGCAGGCTTTGCATTTTTCTCTGTTTACTTCCTGTCTCATTAAGGGAACTCTGTAGAGTCCTAAGTTTTGGTTTCAAGATGAATTAACAAAGCTTAGAGAAAAGATAAGAATGAGAGAGAAATATGTTTCATAGCTCAATGCTTAGAATCAGAATTTTTAAAGCCTATAGAACTCACCTGTTCCTTGCCACCAGAAGAATGGAACAAAGGCATATGGTATGATTTACACTTTCAGACAATCATATTGAGTCCTGTCTAGAAAGTGAAATGAAAGAAAAGATGATGTAGAAGGGTTGAAGTAGGCAGTCTGTTTAGGAGATGGCTATAGGACAAGAGATGATGGTATCTTAAACTAGGCTCTCAACCTTCCTAATGCTGAGACCCTTTCAGAAAGTTCCTCATGTCGTAGTGACCCCAACAATAAAATTACTTTGTTGCTACTTCATAACTGTAGTTTTGCTACTGTTATGAATCAGCACATATTTATCTGGTATGCAACCCTCAAAGGGGTTGCAACCCAAACGTTGAGACCAGAAGAAAACAATGAGGGTATAGACAAATAGCAAACAGGGCATGTGTTGTGAGAGTGGATGGCATTTGCTACTAGGCTGGAAGGGAGGGATGAGGTGGGAAAACAACGGAAACAAGAACAAATTCCAGTGTGCCTTTAGTTCACACAGCTGACTGGTTGGTTTTGTCCCATCCGAACAATAGAGTTAAAGTTAGCACAGCTTCCTGAGAGGGAGTGGGACGGACGATCAGGCAAGTTGGATTTAAATGTCACATTGAAAGTATCTATTCAAAAGTCAGCATACCAAAGTGTCTGTGTTTAGGCTAGAGTTCAGTGAGGAGATTTAGAAACATTCAGTAGAAATCAAGGCTAAGAATGGATGGGATCACATAGAGCAGTTAAATCACCTTCAGGCTTCACTATGCCACCGTCACCCAAAAACCTTGAAGAAAAAAAGTATCACCAGCTCCCACCTCCAAAGCAAACCAGCAAACATGAGGAAGACTGTGGAATCAGAACATTAGGAGAAGCGGACCTAGGGCTACATCTACGGATGTGTTGAAGCAGAGGTCAGAGAAAGAGTTCTATGAAGGAACTAGAGGCAGAAGTAGGAGAAAGGAAAGTCATGCTTGCCTTCCTAGAAGCTCAGACAGAAAGATCTTCTGATGGATGGAGAGACCATTTAGCTGCTATACTACTAAGAAACATGAGGACCACACCCTGGAACATCTAGCCTCAGCAGAACTAAGCACATCCTCTCCCTTCCCTTCTCTGAGGAAAAGAAGAAGGGATAATGGGAGAGAAATTTGGAAGGGCAAGACTTGGTAGAGAGAAGGGAAGGGGCTGTGATTGGGATGTAAAGTGAGTAAAACAGTAAATGATGGAAAGAAAAAGAGATGAGAACCACGGAGGGGAAAGCTAAACCAGTCGCCATCTGTTTATTCTGACATAAGAAAGAAGTGATCATCTGGGTGAGCATAAGCATAGTAATGCTAAATGTCAGAGAGAAGTTGAAGATGTCATTTGTAGGAATCAGAGAGAAAATGGAACCTTCATTAACAGAGAAAATAGAGACACCACTACTTGCCATCCTGGAAGCCTGTAGCCATCAGGGACTACCAGGTGAGTCTCCTACCCCAATTTTCTGCCTGTCTGTGATCTCTCCAGGCAAACCTTGCAGCATCCAATTCTCCCTGGTCCCCTCTGCACTCCATTCCCTGACCCACACCTCTGCCTGCATCCCTAGAGACCTGCTGACACCCAGAAAGCCAGGTGAAAATTTCAAGCCCCGATTCCCTGCCCACTGGGTCCTTGGCAAACCTAGCAGCCCTGAGGTCTGGTCTGTCCCCTCTGTGGTCCACGTTCTGGCTCACTGCTCTACTTGCAATTCTTGAAGCCTGTAAACGTCAGGGTCCACCAGCTCTGCCTGAATATCCCTAGAGATCTGATGCCATCCAGGACATCCGGAGGCCTGAAGCCATCCAGGTCTATCAACTCTGCCTGCATCACTGGAAGCCTGATGTCACCAATGACAACCAGCTCTACCTGCAATCCCAGAGGCCTGCTGCCATGAGGATCTACAACTTTACTTGAAGTCCCAGAGGCCTGCTGCCAGCAGGAACTATTGGGCCTACCAACACCAGTGACAACCAAATGACTAAAGGCCAGCATAAGAATACAATCAACAAAAGCCAGGGCAATATGACACCACCAGAACCCAGCTATCCTACTACAGCGAGCCCAAGCCCTGAATATCCTAACATATCTGAAGAGCAAGAAAATGACCTTAAATATAATCTTATGAAAATGATAGAGGCCTTTAAAGAGGAAATGAGTAAACAAAGAAATACAGGAAAATTTTACAATCAAACAAGTGAAGGAAATGAATAAAACTGTTCAAGTTCTAAAAATTGCTTTCCTCGCCCTCCCAGGTCCTTCAGCTTATTAAACTTTTTGAGTTCTGTGGACTGTATCTTGGGTATTCTGTCTTTTTTGGGCGGGGGGCTAATATCCACTTATTAGAAAGCAACCACAAGGAGGGAGGGAAGAACAGGAGAGGGGAAGGGGATGGGGGTAGGGGAGAGGGGAACATGATCTTGTATTAGGTGGGGGAAAAGAACTGAAGCCATGAGGGCCAACAGAAAGAATGGAAACAGGTGACCTGGGGAGGAAGGAGGTCAGGAAGACCCTTTAGAATGTACCAGAGTCCTAGCAGCTTAACAGCACACTAAAAGCTCTAGAACAGAAAGAACAAACACACCCAAAACTTGGGGCTGAAATCAATAAATTAGAGACAAAAGGAACAATACAAAGAATCAATAACACCAGAAGCTGGTTCTTTGAGAAAATCAGCAAGATAGATAAACCCTGAGCCAAACTAACTAAAAAGCAGAGACAATATCCAAAATAACAAAAGTCAGAAATGAAAAACCGGGCATAACAAGAGACATTGAGGAAATTCACAGAATCATTAGGTCTAACCTCAAAAGCTTGCATTCCACAAAATTGGAAAATCTGAAATAAAACGGACAATTTTCTGGACAGATTCCTCTTATTAAAGTTTAAAAAAGATCAAGTAAACCATCTAAATATTCCTATAACCCTAAGAAAGTAGAATCAGTTATTCGAAATCTCTCAACCAAAAAAATCCCAGAACCAAATGGTTTTAGTGCAGAATTCTACCAGACTCAAAGAAGAGTTCCTATCAACACTCCTCAAACTATTCCACAAAGTAGAAACAGAAGACACATAGCTAAATGTATTCTGTGAAGCCAGAGTCACCCTGATACATAAACCACACAAAGACTAAACAAAGGAAAAGAATTTCAGACCCATTTCCCCTGTGATTGATGGTAAGGTGGTCAATGATCACATTGATGCAAAAAGTCTCTATAAAATACTCCCAAACCAAACCCAAGAGCACATCAAAAACTTCATGTGACATGACCAAGTAGGCCTTATTCCTTGGCTGCAGGGATGGTTTAATATATGAAAATCCTGCAATACAATCCACCATATACACAAACTGAAAGAAAGAAACCATATTATAAATAACACTGCAATGAGCATAGTGGAGCATGGGTCCTTGTTGTATGTTGGAGCATCTTTTAGGTATATGCCCAGGAGTGGATGACTGGGTCTTCAGGTAGTACTATGTCCAATTTTCTGAGGAACCACCAGCCTGATTTCCAGAGTGGTTGTATCAGTGTGCAATCCCACCAACAATGGAAGAGTGTTCCTCTTTCTCCACATCTTTGCCAGTATCTGCTGTCACCTGAGTTTGTGATCTTAACCACTCTGACTGGGAGAGGTGGAATCTCAGGGTTGTTTTGATTCTCAGTTCCCTGATGACTAAGGATGTTGAATGTTTCTTTAGGGACTTCTTAGCCATTTGATATTCCTCAGCTGTGAATTCTTTGTTTAGCTCTGTACCCCATTTTAATAGGATTATTTGGCTCTCTGAAGTGTAACTTCTTGAGTTCTTTGTATATTTTAGATATTAGCCCTCTATCAGATGTAGGATTGGTAAAGGTATTTTCCCAATCGGTTGGTTGCCAATTTGTCCTATTGGCAGTGTCCTTTACCTTGCAGAAGCTTTGCAGTTTTATGAGGTCCCATTTGTCTAATGTTGATCTTAGAGCATAAGAACCTAGAAGTCCTTCAACAGAGGAATGGAGACAGATAATGTGGTACATTTATGTAACGGAGTACTACTCAGATATTAAAACAATGACTTCATGAAATTCTTAGGCAAATGGATGGAACTAGAAAATATCAACCCAAGTTAGGTAACCCAATCACAAAAGAACACACAGGATATGTACTCACTGACAAGTGGATATTAGCCCAAAAGCTTGGAATACCCAAGATACAATTTATAGACCACATGAAGCTCAAGAAGAAGGAAGACCAAAGTGTGGATGCTTCACTCCTTCTTAGAAGGGGGGACAAAAAACTCACAGGAGGAAATATAGAGACAATATGCGGAGCAGATACTGAAGGAAAGGCCATCCAGAGACGGCCTCACCTGGGGAATCCCTCCCATATACAGTCACCAAACCCAGACACTATTGTAGATGCCAAGAAGTGCACGCTGACAGGAGCCTGATATAGCTGTCACCCGAGAGGCTCTGCCAGAGTCTGACAAATACAGAGGCAGATGCTCATAGCCAACCATTGGACTGAGAACAGGGTCCCCAATGGAGGAATTAGAGAAAGGTCTGAAGGAGCTGAAGGAGTTGGCAATCCCATAGGAACAACAACAATATCAACCAACCAGACTCCCCAGAGCTCCCAGGGACTAAACTACCAACCAAAGAGTACACATGGAGGAACCCATAACTCCAGCCACATATGTAGCAGAAGATGGCCTTGTTGGGCATCAATGGAAAGAGATTCCCTTGGTCATTCGAAGGCTCAATGCTCCTCTGTAAGGGAATGCCAGAGAGAGGAGGGAGGAAGGAGTGAGTGGGTGGGGGAGCACCCTCATAGAAGCACAGGAGAGGGGGGCAGGATGGGTGTTTCTGGAGGGAAAACTGGGAAAGTGGATAACATTTGAAAAGTAAATAAAGAAAATATCCAATAAAAAAAGAAAGAAACCACATGACCATCTCATTAGATGCTGAAAAAGCCTTTGATAAAATGCAACAGCCCTTCATGTCAAAAGTCTTGGAAAGAACAGGAATTCCAGGCACATACCTAAACATAGTAAAAGCAAAATACAGGAAACTAATAGTTGACATGATATAAATGGGGAGAAACTTGAAGCAATCCCACTAAAATCAGGAACAAGACAAGGCTAACCGTTCTCTCCCTCTCTATTCAATATAGTACTTGAAGTTCTAGCTACAGCAATAAGACAACTAAAGGAGATTAAGGGAACTTGTGTCAGTTGGAAAGGAAGAAATCAGAGTCTCATTATTTGCAGATGATATGATATGAGCCCAAAAACTCTACTAGAGAACTCCTCCAACTGATAAACACCTTAGGCAAATTGTCTAGATACAAAATTAACTCAAAAAAATCAGTAGCCCTCCTTCATACACGAAATCTAATAAAAGAGAAAGTGTGAAATAGCCTTGAACTCATTGGTAAAGGAGACAACTTCCTGAACAGAACACCCCGCAGTGGGATCAATGGGACCTCATGAAACTAAAAAGCTTCTGTAAGGCAAAGGACACAATCAATAGAACAAATAGGCAGTCTACATATTCGGAATAGGTTTTCCCCAACCCTATATCTGACAGAGAGTTAATATCCAAAATATATAAAGAACCCAGAAAGTTAGTCACCAACAAATCCAATAACCCAGTGAAAAATGGGGTACAGAGCTAAAGAGAATTCTCAACAGAGGAATCATGAATGGCCAAGAAGCACTTAAAGAAATGTTTCATGTCCTTAGTCATCAGGGAAATGCAAATCAAAACAACTCTGAGATTCTACCTCAGACCTATCAGAATGACTAAGATCAAAAGCACAAACAACAGGACATGCTGCCAAGGATGTTGAGCAAGGGGAACACTCCTCCATCACTGATGGGAGTGCAAACATGTGCAACCACTCTGGAAATCAATTTGGTGGTTTCTCAGAAAACTGGAAATAGTTTTATCTGAAGACCCAGCTTTGCCACTCTTGGGCATATACCCAAAAGATGCTCAACTATATCACAAGGACACTTGCTCTCCTATGTTCATATCAGCTTTAGTCATAATAGCCAGAAACTGGAAACAACCCAGATATCCCTCAACTGGAGAATGGATAAATAAAATGTGGTTAATTTATACAATGGAATACTACTCAGCTATTAAAAAGAAGTACATCATGAAATTTGTAGGCAAATGGATACAACTAGAAACTATCATCCTGAGGGAGGTAACCCAGACTTAAAAGGGCATACATGTGCTCACTTATAAGCAGATATTAGCCATAAAGTGTAGAATAACCACACTACAGTCCACAGACCCAAAGACGCTAAATAATCACCCCCAAGGGAGGTTGTGTGAGTCTCAGAAGGGGAAATAAAATAGGCATCAGAGATGAATAGAGGGAAGGAACTGGGTCAGAGAGGGGCTAGTGAGTGGGAGTGAGGAGGAGATCAGGTACAGGAAGAGTTGAGGAGAAAGGGCCAGGAAAGTGAACAGAGATGGAAAACTGGCCAGGAGAGTGAGTAGAAATCAGTGGCAGATTCAAGGACAGAGCATCTCTAGAGATTTGGGATGGGAGAGACTCCAGGGAGTCCATGACAATGACCCTATCTGAGACCCCTAACAGTGAGAAATAAGGAGCCTGAAGTGGCCACCTCCTATTTTGAGGCACGACTCTCAGTGGAGGCATAAGGACACCAACCCACCAACAAAATCTTCAACCCAAAATTTGTCCTGCCTACAAGAGGTTCAGAGACAAAGATGAAACAGAGACCGGGGAAATGGCAAGCAATGACTTGCCCAGATTGAGACCCAGCCTATGGACAAGAACCAATCCCTGACACTATTAATGACACGCTGTTATGCTTACAGAGAGGAACCTAACATAACTGTCCTCTGAGGGGCTCCGCCCAGCAACTGACCAAAACAGATGCAGCAATCTACAGCCAAACATTAGATGGACCTTAGGGAGTCTTATAGAAGAGTTGGGGAAAAGTTTGAGGGACCCAGAGGTGATAGGGACTCAACTAACCTGTACCCATGAGGGCTTCCAGAGAACACACCAAAGAGCACACAGGGGCTGAACCTTGTTCTCCTACACATTTGTAGCAATTGTGCATCTTAATCTTCATGTGAGTTCCTTAACAATTGAAGCTGGGGCTGTCTCCGACTAGGTTGCTTCCCATTGAATTCACTTCCCCTAACTGGACTGCCTAGTTGGGCCTCAGTCCAAGAGTATGGACTTGGTCAAGCTGTGAGTGGATGTCCCAGGGCACAGTGGTACCCAAGGTGGGCTTCTGCTTCTCCTCCGGGTAGATGGGGGGAGGGATTTGTACGGGTGGAACTGGGAGGAAAGAAGAGAGGGGGAATGGGACCTGAATGTGGGGGAGAAAATAGAAAACCGAGAAGTATCAGTATCCCTTTAGTAATTGTGAACCTAAATTTCAAAGTGGGGCTATTACACGGATTTGTATTGGTTCATCTGGCCCAGTTCAAACACTCTGGGAAAAGGGACTGTTGAACTTAATCTTAGTGGTGGTTTTGTTTAGGGATTTCTTTTTCTGGTTTTCCATTTGTTTGGTCAGTTAGGATGTGAAAAGGAGGCAGTAAACAAGGCCTCCCTGTTTTCCAGGAGACACCACAGAATGAAGTCTTCAGTAAAGACAGGCTCTCACCCTCTGCAGAGCACTGTCCTGACAGAAAGACCCTTGTTCCAGGAGGCATAATGTGTAAATAAATAAACAAATAAATAATAAATACTAATCAGATTTTCACGATGAGGTTTTGTTGAGGTGACAGGAGAGAGAGGCTGAGCTCACCCCGAGCAGGAAATGAGGGAGTGCTCATATAATTGGGGTCCAGGCAAGCACAGTGGTGACTGAGTGGGCAGTCCAGTGGGCCTAGAGGCACTCCAGCTGAACAAGTCAACCTTTCGATTGTTCCTGCATTCACTGCGTATCGCCACCAGCAGTTCCTCTGTGTAAATAATGCGATCTTCAGCTGTGCGGGCCGTGCTTTTTGTTCTTTTTAATTTATGTTTCCAATTAAGTTTCCTAATGGCATTGTTTTGTTTAAGTTGTTCCCTCAGCTCTGAAAGCTCCGTTTTCATTTTGTTCCACAGTATATTTGGGGGTTTTGTTTTTAGCATCATCTCTTTGAATTCCTATTTTATACATTTTATTATTCTTAACGAGAAATTCTTGTTCACAATTCAGTTATGGCCAGAGGAGCCATGGACATGAACTAGCTGTTTCCTTCCTGCCGCGCTCCCATGCCCTCCCTCTCTTCTTTAACTGCCCTTCTTCTCTCCCTATTCCTTCACCCCAACTCTCCCCTCGCTCCCTTCTCCAAACTTCTTTTCCAGATTCACTCCCCCATCACCCCCATCCCTCCCATTCTTTCTTCCATTTCCCTCCTTGTTCTCTGTTTACCCAGCACCATGATTCTTTTTTGCATATGCTTGAGACAGAAAATTCTGACCAGAAATTTTCCATGAGTAGGCAGGAGGCAAGTCAGTTGGGTCTTGTTGCAACTTCCACTAACTGGAACTGTACAATTTCAAGTGTCAATGATTTAAAAACCAGCTGGAAACTACTGGGTAATTTACAATGGGTTCTTTCTTATGAGCCACCAAAGGGGAGCAAAGGCCATGCTCTTCGCCCAGGACCATTAGAGCTCTTACTCTGGAACTCAAGCTCTGCTTTTCATTTCCAGAGGCATATGAGGTGACTGAGCCTTTCTTGGTTTCCGTCTTTATGAGCAGATCAATAATCTCTAATGACACAAATTAGCTATAGCAAAATAAAATAATATTTCATTCATAAAAATCTTCCAAATTCACTAGGGACATCCGTTTTGGAGGCAGTCCAAAAAAGCGAAGACAGATTGCTATACTTGACATGATGACATTCTGTTTCTCTACCTCCCTCTTGTGCACACACACACACACACACACACACACACACACACACACACACCCACATGCAGGACGTAAGCTGCTAGAGTGTCTGATGGGGAGCCTTCCATTTCTTGCTTTAATTCTATTCCTTGGGGCATTCTGACCAGTTATTCTGGCTCCTGGCCCTGCCACTTCCTCATTATGCAGAGGAAGTACATTCTTAGCACTCAAACCCACAAACCACGCAGGAAATGAAAGGTGGGATTAAGTAAAAACCCTCCACAGCCTCTGGTCCACTATTGCATCTACCCCTGTCATTCCTATTCCCCAAATACTCCTGATATAGAGAAACCATCCAAAAAAAAAAAAAAAAACAGGAAGCCAGGGTACAAGTGCGCCTTGGCCATGACGCCAGCAGCATAAGAGCCTATGTGGTACTATGGAGTTCACACACTGCCTGTGCATGGTCAGCAAAGTCAAGATCAGCATCCCACGAGAGAAGTGTCTTCATTGAAAGGAGAGAACATGCAGCTTCCATCGAGCTGATATGATAGACAGCTACAGTTTCCTCAGCAGCCAGATGTGCTCACTCTACATTTTCCACACCATTTATAGATTGAGATGATGCTTGTGAAATACTCAGTTTTTCTCCTGAATGTTGGCTAAGCTACTCATTATGAAATATAGCTGCCTAAGGATTTCTTTCCAGATTTTTAGAATCTTGACCTTCGCTGTTCTTAAAACATGTATCCTTCGGGAAACCTCAAGCTTAAATTTAAAGCTTGTCTCATCGAGAAGCTATTATTTGTTTATCAAAAACGTTTTTGTAATGCTCTATGCTACCTTACTCAATAGAAATGTTTTTTGTTCTTTACCCTTTTATTTTAGCTGTCAGTTTAGACCTTTACAAAACGTCTTTATATGATATTCATGTGGCCAACAGACACTGAGTATTTGTTGAGAAATCCGTCTTTTTTCTACTACTTTCTTTCTCTTTATTTTTACATGGGATGATAAGAAAGGAGTCTCAATTGCAGCCATCAACACAGTTCTTAGGGAAGTCTAGATGTATTCATTTACTCATGTGTGTTTGTGTATGTGTGTGTGTGTGTGTGTGTGTGTGTGTGTGTGTGTGTGTGTGTGTGAGTGTGTACTGTATGCCCTGGGAAGAAGCCCTACTTGGAAGCTGAAAGTTAAAGTCTATCTTCCTGGCTGATAGATGCCAGCCACTACTGACAAGAAGCAAATATATGGCAAGGCAAATTCTAGATCCAATTGTTTCTGTGATGCTCTGGGAACCTATGGGTCAGCAGAAACTATGTAAAGAAAAAAAAGAAAACAGGGAAGCTGATTAAAAGTAACAGCTGAGTGACTGAGTCATTCAAGTACAGAAAAGAAAACAAATAAACAAAATAACTCCATCCACCGGGACAATATAACCATAACCTTAGCCACTAGGGACATAGTCATGAGCACAAAACCCAAGAGAACCTGATCTGCTAGGAACTGTGTATGGTGTCATTGGTCAGAAACTGGGAAGAAGGCAGAAAGGTTACAAAGAAGAAGCCAAATGACAGTCAATCCGTTGATATGACATCCTGATGTCAAAGAAGAAAACAGGGGATTTTAGATGAAGAAGTAAGGAGACTGGACTTGTGCTTTAAGAAGTCAATGGAGTAGTAGCATGGGAAAAGATTGAAGGGAGAACAAGCTTGAATGAGGAGGGACGATTGGGGGATGACAGCTGAACGCAAACACCGAGATGGCCCTAACTAAGAACACAGCAGTAGGAATTCAGGTGAGTAGATGCTTGTGAGAGTGGTGGAGTAGCAAAAACCATGGCTTCCAGCTAGCACACAGATAGACCACAGACTATGCCTGTAGCTTATAGACAGGGGGAAAAAGGAGTCACTGACAACTCTCCAGTACTTGGATTAAGCATCTAGCGAGACCATGGTAGCATTCAATGACAGGACAAATAGGAGACAGAATAGATTTTATAATAAATATTATGGTGGTTTGAATAAGAAGTGTTCCTTGTAGGCTCAGGTATTTGAGCACTTGGTTCCCAACTGGTGGCACTGACTGGAGAAGTTATGGGGCAGTACACCCTTGTTGGAAGATGTAGCTCACTGGGGTCAGCTTTGAGCATTTAAAACCTTGACCCACACTCAGTTCCTTATCTGCCTCATGCTTTCAGATGGTGATGTGATCTCTCAACTTCTCATCATTGTTGCCATGCCTCCGTGCCAGATTCCTACCCCATGGGAACTACAAGCCAAGATAAATTCTTCCTTCTCTAAGTTACCTTGGATGCGGTATTTTATCATATCATGGAAAAGTAACTAATTCAGATGTGTATCCATTTCAGATGTCTCAAATCAAATTGCTTTTGCAAAGTCTAGACAAAATGTTCAAGGGTGGTACAATAAATCTAGCCAGGGCTTGTATAGTCATCAGAACGGGACACGGGGAGTCAACACCACTGACAGATGAAGAGAAAGAAGACGTGAGAGAATAGAAAGAGGAAATACCACAGTGAACTGACTTTTTCACCTAAAACATTACTCTATGAAAATGACACTTTGATGTCATAATTCCAGGAGAAATCACTCTGAGCAATACTTGACCTAGTAGCTTCTTCATAGAACATAGCATAGAAGCTTGTGCTGCATTCGTGTGTTTACTTAAATCCATATAACTTGCCTTGAATATTCCACGAAAGAGGCTGAGAAGATGGAGCCTTATGGACTCCTCTGTCATCTGCCTTCTGCATTATTTCTGCATTTCTACACACTCTCCTGCGTTTTCTTTGTGCTAAATATGTTCTCGTGGTGAGCCTTTACCTCAGGTGCACTTCAGTTGACGTTAACTTGCGTCTGCAACAGACTGGAAACAGTGGAAGACAATCCCACAAAAGACATTGTTGAACTAACAAATATTTGCTATTATAAATGTAAAGCACCACTTACTGACTCTCAACAGATCTTGCATTGCTTGAGAATGTTTGCTCTGAGGGCTGGCAAATGGAGATCCGTGGTAGACTCTTTGCTTTTCACGCGTGAGGCCTGGGTTCAACCCCTGGCACTACAAAAACAAAAGTCATATATATTGATACATTCAAAATGAATTTACTACGGATGAGAACTGGCTGTCCTGAGTTCAGGTAGAATTCATTACGATTTTTTCCATTTACGGAGACATATTTTCTTTACCTTAGAGACTCTTCTCTTAGCAACGGAATCGAGTGGGAACAGTTATGAGAGGGAAAGATGCAGTGAAACTTGGAGGATGGTCGATCGTGAGAGTGGCTTCCATTCAGATAGGTGATCTCTTGTAATTGAATAGCAAGGAATATAAAAACATATGTGAAAATGAAGACATGGATGTCAGAGGGCATCCCTGACAATGGGTGCTCTGAGAAAGTAAAGAAAAGGAGGCTCTGGAACACAGATTGCTGGATTAAGTGAACCGCAGGCCACTGCTTTATAGAAACTAAAGGGAATGGTAAGAATCTAGCAGGTTCCAGCTGATGAGTTGGGAGGAAGAAGGTACATCAACGTCGAAATTGATAGATTAATTTGGCTATTATTTAGTTATTTATCGAACAACAGCCTCAATGATTCCACGACAGTATTTTTTTACATCTAGTAAACACTTAAAGGCAGCTGTGAATAAGGTCGGCTTCAACTGGGTGAAGTCTTTTAGACTAAGGTGTCCAAAAAATGGTATCTCCCTCCATACCTTCAGGCATCACCACAACCCACAGGGATGTCCACACTGCCAGCCTGTTCTGCAAAACTAACACTAACACACACACACAAACACACACACACACACACACACACACACGAGAGAGAGAGAGAGAGAGAGACAGAGAGAGAGGGAGAGGAGAGAGAGAGAGGGAGAGAGAGAGAGAGAGAGAGAGAGAGAGAGAGAGAGAGAGAGAGAGAGAGAGAGAGAGACTATTGGTTCTATTTCTCTGGAGCTTTCTCTGCATTGGGCTTGGTAAGAAATGCCTATTAATCTCATAACACCAGCTTAATGTTTTGGGTGTTGCTGAGAGAGCATCAGGGGATTGGCCATGGTTTGTGGGATCATCACGGACAAGAAAGAAGTCACTAGAAATGTTCAGATATTTCTGTGACAGCAATATGCCACTGCTTCACTGCTATCACAGCACCACACTGTACATCCCTGTGTTTCCTATGGAAGCACAGTATTTGTATGTTGATATAGGAACAGCTTTGGTGTGGAAAAAAAGGAGAGGGTCTGCTGTGATGAATATATATATATATATATATATATATATATGAAATGAATAGAGTTTTACAGATTTATTTATGCATCTTCCATAACCTCGTAAAGCTCTAATGATCTTCTGAAAATCTCAGTACCCATGCTAAATTCAACAAATAGCATTTGCATCCTATCGCCATCGGATCATGTGTTTTCAAAATTTGTCACATACCATCTAAGCCCCTTCCTTTCTCCTAATATCATCAGTATCATTTGCATTTCATAATCTATCACCGAACTATATTGTGCATAATAGACATTTATACTCACTAGACAATTCAGTTTCTGGCAAAAGAGTGAAGTGTGGAGTATCTTCAGGATGGAATCCATTGTTTACATAAACAGCATCTTATTACACATAGTCTAGAAATTGTGATTTATGGTCTAATTTTGACTATCTCATCATGTTACCAAACATTCCCGGAAAATTAGTATATTCATTATAGTTTTTAAGTTACTGATTTTTCTTGTTAAACATTCCTAATTTCAGAGAACAGTTTTTAATCTTCTGGTTGAAACAAAAACAGAACAGATACCACTGTTAATTTTTCCAAGCAAATCTCAAACTCCCCCCCCCTCAGTAATTTGAGTAATTTCCTAAAATAAAGTACATATCACAAGCTTCACAAGTCATCAGCATTAAGACAACAACTACTATAAAAAATGCCTTCTGGTGATAAAGAAATGTCTTTGCATTTTAAGTAAACAGGCTTATAGAGATAATTCTGTGATGACAACAAACACGAAAAGATGTATAGATTAATTTTAAAGTCATGAAAACAGGAAGGAAAATATCCTCTAAGCTCTTGCATGGTTTTCCAAGTTAAACAATAGATCATATCTAACCCAAATCCTGGATTCTCAAAGTCATCTATGACAAGATTTCACTAAAGGTTCATAGTAAATACCATTTCAAGAGAAGAGTATATTAAATATCCTATTTAAAGATTTTTATTGATTTTTTATTTTATGTGCATTGGTGTTTTGCCTGCATTTACATCTGTGTGAGGGTGTCAGATCCCCTGGAAATAGAGTTACAGAGAGTTGTCAGCTGCCATGAGGGTGCCAGGAATTAAACTTGGCTCTTCTGGAAGAGCAGCCAGTGCTTTTAACTACTGTACTATCTCTTCAGTCCCTATATAAGTATCTTAAGACAGGTGGTTTATAGTTTCAATTATAGTTTTAACTAAATTGAGTTGATGTATTAGGAGTTGGGCCTGTAAAATTCTTCAGTAAGTAAAGTCAACCCAAACCTGACTACCTTAGTTCCATTCCAGGGACTCACATGGTGTAGAGAGAAAAGTGATTCCTTCAAACACACACAGATACACAGACACAGACACATAGACACACACACACACACACACACACACACACACACACACACCATATATATATATTTATATATAAAACTTAAACTTTTGTTTTATATATAAAACAAAATAAAAAGCTACAGTGAATAATCTTATATGATACAGAACATTAAAGAAACTATACATAGACTCTAGTCACATGGTACTTTTCTTTTCAATGTATAGTATTTTGAGTCAAAGTCCTGGATTAAATTCACTGCTTGGTTTAGGGGCAGATCAATGCATTTTTTTTCTAATCTTAACCAATGCTGTGGACAGTTACAGACAAACCTGACTGAACAGGTTTCTATAGCTTCCTCATAAGTGGGTTTGGGATGCTGGATAAACAAAATAGGTGTCTTTACTATGACAAGATACAAAGCCCATCTTTACAAAAGATCGTTGAATACTCACCAAGGAGCTCCAGCAGCCTACTCCTCAGGGCTTCTGTGTGAGATTCCTATCTCATCCCATTCACACGTTTCTCTTGAATGTGGTACAGTTTATACAGACATTCTTTTCCTCCTTGATTTGATTTATATAGTTTTGTATATTTTTTAAATATTTATCTTAATGTGTATGTGCGTTGCTCCAAATGTATGTTTGTACACTACATGTTAGGCTGGTACCTACAGTCACAAGAAAAGAACATCATGTCTCCTGGTACTGGAGTTAAGGCAGTTATGAGCTGCCATGCGGGAGATGGAAATTGAACCTCGGTCGTGCAGAACAGGCAATGGTCTTAACAACTGGGCCGTCTCTTCATCCCCTGGAGTTTGATTCCTTAGTGTTCACTCTTAGCTTTCTGACCTGATCCTTAGTTACATTGATTTCCTAACAGAGGGAGTAGATAGACCTCTGAGTGCAGACCCCAGAGCAGCAGCGCTGATCTCTTTGGGAATGGTGAAATTTGAATACTTCGAAGCATTTCCAAACCCAATGACTCAAACATTCTGAGGGTGAGGCCATACCTGTGTTCTCAGTGACTCTAAAGCATGCCAGTTTGGGCAGGGCTCCTGTAGAATAACTCAGTCTACCACCTAAACAAAAAGCCCGAGTTCCTAGCCAATGAAAAGACCCCACGCCACTCCACCTTCCTTGACATCCTCATCTAGAATGTTGCATTGTGTGGAAGGGGAAGGGGCAGGGAATGTTGTCAATAGTGAGTGAAACATCACAGCATCTGGGGCCACTGGGCTCTTGGTTTTGTTCTTTTGCTTCTCAATCCTTGCCTGGCATTAATGGCTCTTTTGTTGAAGGCAGTGATTTTTGCTTATGTTAGTTTGAACCCTTGATGTTTGCATAATCGTTATCTGGGTTCAGAGCTCCGGGTTTGCAGCTCCTTCCTGTCAGCAGCTTGAAGCAGTGACTTTGCTGTCCTCTGGCATCTGGGACAGACATGATGTCTGTTGTTTTTCTAATGAGCCCTTGTTAACAGGAATTCTGTCTTTCTCTATGTGACTTTGAGAATTTTTTCCCTTTGTGCAAAGTTACCATCTCCTCCACAACATGTACGTTTTTCACTACCCTTTTCCTTTTTGGTTATGTACTTTTAAAATGTAAGGATTTGTGAAATCCTTAAACTTTGCTTTTACAAAGCTGGCTCTAGAGATTTGAACCTGGGCATTCACACTTGTGTGTGAAGCCATTACCTGCTGAGCCATGCCACCCAGACTAAATCATCTGTCCTACAGGCAGTACTTGAGCACAACAGAATATTCTGGCATGTTTAATAATAGATCCGTTACAAGGAAACTTTTTATGGAGGAAGCACTAGCAAAAGTGTTTGGTTGCAGCATAGATGCATCGCTGCAGGAATTTTAACTCCCAGACATGTCTAAAACAAAGCGGCCTGTCAACTACATTTCTGGCTTTCCTACTCTTCCCCTTGGAGGCTGCTGCTCTCTGATTCCCATTCTTGCAAGGTGTTATTCTCTGTAATCCCCCATCTGTATCTTCCATTTCAGAGGCAGTAGTTGGCCCTGTGACCTCATTTCTCACTTTATTCACTTTCATTTTACTCATTATTTTGGTTATTAGAATGGGGTAATAACCACCCATTTTATACATGCAACTAGAAACTAGGAATCAACAAAAACTCTTTATCCCTCTGGGGCTTTGAGTACAAATGAAAGACTTTTGCCAGATTGTGTGAGAGAGAAAATGTTATAAAGTTTTTCTTTGAGAGACAGGGATGAAGCCTGGTGATCCAGGACTTGTCTGGCATATACAAGCCTCTGGGTTTGATTCCTAGCACCACATAGTGCTGTGACCTACATAGCTTTAAACTTGACCTCACTGGGGAGAAGAAAGAACTAAGAAATGACAGACACTCAGACACATGTTCAGAAAAGTTGGGATTGAGTGGGATGTTCACTTTGATGGAGAAGCACTTCTGCAGAAGCCCCCAAACTCAATTCATTTGTTATGTACTGCTGAGTGAGGAGGTGGGATTGTTGTATATAGCTGAAGCGGGGGGACTGATGGTCCTAGTAGGTGGGCACTTTCATATTGCAGTTATGGAGAAGGAAGATGTGATTGTTTCTGCATGCACTAGTTTGAGATAAAGATCAACTATTCTTAATATCCATATGTGGCTGCAAATTTTGTGAAGTCCTCCTTTTTAATAGCTGAGTAGTATTCCATTGTGATAATATACCACATTTTCTGTATCCATTCTTCCATTGAGAGACATCTTGTTTTTTCCAGCTTCTGGCTATTATAAATAGAGCTGCTATGAACATAATAGAGCATATTGTGATATGGTGGAGCCTCTTTTGCTTATATGCCCAAGAGTGACATAGCTGATTCTTCAGGTAGAAATATTTCCAATTTTCTGAGAAACTGCCAGATTGATTTCTAAAGTGATTGTACCAGCTTGCAATCCCACCAGCAATGGAGGAGTGTGTCTCTTTCTCTACATCTGCTGTTGCCTGAGTTTTTGGCCTTAGCCATTTTAATTGGTGCAAGGTGGAATCTCAGAGTTGTTTTGATTTAATTTCACTGATGACTAAGGATGTTGAACATTTCTTTAGGTGCTTCTTGGCCATTTGGGGGTGGGTAACAGAGGGAAACTACTAGAAAGTCCCAGACACCAGGGAAGTTAGAGGCTCCCAGGACCCAATGGGGATGACATTAGCCAAAATGCCCAACAGTGGAGAGAGAGACCCCGAAGAGACCACCTCCAATAAATAGGCATGGCCTCTAGTTGAGGGTTGAGGCCACCCACCCATCTCAAAATTTTAATCCAGAATTGTTACTGTCTAAAGGAAATGCAGGAACAAAAAATGGAGCAGAGACTGAAGAAAAGGCCAACCAGAGACCGGCCCAACTTGGGATCCATCTCAACCCCAGACACCAAACCCTGATACTATTGCTGATACCAAGATGTGTTTGCAGACAGGAGTCTGGTATGGCTGTCCTCTGACAGGCTCCACCAGCATCTGACTAAGACAGATGCAGATACTCACAGCCAACCATTAGACTAAGCCTGGGGACCCCAATGGAAGAGTTAGGGGAAGGACTGAAGGAACTGAAGGGGATTGCAATCCCATAGGAAGAACAATATCAACTAACCAGACCCCTCAGAGCTCCCAGGGACTAAGCCACCAACCAAAGAATATACGTGGACTAGTCTGTGGCTCCCACTACATATGTAGCAGAAGACTGACTTATCTGGCATCAGTGGGAGGGGATGTGCTTTGTCCTGTGGATGCTTCATCCCCCAGAGAAGGGGGGATGCTGGAGGGGTGAGGTGGAAGTGGCTGGGTGCGTGAGGGAGCACCCTCTTAGAGACAAAGGGGAGGGAGGAAGTAGTGGGAGGCTCACAGAGGGGTGACCGAGAAAGGGGACATTTGAAAAGTAAATAAATAAATAATTAATAAAAATAAAATAAAACTCAATGTGTGGTCCAGAGGAAGGCTTTGCCAGTCTCTTGAGCCTGACCTGGAGAAGGCTCTGCCATTCCCAGCCTAAGGCATTGGGGTCCATGACTTGACCGTGCTCATGTCAACAGCACACAATCACTCAGGACTCTATCTTCTCCCTCCACCTTCCCATTTCTTATTTCTTAAATGCCCTGGTGATCCTGACTTCCAGTCCAGTGGTAGATCAGCATTGTCTTTGGAACCTAACTGAAGAAACAAAACACTGTATAGCCTCTGGCCTGGGTTATTCAGGTCATCCTGCTCAAAAAAACGGGGAAAAGCTAACAAACCAATACAGCCCTCCCCATGTAACACGCATCTCTCAGGGATGCTGGTAAAGAGCTGGGCCTCAGGGTCTGAGCACAACTCTTTTGGGACCTTGTAAATTTCAGTTACAAGGTTTGTTTATTTATTTATGTCCCGTAGTGGGCAATTTTCTACCTGTCTGTAAGGTGGCTATCTATATAGATTTGTTTGTAAGCTCTCAAAGGATGGAGTAATTTGTTGCTGGCCTCTTTATAATCCAGGGGGGCATGACTATAGGCCAGACTCCCTCAGGATCCAAATTGACAGCTGCGCATTTAGTGAAGAAACGGCCAAGGATCTATGGAATTATATACAAGACTCCTCAGGAGGCCTAAAGCAAAAATGGGAATGAATTCAGATTCCTAAACCTTTCTTCTGTTTCCTCTTGAAGCACAAAAGCCATTGTCCCTTCTTCTGGAGACCGAGGACATATCTCCCAAATCTAGTCTAAAGGCAGCTAATGAGGCTACAACCTTCTCAGCTCACCTTTGTGGCTCCTCAAAATCTCCCCCAGACTACCGACACATAATTATCTATTTCCAGATTCTTCTTGTCCCGCGTAGAAATTTTCCTTCCCTTATCTTAAACTGCTGCTTCTGAAAAGATATTAAAATACACCATGCTCTGGACAAACTCAAAGAGCCAAAGACAAAAAGAATGTTTGGAACTACTAAGTTAGAATTTTCCGAAAGTGGAGAAGAGGGGCTGTTAAGAGGCAAAAGATAAAAGAGGCCAACATGGGAAAGTACAATACAGAGACGACAAGATGCAGACACCCGGGTGCATTCATCAGGATGCTCGAAAGATAGGAAACAAAACAGATGAAGGCACTGTTCACCAAAAATAAAGACCCAAACCTCGAAGAGTTTTTTAAAAAAATCCATAAATCTATGCACTTAAAAAGACACGAAACTGAAAATGGTAGACAGAAAGAAATGTCCGAGCGGAAGACACGGTAGCTTTGCACAAAGGGAAAGATTCTCAAAGCCACATAGAGAAAGACAGAATTCCTGTTAACAAGTGCTCATTAGACAAACAACAGACATCATGTCTGTCCCAGATGCCAGAGGACAGCAAAGTGACTGCTTCAAGCTGCTGACAGGAAGGAGCTGCAAACCCGGAGCTCTGAACCCAGATAACAATGTTGCAAACATCAAGACTCTAGGAAGAAGGGTTCAAACTAACATAAGCAAAAATCACCGCCTTTAACAAAAGAACCATTAACGATAGGCAAGGATTGAGAAGCAAAAGAACAAAACCAAGAGCCCAGTGGTCCCCAGATGCTGTGATGTTTCACTCACTATTGACAACATTCCCTGCCCCTTCCCCTTCCACACAATGCAACATTCTAGATGAGGATGTCAAGGAAGGTGGAGTGGCGTGGGGTCTTTTCATTGGCTAGGAACTCGGGCTTTTTGTTTAGGTGGTAGACTGAGTAATTCCACAGGAGCCCTGCCCAAACTGGCATGCTTTAGAGTCACTAAGAGCACATGAGCATAGCCAGTGACTAATATGCAAAGGTTTTCCACCAAAAAAAAAAAAAAAAAAATTAAAGCATGCAAGAACAGATGGCTAATGTGAACAAAGAGACATGAGGTCTGAGAATGAAAGGAAAATACTAGAAGCCAAGAGCTCTGTAGCAGAAACAAAGAATTCTTTTGATGGACATAGTCCTGGGCTTGGGGGATATGTCATAAGAACTTCTTTAAGTTCCACGAGAGTGGAAGAGGTGTGGTAGACTATCCAAGACTGTGAGATAACCGCAAAAGGCCTATGGCAGGGAATGAGACCTAAGAAGAAGAATATTATATTAGCTACTGTTATTGCTACTGTAAGCAAATGCCTCACAAAAGTAGCTTATAGCAGGAGATGTTTATCTCGGGCCACAGTGTTGGAGGGATTTCAGTCAGCCATAGCAGGGTGCTCATAACAGGAACATGAGGCCATCTATGCCCATATGGCACAGACCAAGAATCAGAATAAGCAGACCAGCAAGGGGCCAATTGTTCAAACACATGATCCTGTGAGAGACATTGTAGACTCAAACATAAACGATACATAGTAATCAGGGAAGACAAAACAAATACTGCCATACATAACCCACACTGAGCAGTATCCTGAAAGTACCACTGTGTGAGAGCAATATGGACATACTATATGCATTCAATATAAAGTGCTTTGAATAAAATTTAAAGAACTATTAGAGAACTCACAGCATATATGCCATGATTGATTTGTGTAAGTACCTGATGTTTACTTTCTCCGTGTTACATGAGAAGGGCTCATGAGCCTTCTCAACATGATACATTTGGCACTTCCAATCTTTTGTAAATGGTGTAAGAAACAAAAGGGAATTCTGTTTAGCAATGTTTCTAAAGGTGTTTCTGGGGTAAATTTCTTCTGTTGAACATGAAAAAAAAAGCAGTGTCAAATAAATAGCAAAATTATATCAATTCTTGATCCAAACACAATGGAACACATCTGTAATCCTTTCACTTGGGAAGGGAAAACAGAAGAATTATGAGTTCAAAGCCAGCCTGAACTGCAAAGTAAGTTTGAAGCTAACCACTGCAAACCAATGTGGCCACAGTTTGAACAATGGAGACTGTTGAATATCTCAGAGTCTTGACCTACCTTCTCTCCAGGATGGGTTGGGCAGACAGCAAAGAGGCAACAAGGGTTTCTTTTATTTGCCAGAAGGGATAGTTTAAATGGTAGAGTAGAACATTGACTGGCCCAAGAAGAAGAATGCCGGCCAGTCAGGAGAGGTTGGTATTGTTACAAAATATTGCCATATTCTTAGCAGGCATCAGCTGCCCAGCCGAGAGAGGTGTTAGTAAATGTTACGGGAACAATCATGAACAGTCCCGGGCAGAGCCGTCTATCGGGAGAAGGCCACCCACAAATTGCAGCAGGAGCAGCACATCTTCTATCTTTGGCAGACCGGGAAGAGCCCCCTGCTTAAAGCTTAAGTAACAGATCTCACAGGCCAAGGCAGGAACAGAAAGGTGGCTCTCCGATTGGAACCAGAGGCCCCTTAAGGTGGAAACAAAAACTTTGCCTGGGAAGCAGGAGCAGTGGGATCCAGAGTACGTTTGCTTGTGTGTGCTGGGTTTGTCCGGAGACATGGCTTCCTTCTCCCTAGAGCCTCTAGGAGCAAAGCCCCTAGTCAGAGCCCGGATCTAGCTGAGGACCCAACTCCAGCCCGAAACCTGACTGCAAGGCCTTGTCTTCAGGATTCACCCTCCTAAAGAGTGCAGGGAGGGTTGGAAACCAACCCTGCATGAGACATGGGGCTAGACTGGCAAAACTTCTGTGCGCACTATGCTTACTCAAAGCCAGATGGACCCTGACTGGGTAGTCGTTGTATTCAAATGAGATAGAGAATGGGACCAATCAGGAGCAAGCTATCGACCCTGAGCGGTGACAGAGAAAGCCTGTCAAAACCTGAGTGTTCTTAATTCAGGCTGCTTTTCTGCGCCACCCCAACCCACCCACCACCCAAGTGTTAGAGCATATGTGGGGGAAGTGGAAAGAGAAAGCAAGAAAAGCTCTCTGTCCACCCATTTGGGCTCTACTTGCCACCGGGCCAAAAAACCCCAAACAAACAAACAAACAAAAAACAGGCTTTTTAACTAGGCCCAGCATTAGGGAGCCATCCACCATAGCCTTGATGATGGTCAGAAAAAGGGGGCTGGGGAGGGCACTTTATCACTAGCCTTTAAAAAAAATCAAAAATAAGTATTATAAATTATTTAACTAACAAAATAGTATTCATGACAAGTCTATATTTTTTTTCCTAGACTTAACATTAAGAAAGGGAAACTCATAGAAAAATCGTACCTTGAAAAATGTACTCGGTATGTTCCAGGCTACATAGTTCACAGGAAGGCCAAGGGTCTGGGAAAGTGTGCCCAATAAAGCAATTAGCTTTAGTCAATGCTACAGGGTTGATGTGGTCCAAGATGGGGAGGGTTCTCCAGTTACTCTGAGACAGATCACATCCCCAAATCCAACTCACCAGTCCTCTCGCTGAACTTAAAACTTGGCCAGCAGAAAGGAAAGAAAGATGCTCTGTTTGTTTGAGAGCTTTTTTTCTTCTTCTTCGGTATTTTGTTTTGAAACTCTGGTGGAAAAGCTTTCTTGACACCTGGCCAGCCTTTACCCTGAGAAACTTTCCAAACAAAGGCTACAGGCCTTGGGGGTTTACTCTCGATTCCTGTAAACTTTGTTCACATCAGGCTTTGTTCACATCACCTAAGCTTCCATTTCCACCCCTGCTCCCTGCGCCAGCTCTCTAGACCACAGCTTCTTGTTATCTGCTTCCCAGGTATATGCCCCTCTCTATCTGGAATGAGAGAGACACAAGAAGCGTTCATTGTCACTAGGCAACATCTGACAGAGGCAGAAATGCAAAAGGGACATGATTGTCAGGAAAGGGAAAGCGAGCAGTTAATCCTCTCGGAAAGCGAGCCCTTTATCCTCTCTCGTTCTTTCTACCATCCTTCCTTACTGCAACCCTGTGTCTGACAAAAAGAAAAAGAAGAAAAGAAAAAGCCAGTGGAGGCCCCTAGCATCAAATACCAAGTTTCCCTTGAGGAACTATTAGCATTGTGGCCAGACATGGAGCTCCGATTCAAAGACTGCCAACATTCCTTAGGTTTGGCTGCGCTGCTAGCCACAGAACCAGAGACTGGAACACTCAATGGCTACCCCGCTAGCCACAGAATCAGCCGACACTCAACAGCTCCGATGTCACTCTCTGCCTCTGTCGTTTGTTCCTCTTCCTAGAATTCCTATGGGAAATTTCCTATGAAATAGATCAGAGAAGATGATTCCCCTTGAGCAATCATCTTCCACTAACTAGCCAGATCAAATGGAAAAAAAATTCGCTCTCAGATTGCACAACAAAATTTCGTTCTAAGGCTTATAAAAGCCAAGAGACGTGGGCAAGTATTCTTCGATTGGTTCAACTGTCTGATCTAAATGAAAGCGAATTCTTAGGATCCCCCCTTCGGCTAGCATCGTGGAGCAAAGCCAGCCCTCAAACAAAAGCACTGCACAACCGGCCAACAGGGATTGTCACCAGGAATAAACATCTGTAGACTTAACTCACCCCAGAGCTCTGGGGAGCAGGAAATCCAGGCATTTGTTATTTTCATGGAACAAACCAACCTTGACACAACAAGAGACAATAACAAAGCAAAGTGACTGAAGGGAAGAGAAAGAGGTGTGACTGATGGAAGGCAGAGTGGAGATGGGACAAGGGCTTGCCCCTCAGGAATGTGAGGGGAAAGGAACACAGGACTGGCATTTACAACCACATCTTCTAAGCACCGGGTTTTACTTACTAGCAATCCCAGTGTGCTTACTTAACCCGGGTTTGATATTTTTCCCCCTTCCCAACGGAGAATAACTTGGGAAAGCTTGTTTGTCACAGTGTGATTTTTATACGCTGACTGTTCAAACTGTAAGCATGCTATTCTAGAACTAGGCAATCTCTGGTCCTCCAGCCTTACAGATTTATGAACGATTGGGACCCACAGGATTTCACAAACTCATTCCTTTTCCTTTCTCTAGGGATTAAGAAGTTAAGACTAGATAGCCCAAAGATCTAGGGTTAAACCAAATACTACAGGTCAAAACAAAGCAAAAACGAAAACAACAACAAACAAAACAAACAACAACCAAAAATAATAAAATTATTCCTAATAGAATTCTGCTGTACTTACAGATCAGGGCCTTATTCAGATCATCAGAGAAGCTTCCTCTAGCAGCAGATAGGAACAAATACAGAGACCCACAGTCAGACATTATGTGGAAAGAGTCTAAATTGGAGGTCTCCATCAAATCCTCCCCTCAGAAGAGGAGGCAGAAAGGTTGCATGAGTCCGAGCGGGTAGAGGACACCAGGAGAACACAGCACTCTGACTCTGAATGGACTAAGCAAGGTGCATATGAGCTCACAGAGACAGAAGCAACAAGCACGTGGGTCTGCCCCAGGTTCTCTGCCCATGTTAGAGCTATGAGCTTAGGAGTTTTATGGGACTCCTGACTGTGAAAATGAGGGGTCTCTGACTCTTCGGACAGCTCTTGGGACTCTTTTCCTCCTGTTGGGTTGCCATGTCCACGCTCAATATGAAAGCTTTTGCCTCATCTCATTATATTTTCTCATGTTTGGTTGTTATCTCTTGGAAGTCTGTTCTTTTCTAATGAGAGACAGAAAGGGAATAGGTCCAGCAGGGAGGGAGGGGGGAACTGAGAGGAACAGAGGGAGGGAAAACTATAATCAGGATATAGTGTATGAAAAAAAGAACCTATTTTCAATTGAAAATAAATGCTCTCGTGAAAAATAATAGTTAGGAAGTTAAACTTGCAGGAATTAAATCAGATCCACTTTTGCCTAGGTGTAGGGATCTCCACTGCTTGCAGAGGAGACATATACCTGTGCAAAGCTAATTGGGGTCAAGAGATAAAATGTTTATTTTCTCCCTTTCCCAGAGCATTATTCTCTTGGGTATTTCATACTTCCTTTGGGAAAGATGAAAAAAAAGTAAGAACATAAGATGAAAGAATATAAGAACATAAGAAAAGTTTAGACGCCTGTCAACCTTAATATGGCATGTATCAGAATCGCGAAGTAGAAAGTAGGACCTTGTCAAAATTATGATTTGGAGTTTATCAATTTCAATGACCACGTTTACATAAAAACTGTTTCATATTTCAGCACTTCTGAAATACACATGTTTTTTGTTCAGAGATTTTAATATCTCTGAATTTGGAGTTATTTCACAACTGGTGTTGTTTTACCATCTCTGTCCTCAAGACATGGTGAGAAAGTTGTCACCGATAGCATGTGCAGAATATACTGAGTCATAGCCACTCACATGATGTCCCGAATGATAACCACTCAGTTATAGCCAACTGGGACTCTCTATTCCAGCCAGCTGGGACTATATCCAAGTGTTCAGGGACCTAGGTAGAGCCCTGAGAGTCCAGAGCTCAAGGGTTTTGAAGGTCAAGATCATATCCCGGTATCTCACATCACAGAAGTGAGCAGTTTAACAGAATCTGAGGTGAGCAGTTAGCTGAAGAGTCTGCACAAACAGGCGGTTTCAAAAAAGCTAAGTTAGCTAGGCCATCCGGACCTTGGGTTCCTAGAAAAAGTTGGATCGTTTTCCCTGGAACTCTCCATCAAGGAGATAAACTTCTAGTCAGCCCAGAAATGGCCTCAGCAGGAATACGAGATGGAGGAGCCTCTGTACCCTTGCCTGGTCACACTGAAGGTCAACGTCTCTTTGGAGGTTTTTCAAACTAATTCTTTGGTATTGACATTAACCGTTGCTTAGGTGTTTATGAAAATATTTCACTATGCTCTGGCATTTAATCAAAAGGTTCTGAATGTGTAGAAAGTCACAGAAACAGGGCAGAGTGTGATAATGTAATCTGGGAGGAAGGAACAGTCCAGCGTATGTAGCAGAAGATCTGACACTGAGCAAAAAGGTAAGTGGTGTGGAAGAAAGAAGGAATTCACCTGCATGTTTTCTCATAACAGTCAGGAGCTTTACATGAACTAGGAAACATCGCACAAGTTTTTTGATTGAGGTATATGAAAAATGGCTGCCTATTACAAGCCTGGGCACCATTACCACACCACCAGCTCCGTAGCTGCAGACAAAGCTCCAAGTCCAGAGCTCAAGAACTGACTTTGCCTGGTGAGTTCCTGAAGTGGAAACTTAAGGGTTCTTTGGAATGTCATTTGAATGCTGTTTTGCTTGGGAAAAAAATTGAAGGAGCGCACTTAGCTGATGTGGACACAGGTGAAAGGATGTCCTGCTAAAGCTAGCACACGAAGGGACACATGAAGGATTCTTTGCTGATGAAACGCATGCATTGCTCTGTCTTACACTGCATAGTTGAGCTGCATTTATTGAGACTCCGAAGAGAGAAATGCATCAAAAGAACTTCTGGTGGTATACTGCAGTTTCTCGCCACTTCTGCAGACTGGGGCTGATTGGCAGAGTGATGTCAATTGAGACAGATGTACATGCTGAGGCAAGACCCGTAGAGGACATGTGATGTTGGAGACAGGATAAATAGGACTCAATAGACAGTGATGAAGGCTGAGCTTAGCTTGCTTATAGAGCTGGCCGTGCAATGCTTACGGGTCTGTGTCTTCACTGATCTTCCCTTTGCTGAGAGAGACACAGCCTAGAACTTTTTCTAGTGTTTTTGTTGGCCCTGGTCCCTCCTGCTGACTTGCACCAAGGCTGAGGCCTGGCTGTTCCTGCTAGGTCATGCCACTGCGGCTGATGGTGTATCTGCGAAGTGTTTGCAAGTGGTTTGAGCTGCTGCTGCTAACCTGCGAACTGACCTGCCAATTTCCAGTCAACACAGATAGGACTTGATCCAAAGAACCTTTCTAAACAGGTCCAAGTCCTCCATATCCTTTCTTTTCTACTACCTCTAGTGGGTGATGGGCTACAAAAGAGGTTAAAGTTTTTAAGAACCACCATTAAAAATAGGCACTTGAAAAAGTTAAAGTTGCAAGTTCCTCCTCCCTCCTCCTTTCTGCCATTTCTGCCATCTCCACATCCACAAGCTGGGATTCAAATATTTAATATGGGCTTTGCTTGGCCCATGTCCACCCAAGCAGCTTATGTGCCAGCTTTCCTTGACCTTGCTACAGACTTGTGGTTCCTGCACTGACCCAATCTAAGTCAGACTAAAATATAACCAAAAACAAGTCCATATGCCAAGGCCACATCATAGCAAAAACAAAAACAATGTTAAAGATTAAGATGGCATATCTTCCACAAATCTACCAGTTCTTTAGAAATGTCCTTTAACAAGAATTATCTAGAACCAAAAAGGAAACTCCCCATGGCATATAAAATACCAAATATACACAACAAAGAAAGTATATTGCAGGACAGAAAAAGTACATACACCATATATAAAGAAAACCTACAAGAACAATAGCTGGGTTCCTAATGATCAGCCGGAAAAACCTGAAATGATACACTTCAAATTCTAAAAGAGTATGAAAGCCAACACAGACCACCATACCCAGCAAAACTATCATAGTGGATGAAGATAGAAACATCCCTATGAAATAAACAAGCTATAAGAATTATATCCAATAAGTCAGCCCTAAAAAGAATGCTGGATGCAACACTGGACTGAAGGGAAGACTAAGTATTGCCAATGTTGCCACCTCTACCCACCACCTAATCCTAAATTCTCTCCTCTGGGCAAACTCTCCCTCCCCTATCCCACAAACTTCACCAATCGCATTCGTACTCAAGGGTCCCTGCTGTCAAAAACATTAACCTCCTCTCTAGGAAGCTAGGAAGAACTTCTAGAAGACAGAATTTTAATCTTGCTCCTGTTCTCACCGCCTACTCAAAACCGCCTTTTGTGTGAATAAATCACAGTGGGGAAGCCATATTGCAATCTTCTGACCTCTGTTGAATTCTAATTCTGTTGGCTGTCTCAGCAGCGTTAGACATTACTGAAGACTCATGTGGAGCCACTCTCCTTTCTGACATCCAAACACTGGTTTTTACTTGGTTTGCTTCTGATAAACCAGAAAGGTTTTACTTATCTTCCTATAACCTTTGCCTTGATTCAGCCTTACACTTAAAATGGTCCTCTCTGGGCACATGTATTTTCTGTTGATCTTGTTTGGTTGTTTGATCGACACAGTATTTCACATATTTATGAAGTGTAAGGTGATGTTTTGTAACATGTACGGAACAGGTAATGAATGATCAAATCATCATATTAACACATCCATCACATCAAATGTTTATCACTTCTTTGTGTTAGGACACGTGGATGCTCTGGTTGTTTTGAAGTAAACACCACACAATTATTAACTGTGGTGTTTACTCTGTTGAGCTACAAAACATTCACACCTACGCTTCCTATCTGGCTATAAGTTTCTCTTCATTGACTTACCTCTCACAGTCATCCCTGTCCTGCCTTCCCAGCCTATAGTAACCACTGGTCTATTCTACACTTCTTAGAAAACAACTGTATCATTTGGCACACAGGTCATATCAGTTTTTCAGTACCTGGCTTGTGTCATTTTATATAATATCTTCTAGACTCACTCATGTTGGTATAAAAGATAGATCATTCTTTTATGACTGAGTAGCTGTCTATTGGGAATTGCAACAATGTATCTTCCTCATCTATTTACACATTCGTGGACATGTGCTTTGATTTCCCATCTTGGCTACTGTGAATATAGGATACAGCGCTACAATAAGCATAGGAGTACAGATACCTTGGGATCTTTCTTCATTTCCTTGGATAGATGTTCATGGTGAGACTGCTAGATCACATGCTAGGTCTACTTCTCTTGTTTGAGGAAACTCCATAATGGCCATACTAATTTATATGCAAGAGCATATAAATAAACCTCCCTATTTCCCCATACCCGTGACAGCACTCTTGATTTTAGGTCTTATTTTTGTGCTCATCATCCTAATTGAAGTGAAGTAATTGGGTTCTTGTTGTGGTTTTAATTTGCATCGATGACCTGCCTCTTACATGTACTTGCTGGCTGTGTGCATTCATTTGATGTCCACTCAAGTCTTTTGCCTGTGTTTTCACTGCATTATTCATTGGCTTTGTTACTAAATTCTTTTTTTCTACATATTAATTACTTGCCAGAGACTTAGGTTGTAAATATTTCTCACTGCTTTTGTAAGTTATATCTTCATTCTATTAATTTTGTTCTTTAGTGTGCAAAAGACTTTTAGTTTAACGCAACTCAATGCAAGTAATTTTTTGCTGTTGTTACCTGTGCTTTTGAGTTCTTGCCTAGGAAAAATAGTATTGTGAAGTGTTTTGCAATTTCTACTAATGTCATTGTTGCAAATCTTACATGCGAATTTTCAGCCCATCTCATGCGTGTTTGCGTGTGTGCAGGTGTGTGTGTGTCTGTCTGTCTGTCTAGAGGAAGAGGTTCTCAATACAAAATGGAGTTCTTGCTTCAAAGAGAATAATGCTAGTTTATTCTTAAGCCAACTATGGGGGAAATGGCTTAGGAATTGCATGTTTCACTGTGCGCATCATATGTGATCTTCTTAGTCATGTTGCTCCTCTAGCAAATATCAACTGGAAATTTTATTTGTTACAGAACAAAGTAAGTCATCAATCACACTGACCAAATATATTTATTATGAGCAAGTGGGGAAACTTCTGTAGGTCCCAGGCATTGTGCCTGATCACATTCTGAGCTTTTGCCTCGGTGCAAAGCTGGTGCTCCAGGGGAATTCATTTTAAAAGTTTTCATAGTCACAAGGATGTGAGTTCACACAAGTGTGGGCAATGATTAGCTCTTGAGGGGACTGAAATAGCTCAAGATCATTTGGCCTTGGTCTACAGCACCATAACTTTCCATAATCAAAGAATTCCTTTGGCCTTATAAAATCTCTAACCCAGGCATGGCTTTTGTGTTTTCTGGGAAGTTCAGTTTCTAGGACCTGTTTTACTTTTGTTTTACGAGGAAGGATCCAATTTTCGCTGGAACTGTTTGTTGGCAAGTCAGCCTTTTCTTTAGCTTTAATTCTTGCTGCTTCCATTGAGAGATGATCACATATAAGTGGACAGACTGACTCCTGTTTGCTATGCTCAATTCAGTGAGGCTGTCTGGGAAAGGCAGTACCACACTGGTTGCTCTCCCGTAGTTTTGTGATATATTTTCAAGTCAGATAAGTGATTTCCCCCCAGCTTTGTTATTTTTTCTTTCAAGATTGCTATTTCAGGGGTTGGGGGTGGGGAGAGTCTTTTGTTTCACATGAACTTTAGCACTGTTTTTTTCTGTTTCTGGGAAGAGCACTACCCGTATTTGATAGGGATTACCTAAAACATGTAGATCATTTTGGACAATATGGACATTTTAATATTTATTCTTCTAATCTATGAGCATAGAAAGTAATCTTTTCATTTATTTATGTCCTCTTTTATTTCTCTCCCATGTGTTTGGTTTGGTTTGATCTTTGTTTGGGGACAGATGAAGAGCCTTGTGCGTGCTAAAGTTCTGAAGCCCTGCTTTACAGTTCTCTATGCATTAATCATTTACACTGTTGGTCACATTATTCCCAATTAAAATGTTTGTACCTATTTTAAATAGGATTAATTTCCTGATGAATTTTCAGATAGTGGCTTTTCTATACAGAACAGTAACAAAGAATTTCTAATTTTATCTATTTCTATTCATGTGTATATGTAGTGTCAGTGTGAATATAGATACCCCCCCCCCAACATCCCAAGGAGGGGTCAGATGCTCTGGAACTGGAGTTACAGGCAGCATTGAGCTCCCTGATGCTAGTCCTGGGCACTGAACTCCAGGCCTCCGGAAGAACATCACGTGCTCTTAACTGCTAAGTTCTCTCTCTACCTTAAGGAAGGGATTTTTCAACAACCCACAGAATTCGTTTATTAGTCTGGATAGTTTTTGATGTAATCTAAGTCTTTTATATCTATGATAATGTTATCTACAAATAGGGACAATTTGACACCCTACATTCCTATCTGATGTCCTCTATCTTAGCTAATGACTCTAGCCAGAACATCCAGTCCATTTAACATATAAGTGGTAAAGGGGCAATCTTGTTTTGTTCCGTCTCACAGCAGAGAGCTTCAGCTTCTCCTGCTCGATATGTTATTAAGTATGAGTCTGACATTGGTCGGCAGAGATTTCCTAATCCTTCTCCCTCTACCTTGCCATGTCATTCCTTCTAGGTTTACCAATATGTTAACATATATGATAAAATTTAATAATCCTTTGTAATTCCTGTGGTTTCCGTTGTAATTGTTTTTTTCATTCCTGATTTGGGGCCTACTTTAGTTTATTGGGCTAGAGATTTAGTTTGGTTTGTTTTTTGTTTTGTTGGCTTTGTTTTTGATCCAGGGTCCTATATAACACAGGTTGCCCATCAACTCATTACGTGGCCTAGTCACTTCAACTTCTGGTTCCTATGTTCCTACCTCCAGGAGAGCTCAAAGAACATACCATGCCACTATGGCTGACTTATGTGGTATAGGCATCAAACTTAGGGCCTTATACATGCTAAGCAAGCGAGCTACATCCCCAACCCAGCATGTTGATTAAAAACAAAAACAAAACAAAGCAAAAACAAAAACAAAAACCAGTGTGATGTTGTAGTGCTATGTCCGAAGGATTACAAAGTTCCAAGCAAGTCTGACAGGACCCTGTCTCATTTCACATATTTTTGTTTTAAATGTCTATTTTATTTCATTTTATTCCAATCATGGACAGGGGTGGGGAGAGGCATATAAAGTCCTAAGTGAAGGGGGCCTTATTCACAAGGCCATGGCCATGTTAAGAACCCCAGTATCTCGGACCCATGGGAATGTCAAGTTGTTTCCCAGGACAGTCTGGCAAATGACTTCCCCAGGTCAGGCTCAAGAGAATGGCAAAGCCTTCCCATGGCGACATGTGGATGTTGACAGTGTATACAGAAAATATCAGCTGCAGCTTCCTCCTCTCCAGTGTTTATACCCTGAGACTGTCCCCCATTAGAGACTTCCTACCAACGTTAGCTAAACCTACCTACCTCCTTACCGAGCTGTGACCAACAAACTCAACCCCTCCATTCAGATGTACGAAATACATGCGCTGGGTATCCCGGCTGCTGCTAGCATGACTTTATCAGAGCATATAACTTACTTGATCCCAGCTTTTCTGTACGGGTGGCTACATATGTCTGTCATTTCCTTATTCCCTGTCACCCAGTTAGGTCTACCCCTAAGCTGTTCCAGTCATAGCACAAGTGTTAGGAACGGCTAACAGAAAAGTCATATACCTTCCTTCCAAGTTTGAAACTGAGGCGTAGACATGAGAAAATATGATTTAGTTCTGCAACCCAAAGAAGTTCCCCATTGACTACGCATACAAACACTCATGTGTATTCATAAGCATTAGCCTCATAAGAATTCAGCTTCATGATCCATCTAAAAGGAGTCTGCAAAGCAAGTGTGTTCATCTAGCAACATAAGTAACAGCATGCCGCCTTACAGCCAGCAAGCCTAAGAACATCGGGAGCATAGGTACCACTGACTAGGCTTCCGTGCCTAATGGAAAGGGACAATGGCTGCACACATCTGTAACCCAGCACTTGGCAAGTGAAAGCAGGAAGATCACGAGCTCAGAGTCATCTTCAGTTATGTAGTAAGGTCTGTGCCAATGTGACCTATGTAAGATAGAATCTCAAAAACGAAGAAGCAGAACAAGCTAAAAATACACTGTGAATGGTTCCAATGGACCCTGTGTTTAAACAAGGGGGTGTGTATCCCTGTCTGTAGATTAAAGTTTACACTGAATGTGGCATTCTTGGCCTCATTTATGACCCCAAATCTCCACCTTCAGCTTCATTTTTCCCTTCTTCCTTGCTGCAGGAACTCTAGCTATACTATATTTGACTAAGCAAAATGCTGCATCATGACCGAGCATCACGCCCATTGTGTAGTGCACCTTGTAACCCTCAGAGATGCTTCCTTTTGCAGTATTTGATGGCCAACACAGAGACCCAAAGAGACCCACAGAGACCCACAGTGACCCACAGAGACCGGTACAGAGAACAGGAGACTTTGCAATAATCAGTCCAAATCTAAACTCTTTATCATGTCCGCTCCCTCTAAGTCTCGGGGATCATTGCAGAAGAAAGGGTGAAGGATTGGAAGAGCTAGGGGTGGTGGATGACTACAAGGGAACAATGTCTCCTGTCATAGCAGGCCAGCTGCACCTTTGAGTTCACAGCGGGAGTGACAGCGCGCACAAGAACTGCACAAGCTCAAGCCAGATAAAATTCCAACATAGAAAGGAGAGGGGGTCACGAAGCACTACCCAGGTGAGGAGTCACTGGTGATTGATAGCTGTGGGGAGAGGGAAAGCCAGTTTTCTTTCAGGGTGAGGACCCAGGACAGGTGACCATGTTCAGCAAAAGGCTACACATCCAAGAATATAAAAGCAGCACAAACTACTTGATGGGTTCAAAAAGTAAAAAAGACAACCAGGACATAAATTTAGGGGGCTAGAGAATGGGGGGTGTGGGTGTAAGAGGAGTTGGGGGGAGGGGTGAATATGATCAAAACACACTGTGCAAAATCCTCAACAAACTAACAAAAAGATGGAGAAAATAAAATCTACCCTGCCATGCAATCCTCTTCCAGCTCACATTCCTTCTGCCTGAAAAGCCGTTCCTCCTCATTCTTCCAGTTTTTGCTTAAAGGTCGCTTCCTCTTTGAAGGCATTTCCCTCGGTAGTATTAATCCCACCATCTGTGAGCACACAGCATTTTATGTAACTCAGTCCTTCTGGGATGGATTACCTCCAAAGCACACCAACTGCCTGTGATTGTGGGGCAGTGAGGGGCTCTACGCAGCCCCTCACCCTCATCCTAAGAAGCACATGGAGGAGAGAGACAAGAGACAGGACTGCAGACGCCACTGCAGGAGAAGTGGGGTACTGTGGGAGACTGCAGCCCTGTGACAACTACCCAAGGATATAATCCAGTGTAAAAGCCAAAGCCTGAGACAAGAAGAAAAAATCAAAAAAGCAAGCATGGGGACCAACGTGGCACACATGTAAATAAACTAGTGACTCGCTGGAAAGGGAGAGTCCTGCTTTCCATAGTCACGATACTTCATCTGACAGCATCAACGGAGTCTCTGCAAAGTGCGTTTGTGTCTAATGCATTCTCCTATGGCCAGGCTGCGCTTCATTATTCTCTAGGGATGCTATTCAAGTTGGCATTATGTAATATTGTTGTATCAATATTTATAGTTTATAATATTTATAACTGTATATATGACATATATAACTGTATATAACTGTAATGTTTATAATATTATAATATATTAAATATTATAACATTTTTAATAATATAAATATAACTGTAGTAATATTTATAGGTTGATTGAATCATTCTATATAATTTTATGAATAGAAGGAACGCAGACAATATTTTACTTCTCAATAGCATTTGAGGGTTTCATAACCAGTATTAGAAATTAATTTAACCCTTACCCATTTTCATAATTACTACTGTCTACCCTCTTCGTATTTTATCCTCTGCTTTTCTTGTTTCTAACACTATTGTGCATTAGACAGATTGATTTCTTTTTTCCCAATATAGAAATTATGCAACTGATTTTATTCTTAGAATATACCCTTAGCTTTGTAATAAACTGGCAGAGTCAGATTAGTCACATCTTCTCTTCTGAAAAGGGCAGGGCCTTTAGCATGCTGTAAATTCCTCCACACCTCTTCCTCATGACTGCCCTGCTATTGTGGAGTATTTTGTTTCCAGTTTCCCTTGAACCATAATTAGCTCCGCCATTGTCTCTGTTCCTTTTCCTCAGCATTCTTTTACTTCATTGCTTCACCCCGAAGTCACTTTCCTTCCTACTCAAGAGTGAGTCGTCCTCACAGCGAGGTAGTGTGCCATTCTCAAGCATCAGCATCCAGGGTCCCCGATTGATGACCCAGCATCCCAATGATAACTGTAGCTGCCTCTCCATCTGTCTGTGATGTGAATAACCAAGCCCAGGCCCTTGCAAATGTTAGAAATGTGCTTGGCATTGTATCCCTGGTGTGTTACAGGATCTAAGCACCATGCCTGCTCCAAGGAATCAAGAGAGCTGAGATCCCTAGAAGGCATAGCAGCTGGGTGTGGACTTTTTCTTATTACATTCCCAAGACTCTGAGAACTTCCTGCCCGGATGGCAAATGCTCTGGAAAGACTCTGGGTAAAGTTTTCTGGTTCCCATGGAGAGTCATCTCCTCATTACTACTTGGTAGTGGTTCCGTCCTTCTTTCTAGTGTGCACAATGTTTCCTTTGCTCATTCTGAGGTCAGCTCTGTGAAAATGGGAGAACATATGTTAATATTAAAAATATCATAGCTAATAAATCTAGGCCCTAGACCGAACAATAGAAGGGTTGTTGAGAAGAAAAGTGATTTTTTAATTCAGTACATTCACTGCCTTAATTTGACATGTAAACTATATATAAAATTAAATGTAATAAAAGTATTTGAATTATAATGATTGTCAAATTAAGATTACCTCATTATGGATTAAGTTACTCCTCTATGGTCTAAATCATACCTTGGACTACAATTAACTCTGACCTGGGACAAATCACTATTCTTTTAAGATAAAATTTTTTCTATTATACAGTAGATTGGTATCGGTTGCACAGTGGTTTCCTTCCAAAGACTTTAGCTCAGGAAAGGGAGAAGGGTTGCCAAAACAGTGGTGTTGCCCTTGAGATCTGACTGGGTGTCCTCCACCAGCTGACATCATCAGGATGTCATCTTAACCATCTATACACTTTGCCACGTGACGAGGCTGGCACTCTACTTCCTCCCTTCTTCAACCCTGTGGGGAACACTTGAAAAGCATCAAGCAGATGTCCATGAGGAACATTCTTACAGAATCACAACAGAGTATCTTCTAAACAGTCAAAGTTATATTAAAATAAATTTAATACAAATTATATTATATACAAAATATGTATGTATATTATATACAAAATAAATTTAAAAATAATGCAGAGGAAAGCCTGACAAATTATTATAATCGAGAGACTCCTACATGAGTAAGAAGTTAGATGTAGTTTCTTAGATGGAATCTAAGTAAAAGTCCATGAAACGCAGATAACGGGGCAGCCGATTGGGCAGTAGGTAGAGCACTTGTCTGGCGTGTGTGAGGCTCCGGGTTCCACTCCCAGAACTACACACATCAATGTGCTGGCACCACCGGCTGGTAATCCCAGCAGGGGTACTGTCCAAGGGGTCCAGGAGCTACCCTGTGCCTTCCATCACGTAAGAATGCAATGAAGAGCTGCTTGCTGTCTATGTGCTCTGATGTGGATAATCCATCAGTACTTTGAGCTCAGACTTCCCAATCTCAGAACTCTGAGAAATAAGCTTCTCCCCCACTTAAGTTACCCAGTGCATTGAATCATATAGGAGCTCCTATAAATGGAGGCAGACTAGACCCTAGCAGAACTACCCTGTGTATAATTGATTATTTGTTTTATTTGAAATCTATTTTTAATTGTTGTATGTTTGTGTGTATGTCTGTGTGTGAGTATGTGAATGCATTGCCCATGGAGGACAAACAGGGCACTGGATCTCTCAGGGGCTGGAGTTACAGGACATTCAAGCCTCCCAGTGGTACTGGGAATTGAACTCAGGCCCTCTGTCAGAGCAGTACACTCTCTCAGTGTCTGAGTCATGCCTCCTCTGACTTGATTTTGAAGTATTTGAAACTGTTCTTCTCTGTTTCAATGTCCCAATGATATTCTCCTATATTATTTCCTGAAAGGTTTACAGTTCTAAATTTAATCTATATGTAGGCTATTTTTCCTCTGTGGTTTGAGACAAGGATTCATTTGTAAGAACCCAGTTGTTCTTACATCATTTACTGAACTGGTTGTCCTGAACTGATCCACTCATTCACAAGGTCTTCCTCATTACATCTGAAGGTTCTGTGAAACCTTCACTAGATAAGTTGTTTGTGTGAACACACACCACAGTTTTAACCCAAGATGCTAATACAATCCATCTAGAATATAGACTATTTCAGCTATAAACCTATGGATCTGGTGGAAATGGCACATAAACTTTACTTTAAGAAACATGATACTGCACTGGGGCAACTTTTCTGAACAAAACACCAATGGTTTATGCTCTAAATCAAGAATTGACAAATGGGACCTCATAAAACTGCAAAGCTTCTATAAGGCAAAGTACACTGTCAATAAGAAAAATGACAACCAACAGATTGGGAAAAGATCTTTACCAATCCTATATCTGATAGAGAGCTAATATCCAATATATACAAAGAACTCAATAAGTTAGACTCCAGAGAACCAAATAACCCTATTAAAAATGGGGTACAGATCTAAACAAAGAATTCTCAGCTGAGGAATATGGAATGTCTAAGAAGTACCTAAAGAAATGTTCAACATCCTTAGTCATCAGGGAAATGCAAATCAAAACAACCCTGAGATTCCACCTCATACCAGTCAAAATAGCTAAGATCAAAAACTCAGGTGACAGCAGATGCTGGCAAAGATGTGGAGAAAGAGGAACACTCCTCTATTGTTGGTGGAATTGCAGACTGGTATAACCACTCTGGAAATCAGTCTGGAGGTTCCTCAGAAAATTGAACATTGCAGTACCTGAGGACCCAGCTATAACTCTCCTGGGAATATACCCAAAAGATGCTCCAACATACAACAAAGACACATGCTCCACTATGTTCATAGCAGCCTTATTTATAATAGCCAGAAGCTGGAGAGAACCCAGATGCCCTTCAACAGAGGAATGGATAAAGAAAATGTGGTACATCTACACAATGGAGTACTACTCAGCTATCAATGACTTCATGAAATTCATAAGCAAATGGATGGAACTAGAAAATATCATGCTAAGTGAGGTAACCCAATCACAGAAAAACATACATGGTTTGCACTCACTGATAAGTGGATATTAGCCCAAAAGCTTGAATTACCCAAGATACAATCCACAGACCACATGAAGCTCAAGAAGGATAACCAAAGTGCAGATGCTTCACTCCTTCTTAAAAGGGGGAACAAAAATATTCATAGGAGGAGATATGGAGGCAAAGTTTGGAGCAGAGAATTAAGGAACAGCCATTCAGAGCCTGCCCCACATGTGGCCCATATATATATATATATATATATATATATATATATATACAGCCACCAAAACTAGATAAGATTGATGAAGCTAAGAAGTGCATGCTAACAGGAACCAGATAGAGATCTCTCCTGAGAGACACAGCCAGATCATGTCAAATACAGAGGCAAATGCTAGCAGCAAACTATTGAACTGAGAACAGGACCCCTGTTGGAGGAATTAGAGAAAGGACTGAAAGAGCTAAAGGGGCTTGAAACCCCATAAGAACAACAATGCCAACCAACCTGAGCTCCCAGGAACTAAACCATTACCCAAAGACTATACATGGACTGCCCCATGGCTCCAGCTGCATATGTAGCAGAGGATGGCCTTATTGGGCACCAATGGAAGGAGAACCCCTTGGCCCTGCCAAGGTTGGACCCCCAGTGTAGGGGAATGTCAGAGGGGGGCAGGAAAGAGGAGGTGGATGAGGAGGGGAACAACCTTATAGAAGAAGGGGAAAGGGATGGGATAGAGGGCTTATGTCCAGGAAACTGGGAAAAAGAATAACATTTGAAATGTAAATAAAATAAATAACCAATAAAAATAGCTTGGGAAAGTTCAAATAATATGAAAAAAAGAAAGAAAGAAACATGATACTGGGTCTATGAGAAAACACTTAACATGCCAACATGAAGAGCCCAGTTAGGATCCTCAGTGCTTGTGTAAACACTGGAAGGCCCAGTGTCACTCAGAAAGCAGAGACAAGACCCCTGAGCTAACTACGGCTAGATAGACAACTTCAGAGAGCTATGGGTTCTAGTGAGAGACCTAAGATAATTAGCGATAGAAGAAGACACCTGACATCAACCTCTGTCATACACACGAGCACACACATGTGTGTGCATACCCGCATGTGCAAACACACGTACACATGCCGGGAAGAAACATCCTCCCAGGCATTGGTAGACACGCTGCACTAAGAGTCCAGAGGAAAGTATTCTAGACTACAGAGATCGTTCCCCTTAGCAGCCCATTCTCTCCTATGTGGTGCCTGGCAATTTCCTACCCCCTAGTCAACAGCTCATTTCTAGATGATTTGACTCATAGAAATCTAATCAAAGAGGCTAAGCCAGCCTTCGCTCTAAACTTAGAACCTCACACTAAGTGGGTGGGTATATCTGAACAGGTAACTTTAGCATAGTAATTAACAGCAGACTTGACTCTGCCCTTAAAACAGGACTCCCACACACAACAGTATACCATGACCTCTGTGTTCCTCAACAAGCTAATGATATTGGAATAAGAAATAAATTGTTAGACATATGACCAACACACACACACACACACACACACACACACACACACACACACACACACACACACACACACACACAGGTTGGTGATCACAGGAGGCAGAGTTTGCTCTTAAAAGACTCCTGTCACACTCTGCAAACTCCGAAATTAAACAATTAGTCCACTGGCTCCCACTTGCTAATTTAAAAGTAAAAATAACACCTACGAAGAAACTGCTTTTGCTAGAAAGGACTGACTCATTTGGGCCCCCAGGTGACAAAAAAGCATGGTATATCCTGGCACAAAGATAAAGTAATGAAGGTATATGTTACTGTCACCTTTTACCGTGTCCTTTCCCAGACATACAAAAGGTATTTGAAAGTCTCTAGTCACTGTCCTAAACCTTTAGTCACCTTGGATTCTGGGAACAGCAAATCCTTGTGGTCGCCCCTGTGCCGGAGGAAAGGTCTCATGCAGACCAGCTTGCCCCACAAGCAGTGGTTTCTTCCTACTACCTTTCAAATCTAGAACTGAGATAATACTTAACCAGACCACACCTTGACCAAGCTTGGTAATGTCCCCCACAGCCCAGTTCTTCCTTCTTCTATCTAAAGTTCATGCCAGTGGCTGCCTGAGACCCTAAACCTTGTGTTGCCAACACAGTCTTGTTGATTTCAATCCTGTCCTGAAATTCGTTGTTATTTTTAGTTATGTGCATGTGAACATGTGCACCTGAGTGCCGGTGCCTGCAGAGGCGGACGAGGGTGTCAGGATGCCTGCAGCTGGAGCTACAGCAGTTGTGAGTCCTCTCTACCCACCATCACATGGGTGCTGGGAACCCAATTTGAGTCCTCTGCAAGAGCAGCAGGTAGCCTTAACCTAAGCCATGTCTATAGCCCCTCTAGTTGCTTTCTTTGGGGCAAGTGGGACCTGACACTGTGGAACAACCTCCCTCTCCCCAGCAAAAAGCTAAGAGTCATTGTTCTTTCAGTCATTCTTTTTTTTTTTTTTTTTTTTTTTTTTTTTTTGATTCTTTTTTTTTTGGAGCTGGGGACCGAACCCAGGGCCTTATGCTTCCCTAGGCAAGCGCTCTACCACTGAGCTAAATCCCCAACCCTCTTTCAGTCATTCTTTACTCCCAATATTATGATTGGCTGGGGAGATGGTTCTGTGGATAAAACACTTGCTGTGGAAGGATAGAGACCAGAGATTTGGTCCCCAGAACCCATGTTAAACTGAGCGGATTGAAGTCTGCAATTTGAATGCTTCTAAAATGAGATGTGAGGCAGAGACAGGATAATCCCTGGAATCTTGTAGACCAAGTAGCTTGGAGTACACACCACAATTTCAAACAACAAAAAGATCCTTCCTCAAAAAAGTTGAGAGGAAATAAACAATGTGGAAGCTGTCTACTGATCTCTACCGCAGCACACCACACACACACACACACACACACACACACACACGCATGCATATACCCCACACACATATACACACATATACCGCACCACACACACACTTACACATGCATACATACACACACATTATACACACATACATACACACACATCATATACACACACATGCACATGCACAAATATAAAAACATATACACCATACCATACATACCACACACATACATATCACACACACACACACACACACACACACACACACACATACCATATATACAAACACATCACACATATGTGAGGGCAGTTGGGAGGGAGGGAGATAGGGGAGAAGGAGCAAGAGAGAGAATATGAAATTTCCAAAGTTATTATCTTTTAACTCTTCAGTTGGCTTGCTCTGTGTTTCCCAAAGTGACCAAGTGAAAGCAAGTAATCCTGTGTCATTTCTGTCATGTAGGACACAACAACATATGCATTGAAGGGATCACTGAGAAGATCACTATCTAACATAGTTATCCAGAGACTTTGGGCTCAGCTCTTCTTTTATACTACATCATTAGTTGAATTAACAGCAAGCTGTTTCAAAGAATTTACAAGAGATAGAAACAACAGATCATCAGTAAAGCAAACTCTCCTCTGGGATCATGTCATGTTTGTAACTGATCTCCCTCCACCCATGGGTAAAGTGAACAGGAGGTCCCTGGTTCTGCTGAGTCTCATCTCGCCTGTGTAGCATTTCTCCAAAGTGGTGCTGCAGCAGGGGAAAGTTATAATTACCAAATCTCTTCCTTTTAGCTATTGAAATACGGTGAGCTACAGACATGGAAGACACTACAAAGAAGACTTCCAGAAATATAACTAGGCAAATATGCTTGCTTGTGGCTAAATCCCTGGGCTCAAATTCAAAAGGAGAACATGCTTCAGAGCCTCACGGTGTTACTTGTCTGGTCTGTGTTCTGGGAACATTACCTAAAACAGGAGGAAAGTCGGCTATTATCTATAACACGCCTGGCCAACAGAAAGGACTCCTTTCAAAGCCAAGTGCTCACTTCCTGTTTCTGAGATTGACTCAATTACTCAGTGACTCATTCTGTAAGTCGTGGCTCTTCCACAATTATAATTCTCTCCACACTTAGATGGCTACACTTTTTACATTTAGGTCAGAACGTGGGAGGGGAAAATTGTCTTACAAATCAACCAGAGTTAGATCTTTAAAACCTTCAGGTACGCATTCTTTTTAGCACAGTAGGTACTGTGGCAGACATTTAAATGGAATTATTGCCCAAATGAGAATGCATTTGAGACACGAAACCTACTTCTGAATTAGGTTAGCAAGGACTCAAGATCCTGAGTGTTGAACAGGGAACTCATAAACAGGATGAGGAGTTACAGGAGGTCTGGGGATTCAGTGTTGTCAATAACACACACACACACACACACACACACACACACACACACACACACACACACACACACCTTGGAACCTTGAGCAGAGAGCAAGAGGTGTTGGTGTAACGTGTGTCCATAAAGAAATGGGCAGGTTTGTTACCAACAGCATTGCTTCCAAGTGTACAATTCAGCTTCAGATTGTTATGTAAAAGCCAGCTCAAACCACTCTGCTGTATACTAGTGACTTTTCCCCTTGGGTAGGGAGTGAAAACATGGGTGGTTGAAAAGCTGAAGTTTTAGCTAAAAGTTGTTGTGTGGTTCCTAACCTTACTAATGCTACAACCCTTTAAGACAGTTCCTCATGTTGTAGTAATACCCAACCATGAAACTATTTCCCTTGCTACTTCATAATTTTGCTTTTGTTATGAGTCATAGTGTAAATATCCGTATTTTTCCAATGGTCTTAGGCAACCCCTGTGAACGGGTTGTCTGACTCTAAAGGGGTCGGCGGGTCCCACAGGTTGAGAATCCTGCTTCATGGTCAAGGGGGTTGGAAGAGACAGACTATTAGCTGGACTCAAGTTTCCCCTCAGGAGAATGTCAAGAGCAGAACCCTATACAGTCCAACTGTAAAGTGGGTGTGGCCACTTTTTCACTGAAGAAGAGTCATTTCCACATTTCAGAGTTCTGCTCTGTAACAGCTGGGTCACTGAGCTTCTGCACCCTCGCAACCACCAGCAAAAATGCAATCCTCCTGTGGGTGTTCAAAGTGGTCCCCTAGGCAGGTGCTGCCTGACTCCAGGTGCTGTTGCCCAGAAACAAGACAGGGGCTGAGGCCTAGCGGCACCGGGCAATCTCGGCGTGCCCTCCGCCATCTTGGAAATGTATTTAAAAACTGAGTTCCTAATTTGTTAACTGTTATAAAATACTAAAGAATTTACAAGTACGTGAAGCCCACCAGGTGTTTCAGATTGCCAGCTGTCGTGAGCCAAGGCCACTTTCATTCAATACCTCCTGTAATTACACAATGTGTTTATAGTCCTGCTTGATACCATTAAATTGCCTTTACTGGCATCAGACCAAAGTTGCTCACCAAAATATCCATCATATCTGTAGCAAATAACTACCAATTATTTCACTGCCTCCAGCCTGTAACAGCTAAGAGCTGTCTTCCTTAAGCTGACTTCAAAGGTATATGTAGTATGTGTATATGTGTGTATGTATATATGCATTTTATATAAAATATTTTTATATTTTATTATTTTATTATTTTTATATTTTATTATTTTAAAAAGTATTCTATATACTTTATATACATATACATATGCATATACATATATGTGTGTATATATAATATGTATTAAGTAATCAAAAAGATTTCTCTTCTCATGAGCCTTCTTTTACATCGGAACTTTCTTCTTTTCCATATAGGGAGTTACTGACTCTCCCTACCTTCTGATACTAGTCCTCCTGCAGAAGCCTTCTTAGTCTAGGTGTCTCCCCCAGTAAGTAGGTGCTGATGGGCCAACACAAGAGAAACTGAGCATGTCCTCACCCTTTCCTCAACAAGATCAATGTCCACCCAGTCACCTCCTGCCAAGGTCCATGGAGGTCATGGAGTGGAAGGCATTGGTTCACAAAGCAATCGCTTGTCTCTGATCATTTGTCCAACTTGAGATAACACATCTGGATTAAAGGAACTTTGATACGTACAAAATAATTCTATTTCCAAAGCCGAGACACCTGTGCTGTCATTGTGCAGTCTGATCATAGCTAACGTATACTTTTCTTTCAAGCGACAAAAAAAAAAAACAAAAAAATTTAAAAAAGCAAAACCCAAAGGATGCCTAAGAGTTCTAAGTAGATAGTAACCATAGCCAAAGGAATAATCTTAACAGTGACAATTGCAGACACCATTAAGGGAAAGGGGAAACCTGATCCTGGGCTTCACATACAAGTTTGCCTCAGTGACTGCCACATACTCTGGAGGGCAGCAAATCTGCCTAGCAGTAATCTATCCTGGGGGGGGGGGGGGCGATGGAGAAAGATGGAACCAGTAAGCTAAGAACATACAGTTCTCCAAGTGCAGCTGGATGTGGTCCTACTGGAGGAAGTGTGGAGAAGGAATAAGTGCCTCACTGGGTCCTGTGGGGCTTTCAAACTGCAGCCTTCCTAAGCTACAAACACCCATGAGAGCCCATGATGCAATGCAATTTCACTGCTGGCTCCACCTGCTGGAGAGTCCCCTGGGGTGGGGGAAGGGCAGAGCCTGTGCTTTCAAGTGGCTCATGTGACTGCTACAGGTTTTTTTTTTTTTTTTTTTTTCATTATACTTTTTTAAGTTCTCCAAATGTCGACGCATTCCAGGAACAAGACCAGGAACCTGACCAGAGGGCCTTTCCCCAAGACCGAGGCTCAGCAAACTTTTCCAGTAAAGAGTTTAATAGTAGGAATCTGAGGTCCTTATGGGCCAAAGGCTCCTTCAACAGTACCAAGGCACACAACAGAACTCACTCCTCCACCCACAATGATGTATTAAATACCTCAAGGTAATGAGGAATTTGAATGTATTCTCCATAACGAAGGATGAACCTTCAAGGAGTAGATACGGTCTTAACTAATGGATACATGGGTATATTAAAACTTTCCAGTGTACCTTGTATGTGCAATTAGGACATTGGAAAAAAACTAGAAAATAAAAAAGCAAAACGTCCCCATCCTTAACTCAAAATTGTAGGGAGGAGCTACCATTTCAGTTTGGAAACTTTGATTATAAAACCATGACCAAAGCTACTGACCTTTTCTGGCGGAACCTTTAAATGCTTATGTAAGGCAATCATTCTGTCTACAAAGAACATTTTTTTAAAAAAATCAGCCATGCACACTTCCCAACCTTCATAGCATTTTCAGCTAAAACATTTTCATCATGTAGCTCATGTTTGTAGAGCTCCTCTAGGGCACAGTTGCTCATTCAAAAGGCCCCAAGTGAGTATCTTTAAATCAGCTAGCTGCTTCCCACTGAAGCTAAAGAAAAGTGAAAAGAACTTTCTTTGCTGAATGGCTCCAATCGCCCACCCAGCAAACTGTGAGTAACATCACCTGTGAACAAGGAACCTGGGGTGGGATCTCCAGGACTCTTCTAAGGTTGAAATACGTGGGGTCTAGACTCACATTTAGAGCATCGCCTTGCATGTATGAGGCCTGTATTCAACCCCCAGTATGGAGGGGGAAAGGACAAGATATGGTAAGAGGGAAACAGGTGGGAGAGGGAAAGAGGGGAGAGGGAGAGAGAAAAGGAGGGGGTAGAGAGAAGAGAGAGAACACAGATTAGCTTCAGCCCAGTGTCTACTCCCATTTATAGCAACCTGACATGGCTCATTACGAAGTCAGACTGACAGTACCATTACAATCTGTTACCCTATTAACAGTAATAACATGATCTGTTACCCTAGTAAATGTCTTCACCCTAGAATTCTTCCGAGTTATTAAACATGGCTAAGTAAATACCTGAACCCTCAACAAGTATTCCAGAGGTCTGGCTTGAACAAGGCCCTAGAAGAAGCTGGGTGTTGGAACTACTGGTAACTACAGTACTGGGGAAGCTTCCTGAGCAAGAAGCTAGCCTGGGTCACCTCAAAACAATAAAGAAAAAGAATGGTAGAGGATAGGTTCAATTCTGCGGAAGGGAGCTAATGAGTAAGTGTGGTACACTTGGCGAACAGAGGAGCCTGTCTCCACCCCAGAGTGAAAGCATCAGCTTGGAGGAAGCTTGAGAATTATCTGTCATGAGGCCATGCACCTGTCTTTCATCTTCTCCGACAGGAAGTCTTTACCTTTCAAAATAATCTATGCAACACAGGCTCGGGTAGCCACTCATAGGCAGGACCTTCTGTCAGAAAACAGCCATCGGTTGACATCTGAAAGCCGCTGTATTTCTCCTTAGCTGATGAGTGGAAACCCACATTTCTGGAACCCAGCCAAGTCCCTCACCTGAGAGAAAATGTCCCCCTTGCCCAGTTGTAAATTACCTTGGAATACAATTTCTCATCACAAAGAGAATACAGTGAAACCTAGGCATTAGCTTGTGTGCCTAAAAGGCAAAGATTACAGACTGAAAGCTATCTTTTAAAAAGTACCAGCCAGTAAGATACTTTCAGACTGAGAATCCTGGGAGCCATGGAGGGGTCTCAAAAGAACATACGGATTCATGAGGGTGTTTTTTAATCACAACGATTTTGCAGATGAAAGCTGAACAGTGGGGTTTATACGTACAGTGTTTCCAACATGGCTGCATGTTGGAATCACCCAAGGGGTTTAAAAAATTAAATTAAATTAATAAAATATTAAAATGAAAGAAGACCTCACACGTTCCAGCTACACCCAAAATCAATGAACTCAAAGCTGGGAGTAAGCCAGTAGCACCCAGACCTCTGTGTTTTTTAAAGGACTGTAGGTGATTCCAACATGGAAGCGAACCTGGTATCTTCTTCATGGTAAAACTTGTTCCCTTTTAAGTCAGCCTTACAAAATCTGCTGTGTGGATGTCAACCTTTACTTCTGCCAATAACGTCTTTAAAGCTAGAATCGGAGACCTCAGCAATTGCAGAGATTCACAAATACACATACACAGATTACATGCACACACATTTTTATTTATTTAACTTAGGCCCTAATTATTAGTACATAAAATCAGAAAAACTGAGTGCCTTGAAACTTGCATCCCTTCTCCAAATATATATATAAAAAAGGAACTCTAAAACAGCACACATCAAATATATTTAAGTCATAACACACACACATATTCGTACACACAATCAATTCAATCACCTTCAGGAACCATGACCCACTAAATATATTTAATAGGTAAGATCTCACTGTACAAAAAAAAAAAAAGGACGAAAGAAAAAAGAAACAAACAAAAACACCCACATTTAAAAAACCCAGATAAACAAATAACCAAACTTTGATTGAGACATGTGCCCGTCCTGTGAGCACTACAGTCCGCATGGTTTGTCACAGCACTTTGAGGTAGCATGTTCTGTAAAGTATCACAAGTCACAGAGCTGTTCTAGAATGTCTCCTGGACACAACGCACAGGCATCAGCCTCGGCCCTCCATGGAGGAAGATGAACTTTTCTATACTCAATTGCTACTGTCAGCCAGGAAGTGCCTGGCTACTCATCCACCTGCCTTCGCGCCCCACAGCAGCATTCTGATCCATCTTCCCTCTTGGCTGCAGAGCCAGCCTCCTTTGCCACATGTGTCCGCACTAGCTGAGGAAAAGCCCAGGGGAAGCGGAGCTGGGTGACCCGGAGTTCTTTCTCCTTGTCTTTGAAAGCTATATTCACTGAGAGAGACTCCCTCTTTTAAAGGCTACAAAGAAGCTCATATCCACAGACTCCATGATCCCTTTCCTTGGGTACAATATTTATGGAGTAGCAAGCAGTAAGCTCTCTGGGATTTTCTGGTAGGACAATGAGCAGAGACGCTTAAAAAAAAAATTCCACACAACAAAACACAGGTACAAAACCAAAACCAAGGACAGGTTTCCTTTTGCAAGTTAATTTTTGTTGCAGGGTGATTTTGTTTTGTTTTGTTTTTGTTTTGTTTGTTTTGAGACAGGGTTTCTCTACATAGCCCTGGCTGTCCCGGAACTCACTGTGTAGACCAGGCTAGCCTCAAACTCACAGAGATCCTCCTGCTTCTGGAGAGCTGTGATCAAAGGTGAGCACCACTACACTTAGCTTTCTTGTGCAAGTTCAAATGACAGGAGTTTACGGTTTTGGAAGTGGCTTGCTTCTTTTAAAGGAAAGTAAATGAGTTCAGCTCTGCATTTTAAAGGTCAAGACAGGTTAAGGATTAAAGCTGCAGAAAAAGTCCCACCAACCTCAGACCTGGAAGCAAGTAATAGTTTTGTGCTGTTTCTTCCTTTCTTTCTTTTTCTTCAATGGTCACAGATCAAAAAGATTTCAAAAACTCTTTTGTCCCAATATGGTTCCCTCTTTGAAAGGTGAACCCTCTAAAGTAATCAGTATACAAGTGAATAAAAAGGGCACATGACCAGGCAAGAAGGACATGTGCTGGGCCTGAGTTGTCACTTAAAACCGGATCTGGCATCACGCAAAACCCTTGTGGGCTGTACAGAAATAAGCCCCAGACATCACTGAACAGGGCAGCCAGTGGAGTTGGCTGCAGGACTGAGCATTCGACTTCAAGTATCTGAAATGCTACAGCAGCCAGTCCTCTGAGGAGCTCCAGGAGCCCTTGGGCTCCCTGCATCCTACTATACAGAAAGCACCCGTGATGGGCTTATCAAAGCAAGGGGCACGAGAACTGCTCTCCGAACTCAGCAGCCTCACGAAGACAAAAGGGTTCTTTCCCACCTGCACAAGGCCATGGTGCACGAACCAGCACTCAAGCAACTGCTTTGAGTTCTTTCTCTCCCTTCTGTATCAAAACAAGAAAATGGTTCCATCGGGTTAACAGTGTTGTCTTAAAATGCCATAAATTAAATAAGTTAGTTCACATTTTCTTTTCTTTCCCAGCACTTAAATTACAGGCAAGTCTTTAAAGCCCTTTCAAAGCCTGCTGTAACAGTTCAAGGTCCCTTCTGTGGACACTGCTGGTCCTGGAGCACCCATATTCCTCCATCTGCAGGGGGAGATACTGCTCGAGCACCCCGAGGCCCTGCACATCAGGACTGGTGAACAGCCTAGTCCACGATGGGGTGAAGTTTCCGCTGAATCCCAAAAATACAGTACTACCTATGAAGAGAAAGAGAGGGAGAGAGACATGTTAAAGTGTATAGCTACCATTTCCAACAAGATAATGAGGTAAATGAGTCAGACTTGAACAAATCAAAGACAGTTTTTATATTTATATGCATCCATATATAAATGTAAGTGTAAATTATATATATATAATTATAAATATAGATAAAACGCCTGCACTTCCTTACATCAGCAATGAACTCTTGCCTCCCAAATGACAAGTCATATCCCATCATACTTCCTCTGACATGGTCCTTTATGAAGAAACTATTTCAATGGTGCTCATTTGGGGCAGAGCTCATGAGAACAGTCTAGCAGACAAACACCACCATAAGAACACAGTCACCGTACTGTGGCACTGTAAGAACGTCCCAGGGTTCTGCCAACACAAACCTTTGCTGTACAGATGTGCTGGCTTGGCCAGTCCCAGAAGCACGAATGAATCCGAGATATTCATCTGCTTGATTTCTCCTCTTGTGCTCAACAGAACGATTGACCTGTGGGTCCAAGTCAGACAATCAGCACCGATGCCGGTCACTCGGCATAGATTTACTGAGAATCTTTCTGGTCTCAGGACAGCGGAGGCATACCAGATAAAAGCAAATTTACCAAGGAAAACAGGTCAGTTGCTTTTCACCCTGACACAAGTCCCAACTCCCTACTGCAAAGGGAAGTTCTCAAACGTAACACAAGGAAACCCCTGAGGGTCACGTACACATGAGGGCAGCCTTTGGGATTAGTCTAATCAGTGGAGAGTGGCCTCAGTTTCTCCTGGGTGCTCTACCACTCTCTGTGTCAATAACTCTATGATGGATAGATGAACGATGGATAGGTGAACACAAACTCGGAATGTAAAGCTAAAGGCAGGGGTGCTGCTCCGCGTTGGTCTAGCAGGCCAATCAGTGATGCAGTGTTGGTGTAGCATAGGGAGGCTGTAGACTCCCCAGCGCTACGATGACAGCAACAAGGAAATAAAAACAAATATACGCCGCTCTCCATGGTTTAAGACAGTTTTATTTGTCTTGGTTTTAATTGCCATCTTTAGGGTTGCTGAGATGGGCCAGCAGTTGAGACAGTTGCTGTCCCACCAGAGGACCAGGGTTTGACACCCAGCACCTACATGGCAGCTCATGACCACTTGCAACTCCAGTTCTAACAAATCTGATGCCCTCTTTTGGTCTCCGAAGGCACCAGGCCCACACGTACATGTAAAAAAATTAGTAAAAAATTTTTAAAAATTGTCATCCTCAATGTACAATAAATCAACACAATACTTTAGAGCTGTTCGTGGATTCCTGCCTCTCTTCCTGATACAGACACTATGGCCTCAAGGTTTATTTTAGCATCTGACCAACAAGCCCATTGCATTAGTGTAATCTCTTTAGAAAGACCTTAGCATTCTCGGACGTGAACTGCAGTACAAGTTGCCAAGTACAAGAGGAAAGCAAGCTGTTTACTCCCACTTATAGAAAATGTGCGACCTTTAATAATTTAGTCAGGGGCCTCTCAGAGTATTAATTTCCATTCAGAAAAAGAATGCCTCCTTTGAACTCTGGCTGTAATTCCCTTAGCAGTGTAGATCTTCCTGTGGGACTTGTCAAGTCCTGAAGACTGGGGCTACGCTGTGGGCTCGTGGTTTCAGTCTTCTAAAGCAGTGGTGACTGGGCTCAGAATCACTACACAGGACTGGCCACAGCAGTCCTGTAGATCTGAACTTCATAGGATGGAATTATCCAGCTTGTCTGGAAAAGTGTTTAACACACACATACACACACACATACACACACACACACACACACCCACACGCACACACACACATGCACGCACGCATGCACATCAACGAGCTCTCAAAAAGTCACGTCAGCTGCGCTCTAACATAACTTCCGCTTCTTTGGTTTTGAGAAAGGGCCCCATTCTGAAGCCTGTCTGACTGGGACTTGCTAGGTAGACCTTAGAGTGATCCTCCTGTCTCTGGCTCCAGATTGCTGAGATTTATAAGTACGCTCCACCACCCCTGGTCTGCCCTCTAACTTCTCAACACTGTGTTACAGTGCAGTATACACACACGGCAATCCCAGATCCAACACAAAAGCTTCTGCAGACTAAACAGTAATATAGCCAGCAGCCAGACAGAGAAGAGCTCTCTAAAAGCCTCTCCTTGGGTAGAGAACTGTGATCTCTAATATTTACGGTGAGATTTACATCCTGGGTTGTTTGAGGAAAAGTGAGTATATAGATTTTTTAAACACTGAGAAAAAGCTTTGAAGAGCACTGGAACCTCAGAAAGGAATTCTCTGAAATTATTCTGAACCACGAGACAGAACTATAGCTGCTCCTCTTATCCACAAGGTCTGCACACACAAATTCAATGGGTTACTTATCAGAACTATTAGGGAAAAAGCAGCACCCCAGTGGTGCAGTGGGCAAAGGTGTTTGCCAGCCCCATAGCCTGAGTTCAAGTCTGAGGACCCACAAGGTGGAAAGAAAAAAACAATCCTGCAGGATACTCTCTGATCTTCGAGTGTGCACCTTGGCATGCCTGGTCCACATTGCATCCTATGCAAAGTAAACATAATGAAAAATTGGGGGAGGGGAGGATCTGCACATGTTCTGTATAAACAGACTCCTCCCCTTATTGCTGATCCCTAAACAATACAATGCAACAGTATTTAAATAGCATTTACATGGATCTTGCCATTATGTAGAGAGATGATATAAAGTGGATGGAAGGACTGTGAAGAATATATGCAAATATTATTCCATCTTAAACAAGGGACATGGGCATCTGTGGATTTGGGCATCTGCAGGGGGAACTCAAACCAAACTTCTATGGCTACTGAGGGAAGACTACCGAGGAATGACCCCTCTCTCCACACACACAGAACCCCCTACACACATGCATACACACAAATAGTATGAACGTATGTACACAAAGGTTATGCCAAAATAATCCAAAGGTTTTATAGGACTTATTGGGAGGTGGTTCTGCAAGCTACATATAGTATCCGATCAATGGAAATGACTAGAAAGCCAGCAAGGCTCAGTATACAGGAAGCAGGAAACATTAACCTTAAAAGCTACACTTAACATCTACCACAGAGCAGCAGGGTCTGGGAACTCATCTCCTTGCCCTCACGCATGGTCTGGTCAGCCCCAAACAACAACAACAAAATCAGACCCTGCTCTTAAAAGAGAGCTGGGACACACAACCACTTAAAAATTAAGTTATTCTTTTCCAGATACCATGTGACTTGGGTGGTGACTTCCTGAATAGTCACTGTACAAGGCTGTGTGAGAGTCCATCAGTGGGACCAATGAAGAAAACTACTAGAAAATTACTTTAAAATTATAAGCCTGTGAGCCAATTGGGTGGGAAGTAGATTCTTAAAAGCAGCATTAATAAACACCGAGCAATGACATTTTTCTTTTCCCAGGAGCCTTCTGATCAGCCACAAAATCTAGGATCCAGGCTCCACCAATGGCCCAGGGATCAGCCTGAGGTGGGAAGGGATCGCAGGGAGCCTGGGATACTCAGGGAGTAAACAGAGATCAGGAGTTAGCATGTGCCATGGTAGTGAGGAGTCACATCTTAAGGTAGCTTTTCTCTGGTGCAGGGAAGCTAGACCTACCTTGGAGGGATGCTAGCCTTTAGATATTCTTCCAAGTGACTGATGTCTGCAGAAAGGAACATCCGCTTCTCCGTCAACCGGAAGGGCACACTGCAGGCATCCACAATGAGGAGGAGGGCACCTGCACTCCGGAAGGTAAAGTCAGTACCATTGACCTGAGGATACAGAAAGGCCTTAGTGTCATCTCCATTTCAAAATATCCCCAAGAGGGTTGAATTTTCCTGAGCTCGTTCTAAACCCAGGATTCAAATTCTATTGTGTTTGGTTTACTGTCTCCCTGAGACAGAGGTACCCATATTCTTCTAGGTTTCAGTTTCTTCAACTGTAGGTCATAACCCTAGGTAGAGTCCCACGATTGAAAGGTTCTGAGTGCACAAAACCCAAAAATCCATATAAAAAATAAAACACATACAAATCCAGAGTGTTTGTGGCTGTGCTCAGCCATGGTGCATCATGGGACTTTCTAGGTTCCGAACACACAGTACATGTACTTTACACTGTACATGCTACCACCCACAGCCCAGCAAACGCTGCTTCAAACACCCCAGCTGAGTGAAGGACACCGCACACTACGGTCTGCCGCATGTTAAACGCACAGTTTTCTGCCCAGGTAGAAAACTAATGGCTGAATTATGGAAACCAAAGCCCTTACCATTTTCCTACTGCCTTTCTTATGTGTGTAAGCACCAACTTAGGCTATCTTTGGAATGTACTGTTGCAATGTTTGATTTTTAAAAATTTGTTTAAGATGCTGACTTGCGTTTCATTAGAAAAAAAAAAAAACGCCCAATAAATTTTGGTCTGGGATTAGGATAGAATTCTCAACAATTTCTAAAATGGCCGTAAAAATCCTTTTGCCACTTTGTGCTATGTATTTATGTGAGAGAGAATTCTCAGCATTGGTGATTATAATGTCAAAAAAAAAAAAAAAAACATGCACATACTAAAGATGCTCTGCATCTTAAGATTAGCCAAAATTTAACTCTTTTTGTGAAAACAAAGAAATCCACCTCACTATTCAAATTCACTTTAATCTTTGATGATACTTAGTAAAATTATATGCAGATCAAAGAATCGCCTTGAAATGGATCTCTTTATGGTTTGTCTGGAGCAAGTGTTTGACTTGTGTAGGTATTTTATATATGTATATCCTCACATTTCTATAAAAATTCTTCTGCAGAAAGGAGGCTATGGATGGGAAAAGGTTAAGAGGTTCCCCTGGTCTCTCCTGGCTCAGGGGTAGGGGGTATGGGGGTTGAGAGGGACATCCTTGCTGGCCAGATAACATTCTCTCAGCAAGAGAGGGCAGCCTCTGAAGTGTCCAGATCTCAGCATGAGCTCTCAGGATGTCCCTGAGGTCTGGAAGTCAGAGCTCAGGTGCTGATACCCACCACATATAACCCATAAGCTGTGGAAGGCCCCATCAGCATCTGGTCCAGAATATCAAATCCACAGAATGAACCTTTCTCCTACAAATACAAATGTCTCTCTGACATCAAAATGGCGAAGTGGGAGTTGCACTGACACTTAAGCTATGAGCTGGGGCAAAAGTGGAATGGCAGGGAGCAGAGGAAATGTGGGAAGAGAAAGACACCCTCACGGGAACCTGGCTGAGAGTCAAGACACTGCAAGACAACTGAGAGACCAAACTCGCCCACCAAGATAACACTTGTCTTCCTTAAAGAAGAAAAGGAAACAAGCCGCAAGTACTCACGATCAGAATGCACAGGACCTTGAGCCGCCATCATGTTAGCCCCTACGACCCTAAGTCCCCAAAGCACACCTCACAAAGCCACCTGACAGGCTTATTTACAAAGCGAATGCCAACTGTACGTTTCCTTCCAATCTTAGACTTAATCTTTGAGCACTGCCACAAACGATTTTTTTCCTTTTCAGAAAGTTATGTTAGAAAGCCATAGAATTGGAGGAAAAAAAACTCCCATTGTAGGCATGGAAGCACAACTCCCTTCTGTCTTGGGCTGAGTTTGTCCCCTCCGCCCTCCTCTACACACCCTCGTTCTCCTGTTTTCTTTCTTTCCTGTGCTCACTCTGACATCTAAGACATGGATTCTCCCCTACCTATCTCTATTTGGCAGTTTGAAGGACAAGCCTCGATAGCCTCATGTCTTTGAATGCTTGGTCCCCAGTGGGCAGAATTCTTTGGTAGGAATTAGGAGATATGGCCATGTTGAGGGAGGTGTGTCACGTGGGGTAGGCTTGCACAGGAGAGCAAGTGCCTTCGGTCACTTAGCCATCTTGTCTACCCACTGAAGTGAGTCTTATATGAAAAAAATACAAATGCTCCAATATTATAAATATCAGAATATTTACATTTCATGTAAGACAAGAAAATCTAGATTCTCAGCAATTCAAACTGTGCTTGCAAAAGGCACCTCATCTCCCCTGCAAACACACACACAGACAGACAGACACACACACACACACACACACACACACACACACACACACACGTTAATGAACAGAGGGGGAAAGAAGCTTTCAGAGGGACTAACACCAAGCCAAGGCCTCAGAAGTGGGTCAGGATGTGAAAGTTCTGGAGATAAATGTGGCACAGGGGCAAGGCAACTGTTGGTAAGGAGTGTGGCAATCAGAGCTAGGTGGTGGCCAACAGTACTTCATATAACCAGGCATAAGACTGGGTGAGATGGGAAATTTCATATTACATGTATCTTATTAGCTTAAAAATCATGGAGCTGATGTAAACCCAATTCTGTCCACATATACATGGATCTGTGGCTACCTTCTTCATTGCTTTAGCAAAGTGAACTCCTGTAGAAAACACAGGAGACTGTTGGAAGTATGGACAGACACTGGTTAGCAAAGAACTCCTAGCACAGGGGCCCCCAGACCACACCAACTTTGGACAGACCCTACCTGAGTCCTAGTTCCTAGTTGCTGACTGGGCTTTAAGCCCAAATTCTATGCTGACCCTGTGACTTACATCTACACCTCACTGACACTCTCAGAAAAGTTGATGCTCTCTCTTTGCTTTTTTTAAAAATTATGTTCCTAAAAGAGACCTTCAAAGAAAAGGACGAAGGAATTTAGAAGCCATCATTTCACATATTTTAAAACAACTGGGAAGTTTATTTTAACTCCCAAAACAAAATTAACCATGATTTTCTTCATTTCTAATGAACATGAGAATTATTCCCTAATGAAAGGTGCCTTTCCCTCTGTGATGGTGAATGGAAAGTAAGTAATGTAAACAGATTTTTAACATTAGCCCAAGAGTAATCAATAAACAATCCACTTGAAAAAAACAAAACAAAACCTACACACAACTGTTAAAGAGGCATTTCTACTTCAGCTGCATCTCTGCCATCAGTAAATCAAAGGGGATGACAAACCCATGACTGGTCCAAGAAATAATGACTATCATCACTAGGATTAAAGATCAAAGCCAGAAGCCACCGAAGTTCACAGGTGTGTGGGCTGTACTTGGCCAAAAGGCCAAGAAGCAGTGCTGTGGTTTGATATCTGTGCTCCTACAAATTCCTATTTTGAGAATCTGGTCCCCTATGTGAGGGCATTAGGAGGTAGACTGAGCTTTGTGGAATGACAGGGAAGCCTCTAGGAATGAGTCTAAGCTACAACCAAGAAAGGATGGGCCACAGAGAAGACACACAGTCTAAGAGCCAGCAAACCAGCCCTCCCTCGATGTCACTCCTAACACTGCCTCGGTCTAGGACTTCCCAGTTCTAAAACTGTGAGCAGCAGGTTTCTGTCGCCTCCAAACTACCTAGTCTGTGGCAACATGGTACAGCCTCGAAAGGACTGAGGCCACACCAGACTGTACTTACGGAAATAACAGATGGCTCTCCACGTTGAATTTCTGCTTTCCCAGGGGACTGGAATCGAACAGGGAGGTAGCTCTTGTGAGGGTCACTGCTGAACACCATCTAGACAAGAACACATTGCATCCGTAAAGGCTACTGCATGCATGCCCACAGGTTCCTCAAAACACACTCAAGTGTACCAATGGCACATCACATGCTTAGCATGCATTTCCACACACAATCAAGTCAATACAATTAACTCAGTAATACGTGTAAGCATAAGTCACTGTAAACATTTCACGGAAAATCGGGCGTACATCTTTTTTAAAAATTTATTTTTAATTTTTATGTATTTATTATATCTATCTGTCTCTCCCTGCCTATGTATGCATGTGTGTGCAAGTATATGTATGTCCATGGAGGCTTAGAAAGAGCATCAAATCCCCTAGGACCGAGGAGCTACAAATTGTTATGAACCAAGCTATCCTGTATCAGTTCCAGGAATCACACTCCTATGTTTTGCAAGAATAGGAAGTGATCTTAACAGCTGAGCCACCTCTCCAGTCCTAGAACTCGTCTTTTTGAGAGACCTTTGTCAGATCAATTATCCTGAAATGAGGTTCATCAATCTGGGACCAAGAAAAGTCTCTACATAAGGAGGGCTATAGTGTTAGCCAACCTCTAGTGTCCTGAACAGGGCCAGGTCTCAGCCCCCCACACAGAGCCAGCCAGCCATTTCATGCAGGCTCCCATTTCCCTAATAGTCAGAGTGGTCCTCCCCTTCCCACCAGTACCTCCCATTCTTTCCCGCTTCCCTCCTTCCTCTGATGCTGTCCCTCCCACTTTCTCCTTTCCCTTTCACTCCTCCAATTCACTCTTGGTCCTTAAGGTCCACCTCCCTGACCAACCTGTCTAATTCACAGTTCCTAGGCAGAGGAACAGCATATGGTTCTTATAAATCACCATCAACAGTTTCACCAAGCGACATTTGGGGAGTTGGGTATTTCTTCTGAGTCCTAGTTTGGGGCAGAGTTCTGGGAGTTTTTCTAATTACTTCTAACACACATGTGTTTGCTCTGAGATACAAACACTTTCCTCAAATTTCCAAGTAAACACAACGCTCCCAAACACTTCCAATGCACCGCAGCTGTGCGGCCAGCCTGCACTGACGTCTGTGTCCCATTTTCATTGTGAGATGTCTCTACTGTAGACCAGGCTGGCCTCAAACTTGAAGTCCTCATGTCTCGACTTCACGAGTTTGCAGATATAGGCATATATAGCCACATCTGGCATCAATATTCTTGTAATGAACTCTTCTATGTGTCTATGAAATAGCAACTAAGAATGCTAAAAGTAGGAGAGAAAGCCTTTGGGGGTTGGGGGGAATAGCCCAGGGCACCAATGATGATCAAGTCATTTTGAAAAGTTATCAAGTGTCTTTAGTAAGGAAGGACATTCCGAACAATGGGCTACAGAATTCAGTGTCCCTCAATATTACTAAAGGTAAAAATATTATATGGGTCTCTGGAGCCCAGGCTGGCTTTGAAATTGACACCCAGCAGTTTTTTAATAATTTACTGTTACCACCTCACTTTCTCATATTTGTTAATGATCTTTGCTCTCCCGGAAGCCAGTCAACAAGTGCCAAACCCTGTTTGCATGAAGGGTGCTTGGATGAGGGTGTATGTATGTAGATATGGGTCTTACCGGGCTCATATAAATTTTTATTTTCTTTGCTATGCCTCAGCCAGAATGTAGGGCCTTGAATACGCTAAACATATACTCTTCGACAACACACTCTACCATGCCAGCTCTCTTTTTGGGGTGTGCTTGCTCACTGTGCCCAGAATCAGCATCCTCCTGGTTGTGGGGGCTGCTGGCTCGGGCTGGAGCACTAACTCGGTAGCGTTACCATACAGTAGGAATTCCCAGTGACAGACAGGTTCCCAGGGGAAGCTGGCCCAGAAGCACAATGTCAGAACCAGCTCTCCCTTCGCCTATATTTGTTTCTGTATTAAGTGTGTCAGGTACTTATTAGTTCTCAATTTCTTTTTCCTTTGGAACTGGTCTGACTTTCCTTAGGGCCCCATCTGTGTGCAATTCTAGCAATTTACTTCAACTGCCATTTTTTTTTTTCAGCTAACTGGAACATATTTGAAGAAAGAGCATATCAAGAGGAGCATTTTACTTCTAGTCAAAGTCAGTCTGCATTTTCATTTACAAGAAAATAGCATGGGCTTCAAAATAGTGACCGTATGCTTTAAAAAAGAAAAGTTTTGACATGAGATGGAATTGAAAACAAAGCATTATGGGGCACGGTGGCACAGGTCTATAATCCCGTACTGAAGAGGTAGAGGCAGGAAGATCAGGCATTCACATCATCCTAAGCTTTATAGTAAGGTCATCCTTCACTTGATGAGTCCACATAACTCCAAAAACCATTAAATACGCATGGATGAACAGCTTCACAATACGTTTGGACATATACACCCAATAGTGCCATTGAAACAGAATTCTAAACCTAGGAAATAAAGAATTTTAACCAGCACTATAACCTTTAATCAACTTATCATCAATAAATTAATCAAGAGGAAAGATACTTTTGCTAAAAATGGGGAGTGTTCTGCTTCTTATGAGCAACACATTCTATTACAACCCCAAATTCAAGGGGCGTCAGCATGTATTTTTAAAGTTGCAAGGTAGATGCTTCAAAGTCAAGTGTTCCTGGTACCAAGACAAGAAACTCTGACTTTCCCAAAGGCCCTCTCCTATTCCCTGCTTACCTGGTGGGTGCCACAGCCTTGACAGAACCCGGTGAGCATGGCTGGCATGCGCTTGACTGCCGAGGGTTTCTTGTAATACTGCGGGTACGCTTTGGCCATGCAGTTACTCATATCTTTGGAGTCTGTGGCTGCCTGAATCTTGACTCTTTCGCATCCCTGAGATGAACAGTAACTGTGGCCATCTCTGTGGCTGTGGGCTCTGAGATACAGAAACAATAGCCTGTAAAACAGAAACCAATTAATGTTAGTCCCTCTCAGAAGCGTAACATTTCTCAACTTGACTCATGGCCAAGGGGATATTTCTCCAATAAAGTAACTCTTCCTTAAAAGAAAAATAAATTGCAAAGCTAATAAAATGTCTCGCTTTCCTCTTTATCCCCCTAGTGCAACAAGTCAAATTTGTGACTGCCTTGGGGAGCATGGTGGAGGTTTCATTCAGCTGTCCTGAAAGACATCAGAGTTGATTTCTTGTTTAAATTAGTTCGAGGGATCATCTGAGAGGATGGAATTTAGTGTGTCTCAAAAACTCCATGAAAACTATATTTATATTGAGCTTAGAATATAGGGCATTCATATCAGCTGTTTCCTTTGTTGCTATTGCTCATAAGTCACTGTGGAAAGAGGAATAATAAAACAGTGACTATAACTTGTTTAACGAAGGCTAAGACAGTCAAAGCCCCATGGTGCTTTCCAAGAGCACATGGGCCTGTAGCCTATACTTCTAAACTGGGCCAAAACCAGGCTAAGGGAACAGTTTCAACAGTCCTGAATTATAGTCTCCCTACCAAGATGATTAGAAAACCCAAATTCTAAAACATGCTACAGCATTGTCTGAAAACCGAGTGTTTCCAAACCAAAGAAGTCAAGCCAGATTCAAAGGACTATCTGATAAAATGTGGCTGATTACCAGAAACCAAGAGTTCACATTCTAAGATGAGGCTGATGGCCAAGGAAGTTACAACTCAAAGGTAAGAATACAATCAAAATGGACTGTACAAAATTCTCAAAGAAGAAACAAAACACGCCTTTAATTCCAGCACTCAGGAGGCAGGACAGGTTGATCTCTGTGAGTTCAAAGGTCGTCTACACAGAGAAAGTTCCAGGCCAGACAGAGTGCAAAATGAGACCCCGTCTTTCCCCCAACCCCCAAAAAGGTAAGGAAATTGATAACTGTCCCAACATCTAGTAATTCTAGCACAAATAGTTAAAGAATAATAGAGACCTAAATAGGCAAAAGCCTTTTAATATATAATTTAAATTGTCAAAATGAATAGAATTAAAAAGAAATAGGTCTTCAGAAACTGGATTTTTTTTTTTTAATACCCAAACCAGAAAATAATGTCATGTCTTTGTGCATGCGCAATCACTAATTTATGGCCACTGGAATGCCCTTTCAAATTTGGGTGTCCCATTCATTTTGTAAAAATTAAACTGAGAATGTGAAAATTCTGTCACCAGAAAAAGTAAAGATCCAGTTAAGACTATTCATATTTAATTAGAGGTTGGAAATTGGAGACTCTTAAGATGACCCCACTGACTGCTGGGGAAGACAGTACTAGAGGACAATGAGTTGCTTCATCAACAGAGGTTAACCGGATAATTAACAAACGAATCCCAGCTTCCCCCCAGCAACCTTGCTCCCAGTTCTTCCCCCTCTGAGCCTTTCGTCTTTCCCAAGCATGCCATGCTGATGTTAGCTCATGCCTCCATGCATCTGTGGAGTTTCCTCTGCCTGAGACTCCTCGCCCAGCTGTTTCTCCCTTCTCCCAATTGCCCAAGGATTAGCTAGTGTGATACCCAATTCCCTGGTTACTCTAGGTAAACCTGTTAGTTACCCACCAAGGCACATTAACTACACCGCTGTCAGACTCAAAGCATTTAAGGTTTTCACTCTCTAACACCTTCCTTCGGTAACTGAGTTTACTGGAGACATGAACCCATCTTCCTTGGTGCCTTTACACCTAGATGGTGGACTGTTGGCTTAGGAGAGTCAGAAGGAGCATGCTGTTTGCTGGAGAGAAGAGGAGATCAAGCCTACCATAGCCCACAGGCTGAGAGACTGTAACTGGACAAAAGCAGACAAAGCCACCAGGACCCCAGGACAGCAGGATAAGAATTAAAAAGTAGAAAGATGCACGCAGCCTAGAGAAAGTTGGAAGCAAACAGGCCATGGTTACACAGTGATGTTTAAAAACTCATGGTCAGCTTGAGAAATAACCTTAGGTTAGAAGGGGGAAAAGGGCTTTCAGTGGAGTACAATCAATATCTTACATAAATAATTATCACAGAGTTGTTGTGGAGGAGCGAATTAATCTTACTTTCAGGTGGGCCTAGCGATGGCTCCTGACAATGATAATCTCTTCCCCTAAATTGCCGTAATAAGTGAACAGCAAACGTCTTCCGTTGAGTCCTACTGCCAGCTACAATTACCAGTCACTTCAGCTTCGCTCCTAACCCCTACCGGTGATGCGCAGAAATGCCCACTAGCGCCCTGCTGCACACATCAACACCCGGGGTTCTGAGCTCTGCTACAGAGCCGGCGATCTCATCCAGTGCTTCCACGAATTACCCTGTGCCAGAGTCAAAGTAGAATTTTCTCTCAGACGGCTTCTTCTGCAGCTCCTCCATCGACTGCGCAGGCTCGTACTCCTCGATTCTGGATAAGGAGCCGTTCTGCCGCTGCAGAAAGCCCACGGTCACCTGAAAGCTCGTGTTGGACGGGTAACAGAGGCCGACCCGGATCCAGTCATCCCTTTAAGAGAGAGAGAGAGAGTTCACACTCAAGTCGCTCTCTTCCGAACACCGCAGCATACGGGACTTTGAGGCTGATTTCTCTCGGCCTTGCAAGTCCTGAGCCTAGTATACATATCTAGTCCCCAAATACCTTGTAGTAATATGTAGACAACAGAGATAGGATCTAACAAAAATACGGTACGAATACCAAAACTTGGTTTCAAGAGAAGCTGGAACTTATTTGAGAACTAAAATTAGGTAACAAACGGTCTAAACAGATAAAGTTCATGCTGGATATGGGGATGCTAACATGAAACCACCAACACCCTGACAATGGTTTTGCCAGCTAGTAAAACTATTTGAGAGATTGTCTGAATACACGCGCACGCGCGCACGCACACACACACACCTTTTAAAACTACAGTTCAGTGATTGTCTAATGGCATAAATGAGAAAAATGAAGGCATAACCATGTATCCATACTTCCAAACTACTCCAGTATCCCTCCTGAATGTCCTTAGAGATAAAATTATTTCTTTAAAAAAATTATAATATTTTCTTTGAGCATTTTCTTTTGTGACATTTTTTATTGTGGTGACCTGCATAGACCCTAAAATGTGTCCCTTTGAGCGTTTTGGCTTGTGCAGTTCAGTGCATTACTTATATACCCAAGGCTGTGCAGCCACCACCACTGGCCATGTCACAACTGTCCCTATCAGTCTACAGAGCTTTAATATGGAGCAAGAATTTAGTACTGGTTCACACGGTTTACCAAGTAGTCTCACTAAGGAATACATATGGATGCAGACAAGAAGCTTTTAAAGCAAAGGTGTCCTATGAAGTGTTGTTAGTGACAGCAGAAGGGGTTAGAAAACCTCAGTGGTCATGGTTGTTTAAACAGCTACAGCCTCAGCTCAGAGCTCAGACCAACCTGAGGGTGAAGGGAAATGCGGCCACCATGCTTGTGTACCTCGCTTTAGTCAGGATTAAGGACTGGCTCTGCTCCATTTTCTTTTTGTTTGTTTCTATTTTCCTTATTTTGCTTAATAAGTACAGCATTTAAATGTTTAGTGTTATTTGCAGGAGTAGAGCAATGGCCTCTCTGTAATTACACTAAATTCAGAAAAATTATTCATCTCTTCCTCTCGCCTCTGCCCACCATATAATTTTTATGAACTTTCAGCTAATTAAGCTCGGAAAAGATGACTTTATTTCAAGCTCATGTTGATTTTTCAAACTCTGGGCTCACCCTTTTTCCCTTTAAAAGCCTTTTTTTTTTTTTTTTTTAATGCAGAATTGAATGGAAAGTTTCATTGTACTTTCTAGAACTGGTCCATCATTTCACTGAACTCTCTCACCTCAAACTCCTGACCCAACTTAACAGAACTTCCCAGAACAGGACACGGACGACTCTGATCTCCGCAGCCCCCGCTGCTCTTTCCTCATTGGCCTCTCTGACTCACTGCGATGTCAGGCGGGGCCTGAGGAAATCTTACCAGGAGCGCTACAGACCAAAGGTGAGGAGACGAGCAAGGGGCTGCTGCGGGGATCTGGGCAAAGACGTGGGTGGCCTAGATTCAGCCACAACCTATGAAGGCTGCACTGGAACTACGCAAATGACACTGAGGAGCAGAAATGACAGTTTGCCACATGGGAAGAAAACCAAGGGGTGAGCATGAGGGGTAAGTGCCGGGTACTGAACAGAGAGGAAACCGAGGGTTCATTCGGACCAATCTCCCAGGAAGGGCTTCACCACCGTGAGTACACAGCCTTGGAAGCAAGCTACTTGTGCCCCAAATCCCAGCCCTCTCTTTATTTCAACCGCTTCATAAGCAAATTCCAACAAATTGAAAAATAAACAGGGAAACCAATTTTCAGGTATAGGTTTGAGCAACTGCATGGAATCCCATGAGCTACCGCACAATTCCATCAGCCTCCACATTTAATCAAATCCAATTAACTAAAACAAAAACAAAACAAACACTATAATTGTTCTGAAATATACACTTTTCCCTTTCCCCGTTTCTTAATGATGAAGTATAAAACTGCTTAAAATGCTTTAACATCGAAAGTAATCGGATGATCAAAGCATACAGAGGTGTTGAAATGTGAATCACATGCAACTATCATGTCATTTCATTTAAGGATGTGAACATCTATAGAGTTTAATATTTGGAAGGCGTCTCGCACCAGCTCCCCAGAGACATGGGGGAAAATCACTCCCCCTCCTTTCTAGTCTAAACTTTCCCCCTTTCTCTGATGTTCCCCAAATCCCATTCGTCAAATCTACCATTCTGAGCCCAACAGGCACTTTCTCAACTCTGGAGTTTGAACAAGACTGACAAGTGAGAGAATAACAATTCCTCACTCTGTCCAGGCTCTGCTCCCCAAGGCAGAGCATGAGATTAGTACTTCTATCCAATGTCCACCAAAGAAGACTTGAAAGATGAAAAGGAGGAGGGGAGGGGAGGGAGAAGAGGGGAGGGGAGGAGGAGGGAATGGAGAAGAGGGGAGGAGGAGGAAGGGGGGAGGAGGACAAGGAGGGGGGAGGAGGAGGAGGAAGAGGAGGAGGAAGTATCTATTTACTCACTATTTTTCCCATCTCTCTAATGTGAACTCATTCATCTTTATATCAACTGACACACAGTAAATGAATAACTTAGTAAAAAACACAGCCCTGGATTAAATGTGACATTATGAAGACAGACAACTGTTTAGTGGAGACAGTGTGGCGAGACATTATTATGAAAATCTCTCTTACAATCTAAGTCTCTAAGAGATTGGATTTCTTTTTTTTTCCTGAGAAGTGACATCTATTCAAAGAGATAAAATGAAAATCAAGGCATTCATCCCCTGGCTCCCTTTCCTCCTTACTCCAAGTGTTCTTCAGCTCCCCAGGACTGAACCCTGGTCAGGGCCAGGTAGCAGGACAGCCACCCAAATGAAGTCCACAAGACAGAGGGGCTTCTCTTCAATGGAGCTCCAGTAGAGAACCTCAATGTTTTCAAGTCTTCCTGCCTTCTGCTGTCACCATGTTAGTAGCCACCCCCTTATGATCAAACTGACCACCATGCCCAATTCTGTGGGCATAGCTTGCCCTGTTAGTAAGACAGTCAGAATTGATAGCTTCTGGTCAGTAGGTCGGTAGTAATTAATACTCTCCTAGAACTAGACTGGAACTCCCTCAGGGTCATATCTTGTGCCTTTTAGTCCCTATCTCCATCCATGGCAGAAACTATGAACTCCCAACCATGCATCTTCTCAGTGAGCAATCCAACTTCCTTTGGGTATTGATAAAGATTTCTGCCTGGGTGACAGAGTTTCATAAAAAGCCATAGTGTGACGAGCTTGCACTCCTCTCCTTCCACATTGATGGATATTGCAGATACCCTCCAGGGTCAATTCTTTCTTCTTGACAAGAATCTGAACTTCTCAGGGACCCTGAGGACGATAGAAAGCATTGTAGCTGACAACAATAATGATAGTGCTGAGCTTTTGGAATCTATCATTGATGTTGTCCTTGACCACATAGCTTAACATCTCACCAGCTTCATACAGTACAAACACCTTGATGTATTTATCTCCAGTTAAGCTTGTCCACCTGGCCAGAAGTACTCATGATGATATTGGGGGTGATAAGCATGTATTGGTACCCCCCCACCAAATACGCAAGACAAGAGGCACCCATGCAGTCTCCTAGTGTTGTAACTATATTTTATGTCAGCTGAGTCAACTCATGAGTAGGTGCCAGAACTGAGGCACGGAACAGCCCTTAGATCCAGTTCAATCTGCTGGAGAAAGGTATGGCAAATGTAGCTGTTTCCCCAGCCCCAGACTAGGCTTGAGGAAATACCCACTTGGCACAGTGAAGAATGGCTCCCCGCTGGACGGCAGAAGGCTTCTCAAAACCATAGGCATTAATCCCAGAGGAGGGATTCTGAGAGTTTCATATCGTCAAAGCTGTCCAGTCTCATTCCAGTGACTCCTGACCATGCCTTCAGGCGCCACCCTACCAGGGATGGACCAAGAATCCTGACTTGATCCTGAGTGAGACTGGAACTTTGACTGGACCTCACAGGCAAGCTAAGAATCAAGGTCACTTAAGACCGAAGACTTCTGTGGTACTGTGTACTCAACTTGTCTGATCAACCTGCCTTTAAGAGGACAGCGTATAAACAACCTTACTGGAACTTTCTATGTCATCAGCTTCTACACACTAAACAACACAGCTGTAATCTTAAGTTATGTACTCTTCCGTGTGCTGACCCAGAGTATGTATTTAGTTAACGTAATAAATGCTGGAGACAGCAAAGAGGTTGAAAGCAACTGTATAAAAGAAATGTCCACCACAGAGGCCAGAAGCCACATGGACACAGGTTGGTAAAACTGTCTGCAACTTGCAGTGGTTTGTTATCTGGGGCAGCTGGGCTCAGTGAGTCAGGAAAGCTTCGTTCCTCGTGGAACTCCAAGATTTCTGGAAAGTGTCCCTCACTCCCTCCCTCCCCATGTGACGCTTTCTGTGCTGTTCAACATTAAGAGTGAAGCCCTTTGTTAAGGACAGAGACAGACAGACGGCATTCAGGGAGGCAGGTCCAGACTCATACAATGAACAGATTGCTGACAGCAGACAGGGAAAGAGAGGAGGAGAGAATCCACATCACACCTACTAGAAGGAAAGGTGCTTTGATTCTTCTCCTTAGTGTAAAACCTACACATTTTAGGGACTCAGATGACTACAAATGTACTTCAACTGACACAGACAGGACAGAATCCTTAAGGCAGGGTAGGAAATATCTGGTATTGGTGCCCACCACTCCTTCTTCTTGCCCTAACAGCCATTACCAACCAATCACATCACCTTCCTCTGTCCAGTCTCTGCTTAGAGTCCAAATTCTTTCCATTTTTGACAGCTATTATGATTCGTACCCAGCACTTTCGAAGCTGTGGCAGAAGGACCGTCACAATTTCAAGGCCAGCATGAACTACATAGCAAGGTTGTGGTGTTCCTCTTCCCCACAGGGAAAGGGGGTGCGGAAGAAGGCAGCGAAAGAAAAGAGAAAGAGAAAAGAAAAAAGGCCAGCCTTTTAATTTAATTGAATTTTCCGCAGGCTTACTCAGAAAACCACATAAAACTGGGGCCAGCTTTCGGAAACTGCAGCACTCAGCAGATGGTATTAAAACCTATCTTTTGAGCAGATGACATAGCTTAGAGTAGAACTCTTGCTAACATGCTTGAAGTCCTGGATCCTATCCCAACTACCTCAGGAAACAAAGAACAGAGCAAAGCAGACTCCACTGTGGGACAGCCTTTCTGTATACAATACCCTGACGACAGAGAGAGGAAACATTTAAAAGGCCAAATCAATTTGCATAATCAGTATCACAATCATACTTCCATCTACACAGCCTAGAAAGCTTCTCCTCAAGAGGAAACTGCACGAAATGGCTTTAAGTTGTTACTGTTTTCTCTGCAGTGACCCGCAACGACAGAATGAGAAACATTACTTGTTGAAGTTCACGAGGTACAAGAAAGTGGTACGTGGCGCTGGGCCACTCCAGTGGATGGTGTAGCCCTTCTCCAGCATGACGACAGGCTGGTATTGTGGGGAGATGGCCCGCTGGTTGATGCCCCGAAGCACCATTGGGTGGGATGGGTATTCGTCTCGTGTGATGATCATGCTAAGATTCGGCGTGTTCCACGTCTGAACATACACCTGTAAGAAAAAGATAAGAAAGGAAGTGAATAGAAGACTAAGCTGCTCCAAGAACTTACCAGAACACATCAAAGGTCTCTCTATTTTGAAAAGAGAGACTCTGTGGTAAGTGCCAGACCAAATAAGCAGTGTAAGCCAAGTGGTGTAAGCCACACTTACAATGCAGCCTGCTTACACTAGACACGGCTAAAACCAGATCCTCACTCTGCTAGCCAGTATCGTCATCACGTCCACCACCACAGGCCAGCTTAGTCATCCAAACAGAGAAGGTCTGTGGCTCGTCAGAGAAGCCCCTCCATCTCAAGAGCTCACAGCCAGAGCAAATCAGCAAATGCCAGGGAAAACTGATATGGCCCAGGCAAGTCTAAGACTTCCCTCTGATCCACGGGATGGAAAATTCATATCTGAGAGCTCTGGCTTTACTCTTCCATGACCTCTATTTGCCCAAGAAGTCATTTATCACCTATTCAAAAGTAACAGTTAAGAAGCTCACTACTGCATCTGGAAAAACATGTTAAGCTTAGATAAACTGGAAAGTCCTGAATTTTTTCCAGTAGCATTTGAACCACGGTCCAGGCCAAACTAAAGCCTTCCACCAAGGCATCCTCCACCGCACAGCCTCAGAACAATTTCCTAAAACAAATCAATATCCAGCAACGCATTTTTCCAGGAGAGTAAAATCATATGCAGAACACTGACATTTTACCAAAAATTCACTGGTCTCCTCTGAGACCTTGTTCACGCTGGAAACAAACAACAGGAATTCTGTCTTGGTCTTCTGTTGCTTCCCCCTTCTGCCACAAATGCATATTATACTTACTCCTAAATAAAAGCAAACAGCTATATATCTGGGCTTCTACCCAAATTTCAAATCTTCAGGAAAGAATTTTTGACCCATGGTTCTCCCACTCCTAGTCTCCCAGGAAGCATAAATGACTCAAGGCTTCCTTCAGCTACAAATAGAAATAAATCAAATGATTAGGTTCCTATCTCAAACAGCATTACCAATCCAAAGGGCCAAGTGGTTGACTGAGTTATGAATGAGAACATGCAGTGTTTAGCTAAAAACTAGAACTTATGAAAATTATGAGCTATTATAACCATACACCACATACTTTGCAGACATATAACATCTTCATTAGTGAACATGCACCACACACACACACACACACACACATATATAGACAGACATACATACATATACACACATATGCACAAACACACATTCATATGCACACATACACACACACAAACACAAACATACACACACACATACACACACATAGATAGCAAAAAAAAATTTCATAAAAACTGCAGTCACTCTAAAAAAGAGTAAAGGTTCCTTATTTTTGTTCTGGTTTTAATGTTACAGTATCTGGAGAGTCTAAGTATTGATGGGGGACATTTAATGTGGACCAGGGCAATTCCAAATAAGGACAAAATGAAAGACAGGGACCCCCTTTTAAAGCCCCTCTTTCCTTTCTTGTTTTGCTGTAGGTAACTCTCCATCCACTCCTTGACCTTCAGCGACTTGTTCCTCTGTGTCTGTTCTTTTCCCCATCCGTTCACAGGAATGAGGATCCCCACAACAAAGCCATTAATGAAATAAACAGGAAACGCTGTCCAGTCTTCATCCCTCTTCAACCCTCGTCTACAGAGAACAAGTTTTTTCTACAGAGACACTTTTTTTCTTAACTTTAGAGTAACATTCTTGTACGATCATTTCAAAGTCGGGAGAATAATGACGAATTCTGTTCTAAGGAATGTCAGCCACAGAAGGCTAAGAAGATGAAAACCACATCAAACTTGGGGTACTCAGGGAAGCACTGAGGCAAGAACCCACAAACACATGCACTTGGCTGCTAAGCCACGGTCAGTGGCAGGGAGAAACCACACAATAAAAGAGGCATCTGGTGTCGGCTATCGCAAGCCAGTGTGACTTAAGAGTATCCCTTGTTCTTCCTCCAATTTCCTTCTTTGTGCTCAAATCAGCCCCTTCTTTTATTCTGTTCCCTTCTGATTTTTTTTTTTTTAAGATGCTGTCTTACTATGTAGCCCGAGTTAGCCACGAAGTAGCGCTCTATCTGCATTGCTCTCCCAAATGCTAAAATCACAGCCATGCACCACCACGCCTAGCTTAGCAATCTGTCATTAAATCCCACACTCTTCCTGCCTAAATATGGGGCTAAGGAGCCTGCCCGCCCTCCTCCTCCAAATGGGTAATTGATGCCTCAGCTCTGTAAGATCGTCCTCCATCATCTCGCTGTTAAAACCAGCCTTGTGGCTTTCAGCCCTGCTCTTCAAATGGCAGCAGCTTCCCCAATGGCGGCTGGACTACAAGCTGAGTGTATTCCATGAAAGTGTCCTGTCCTGTCATTGTCCTCCTTGTGCACGGCCAGAATACCTTTTAATTTACCTACCTCACATTTCAGCCCGTAACAGAATCCAGGCAGTCTGACTCCAGAGTCTATGCTGTTAACTGTGCATACTTTCCAAGTAAGCCTCTCCTCTGTTAAAATATACACTAGCCTAATGATTTCAAAGAAGTATTTCCCCACATATCTGTGCTATCCCTTTCTATCTCTGCAGACTATCATAACACAATTAGGGTTTCCCAGGACTCCTTCCTGTCTATTTATTTCCAAACCTCGGTTCCTTCCTTGGAACCTTATTCTTTCTCGGTTACTCACTGACAGTCAGACAGCACAGAGATTAGAACCAGGAAAACAAAAGAGAAAATTCCCTGGAGGAGACACACTTGGAATGCAGTAAGAAAAACCCTAAGGGTTAAGAAGCACCAGACCTACCTATCTGTTACGGTGCCTGCCTGCAGTCTCAGGACACAGGAAGTGGAGACAGAGCCAGGAGGATTACCACATATTCCAAGCCAGCCTGGGCTGCAGGGGGACCTTGCCTCAGAAAAGGGAACGTGGTTTCTCTTGTCCCGGCAGCATCTCAACTGTATCACAAAGTACATTAACCATAACGCTGCTGCTGACTTGCTTTTTTGATTTAACTAGTTTCAGAGAGCTTTTAGCAAAACGTTCTTCTTTTCTCTTCCAGGGCCGCTTGCTTTCCTCCCCTCTATCTCTATCAAGTCTTGCTTGGGACACCCCCAGTCCCCCTGCAGTCACCACTGCCAGGAGCTGCAGGCCTGGACCGCCTGCCGGGCCTACCTGGGCATAGGTCCCACTGCAGACCACTGCATTCCACTTAGTAACGTTGACACAGTTTGGATGGCGGATCAGGTAGTTGTCCATCCTTCCTACATAGGTGTCCTTGTATCCTGTCACAGAGCCATCAATGTCGTGGAAGATGGAGTTCTTATCACCATCCAGCTCACAATCCTCAAACCAGGGGCCAGGCTTTCCAAAGAAGACGTTCAGAGAGACCTGGCGGCAGAGAGGACCAGAAACATCACAACGGAGCCTGCCACAGAGCCCACTGTACTTTTACAGCTTTCCTGATGAGGCATAGAGGTCACACGCCACTGATGTCAACCATGGTAGCCAGCTGATCTGAGTTCTACAAAATGACATGCTTGAGCAAAAACATTTCTAAAGCCCAACTGGGAAGCATTAAACTACAACTTCATCTTTATTCTTTTTTTCCACTTAAATGATATAGCTGGGGGGAGAGAAAAGTAGAACCAGCCATACTGCTTTGTAAACTATTATTAATTCCACATATAGCTGGGTGTGGAGATACACGTCTTTAATCCTAGCACTTGTCAGGCATCAGATCTCTGTGAATTCCAGGCCAGCCTGGTCTAGAAACCAAATTCCAGGATGGCCAGGACTTATATACAGAAAAATCCTGCCTCAAAAAAAAAAAAAAGAAATAAACTCCATGGGTGTTGTCGTAAATAAATAAAAAAAAATAAAGTAAAAGTAAAAATGTATAAACGAAAAACCGGGGTGGAATGTTTTCCCTCAGGGTGTTTTTCCCTGCTAGGGTTCCACACCTCGCTTCCCCAGATATCTTCTGGATATCTTGGCATAAACTCAGCCCAGCCACACTTACTTAAATTGAGACTCTTTCTTAAAAAAAAACACACTCATTTAGCATTAAAGCAATCCAGCGTCTAGATTTGGCAGATCCACATTACACTGTCCTAATCCCAGTTCCCAAATTACTCATCCCTGCACCTTTTATTTACCAAGTCTCCAGCTTCTTCTCCCCCCTGGTACCTCTAACTCCTCAGTTCCCCATCGTCTCCAACTCCCCCTCTTCTTCCTCCTGGCTTCCTTCTCTAACCCCTCCTCCCTCAACTGTCAATCCTCACCCCCCCTCCTCAGGTTCCACTCACCAACTGTCTCCAACTGTCAACTGTCAACCCAACCTCTGAATCTAATCCCCTCTCACTCCAACTCCTACCTCTGCCCAAATCTCACGCTCTTGCCTTTATTTAACAAATTCAGAGAAACCCCAAGGCAAACCACAACATTTCCCCCTTTTGTCCAGTTAAAAAATCTTTTCCTATACATAGGTGAACTAAGCATCATTATTACCATTCTGCAATTTATAAAACCAACAATACGCTGATCACCCAGTCCATCAATTTTGTTCATTAACCATGTCATCTATACTAAAAACTATACTTGACTATATCCTGGTTCTAGATCCTATGCCACCCTAAAACTACTCTAACAGATTTATCATCTTTCTCAATACTAAACCATTCGGGTTGTCTATGAGACTACTAGTCTCCAACCACATCAGAAATCCAAGAATGATTAATATTACCTGAAAACATAGGAAGCACAAAACATGGCTTCCAAGCTTAGCCAATTTTATAAAGACTTAGCCAATTTTATAAAGACTGCTGATCACCTGGACAGTCCCCTTATTCCTTAATATGCTGGAGCATCAGTCTTCAGCCTTCTGGCCCAGGATCATCTGACAGACCTTATCAATGCAGATTTTGAAGGGCTGATCACCCTGCCTCGGCAGAGATTATCAGTCGACTATTCTGCATAATTTGTCCCTTTCTGGACAGTGTCTTGTCTGTAGATGAATTGAAGCAATTTGCTCAGTGGCTGCGTTACCACGATTTGAGCAACTCCATTGATGCTCAAGTTCTTCTTCGAGTCTAAGGGGCCCTGTCAGAGGCAGACAAGTCTCTAGTAAAATGATCTAGATGAAGAAATGTCCATAAACAGGTTATTCTTTGGACTTCTGATGCCCTTGAAGATTTCCCTATCTACATAGGCGTTTCTGAACTGTTAAGCATAGAGTACGTTGGCCCTCTCTAATCGGAAGTATTTACAAAACCCATCTAAACTGACTTAGAACCATAACCTTGCCATCTGACCCTTAGCTGGTACTGGTTAATCAACTAAAAATAATGTATAACAGCAGTTATAGGACCGGTCTAAGACTTGTATTCTTAGATGCATAGTGGAGGCACAATGCCCATGTTAAAGTAGCAATATTAATCTCAATTATAAATCAACAAGAAAGTATACCATTGAAAACCTTAAAATGCATTCTATACCAATGAAAAAGATTACAGCTTCAACTTTGTATCAATTACAAACATTTCTATCAATGTAAAATATAGCGTAAAATTTTGTTTAAGAGTAAGTTTTAATCTATCTGTTTGTCTATTTCTCTAATTTCTATGTATTACTATATCTAAGAAGGATACAAAAAAGGAAAGGAAAAGTAGCAATCCCTGAGTTTACATTCTCTAGTTTCCCCTGCCCAAAGCTACATTTGTATTGTATCCCTTAAAAGAAAAACTTATCCACAGTTCTTAAAATAAACAGAACCATCCACCCCAACCTAAGGAAATGGGGCGATCTTCCTTGTCTGCTTCTAGCTGGATTGGGGCGAAGAATTCCTTCTGGGGCCCAAGGGGTATTAGGAAAAGTTGGCTTTATCAAGTAGAGCTAGCCGGGATTTGCCTGCCAGTCATTCTGTGCTGAGAAAGTTCATCGCTTAGCTGACATCTTGACTATGACAGTCTGAAGGGCTGGATAAATGAATGTCCATTCTGGGAAAGTTCTGAAAGCAGGCCTTTAAATCAAGCATCTTCAGTGTAATTAAGGGAGAATCAAACACGAAGTTGGACTGGAAAGTCCCGGAATCTCAGCATCCCAGAGTGTGTATCATTTCAGAGCTATCTTTCTCTTCCTTCATCCTGCAGCACACAAAACTTTACAAGCATTATATAGTTCTATAAGCATTTTCAAATGGGATAAGCAGGGTGCACAGTTTAGTAAATAAAGATCAAAAAAAAAAATGACTACCTTTTTTCAGGTTAGGTTAATCATATAATCAAACCGTAACATAATTTTGTAATACAATTACAAGTTATGAGAATTTGCACTCAAAATATCACTGGCTGTTTATAGACATTTCAGTCTCAGCCAGTTCATACCTGGAGACCTAAACAACCTCATATATACATCACCTATTTGTTGATCGTCTTAGTCTCCTTTTTCTTCTGTGTTGCCAAGGACTTCAGGAGGTCTCCCCTGTCATTTCTGATTTTATCAGCTTGGAAGGAACCCACAGCTTTTCTTCTCTGTAGAAACATAGGCATAACCCCTTCCCCAGCACAACACATTTCCCATTTTCCATTCTGACGTCAGAATATCCTTAATATAAACAGGCTGGTTTAGTTCAGTAGTCTTTCCACAATCCAATGTCTTTCAGCAGCTGTGCTGTTTTTGTTCATCAGCATTTAAAAATTTAAGGTTAATAAAGCACTATGTATCCTATCTCTGGGAGTTTTGTTGACCCCTTTTGCCTGTTAAGCATCTCCTTTAGACTTGATTAGATCTCTCCACAATCGCTTGTCCTGTAGGATTGTGTGGTATACCTGTAACATGTTTTTATATTATAATAGTCAAAGAAGCGCTTAATCTTGTTAGAGATATATGCTGGACCATTGTCCGTTTAATTTGTATGGGTATTCCCATTATAGCCATAACTTCTAACAAATGTGTAATTACAGAATGGCCTTTTCTGGCGTTAAGGCAGTTGCCCATTGAAATCCTGAATATGTATCTATAGTATGATGTATGTATTTCAGCTTGCAAACTCTGTAAAATGGAGAACATCCATTTGCCAAATTTCATTTCTTTTGGGTACCCTTAGGGTTAGTTCCTGTAGGCAATGGAGTTTGATTATATAACGAGCAAGTAGGACATTGCCTCACAATCTCTTTGGCTTGTTGCCAAGTGATAGAAAATTCTTTCTTTAAGCCTTTGCTGTTAATATGGTGTTTTTTATGAAATTCTGAAGCATCTAGTACACTTCCTATCAGTAGCTGGTCAATTTCATTATTACCTTGTGTCAGAGGGCCTGGCAGACCTGTATGGGATCTTATGTGTGTTATATATAGTGGGTAACTCCTATTTCTGATTTTTTGTTGTAGCTGAATAAATAGTGATGTCAATTCGGAATCATCCTGAATAAGTTCAGCAGTCTCTATGTTCAAAACAACCCTTTCTGCATATTGAGAGTCAGTTACTATATTAAGAGGCTCTCAAAATCTGACAACACCATGAGTATTGCATACAGTTCAGATTTTTAACTGACTTATAGGGACTCTCAGTCACCTTGTTTACATTTTCCCATTTATATCCTGCCTTCCCTGACTTACTGGCATCAGTGTAAAATGTAGGGGCTCCAGATATTGGAGTTCCCTTTACTATCTGAGGGAGGATCCAGTTAGTTCGTTTTATGAACTGGGAAGTCTTTTGCTTTTAGGGTATTTGTTGTTAATGTCTCCTAAGAAGTTACTGCATGCTCTTTTGCCAATGTTCATTTTGTACCCACAAAGAGTTAATTTCTGCATTAGTAAAAGGTACCAAATTTCAGCCGGATCCATTCCAACTAATTGTCGAAGTCTCAATTTTCCTTTAAGTATCAATTCAGAGACCTTCTCAATGTAGGTTTTTCAGTTTCTTACTCTGTTTATGTGCTAAAATATCCATTCTAAGATATAATCTTCCCTTTGCATGAGAATTCCTGTAGGGGAATGAGTAGAGGGCAAGATGACTAATATGCAGGCCATCTTTGGATCAATACGATCCAGATGTGCTCCTGCAGTTTCCTTTCTACCAAAAACTAGCTCTTTCTCAGCCTCAGCTGATAGTTTCCTTGGGCTATTTAATTCTTTATCCTTGTAGTGTTTGAAATAAATTGCTCAACTCTTGAGTGGTCAAGCCAATCACAGGCCTCAACCAGTTAATGTCTCCAAGTAGTTTCTGAAAATCATTAAGTCCTCCTAATTTGCTTCTTTTGATTTGCACCTTTTGTGGCCTAATTCTTTGTACACTTATTTTATACCCTAGATAATTAATAGTATCCTCTCTTTGTATTTTCTCAGTGGCGATTCGTAATCCCCAGCATGGTAATGTTTTTTTTACTTCATCAAACATTCTTTCCAGGATATTTATATCTGAATCAGACAATAAAATGTCATCCATGTAATGATAAATAATAGATTGGGGAAATTTTTTGCGAATTATATCTAATGGCTGCTGTACAAAATATTGACACAAGGTTGGGCTATTTAACATTCCTTGTGGAAGGACTTTCCATTGATATCTTTTTATGGGCGACCTCTATTAAGGGTAGGCACCGAAAAGGCAAACCTTTCCTTATCGCCTTCATGTAGAGGAATAGTGAAAAAGCAATCTTTTAAGTCAATCACTATAATAGGCCACTCCCTAGGCAACAAAGAAGGCAGTGGGATCCCAGGCTGCATGGAACCCATCGGCTGAATAATCTTATTAATTGCTCTGAGATCTGTCAATACCCTCCATTTGCCAGACTGTTTTGTAATGACAAATACTGGGGAGTTCGAAGGGCTGGTGGACTCCTCTATATGCTGAGCCTCCAGCTGCTCCTGGACTAGCTGCTCTAATGCCTGTAGTTTTTTTTTGTCATGGACCACTGATCAATCCAGATGGGTTGGTCAGTCAGCCACCTTAGTGGCAAGGCTGTTGTTGTTTTAACAGCAGTGGCTCCCTTGGGGTAGCACTAAATTGTCAGCCTCATGTATCTTGTTGGACAGCTTGGACAGTCTCTAACTGTCCTTGATAACATTCCTGACTAATTTAAAGTTTTTATTAGGAGTCTGATGAATTTAGGGCCAGAACCTGAAACTGAGGGATATTAATTTGAGTTTTCCACTGCTGTAGTAGATCTCTTCCCCATAAATTAATGGCTATATCAGCCACGTGTGGCCTTAATTTTCCTACCTGACCTTCTGGTCCTATACATTTAAACCACCTGATGCTTTGTTTTATTTGGGATAAAGTGCCAACACCTTGAAACTGCATATCCTCCTTGAAGTGGCCAACTAATGGGCCAAGATTTTGGAGATGATGGTAACATCTGCTCCAGTGTCAACCATTCCTTCAATTTCGATATTATCTACCAGTATTTTTAGTTTTGGCCTTTGGTCCTCTATGAGCGTTAGCCAAAATATTATTTTGAAGTCTTGTTGTTTAATCGTTCTGAGGAGGAGAACTCTCCCTGCCTGGTATTGGGGCCTGCAGGAGGCCCCTTGGGAGTTTTTTGTCAGGATGCGGTCCCATCTGTCTGTTGTTGCTGTACACTTCCTAGTCAAATGTCCATATCTGCCACATCTTTGACACATTCTAGGAGGCACAGTCCCCTTTTGTATCACTTTGGTTTTTATTACAGTAATATCTAGATGGCCCTTTCTCACCACAATTAAAACATTTGAAATCTTGGGTCATCTCTAGCTGTCCAGTGGCAGCTTCTCCTATCACAGTAGTATCAGGAGAACAAGATCTAACATCAGCTGTATATCTAATCCACTCATCTATTGGTGCGGACCTTGCCTTTAGTGGTCTAATTACTTCCCTGCATTTGGTATTTGCATTTTCAAAGGCTAAAGACTCAATTATCGCCTTTCTTGCCGCTGAATCTGATACACTCCTTTCCACAGCTGAGGTAAGCCTTTGTAAAACGTCAGGGAAGGTTTCTTTAGGACCTTGTATGACTTGAGTGAATGTTTCAAGTCTTTTCCCTGATTCTGGATTTTGTCCCAGGCCTTTAAGGCTGACAATCGACACCATGACAGAGTTTCTTCGTCATATATAGCCTGCACCTCTACTTCAGCAAAAGCGACCTTCACCAAGCAGTTGATCTGTGGAAATCTCTGCCCCCTAGCTCTATTTTGTCTTTATCTCCCTCACTTCTTCTCTCTCACCATGAAATCCATTGCAAATTTTCAGCAGGCTCTAGGAATTGCTCTTACCATATCTTTCCAGTCTTGGGGATTACTCTATTTTTAATAGCCCAAGAAATTAAGGTTTTACAAATGGCGAATGCATTCCAAAATTAGTTACACTTTCCTTAAATTTCCTTAATTCTAATACATCCATGAATTTGCCATTCAAATTCTTCATAACCCTGTGGATGATCATCGTTTAGGCCTTTTGCACACTAACTGGATAGACTAAAGTTTGTTTCCTAAAAACCTTAGGTTGGCTTTCCTTAATTTTTATCTTCTGTCTCTACCTGAGTTTTTTTTCTTTAGTTGTAATTTTAAATTCCTCTCTTAAAGTCTGTATCCGTTTTCATATTTCTCTTTCTGTCTTTCCCCTGTTCTTTGAGTTCCTGAATTCTCTGTTCAAGGTTTTGCTTCCTACACTTTGAATTTTTCTTTATATTGTACTTCTAATAATTTGTTATCCATTATCTTTTGATTGATTAATTTTAAAAGTTATTCTCTAAGTCTTGCTTCCAAACCTCTTTACTTTCTCTGCTGTTCAGTATGATCTGTGAGCTGTTGTATGTTCTGTTCTAACATCCTTTCTAGTTTCTGTCTATCACTTTCATTTTCATCTTTCTGTCTCTTATTCTGATCTATAATTTTCTGTGTCTTCAATTCTAGTGTTCCTTCTAGGCTATATTGCCAAGATTTAATTTTCTCTTTCTGTTGTTCATGTTGTTCCATAATTACCTGTATCTTCTGTTCTAAAGCTAGAAATTTGTTATTTAGGGCCCTGTCTTTTGAGAAGATATAGTAAATCAGAAGAATGAATATTGCAATACTGGTAAAATGATAAAGTGTCTTTTCCTCAAAATTCTCAACTGTCAGACCATTCAAAATATCATTCCATAAGGCCCAAAAGATATTCATTATGTTTCTCATCTTTAAGTATCATAAGTTATATATCTCTCTTACATCAAAAGTAGTATCTGATCTGAAGCCCCTTTGTACCTTTTCTCCCTCTGCTTCAGAATACGTGCAGTCCTCTCGATTCTTCGTAGACCCTCAGACCCAGTCAATTCCCAATCCACTAGTACTCCTGCCTATTCTGGGTTGAGAGAAGGGTTAGTTGAGTTCTAATGGTTTAGTTAGGGCGCCATATGTTGTAAATAAATAAAAATAAAGTAAAAGTAAAAATGTATAAACGAAAACCGGGGGTGGAATGTTTTCCCTCAGGGTGTTTTTCCCTGCTAGGGTTCCACACCTCGCTTCCCCAGATATCTTCTGGATATCTTGGCATAAACTCAGCCCAGCCACACTTACTTAAATTGAGACTCTTTCTTAAAAAAAAACACACTCATTTAGCATTAAAGCAATCCAGCGTCTAGATTTGGCAGATCCACATTACACTGTCCTAATCCCAGTTCCCAAATTACTCATCCCTGCACCTTTTATTTACCAAGTCTCCAGCTTCTTCTCCCCTGGTACCTCCTAACCCTCTCAGTTCCCCATCGTCTCTCAACTCCCCTCTTCTTCCTCCTGGCTTCCTTCTCTAACCCCTCCTCCCTCAACTGTCAATCCTCACCCCCCCCTCCTCAGGTTCCACTCATCAACTGTCTCCAACTGTCAACTGTCAACCTAACCTCTGAATCTAATCCCCCTCTCACTCCCAACTCCTACCTCTGCCCAAATCTCACGCTCTTGCCTTTATTTAACAAATTCAGAGAAAACCCCAAGGCAAACCACAACACATGGGTAAGATTCTGTGCATTCCCTGTTTTCGAATTAAAGCTGAACTAAAGAAAAATCTATTCAAATACACCAATAATGATTTTACTTCACTCTGGATGATTCAGTGACCCAGCTGTAAGTACCACTTGCACCCAGCAAAAAATATCAGTACAGTCCAAAACCGACACACAGTGTTGGTGCTGGCTTAAGCTGGCCAAGTTCTGCTGACCTCACTAGAATCTGCTGAAAGTAGGTGCTGTCACATCCCACCTGATCATAGAACATGCCCGCTCGGTAACATCACGGCAGGCATTTACTGCGAAGCCTTTCCTAAGAGGCCAGGGACGTAGCTCAGTTGGGGGAACTCTGGCCAGAGTATGCTAGACCCTGGTTTGAATTCCTAGCACAGCAGATAAGGATGAAATAAATCCTTCACTAAATACATAGCGTCCAGTTAGAAAGCAGGCGTTCTATTTATAGCTTTTAGCTACTTCCTGTTAGGAGAAAACCATGAACGTTTTTCGAGGCACTTATACACACTCTGTGCGCTCGCCAACCAGGGATGCCTGTGCATCAACAACACATCTAAACGATAAGCACCTCAAAGGAAAATAACGTTGCTCGGTTGAGTGGCTGAGTGGCGCTGGGTTCTTGGTGCTACTGTTGCTTTATCTCCCACTTTCACCAACTGTTCCCAAGGCATCCCCACCACAGTGAGGATGGAGGAGACCACTACAGATTCTCTTAGGCTATGGCTTTTGAAAAACCCCCCACAAGCCCTACTTTAAAGCAAGCCACTCCGAGTTTTGTGTGGATGTGATGAAAAAGAACAGTAAGCTTTGTTCTAGTTTTGGCTGTCTGTGAGTCAGAGAGCTGGAGGCTCAGTCTCTCTTACGTCACTGCTGTGGATTATGGGTAATGGTGAAATGGCGAAGAAAAATATTCTGGGACAACTGGCAGTTGCCATATGAATTCTAGGTCTTCTTTACATTCTTCAGTCTAAACCCGATTTCTACCACACTGCCCCAGTATGCCTCCTTATACCAACTTTTTGTCCCTGAGTACCCTACGAGACACAGAGAAATGTTATCACCTGGCAGAAACCAAATCTCTTACTGGAGGTGGGCTTACTATCCAGCTTACCACTCAGTATCCCCAAAACTCTGAAGCCATCTTGTTCCTATGAACCTGGACACTCTACCCACATCTCCACTCTAAGTCATTACTGATCCTGTTGAAGACATCATCTCATGTCAGAAATAGTCCAAGTCACACCACTGTGTTCCCACCTGAACCCAGTGGGATCCAGCATGTGAGTTAGGAATGGCTAATACTGCTTGTACTTTTCTCTCTGTCATTCAGACTCAGTGCAAATCCTTTGTTGACATCTTTGCCACAGTCCCCGTGGAGAAGCCATGAGAGCATTCTTACCTGAGGACCAAACTTCACAAGGGAGACGTTATTCTTGGGTGTTGTCTGCCAGGAATTCTTCATGAGGAAGCCGATTGCGCTGCTATACCTGTCTGGAGTTGGCACATACTTTTTGAACGTGCTCTTTGTGAGATGAATAGGCCCATCATAAATCTGAAAGCCTCGGATTGGGAATGTCCTACAAAAATGCAAGATATGTTTAATAAACGCGGGCCTGACTTTTTCATGGCATTTATGTTTTTTTGAATACTGCTAAGTCTTCAGTAAGCAGCAGATAAAATTTCAAGAGACACCAGTAAGCGAGACACAAGCCCTAATATCATGAAGATACAAGATCTTAGGAGAGACTTAAAGAAGAAAAGGTGCAGATAATTAGTGCTTTGGAGACAACGCGCTAGAGCAGACTGGGTGGGAACAGACCTGCTGCTCTGGTACAACAGAGGTCTCTCTAAAGAACTGACTTAAATTTCCTGAATCCACTCAGTGGTGATGCTTTACTCAGAGCTGGGGGATGAAGTTCAGTGTTTGCCTTCCGTGACCAAGGTCCTGGGTACCATTAAAAAGAAATGAGGACAAAGAGGAAGAGAAGGAAGAAGAAAGGAGGAGGTTATACTTGGTAACTCTTTGTGGTTTTGTTCTAAAAGATAAATCCGTGAGCAGAGAACACCTCCTGTCCAGTCACGGAACCAAGGTAAATAGGCAAAACCTAAAAGTTTGTGAGTGTGAAGTCCCAGGCCTCGAGGCCTGGGCTGTCAGAGGGACGAGCTACATTAAAACTCTTAGTGTGCCACTCTTCTTCCTCTCTTATTCTCATAATCACTAACCAGAATTAACGTATAACAGAAATGTTTTAATTTGTGACTTCATTACAAGAAAGTGATCTTATTTAAACCATAGTATATAATATTCTGAACTCCTTGGGTTTCTTCCCCTATCAAAGCTTTTAAAGTATTTGTTAAAGGATAATTCAGAGGGTTTCTACGGCAGCTGACCTGTACCTTGGCAGAGTTTGAAACAAGAATGTTTAGACTAGTGAGAAAAATGAACTGTCTGATTAAAACTATACTTTATACATAGACTCTGGGCACATAAACTAACAAGACTATAACATAAACCAGACAAGACTATAAACACAGTCAAATAAAGCCTGAGTTCTTCATTAATCCAGGAGCGAGTTTTTGCTTTTTTTTTTTTTTTAATCTTCTTTAGCAAAGATACAAAAAGCATTTTCGAAATAAAGCTAGCTGTCAAAATTTAAAAAAACAAAAAACAAGAAAATATAAATAAGCTAGTCATGGGGGCTGGAGAGATGGCTCAGTGGTTAAGAGCACTGACTGCTCTTCTAGAGGTCCTGAGTTCAAATCCCAGCAACCACATGGTGGTTCACAACCATCTGTAATGGGATCTGATGCACTCTTCTGCTGTGTCTGAAGACAATGACAGTGTACTTCCATACATGAAATAAATAAATAAACCTTTAAAAAAAATAAGCTAGTCAGAATCTCACTACAGCCCATACAGCTAACAGCCTGTGCTTCTGTAAAACGCACAGATAGAGGGAAGTACAGAATAATCATAAAGTGTCAGGGCTGCAGCCAAACTCAATGGGTTCAAATCCCACCTCCACTACTTAACAAGCTCTCATTTATAAAGCAGGAGGATGCAGGATGTACCTGCCTGTGTTTTGAGAGGGTCAAGTGACGGTGAGCTGCCTAGAACAGGCCTTGGCAAGCATTGATAAATGTTAGCTACGGGAGATTCTTGAAGTACGGCTGGGATACATTTAGGCCCCGAGAGCTCTCTCCTCAAGCGTAGGAAGATTTGGGTTTAGGCTGCAGCGCCATTAACATACAAAACAGGAAGATCTTTTTATAGCCGTACTCGGGATCCAACAGGAAAGCCACACAGAATGGCTCCTCACTACTTCTCAGATCCAGCACAGCACACCAGGAAAACCGATGGTCTGTCTTTCCCACTCCCCTGCCTCATCCTGACCCACATCAGAGAGAACAGTCCCACAGTGGGCTGATTCTCAATGGGCCAGGGCAGCAGCTTGGAACTGAGGTCTGGAGATTACGACTGAAGTTATTCTCTACCTGGTTTTCACACGCATACAATAAAGACAGCTCCAAGCCTCAGACCTGGTGCTGGGTTAACCAGCTTTAAAGGTGGCTCTAATCCAAATGCTACTGAGTGTCAATATGGCAGTCCCTCACAAACTGGGACTAAATATACCTAAGACCCAAGTATACCTCTCTTGGGCACATATCCAAAGGACATTCCATCCCATCACAGGGACACTTGCTCAAATATGCTCATCACAGTTTTATTCATAATAGCCAGAAACTACAAACAGTCTAGATGTCCCTCAACTGAGGAATGGATAAAAAAATTGTGGTACATCTACACAATGGAGTGGTTTAAAAAAAATGACATCATGAAATTTGCAGGCAAATGGACCCACACCCAGAAAGACAAACATGGTATGATTTCACCTGTAAATCGACATTAGGCATACAGATAATCAAGCTTCAGTCCACAGACCCAGAGAGAGAGGTTAGGTAAAGAGGAGGGTTTTAAGGGGACACGTGCAGGGAAAGAGAATAGATTTTTCGGGTGGCTAGGAGTGGGTAGAAGGACACCAGGAGGACATGGTCCACTGAAGAATCAACCAAGCAGGGGTCACGAGAGCTCAGAGAGCCTGACAGTGGGAGCGGGTGTATCTCTTAACTCTTTGGCTTGCTCTTCAGATTCTTTTCCTCTTGCCTTGTCCAACCTCAATAGAAGGCTTTTGCCCTGTCTTACTGTATCTTGTTTTGTTCTGTCTAGCTGCCATCTCTTGGAGACGCTCCTTTCAAAAGAGGAAATGGAGTTGGAGTGGATCTGGGGGAGAGGGGAGGGGTAGGGGAGCAAGGGATGGAGGGAAGGGAAACTGTGGCTGGGATGAATTGTATGAGAGAAGAATCTATTTTCAAGAAAAAAGTTCACACACACACACACACACACAACACACACACTCTCTCTCTCTCTCTCTCTCTCTCTCTCTCTCTCTCTCTCTCAGATTCTGACTGTAATGGGAGGACACCTGCCCGTTTTGCCCGACCCCCTCACATCTCAGACACATTTAATTGCATGGCCTCAGCTGGATTCTGGGGCAGTTTTGGCATCCACCAGCTCTCATTTTCTAAGGCTCTCTTCAGAGGTGATTTCCCTTTTCCAGTGGCTATTTCTGAAAAACCAGCATCAGGAATTGCAGAAAAGCTGACCTCATGTCATAGTTTATGGTTTGGCAACTTTCTCTGTCTCAAGAAAGAAAAAACATTAAGAGGGAAAAAGAATCCACTTATATAATAAGGTCTTATGTAAGGGATAAGAAACAAGAACAGTTCCTTCATAAAACCAATAATAAAACCTATGACATGGGTAATTATTAATGCTCTAACATCCCGTGGGGATAATAGACAAAGATAATAACGGTGACAGTGAGTGTTGGTAACAAGGCAGGGGAGAGCCGAAGGGAGGCCATCTATCCAGGCTCACTACAGAAAAGACAGGTCAATTCTCCACAGCTCAAGTCCTACTCACCTGTTCCTGGGTAGCGTCCGAGGCTTCTGGTCTATTCCCCCTGTGCCCATGTACTTGTTTTGGCCACCCTGAGAGCCGTAATTCCTACTCTCCCCGACAAAGAGGGACTCCGACACTTCCTGGCTGGACCCTTCATCACTTGGGAAGCTCCCATCACTGGTGAAAATGGGAGAGTGGTTACAGACATTGTCAGGGAAGTTTAAACGCCGCCCCCCCTCCCCAAAAGAAGTCAGGCTATAATTTAAAAAGCTAAACCATAAAAACTTAAGCTAATATCTTTTTTCCGATGTATATTATAAAATCCTCAGAAGTTGCTTTTATGCTATGAAAATGCCTTTTATAAATTAGTGGGTAATTTGAAAATTATATACAAATGCATGAAGTTTAATTTATTAGCAACAGCTGATTAGCCTTAAGCAACAAAGAATTTGCCCAGAATATAGCAATTAAGTGACAAGCATGTATAACTTGGCCAGTAGAATAATCATTGTGTACAGAAAAACGAGTTACATAAAGGCTAGAGGTGCAGGTCAGTGGCACAGTGCATAGGCAGTGTGGACTGATTTGATCTCCAGCGCTGTGGAAAATACACAAAGACCACACAGAGACCCATGCATGCGCACCCACACACACGTGTACACGCACACACACAGAAAGTTTAGTTCCCAACACTTATCTTATTTGTACGTTAAATCACGTTCTGAGAGGAAAGGTATGATTTTTAATCTTCACCCTGTTTCATACTTTATTTTTAAAGACTTTTAGCTTGAAGTTCAAGAGTTTTTCTTCTAAGCACAGTTAATGACTACCCAACCCTTCTGTGGAATTTCAGCTAAATTCATCTACAACTTTGGCATAAATGCAATTAGTCTATTAAAAAAAAAAGTGTGTGTGTTTTGGCCCTCTAGTGGTATCAAGGAGAGTGGGTTTTTTTGTTTTTTTGGTTTTTTTTTCTTTTTTTTTTTTTTCTTTATGCTAATAAATTATAAAACTTCCCTGGGTTAATTTCCCCACCCCCCAAAACACACAGGCAAAAATACTAAGGGTGATTTTACCTTAAAGCTTTAAAATAATCAAGTTAGAACCGTTACAAACCTGGCAAAGGTCAACCCCTTCCCATTATCTGCAAATCTGTAAGAGGAAAATGATGAGAGTTCGTCTAAGTGATCAGGAAACACGGAAGAGGCAACTCCCTCAGAGTGTGACCATGAAATCCCGCAGTCCTGATGCCCAGCCTGCAACCATGCAGCAGTCCAACCTCCCAGTATCAACTCCATGCTGAAGGCGCCCAGTTCAAATCCTGACATTGCCAGCTGTGACCTGTTTCTCAGCTCCTTCCCCTCAATTTCCTCATCCATGGGTTAAAACAATAATACATTTCTCATAGGATTCTTGAGAGAATTAGATATACTAAACCATTGCAAGTACTTGAATAGTGTCTGAAACTTTGTAAACACCATATAAAGGTATTAGCTAAAATATGTTTTTAATCTTTATGTTTAGAAAGAATTATATCATACTCTTTGCTTCACAATTTTTCAGTCTGAGAAGTTGGACATCCCTATAAATTTGATACAGTGCTAAATTTGGGGGTGAAAATGGTCAGAGAAAATCAAAACTTTTCTTCGCTAGACTGTTGAACACTAAAACTTAACTCAGAACGCACCAGGCCTCTCTTAAAATCATGCAAGTGGAAAAAAACCAAGCGAGGTGCTTCCTGCCTCCAGTACCACACAAGTCAGCAGGCGGATTAAGTCTGAATTGGACAGCTTTCATGTTGAAAGGAGTGGCAAGAAGGCCGGACAAAACTTTAAAGGGTTTCCGAAAAGAACAACAATAAAAATCAAAACCTCCAAGTAGTTTCAAAAGCTCTATTTAGCTCTCTGACATGAACAGTGTTTGGTTATAGAAAGCTAAATTTGGGGGTTCTGGTCGACCTACTGAAGGCCTCTCGTGACACCAGACAAGTTCATTTCCAACAAAAGCTCCAGAATGAGTGGGTTCCAAACCTTAATAGTAGTGTTCGTCCTCAGGGCCCCATCCAGCCCGTTAATAATTATAATAAAATAATTCCAGGAACTACAACTATACCTTCACTCTACTCAGTTAAAGAAAAAAATCCAACTGGTTGTGGTGGCACTTGCTGCTAACAGTACTTGGAAAGATCCAGGGTTCAAGGTCTTGCTACATACCAAGCTCAAGGCCTGCCTGGGATACCTGAGGCCCTGTCTTTCAAAAAATAAAAAATAAGAAACTTAAAAATAGCCGTAGACAACACTCACGCTGAATTCTGAACAATAATGTCTCCTCCTCGGACCCAGGCACCATTGTCATTGTTTTTAAAAGCAATGAGTCTGTCGATGACAGCCGCAACTCGTGGCTTTTCAGGGTCTGCATCCTGATGGGGCCGAAACCTGCATGTGCGGTTAAAAGAGTGCTTTGTTTAGAGGGAGATAAGCAAAAGAAATAGAAACTATGTATATATGTGCTATGGTCAAGAGAAAGGATTCAAATTGGGCCAACAAAAAAAAAAACAAAAATCAAAAAAAAAAAAAAAAAAACCAACAACAACAAAAAAAAAAAACCAAAGTCAAGATACAACTTAATTAGTTATAGTTCAAATACTCAAAGTGGTCACATTTATTTACATGTAAGTTTCCAGAAAAGCATCCTTTCGTGTATTCTTAGACAATCAATGTATATAGTAGGTCCACCTGCACAGCTAGCAGAGACAGGAGCTTACCATAACTGTCCTCTGAGAGCTCCACCCAGTAGCTGACCAAAACATTTGCAAAGACCCACAGCAAAATCTTAGAGCTCAGGAGGTCTTGTGGAAGGATTGAGGGACCCAAAGAAGATAGGAACTCCACAGGAAGGCTCGGGGGCTCTGAGAGACTGGTCCACCAACCGAGAGGATACACAGGCTGGACCCAGCCCCCCAACTCAGACATACACATATGCAGCAGAAGTACATCTTAGTCTTCACATCAGTCCCCCAATAACTGGAGTGGGAGTGTACCCTAACTCTGTTGCCCACCTGTCAATCCTGTTGCCCTACTGTGTCACCCTGACTGGCCTCAGTGGGAAAGGATATGCCTAGTCCTACACTAACTTGAGGTACCAAGGTGAATTGGTACCCAGAGGGGACCTCCCCCTTCTCTTTCTTTTTTTTTCAGAGCTGGGGACCGAACCCAGGACCTTGCACTTGCTAGGCAAGGGCTCTACCACTGAGCTAAATCCCCAAACGACCTCCCCCTTCTCAAGGGAGGGGCTCTGTGAAGGGGGACTGGGAAAAGGAGGGGTTGAGATCAGGATGTAAAGTAAATAAATTAATGGAGAAAAAAGTCACTGTGTAGAAGGCTTCTGTAAGAACATGCACACAGGAAGATATGTACTTCAGTGTCTTCTCCAATTCTTAAGTCACATATTCCTAATATAAACTCACTAAAAAAAATTAACTGTATATTTCAACATAAATCTATATGAATTATGTTGTTGAATTAATGCTGTTTAGATATTTTTAGCTCGAGAGAGGAATCTAAGCTCAGTAGATAAGTTGGAAATGCCTAAATCTAAAAGACCAACTGAATTATTTATTACAATGACCAAATTTCTCATATTCTTCACTCAACATTTACAAGGACCTTAGTGAAAAAGTCAAAAACTGGTCACATAACTCAACCCCACGAAGATAGGAGAAAGACCTGAAAACCAAAATTTTAAAAATGATAACTGCGAGTTTCAAAAATGGTTCGTTACAGTAAGTTTTTCAATAACACAGGCAGGATCCTTTGCAGGATGCTGTGGGCCCACAGTTGGTGCTCAAAAATGGCCGTGAGAGAATCATCTTTGTGAAGAGAGAACCCAGCATCTTTGTGAAAAGAGAACCCAGTGCAAGTGCCTTGGGCACGTGAGCTGCACAGCCATGCCCAACCACTACACTCTGTACCAAGCAAGTCACTGGAGAATAGGAAATGGGGTGGGAAGGAGGGAAATGGAATGGTCCAAGGCACACATCCCCCTTTGCTCAATAAGCACTGGGAGGTCAGCAAAAGCAGGAAACTATGTGATCAGTTCCTCCCCATTCCACCCTCGACTTCCCACCCCTCCCAGCATATCCCAGGACGACATTGCTGAATGGACTCTAAGACCCTATGGTGGCCCCTTGTGTGTTCCTGATAGATGCTGCTGGTACAGACCAGAATGGAGCATCCGGGATAAAGAGGATGATGTCTACCCAAGCTGACTAGTTCAGACTGGAGAGGTAAAAGGCCTCACACCGAGTATTTCTGGTGTTGCACTTACACAACTTTGCATAAAGTTGTTACATCAAGTCAAACTAGGAGAGCCATGGAAAGGAGCTATGGAATGTTCTAAATTAGTGGGCTTCCCCACATTCCTACTGCTGTGATCCTTTAATACAGTTCCTCATCTTATGCTGACCCTCAACCACAAAATTATTTCATTGCTACTCCATAATTTTGAAATTATTACAAATTTTAATGTAAATATCTGATATGTAGAATTTCAGTTATGTGACCCTCGCCACCAAAGGGTCACGGCCCATAGGTTGAGACCTGCTAAGCTAAATGAAGACACAGGTATTACAAAGCAACGAGTGATCCCCCTGCTGCAGCCGCCTCTTCTGAGTGTCTCTATACAGCCCGATCACTGATCATTTACACCAAAGCAGTGTCCCTGACTTCAGCTTTTTTATTTGGTATTTAGAAAATACAGTCAGAGGTTAGCGAGATGGCTTAGCAGTTAAGAGCACTGTCTATTCTTCCAGAGGACCCGAGTTCAATTCCCAGCCCCGACATGGCAGCTCACAACCATCTGTAACTCCACCCCAGGGGATCTGATAGCCTCTTCTGGGGCATGAAGGTAGTACCCTAACACACTAACACACATCTAGACAAAACACCTGTACACAAATACTAATAAAATAATTTTTAATTCTAAAAAAGAAAAAATAATTATATCAATTTTTCATCATCATCATGGTTAGGTGTTTTAAGATTTATTTTATTTTTATTTATGTGTATGGGTAGCTCTGTGTCTTTGCATGTACGGACACATAAGTGCAGGTGCCATAAAGGCCAGAAGCTGGGTACAGGTGGTTTGAGCCACCCAACCTAGGCTATGAATGAAACTCCTAAAGGCTAAGCCATCTCTCCAGTCTCTTGGCTGTCAATACCGATGATGACTTGACGGGATTTAAACCTTTACAGAAGTACATCTGTAGGCAGGTCTATGAGGAAGTCGCCAGACTGGGTAAACTGAAGTAGGACAACCGACCCTAAATGCCAGGGGTACCAGTCCGTGGGATGGGGTCCTGGATGGAAAGATCCAGCTGACCACAGTGTTCCCCTCTCTCTGATAGATCCCTGCAGATGTGCTGTGCTCGGCTGCCTTGCAATCTTGCTGCTCACTAAGCTTCCTCCCGGCCTGCCGTGATGTCCCTTCTCAAACTGTGAGCAAACATATCCCCTCCCCCCTTAAGCTGGTCACAGCAATGGCAAAAGTAACGAGTACAATCACCTCCCCTAGTTGGAATGTACTAATCAGTTACAATGCACTGATAGGCTACAGTGCCTCACCCTACCTGCCCCTTTTAAAAACTTTGTAAAATTCTCCAACTTCAAACAAAGTTTCCCAATCTTTGAATTCCCACTATTTCCCATGTTCAGGACTCTGATAACTGGTGAGTCAGCTTCCTCTCTGAGGAACAGGATTCCCACTGCTTCCCATCTTCAGGATTCTGATAACTGGTGTCAGCCTCCTCTCTGAGAAGCAGGATGAGTGTATCTGCTGTGTCCCATGAGCCTGGTGTTCAGCTCACAGCCTGATCTATTACTCATTTGTGTCCTGTCATTTTTACTCGAGTCTGGTTTACATGAACACATGTGGGCAGTCTACACATCAGTTTACACAAAACTACACATACACACATCTACCAAGTGTCTCGTCATTCTCCTATTAATTAGCTCTTCACAGCAACAGCCTCCTAACAGAGTCTAATTCCTTAGTATGTGTTTGAAAACTGGTACGAGATATCAGAGTACAGAGGAAGGAACAATGACCATTTTCATAGTATCACAGGTTCATCTAGTAACGAACTTCTGAAGGGGTAGTCCAGTTACAATGGCCAAAACCTCTTAAATATATGTATCCCTCCACCCCATGTATATGCATGTACACAACACATACAAAGTACACAGTGTGCCTTTGCCCACATGCACACAAGTGTGGAGGAACAAATAGGTGTGGAGGCCAGAGGCTCCTGTCGGCTGGTTTCCTCACTCACATTAGTTTTCAAGGCAGGGTCTCTCTGGGTAGACCCAGGGCTTCATGACTCAGCTAGACTCTGTCCAGCAATCCCCAGAGCTCCTCTTGTCTCTCCTTCCACCTCGCCTGCCTCTAACGTGCTGGCGGTTGAACCGACATCTAATGCTTGGGGAGCGAGCGCTGAGGCAGCAGGAATATATAAATTCTTTCAAGGCAGGAAAAGAAGCCAGTCGTTTAACGATTTTTCTGGCAACACCAAATTGACACAGCACACCTCACTATCAAGGAAAATTTTCCAATAGCAGCTTTGGTTTTTTTTTTTTTTTTTTTTTTTTTTTTGGTGTTTTGTTTTGGCTCAGCCAGTGTGTTAATTGGTTTTATTGTAAACTTAATAAAAGTAGAGTCACCTGGGAAGAGGTAACCTCAGCTGAGGAATTTCCTAGATCAGATGATTAGCCTGTCTGTGGGGCGTTTTCTTGATTGCTAAATGATATAGAAGGGCTCAGCCCTCTGTGGGTGTCTAATCCCCAGGTAGGCAAGGGGGAGATCCCCGAGGGGTCTCTGCTTCAGGCTCCTGCTGTGAGGTCCTGACACTGGCTCTCTCAATACGATGTAGCCTGTGAGGAAATAGACCCTCTCCTCCCCAAGTTGCTTTTAGTCCTGGTGTTTTTATCATAGCAACAGGAAGCAAACTAGGACAGCCAATATTTTATATTGGCTCATAATTTTATCCTCATCTCACTGGTCCTCCTTAAGTTTTTGTCCTTTTTTGGTACTTCAGGTTGATCACCTTGGGGCCTTCTTAAATGTTCCGTGAGCACCACTCTCAGAGGTTTCAGGCTTAACTTGACCTTCAGAATCCTGCCGTCCAATTCACCAAGTGGACTTTGCCCAGCCTCTCCTGACCTCACACCTTAGCAGTGTGAGGCAGGAGTCCACCTCTCGTCTGGCTCTCCCTTTATTCCCTTAACAATGGGGCAGTCATGCTTCTTTCAAATGGACAGCAAAAGCCCTCATAATCTATCACCCATTCGACCTCATAATCAATAAACTTGAAGTATAGAAAAACAGTACGCTCCTGGTTTCTACTGAGTGTGACTTCAGGGTGCCACATGTCCAGAACACTTTCCATGCACCTCAGATGCTTCCTTTACTTTGGCTGGCAGGGATGGGGGGAGGGGGGCGAGACACTGACCCACATTCCAAACACATTATGCGGTTACATGGAAGAGTGACACAGCTTGCAGGAGGTTAACCTGAGGCTACCAATGAAAACCAGAGCCAGCTTAAGATTGAATCTGGGATCGTTCCCTTGAAACAAATCCAGTGCTCTACCACATTTGAGAACTCACTGTAGTTCTATATGCTTAGGTTTCGGGGTTGACGTGTATTTCAGGGAGTAAGTCATTGTTCTGAAATCTGGAACCTATGCTAATCTTTTTCTCTCTGTTACCCCCTTCTCACAGGAATCTCCACTGTGAAAGAGGAACAAGGCATCAACTTCCTTGGCACTTCGGAAAGACAAATGTCTTTTATATGAGCTTTCAAAACTTTACCTACACATGTTGCCATCAAAAAGAACACCCCGTGCTTGAATGTGAATGGCCCTCCCCTTATCAGGTCAAGCCTAGGGGTACACTGAGAAGGTGGCCCTACCTTGCACTGTTATCCAGACACAGGTACTCCCTTGGGTCAGAGGCACTGGAGTTGGTCGTTTTGACACCTTTGTCAACAAATAAACCAGCCTGAAATACACAACAATGGGCTACAATGAATATGGATCCTAAGGTACAACCGCATGTGTATGGAGGTGTGAAAACACTTTTCAGCTTCTCATTTCACCTGGAACTGGAAATTGGGAGGGAACGGGGAGAGGGGGGCAAAGGTGCCATGAAAAGCAGTAGCGTTTGTTCCTGGATAGTTTTAGCTCATCCATCTGGTCATTCAACAACCATTTAGTGTGAGCTTAACATTTTACATGTTAATTAGCCAAAAAAAAATACACACACACACACACACACACACACACACACACACACACACACAAACACATTCCCTGGCAAAATGGCACTGAGATGAGGGTTAGGAGAGGACTCCAGACCCGTCTTCTACATGATGCTAAAATCCTTAAGACAAGGAGGAACTGACTGAACAGAATGGCTGGGGGTGAACACGAAGCAGCTGAAGATCGCAGGGAAAAGTACTCACAGGAAGAGTCTATACAAACAACTCTAGAGAGAAGAGATGGCATGGAATATTCAAGAACAAGTCCTGGATGGACTGACAAGACCAAGGGTGGGGGGAGAGAAGGGGAAGCCCACGTCGAGCGATGCAGATTTAATTCCTCAGATTTAATTCCCTTAGAACTAATGAGGTAAGTGCATGCTGTCCTGCGTATGACTCCAAGAATTAATTAAGGATAGTTTTCATATAATGAATGTAATTTTTAAAAATGGTATGCTGAAGATGCGAAACAATAGGGATTGAAGAAAAGCATCAAAGGCAATAGTACACACAGGAAGCAGCTACTCCAACTGAAAGTGGAGAAAAGCGGCCAGAAGAGATGAATTGGGGAACACAGTCCGTCATTCAGGAGGAAAACGAAATGACTCGGGTCCCTCACAAGCGGAGAGGTAACAGTTCAGTGTAACTGATGAGCTATCGGGGGCCAAGAAGTCCTCTTAGATTGTTTTGATGATGTCAAACACAGAATTAACTAGTTGTTTAATTCACTGAAATAGAAATAGAGAAATCAGGCAAGCATAAAGTGAAGAAATTCCATTTTGAATGTTTTTTAATGTGTTCATAAAACACTGGAGTGTAACCCTGTAAGCAGCCATCTAGCTGTGGTGGCTAACCTGGGTTAAGGTTCAGGAAGCCTAGCACGCAAAGCTGCAGGGGATGGCCAAGGTTCGCACATGCGTGATGATGATCCCAACATGGCACACTTCTTTTTTATGACTCCAAAGGTTCGATTTAATTTGGTTAGAAAATAGTCTGCATAATCATTCCCAAATCTAACAAATTAAAACCTAATTATACCCTCAGATTTAATACTCTTACAATTAATGAGATAAGTGAGTGTTGTCACGGCACATGACACCATGAATTAGAGAGTTTCCACATCACAAATACAATTTTGAAAAATTAGGTTTTTTTCCCTTTGAGATGCTACTTTCTAAATATTAGCCTTAGTCAACTTTCCATCTCACAGCAATAACAGCAGGTTCTTCTTGTCTCGGTTCAAGTAATTCAAAGTTTCTAGTAACACTTAGATTCACATGTTGTATATGCTTGTGTGTGTGTGTGTGTGTGTGTGTGTGTGTGTGTGTGTGTGTGTGTATTGGAGGGGGGGAGGTATGAATGCACAAGTCCAAAGGTCAGAGGTACACAGTCTCTCTCTGAACCTGGAACTAGGCTGGTAGCCAGCAAGCACCAGCCATTCCTGACTCAGCCTGCACGAGCTCTACTGTTACAGGGGCACAGAGCTGCAGCAGTGTATAGAGCTTTATGCTAGGGTGCCTGGATCCTAACTCAGGTACTGCTGATTTGAATTGGATCACAGGAAAGGATCTAACAGTCCACATAGAATAAAGAGATTGAAGTGACCTGAGAACAGGAAATGAATCAAGGATATTCATCATGATGGAAGGGAGGCTCGAAGACAAACGGCATAGAAACTGGAGTTTCTGAATGGCCTTTCTGTGACTTAAATTAAGTGCAGTGTTCTTAAACAGTATTTCACCATTATAGTAAATGGCTGAAGGACACCCAGCCAGGACTGTGGAGAGGAGAAGGAAGTAAAGCAGGAAGAAAAGTCCAAAGTCCCAGATATGTGTCCAGTAGTGTGGTTTGCCCAGGAGTTATCTGTATTTTGATGCTAATTCCACTGCTCCAAGGACAGCTGCCTACTCACTTACTCAGGAATCACATGACTTCATCAGAAACTTCTCCCCATTGGATTTGTAAAGTACAGGATAGAAGGAGACCGGTCACTGGAGGAGAAGGAAGGATGGGCGGGAGAGAAGTTTGAAGGAAGAGGAGGAGACTGGAAGGGAGAGGAGAAGAGAGGGAGAGAAGCCGTGGCAGGACAATATGGCGGGTGACGTTAAGATTCCACGCTGTACCTTTACAGGTTGTTACAAATGTTCTTAGGGGACGGATGGTACCGGGCTTTGTATGTTTATGTGGGCAATTATATCTTAACAATTGGGTCAAAGATTATTGTGTTGTGTGTTCCTTTATGTGACGATTTGAGTGTAACAAAGTGTGTGGCCGCCAAGGAGTTGGGATGTGTTTCTGCCAAGATGTCTAACAGATATCTTGGGGCACTGAGGTGCTGGACCTAGAGGGATAAAAGACAACTATACTTTTTTTATTTTTGTATTTTTACAACAACATCCTGTAACACACATGATCCTGGAAACTTGGCATTGAAGACAGGAAGGAGAGAAAGAGGGACGGAGGGGGAAAAAGGAAGGCAGGCAGGTGGGCGGGCAAACAGCAAGGACAAGAGAGAAGATGAGGACTGACCACCAAGCCTATGGCAGAGTTAAACAGATCATACATGCAAGTGATGGTGAGACTGTACCAGACCTTTCCAGATGCTGGCTGAGGACTAGAAGAATCAGCCACCAGAACCCTGAGCCAGGTGACGATCTGCTCATTATAAATTGCTACTCTGTCACTGCACCCCAGAGAGGATGAAGGGATCACGGCAGGGAAATCCACCTGTGATCACTCGCACTTCAATTCAGAAGCCTACCTTAAAATTTGAATGAACCCTGTTGTTATAAAATATTCCCAGTGGCGTGAGTTCTGGCTTCTCCAGGAGCTGCATTCCACTGGATTCCCCAGTTGGTTCCTTGTGGAATAAATACCATATTCCAGCATCCTACAAATAAAAAGGCAAGGCCATTAAAAACATCATTTTAAAAAAATTTTATGTACAAAAAATGGGTTCCGTTATGACATTTTTATACATACATACATACATACATACATACATACATACATACATATGCTTCACACACATTCATTCCTTCTGATACCTCTGGCCTTCCTCTAAACTCCTCCTCTTCCCCCACAGAGAGTTCCCTTCTGCTTGGATATCATATATACAGACACACACATACATACGTACAATCCAGATTCTTTCAATGAAAAAACTCTGTGGTATTTATCTTCCCTGTTTCCCCTCCTTGTCCCACTTCCTTCCTCCCGTAATAGACTCCCTCTTCCCAAGCCCTTAGAGTCCCCTCCTGTACTTTCATGTCATATATACATATATTTGTATTATATCCGGATTCTGGATATGAGAGAAAATATGCAACACTGACCTCCCACATATATAAAGCCTCAGTTTTTATGAAACCACCATGTGAAACACCCTCATGAGCTGCGACAAATGTTTTTCATTGTTTAAGGTTCAGAACTGAATGCAAATAAGTTGTCCACATTATATAGCATCCCCAAGCCGGTTGTTTTTTCAAAGCAAATAAGATTTTGCTTGCAGGATGGGACAAAAGACATAGTTGGCAAATACCAAAACGCGGTTTTCCCATCATTATAAAGTCCGAAATGTTCTGCAGAGGAGTGTCCTGTTTGCCGTCTGCACGACCAGGACAGCACAGCCTTCAAGCAATGTGGTTTTTCGTGTTTACCTCCAAACCTGATCAATAGATGAGTCATGTCTATTAAACAACTGTCTGCTGGCAGACAGAGCTCACTGGCTTCTTTCAAGCAACTCCAATGCCCTTCCTGTTCTCGGGCAAGTTTGTGCCAGAGGGAGGGGGGCTGTGGGGGACGCCACATGTATGAATCAGGGTGCTGTCTCTCAGTGTGGACCCTGTCTGTTCCACGGCAGGACTACTGGCCCTTACAGGAACAGAACAGTCTAGAAGTTTCTGATATAAAGTGAGCCATAAAAACAAAAATAAAAGTTCTTAACCCAGTCCCGGGTTGTAGTTTGTAACTGAATTAATAATTAGCTCAGGGTGAAGGAACATATTATAGAACATTAACAAGGCATTTTTTAATTTAAACATACAGTGTAAAAGGATAAATTGGTACAAATTCAGCATGTCTTTATTTAGTGCCCACTGTATACTCATGTGTCGTAAGACTATTGTAAAGTAGTTCGTAATGCGGGGGGGGGGGGCAGAAAAGAGCATTAAAATAAAACACACATAGTTTCCTGTTAGCTGTTACTAAAGTCCTTTAGGGACACAGAGGAGACATGAAGTGTGGAAGATATACATGCCTACACACCCAAATAACTGTAATGTCAACATTTCTCCATGACCCAAGTTTACAAATGGGTCTTAATAAAATGAACTATTCTGAAAAAAACGTTGGCCACCTCAAAACCTTGGATGCAATTCAGACAGCAAAAGGAAACATAAAGGAACTGGAGAAAAGGTTTGAGATTGCACCCCTGCAAGCAGAGGGCAGAGCCAGCCTTCCCTAGATGCCAAGGGCTTGGGGGCGGAGGACGTACAGGACCGCAGCAGCTCCCTGCTGCTATGCTCCATCATGTCTAAACAGGTAACAGCAGCTTTACAAAAGGAAATGGCGAGGTGGGATGAAACTGCTTTGTCTACTCTGAGGGAACGCCCTCCCAAATGCTGGCTCTACTGAAGCAGCTTCTCTAGAGAGAAAACTTTGAGAATGACCACTCGTGAGACACAGTCATTATTCTTGCTCAAGATCGGAGGACTTCTCACAGCTTTGCCCAGGCTTTTAAGGACTTTTTGGGACTGCTCTCCTCTGTGGTCCTAGGTTCTGGCAAAGCTGAGAGGAAGTAGTTCTGACAGCCTAACTTTCCAATATGAAATAGTGAAAAGAAACCCACACAAGCTCCTTAGATACTCAATGGAGAACGAATGAATGAAAGTCTATATCATCCACTGTCCATGCCTGCCCAGTCAAACGACAACCTTCAAGTCAAACGACAATCTTCCAACGCTGAATCCTTCGTGTTTAAGGACAATTGCTGGTGTAGGTCCAGCGGTTACACAGTGATGCCTGTGAGCTGGTTTGCTCGAGGCAGGTCACCTCTTTCTCAGAAATGATGTTCCTTATTAACATGCTGAATGACTGTGATGTGTACTCATGCTATGTACAGTAACTATTTAAGTTACTGCATGTTCACAGACTGGCACTGTAATTTTTCAGCACAGTTACAATCTAGATAATATCATAAAAAATTCATTTATATATATATCAGCACTTTTGAACTACACTCAATGGTAAGGATAAATCACCCCATGTTTATCCATGGGGCTATTTCTACCATTTAAAAATGTTCTCTTAGAAATTGTTCTCCTGTGTGTTTATGTGCCTATTTGTCTTAAACAAATCATAGCTGAGGTTTTAGGCTGCTTTATCAAGATGTCCCTAAATGTAACTAATTCTGCAAAAAGATGTGGTCCCTGGCCAGAATGACACAGTATTCTACACACTGACTCCTTCCCATAAAGACATGAAAAGCCTTTCCTTGATCATCACCTCCACAGACGGAAGTGATGCACTGCTTCTCCACCACAGATGTAAACATGAGACGACAAAGTGGTCTCACATCACACCCTACCAGTCCATCCCGGGGATGGTATCATCCTGGAGACCGCTCACTTCTGTCCCTTCGTTTGCTGTCTGTCTCTAGATTCATAGCTCCTACCTGGCCAGGATTAAGAAGAAAGGGAAGAACCATCCCAGTTACCTCCTGCTCTCAATGAGACAAGCAGTACCAGAAAACGGTGTCCTGCCTGGGTTTGCGAGCCTCCATGACATCATACCTGTATAAACCAGAGCCGTCACAAGCTCGAGGAGAACCAAGAAACTGACTTACCTGTGAGCCTGCAGCTGCGTTATTGATCAGATGGTTGTTGGGGTGGGCAATCCAGAAAGTTGAAACAGCCCTGTAAGACATTGTTGAGGGTGACTTAAAATATTCTTCACAAAACCCCTGTCCCTTAGAATCTCCCCAGCAAGAGATTTCCAAACAGTTGAAGGCCTTGACACCACACAACAGCCTGTCCACTAAATACTCACATACAATCTGTGGTAGGCACGGGGATGTAGTTTCCAAACACTCCATCACGCATGACGGTGCACATGGAGCTGTTCCTGTCGGTGGGGAGGAGAGTGCCCGGCTTGGTAAGAAGCCCCAGGTTATGGAACAAAATGTTTCTCTGTTCAACACCATCTTCCAAAAAGAAGCAATGACCTAGGGTGTCAAATCCAATGGTGTCTTTGATCTGCAGAAATGTAGGTGCACAATGTCATTGGACACAAGGCTGCTTGGGGTTTCTGTGATAAGTGATCATAAGATAATTCAGGTGATTAAACAAAGACTAGGCTTCTTCAGACAGAAAAAGCAATATCTTAGTAAAAGAAGGTTTGATAAAAAAACGGCATGAGGTCAGTTATATAAAGTGGAAGGGTGGTGAGCATCAAGGAGATCAAGCATTTCAGTGGACACTGTCGCATGTCAGCACAATAGGAGGCTACTTACTAGCAAGCCACTGGTCCCGTGCACAGTGATGCACCTTGAAAAGCTGTGATGAATAGACAGGCCGTTCACAGACGTCGGCACTCGGTACCCTCCTTTAGAATCCACGTCTCCACACAGGTGAAAATGCACAGGATAGCGTCCCAGATGCTGCTGGCCCATGTGCTTCAATTCCACATAAGACAGATGGACTGAAGTAAAATTCTTCTCTATCTACAAGACAAAAATGAATCCTTTTCAGGAGAGGAAAGAAGCCAGGAGTGTGCAAACATTTTATTTCAAAAGAAGGTACCTATGGAGAACACGTGGTATGACGTTTTGGGAGCTGGGGAGATGGATCAGTTGGTAAAATGTCTGCCATGCAAACATAAGAATCTGAGTCCAATCCCCAGCCCTATGCAAAGAGACAAGGGAGGGAGGCAGAGGTCTGTGGTACTGAGGAGGCAGATACAGGCAGATTCATGGAGCCTGCTAACAAGCGGTCTAGCCTAACTGCTGAGTCCTAGGTCCCAGTGAGACCCAGTCTTGAGCATAGGACACATGGGTGGACAACTCCTGAGGGAGAACCCTCAGGATGACTTCTGGCCTCCACACATATGCAACACACACACACACACACACACACACACACACACACACACCCCCTAATTCCACCACTCAGAAGTTCCAAGGCAACTTAAAAACTTCCAACTAGATTTCAAAGAAGACATTATTAAATCCTTTTACCCACCATGACATGTCCCCCAAAGGTGTCATAATCAAAGAACTGGCAGTGATTATCAGCGTAGCATGAGTCCTCCATTTCTCCTTGGATCACAATGTTCCGGGTGAGAAGTCCAACCTCCGCTCTCATGTCTATCCCGTCTATGATCTCACCAACATGCAGGTACTGGGGGATCTCTAGTGATGTGGATAAGGGAAGGACAATGTGACAATAAATAAAGGAAAATATGAAGCCATCCAAAAGGGCATTCTTCCTCATTGGGCAAGCTCTAGACATTTCCGAATGCCTCTAACATCTTAAGGTGACAGCCTCCTAGAAGCAGGGACCTTAAGGACAGTCTCTTCCAATGGCCCACCAAAGCCTGCACCTCGGGCTGCTGCTCTCCTCCCCAGGCAGGTCAGAGAGCTTGCTCAGTCCTCTGTAGCATCCTTCGGTTGTCAGCACTAAAGACCTGGGGCCAGCCTAACTCTCCCCCTGCTTCTTCCCATCATTCTGCAGCCACTTCATGGACACAGAAGAACCAAATGCCAGGGTCTTAGAAACAAACGCTTTTGCAGCTCCAGTTGTGTGTCACACTGGGCTTCTACTTCACACTGATTGCACACTAATCAATGGAAATCCCATCTTCCTTCCCCTTACTGTCTTCTCGTTGTCATTGCTGCTGCTGCTGCTGCTGCTGGTGTGTGTGTGTGTGTGGGTGTGTGTGTGTGTGTGTGTGTGTGTGTGTGTATCTACAGGGCATGTGTGTGTGTGTGTGTGGTGTGTGTGTGTGTGTGGTGTGTGTGTGTGGTATGTGTGTGTGTGTGTGTGTGTTTGTTTTTCAAGACAGGGTTTTCTGTGGAGTCCTGGATACACTGAAACTCACTCTGTAACCAGGCTGACCTCAAACTCACAGAGATCTGTCTGCCTCCGCCTCGCCAGGACAGGGATTAAAGGTGTGCACCACCACTGCCGGGATACTGCTTACAGGCTTTTAAATATCTACCTTCCCTGGACGTTTACAAGAAATTTAAAAGAAGTTTGTTTTCTCTCTCTCAAGCTTTTCTCTTAAACTCAGGAAGGAAAGAGGGACTTTCCACAGACGGCATGATGAATGGTGTGGTAGCACTGGAACTCGGGATTTTCCTTGCCTTTCTTTTTTTTTTAATTTTTTTGGCATGTGCCCGGTATTATCAAAAGAAAGAAAACAAGAAAACTGAATGCTACTTAGAGTTAAAGTAAACGCCAACTCTAAGCCAGACATTCCACTTAACACTCTACCAAAGCCCTAGAACGTCAAGCTTCAAGGTTCTTTACTCAAGACCAGCAAGTGCTTTTGGACGAGTGTCTGTAGCTTTCGATTCTTGGCGGCACCGTTTAAGTGTGAAGAAGCCAGAAAGCCATGTTAACGAAACCTACAGTGCGTGCCAAAGCCCCCAAGCAAAACACGTCCCAAGTGGCTTTGGGCAGGGCCAGTGGAGCAGGGCAGGAGGAGAAATGAGTGCCTGGCACATGGTAGCCACTCTTCGCCCTCACAGCTCCTAGTAAGAATCTCTTTGTGAACTGCTGCTCCCTTCCAACAGCTGGTAATTCACCATTACGGTGGGGCATCAAGTCTCATCGAACTATTAGCTTGGATTTTAAATATGACTAAATTAAGTATGACAAAGCCAAACAAGTAGGAACTCAAAAAACCACTTTCTTTACATATGAAAGACTAATATTAAAAAATTAGTTAGTTGGTAGGCCAGTTTACTACTATCTGACAGTAAAAACTTAGTAAAAACCTAGAATGGACTTTAGAACACCAGTTTGCCTAGTCCTCGTCTTTACCCGCTACGGCTCACAAGTGACACAACACTGCCAATAAGGGCAGCATTCTCTGCACCACCCTGGGATCTAGCTATCTGCACCCTCACCAGTAAGACCGCCAGCAGTGTCCATGCTGACTCAGGGGGTGAGGGGAGAAAAGACTACAGGAATCGGATGCCAAGAAAAATGTGCTTCCCAAGTACAGTAAGGAGTCCTGTACCTTTAACTTTGACCTGAAAACGGCTGCACTCGGGGCATGGCAGAAGCGTCAGCTCCTCTGCCTGGTACATGGAATAGTCAGTGCTCGCAACCACAATCCGGTCTCCGGCTTCCCAACTGCTGACATCGTCCAACAGGTGAAGCTTCACTCCATCTGCAATGTCCACCCGGAAACCCGAAAGGGAAATTCCTAAACAGACAGACGAGCAGGCATTAACACACGTGTTCTCTTAAATAAATTATAAACGCACGTTTACAATCCAAAGCTAAAGTAAACACTTTAGCACTTTTCTTCCTAATGCTAACCACGTGCGAGTCATTTGTCTCCAAATGACAAAAACAAGAAAATAGGGTTTCTGACCCCTAAAGAAAGACAGCCTATATGTATGATACAAATTGTTACATCAGTAAACTATTCTTCAAAATTCTGAAGATTCTCAATGCTGACATCATTTGCTTAGTTCGTCTCAGTCAAAGAACTGGAATGCTGTGCCCCCATTCCCCCCATATGTACCAGGAACAGGTCATACTTTAACAGAAGTGGTCAGACCCAGAACAGCTTTGAAATAAATTTGTCCAGTGGTTTTACTTGGTGCAAGTCATCAGGAGTGACAGGACTTTAGTGTACAGACCACTTCTGTGCTAGGAATGAAAGTATACTGCAAAACATGCCTCGTTTCTGTGCCTTTGTGCATGCTGTATTCACTTCCATTTTGAATTGATAATTAATGGAAATCTACTTTTCAGAGTTCTGGAGACTGGGAGGTCCAAGGTTGAGGGACCAGCAAAGTCACTGTGTTGGACAAGATGGCCGCCTTCTTCTTCCCTCTCAGTTCTACACAGTGGAAGGGCAAACATCTTCTGTGTTCTTCACCTGGGATGTGTTTCCACTTTTGTTCACCAAATAAATGACTACGTAAGTGTTTATAAAATGTTGGGAGACTGCTGGGAGAAAGCAGGTTAGCACATGACAATGCCTGGGTTTGGTCCCCCAGCACCTCAACCTGAGGTCACAAGAAATCTTTAAAGACGTCACAACATCCTTGCTGGAAGTAAGTAACCTCCCCTCTGGGCCTGAGCAGAGGCTGGTAGGATTTAAATCTTCACCCTTGCAAGGGTTAAAAGTGAAGACATCATCATCCTATTAAACACTAGTACACTATTTAAAATAACACTAGTTAATACCCCCTGTGTACTCACTACTATTTCCCTTCTTCACAGTGCAGGTTACTGGTGTCTGTTGAGTGAATAATTAACCATTTTGATACACTGTGACCTATAAGTACATGATTGAAACCTGTCTACCTTAGCTCCTGTGGACAATGATGTATTATAAATTATGGAAAGTTCTGACTACTGATTGGTGGTACAGTGGTTTGATTGAGAATGGTCCCCATGTGCTCATATTTCCGAATACTTGGTTCCTATCCTACTTGGTGGAACTGTTTGGGAAGGATTAGATGTGGCGAGGTATCACAGACTTTGAGGTTTTAAAAGCCTATGCTATTTATTACCAGTAAGCTCTCTGCCTTGGGGTTGTATCAAGATGTGAGCTCTCAGCTCCTGTTCCAGCCTGCCTGCCTGGGCACTGTGATGGTCATGGCCTCTAACCCTCCGAAACAGTGAGCCCCAGAGTAATGCTTCGCTGTTTATAAGTTACCTTGGCCACAGCATTTTATCATAACAATAAAAAAGTGATGAAGGCAGGCGGTCTCTCCAAATATTGCCTATGAAAGACCATAATCAGGAAGAGAAGAACTGAATTGCTAATCCAGCTTCTCTCTAGCTCACACTTGTTTGTCTTTTGCATTCAAATCCATGTTGAAACACATACTGCTCCTACAATATGTGTGGCTAAGAAAAGAGTCAGGAACACAAACTAATGTGAGGGAAATAGGAAGAGAAGAGAACTCCTTTATAAAAGCAGTAGAAGTGGGAAGCCCTCCTCTTCAAAGATCCGTGTTGAATAAATACTTCTCCAGCATCAGCCTGATTCCCATGATGCCACTGACTCAACTGAACTGAAGAACACGTCCACTTGAGTTGGGAGAGTAAAAAGACAACATTTGGACAAGGAACAGGAGTAATATGGATGGTTCAGTCTTAGTCAATTCCTAGATAAAACCTAACCTGGCCGAGCCATAGCCTGTCGCTGGAGACTAGTCTGCTCTGCCTGCGTGTTTCCTGCACAGAATGTGTGTGCGCACACACATGCAAACACACACACACACAGAAGTACCTAGTAAAGTTTCCACATCACCTCGGTGTGTTCCCTGGAGTCATATTGATGACCACAAATAACTCCAGCAATTATAACAAATTCTTCTTTATAAAAATATTTTTGTTGTTTAGAGTGAAATTATAAATCGCCCTCCAAAGAAACAAAAACAGGAAATTTAAGAACAAAGGTCATCAGAAATCCTAGGACAACAAATCATTACCCCGAATTTGAGGTTTTATAAAATTAAATACTCCCTAAATGGAAGCAAGGGGGAAATATTCAATTTTTTTCACATTAAATTTCAATCCTTTTATCCTAAGATATGATACTAAATAAATAAATTTTGATTTGAAAGGACATTTGAATTTATTTCTCTTAAAAAAAAAAGTCAGAAAGGACTTGGGAACACTTTAGTGTCTAATAATTTCTCAGTTTTTTTCTAGGTTTAGGTGAAATTCCTGCTTACTATGATAATCTCCCAGCACTCCTCACTCAAGTAAGAAAGGAAGTAAGTTTAGTCTCCTGCTTCTGACTGAGAATTTTCACCCTGTCCAGAAAGCAGGAAGCCCATGGCAGAAGGCAGGCGTTCCCCTCTTCGAGAAGCGAGCAGCCAGTGTGATTTGGAAATGAAGGTCCTCACACAGGAAAAGCTGACTCAGCCCAGCTGCAGTCACATCTAGCCTGGAACTTTCCTGGAGACAGGACCATTGAACACGTACTGGACCAAACTCCAGCTAGGAGTTTGCTTACCACCAGTATCTGACAGGGCTATGGGAGCCGGAAGCAGGGCTTGGCCAGCTTCTCCACCCACCATGGACAGCACTTCCTCTCATGGAAACTTCCTGTCACATCTCAGAGATTCCTTTTATTTGGGTTTTGTTTTTAATATTTTAGTTGTTTTTATTTTATGTGAATGGGTGTTCTGCCTGCGGGTATGATGGTGTGCCATATGCGTGCAGTGCCCACACAGGCCAGAAGAGAGCATCAGATCCTCTGGAACTGGAATTACAGACAGTTGTACCTTGCCATGCAGGTCCTGGGAACTGAACCGGGTACTACTGGAAGAGCACCAGTGCTTTAATCACTGAGCCATCGCTCCAGCCCCTCATTGACTTGTTTTAAGGCAGAACATTGTGTTTAATCATAGCCACACGAAAGATTTTATTATAATCCAAGTCACGTTTGTGGCAGCATTAGCCTGTCTTCACGGTCTACACACACTGCTGAAAACCTCACACTCGATACACACAACGTCCCTATCTGGTGTTTTTCTTCTTATCCTCATTCTCCAAATGAGAAGACTGAGGTTTAGTTAGCAAATCCCAAGCCGCCCTCAGTGGGTAGGACTTCCCACCTCAGTAAACCTTGCAAGACAATCCTCACTCTCCTGAAGGAGAACTCACCAAGCTGACAACCAAGATCGCCCATCATCCTATTAGACACTGACTCAGCGTTGAGAACACGGTCCAAGTATCATCGTGTGGACTAAAATAGTTCAGTAGCTAGTCTAGATTTCCTGAGTCTACAAAACTTAGGGTTAGTAAGGAAATCAGTTTTAACTCCAACAAGCTAACAAATCCACTGAGACAGACAGACTGATGTTTGGACAGAGTGACACCCTACAGCCATCTGTCACAGTACTTTCCTGTGTCTCGCAGAGTTTAAACGACCTTTGCCTACCTTCAATCCATTCACTGTAAGCTGTCACAGAGAACTTCTGACCATCCAGGGTGTAGAATTCTCCTTGCGCTAGGGCCTTGCCACCAGTGCTGTGGTTTTCATAGTTTCTCACAGATTCGTTGCAGGAAGAACTTCCGCCATTGATGACACCAACTAAAGCCCAAGCTTGCCTATGAGGGGAAAACAGCAAGCACATCTGGTTATTTGTCATAGAAATGACCCAAACCCCAGACATGGGAGGCTGGGAGGCTGGTATTGGACATCTGTATTTCACCTTCCACTTTTCCCATGAGGCTGCACTTCTTCTAGGCTTTTGCTAAAGTAGCTGACGGCACAGAAGCAAATGCCCCTGATTTTCAGAACCTTGTTTTTCCAGCTCTCACAGGTGAAACAGTGATCACCACGGCTTCCGTTAACCATGGACTTCCTGGGCACACGAGCATGTGCCATTCTCACTATAAATCCTTGTCCTACAATGACCGTCATGTGCTCTCTTGTAGGGTCTGATGGTACTGTTTTTGAGATGTGGTCTTGGTTAACCCAGGCTAGCCTTGAACACATTATGTAATTGAGAGTATGACCTTACATTCCTGACCCTCTTGCCTCTGCAGCCACACTGATGGGACTGTCATCACACCTAGCTTCTCCTTTTGTTTGGCTGCTTTCTCTTTTTTTTTTTAATTAGATTTTTTTTAAATTTACATTTCAAATGTTATTCCCTTTCCCCCAACCAACCAACCACTCCTTCCTGCCTCCCCGCCCTGACATTCTCCTACACTGGGGGGTCCAGCCTTGGCAGAACCAAGGGCTTCTCCTCCCTTTGGTGCCCAACAAGGCCATCCTCTGCTACGTCTGCAGCTGGAGCCATGGGTCTGTCCATGTGTACTCTTTGGATGGTGGTTTAGTCCTTGGGAGCTCTGGGTGGTTGGTATTGTTGTTCTTAGGGGGTTGCAAGCCCCCTCAGCTCCTTCAATCCTTCCTCTAATTCCTCCAATGGGGACCCCATTCTTATTATATTATTAGGGCTAGAACTTATGGCCTGACAACTAGAAAAGCTCACTCTGTACCTGAATGTGCACATGGATAACTCAACCCTGAGTTGAATGGTGTCTCTCACACCTTAGCATCAGAAGGATGGAGGGAAGAACTGTTAAGCCAGACCTCTTCCCCACTCCCCTGCCACCACAGCCTGAGAACCAGAGGATCAAAGCATCTGCACGTCTAGCTCATTGCCCAGTGATGCTAAATGATGCTACTAACCATACCACGAGAACCCTCAGGGTTTAGGGAGAAGGCTCAGTCAGTGGAGGTTTGGAAGAACATAGAGACCTGAGTACTGATTCCCAGCACCTCACCAGTGGCACACATCTGCGATCCTGGTGTCCAGGGGCAGACAAGAAGCGGATCACTATAGCTTACTGGCTAGCTAGCCTAGGCAAATCTATGAGCTCCAGGTTCAGTAGAATATCCTGTCCCTAAAAAATGAGATGGAGAACAGTTGAGGGAGACATTAAAGATTGTCGAAGAGACTACACACACACACACACACACACACACACACACACACACACATACATCCCTCTAATTTAGAGATCACTGTTTACAGTAGTAATTATTACTCTTGTGACTGAAGTCCTATCCTTTGAAAACCTGATCAAGACACTGTAGGCATTAGCATTTTTTAATGTCATTATTTGAAAACCACTGAGTTACAAGTTTCTAATCATCCTTAAAGCCACAGAATTACAATCCAACAAATTTTCAATTTTACAATGAACCTGCAGAAAGCAATGTGTTTAAAAATGTCCTCTGACTACCACAATAACAAATACTCAACAGACTCACCCAAGCTTGTGTCCAAAGTTAGTCAAAGAAAAAAACATAGCAACAAAAGCCAGGAAATTTGCCTTAAGCCTCCTGGTTCAAAACATGAAAAGAAAAATGTGGACTTCCTACTCTGGGGGGGCGGAAAAATACTAAATGTAATCTCTGCCAGACAGATGGCTAGATACTCAGAGATAAAAGTTCAGTAAAGCAAGCCGACGTACAGCCTTCCAAGTCTCGCAGCTGCTCCTGTGAGGATTAGAGACTGAGAATCAGCCAGAGCTGTTTATATCCCTTGATGCAGCAGAAAGGATCAAGCAAAGAGCGTCTCAACTATTATCTGCCAGCAGAGAGGAGAGGAAGACTGTCAGAGCCTCCTTTACTGACCAGAGCTGCCTCAGCAACCATGAAACAATGTTCTGTTCTATTAACACTATGTCAAGAAGACTCCTACTTCCGGCCTCCACTTGCAAGAAATTTCAATGCACTCCAACAGTCCTCAAAGGGGGTAACTGTTTATGAGCCCTGGAGATAATGTCAGAGGCCGGTAGACACCCTTCTAACATCTCCATTGAATGGGTGGTGATATTTTGAAGAGAATTTATAAAGAATAAAGAAACAAAGGAGATGCTCACAATGTCCCCATGAAGGCCCCACATATTGAAGGCTTGCTTCCCAGCCTATGGTGCTACTACTGAACAGTACTAGAACCTTTAAGAGGTGGTGGGGAGAGCTGGGTTGGGACAGCCAGTTAAAAAGTTAATAGTACTGGCTGCTCTTCCAGAGGACTAGTTTTCGGTACCCTGCACCTAAGTGAGGTGGCTCAGAACGTAGCTCTACGGGATCTGACACCCTTTTCTGTCTTCTGTGGGCACACTCACTCACGGTATCCTGTGTCTCCCTTTGCTACCGATGCAGCACAGTCCTCAAGTTCCTGCAGGCCTCTTGTCTCTGGGACACCTGCCTTTTTTATTTCCCCATGTCAGTTCTTAGCTATTGCTCTCCCCTCTTGTACTTTGACATAATAATAAATCACAATCCAAGAGCCTAACCAACCTCTTTCCTTCACTAACATTATCTTCGAGAATGTCTACAGATAATATGCCCCAAAGGAAAATCTAAGTGTGTCATTTCGGCATGCAGTAAAGTCCTGTTCTGTCACTGCAGGCATTTCCCAATGACCCTAAGAATATTCAGCAGAATTACAATGTTGGGTTTCTATTTTCTTCTTCTTCTTTTGTTTTGTTTGTTTGTTTGTTTTAAATGGTGAGCCAGTAACATTTGCTTGTTTGTTTGTTTTAATTAAATGGTGAGCTAGTAACTTCCCTCAGCCAGCAGACAGCATTAGGAAATCAAGGTTAATTGTAGAGAAACTAGAAGCAGAAGTGACTTCTGTAGGCTTAGCTCTCTAACTTTTGGCTGCCTCTCCTGGGCCAGCATTCAACAGACCTGAGCCAATAAAGCAAGTGGGATCAAGCTAGCATGTAAAGGACTCCAATCGAATTAGCATGCAAGAGATTCCAAAATGAAAAAGAAACCCTTGTACGCCTGCCCCTTAGGGCTCTTGTGACAGGCTTTCCCTGGAACACTGCCCTAACCTTTCAGCTCCTCAGCCGTCTCCATTAGCCCAGCCTTCAGTATGTCCTCCTTCATTACGCTCAGAAGATAATGGGGAGAGGAAGGCTCTACAGAGGCAAATCATCTTCACTCTGCCCATCCTTCTGCAGAATCACACCTCTGCGCTTTCCACTGGCCTCACAGACAACTCACAGAGGGCTTCATCAACCGAAGCCGAGACCTTCTGTGTACATCTAGCACTTAATCTGATGCAATCTGATGCACCAATGGAAAAAGACCTTTAGCGGGGTGGCCATGCAGCCAGCTAAATTAGCATCAGCTGCCTGGGGTTCTTTGCTCACCTTCTCTGCTTGCACAGGATGTCGGGTCTAACACAGAGATGGAAGGAGATGAATGAGGTCTACCTACCTGTAGCCCAGGCCTTGGATCAGCTTACTTCCCAACCGGTCCTGGATCATCTGGATGGTTCCCTGTAACAGGCTCTTGACGGCTGAATCTCCAACAGCAATAGCAACAATGCGGCCGGGATCCTGGGCTCTCAAAAATTCCTGAAGTCTCCTGCTCTCGTTGTGGTACTCGTGGGTGTCAAACTTCTCGTGTTCTAAAACTCTGGCTGTGTCTTGGTCAATGACCCTCACATTGAGGCCCCGGGAGAAGTCCTTTTCGAAGGCGTAGGAGCCAAAGGGCAAGCCCGAGGAATGCAGAGTCCTCGCCAGCATCGTCCATGATGTCCTCCGCGCCCCATGTAACTCCAGTGTTCCGCCAGCCTCCACGCCAATAAACTTCTTGCCAAATGTTGGCATACTTTCATGTTCGTCTGACTTGCCGTACAAGGTAATTGTCGCTTTGGATCGATAGTGGCATTTTTCTGCTCCAATATGAAGCGCCCCACCATCCTGTATCAGGATGTATCGAGTCCTCAAAGTTATATTCCTGGATCCGGCTTTGTCATCCCCAAACACAAGCAGTCCTGCAAGAAACAACACCACCTAAGCCTTTGGAACTGGGTTCTAGCTACCAGACGTGGGTCCCTGGGGATGGACCGTAAGGGTGATAGGCCCCCTGGTTCCAATCCCAGCTGAGAAAGTCACATCAGTGACCATGCTTCCTCTGCCACTGCAGACTGTTCCCTACCAAACTCCGGTCAAAAGAAACTGCTCCCTTAAGCTACTCTGTAATCCCAGCAACTCGAAAATAATTGGGCATTCCTTTCTTTGTCTTATATCTTTCTTAAGCATACTACAGATATTCCATATGGGGAACAGCAATGTCCCCCACATTACAGAACATCCATGAGGCTCCCACAGACAGAGACTATTACCTACCTCCATCCTGAATAACTATAGAATTCACTGTAGCATCTGAGGTCAGGCGAAGCATATCCCCCTCCTTGATAACAATGTGTTTCGCAGAATCTTGTCCTGGATCCCAGTTCCTGAGACGAGGGTTTTGATCTGGACAATTCTCTACAAAACAGCACAACCTTGATATAGAATACAAACCAACAGCTTGAAAGAAAACCAGAAGACCAGCCAAGCCTAAGAATCACTGTCACTGAACACAGATGCATGCAAGGTGTAGAGACAGGGACGACTTCTTGCCCGGAGTGGTACCCCTTCTCAAACACCAGCGGTATCAACTTTTTACTTCAATAAATTTTTAAAATAAATAAATTTAATATATATAATATTTATATTATTATATTAAATAAGGATATTTTTAAACTTTTTAAATAAAAATAAATATTAGGAAAAAATTGTCATCAGCACCTAGTTCAGGTCAAACTTCACAAGATAAAAATGAAGTTCCCCCGACTACCCACTTTGGAAATTGTAGGATGATGTCATTACGCAGCAAGGTGGGTCCAGGATAAGACGTAGCCTATCATTGGATGAGAAGGAAGGGTAGGCGGGAAAAGTCTAGGAGGAGGAAGGAGGAGGGGGAGCGGGAGGAATCAAGATGGAGACAGCGGAAGAAGATGATTCCAATCCAGGTGGTCTACGTCAATTTTATCTTGTCTAGGTGGGCGTTAACTATCTTTGTTAACTGGAAGTGAATTTATTCTGTGGCTGTATTATGGGTTGGGAATTTAACATATAAACCTAATTATTAAACAACAAGTTTCTAGAGTTTTAATCCTACCAGGCTACAGGGGATGTGAGCAAAGTTCCTGGCTATGGAGCAAACCGCTCCTGCGGTCCTGCATGCAGTGGGAACGCTTTATTTAGTTTTTACCACAACGGGAAATAAACAACAGTAATTATCAGTTGGAACCACACTATAGAGATGGCTTTAAAAGGGAAATAATAAGCTGGCAATGTAACTCACAGGTATAGTACTAGCTTCTCGTGCCTGAGGTCCTAGATTTGACTCCCAACCCCCCACCCCTCAAGACTTTGACTAATGGAAACAGAAATTGTAGAAATCTCTAACATGTACATTACATATTCACAAGCACCCTCCTAAACACAAGGAATCAGGAAGTAGGCAGTGACAGCAGCTCTTTTGCCACAAGCACACTTTCCCAACGCAGCTGCGGAATGCGAGTGGCCAAAGCCATGACTTCTCATTTTCAGAGGTGAGGAAATTATGAGTAGAGAAGCCACCGCAAACACTGCTTAGTGAGTTGAGGGACACGGAAGTGCCACATGAAGAAACGAGGTCCATTACTTGCAATCTTCCTTTAACAGAATTGAAACTCGCCTCTTAAATCGTAGATAACCAAATGACGGCTGTCTCTGTGGGAAAGAAAAATCACTGCTTCCCTTTTGATCTGCTAATAACTCAAATTTGTCAAAGGTCATCTGTACACTCTGTAAAAGATACTATGAATTATTTTATAGACGGGATGAGGGGTGTGGAAAACAGACAGGACGTATTCCTTCAGGTCTATAAATTAGCCTGGGGGGAAAAAAGCCATCATATATGAAATAATTAAATGATAAATTATCTGGTCCTTAGTTTAGGTCAAGTATCCTCAGACAGAGGAAGAGAAAGCCGGAGTTACTGAGGCAGCTTCACAGACTCAGAGCCCAAAGGACAGACAGTATTTAAATCAGAGGAGCATGAAGAATACAAGAAATGTTGGGGCTGGAGACAGAACAATGCTTAAGGGCATTAAGAGCTCTTACAAAGGACCTGAATGTGGTTCCCACCTCACATCCAGCTCCCAAGTGCCTGTAAGCACAGCTCCAAGGAAACCATTATCCTCTTCCAGCTTCTGTGATCAACCCCTTCAGGGGGGCATGCACTCACACATACACAAATACACACATAACCATTAAAAGAAAAACAATAAAAGTACCTATTTTAAAAAGAATAGAAGAAATCTATCCCCCACCCCTACACCATCCTGGTCCAATTGTTACTCAAGTCACCTGTATTTAAATTAAGGAAAGAGTGGCATATGCTTAGGACAAGGAGAAGATACTGTGTTTAGGGCGAAGGCTCCTGTGTGAAAGTAGAGAGCTGGTAAAGAAGAGGAGCATGTAAGTTCGAACCTGCACACCCAATGTTGTCATCTTCCTGTTTCTAAGCACCTAAGTAGCTTATGTTGTCACTCTGAAGTGGGAGCAACTGGAGTTAAATTGGCCTCACTAAGGCCTTGGCAACTGTTTGATGGCATTGTTCTTCACATACCAGATCCATCCTTAATATTTATCTCTTCACATTCTTCAGTGATCACTACCATTATATTAAAGGCAGTATCCTTGGGGCTGGCCGTGTGTCTCACTGGCAGAATCCTGCTTAGCGTAAAGCCCAGGGTTCAGTCCCTAGTACTACCAGAAATAAAATGACTTTTCTTCAAGCTTCCAATTCTTCCATAAAACATACGGCTGGAATTCTCCATAGTGTCGGATAAGAAGCAAATGTGTGTCCCATGTCACAAGCTACTGAGAAGGAATTCCTGTCTGTGGAGACAGGAAGTCCATTGTAATTGTGATGTGTATTCTTAATTGATTGAAATCAGTTCCTACAGAGCACCCTTTGTTAGAGCCATCACCCCCATATCATGGTTCCTTCCAGTGAAATATACTTAAATGAGAAAATGTATGATGTGCAAAAACCATTAAAAGTCAACTCAGTCATCCCCCATCTTCCAGGCTAGCCCAATTGTTGAGTGAGCACATTTGTAACAGGGAAAGCCACAGTGAGGCTGACCATAAAGCATTTCAGCACACGAGATGTTTCCAGCCATCATTTGCACTTGCATGGCCAACATGGGAAATTGAAGAACACCAACTCAAGGAACTGTATCTGCAGCCCAGTGTCTCAGATGGACTAAGAAAATACCAAAGAAAGCCACAGGCTTCGGTTCTGATTTCCCAGTAGTCTGGCTTCCCTCTCCTGAAGATTATTTGGAAAATGTGAATCAGAACTTGGTTATTATGTTTGGAACTGGGAATCGAAATTCAGCTCTCCATGTAAGGGAAATCAAATAAATTCACGGTGTGGCCAACTGGCTCGGTCAACAAAGATGACTGTGGAGAGGCTCATCTCTCTTACTCCCTGTGCATTCTCTTAGAAATGTTGGTAACTACTTCCTGCGGGACCTTAAAATTTACAAAATCCTTGAAGTGCCCTGAAAACCAAAATAAAATAGTAACTTGTAAGCTTTATAAAAGGCCAAAGGGGCTTCAACTGCTAACATTATTATATCCAGTTAAGGAGATGTCTACTCCGACAGAAATCTGTCATAGACTTTGTTCAGAAAAAGACAGAAGACAATGGACCAGACAGTCCTCTAGGTGACAGCCCCAGGCACTCTGAGTGAATGTTCCATAGGCACTCCTTTGAAGCTACTGTTGGCTGAAACATATTGAAGCTGCAGGCAACAAGATTCTCCAACACACTGGGGATTTAGCTCAGTGGTAGAGCACACACCCCAGCAAAAGAGAACAAAAAAAAAAGATTCTCCAACACACACACACACACACACACACACACACACACACACACAGAGAGAGAGAGAGAGAGAGAGAGAGAGAGAGAGAGAGAGAGACTTCTCTCCCTCCCTTAGTGTGTCTGTGTGTGTGTTTGAGTGAGGAACCCATGCATGTGGAGATAAGAGACAACCCAGAGAGTGAGTCAGTCCTCTGTCAGGCTAGGCTGGCTCCATTATGACTCAGGAATCTCCTGGTCCCACTTCCCAGCACTGATTACAAGCACATGCCACACACACAGTTGTGGTTTTGTTTTCTTTTTAAAGATCTTTTTTTTAAAATTTTCACTCAGATCTGTTTGTGAATGAATGCATGGCGGGTGTGCAAATGTCCAAGGGAAGCAGAAGAGGGTGTTGGAGCCCCTAGAATTCCAGGTGGCTGTGACGAACCCCACATAGGTTGTGGGAACTAAACTGGGATCCTCACCAACTAAATTATCTCCTCAGCACTGATCATTAAGTGTCTGGCCTGGCTCCTTGAAAAGCAAATATCACTTGAGGAATTAAAGATCCCTACCTGAACTTCAGCTATGAACAGAATGGGTGGACTGGAAAAACGTATCAACTTATACACCTGGAGGCCAGTTTCTTTTAAGGATACAGTTTGTAACTCAGCTTTTTTGCACTGCTTATCACACCATTTCAAAGCACTAAAAAAGATCTTTAGTCATGTCCGTTTTATCACTATGTGGATAACCGAGTGCACTTCTTGTGGTCCAAAACTCACAGTTCCCACAAAGTAACGATCCTGCACTCCCACGGGGATTTGTAAAGAACATTTAAAGAGATGCGCCAAGAACAGCTTGAGCCCTGAGACAAACCTTCCCACTTACGATTTCCCACAGATGCTCTCATTCGTAAGAACTCACACCTCATCCTACCTGTGCATTAGGCAGCCAAGGCCAGCCTCAGCAACAAAAGGCCCTTTTCTTTTAAAGTGTGCTATGTCCTCCCCTTAGCGCTTCTTTTGGACTATGCGCGATGTGCGCATGCGCGCACACATCATTCACACACAGATGCACCACATACCATCTGGAGCATATTTGGAGGATATTCCCAAAATGACTGCGAGCGTCACAAAAAACGAGAAGCTGGTTATGGCAAAGCAGATGAAGGTGTTCTTGTGTCTCTTCTGCTTTCGGTCCTCCCTCGGAGTTCGCTGCTCCTCGGGGGAGAAAGCAAAGGTTGCTGGGGCTTCTTGGCTCCTGGAGGTCAGTTTGGCTGAGGCGTGGTTCTTTGGAGGAGGAGCAGGCCGTAAGGGAACCACTTTCCCGGGAACATAACCAGGTGAGCGGTGGCCGTTTCCGTTTTGAGGTTGCAGGAAAGCAGGGGAGTGTCCCCTGGAACCAGCCGCATACATGATACCCTGTCACTGTGAAAAGGAAAAGAAGGGTTTGAACCTGTACGCTGTAATAGCATTAAAACTTTGTTTTGAGACAGAGTCCTATAGACCAAACTGGGCTAGAACTTACTACATAACCCAGGCTAGCTTCAAACGCGGGACAATGTTCCTGCCTCAGCCTCCCAAATACTAGGATCAGAGGTATGATCCCAGCTTGTTAAAAAACAGTTTCAGTGCTGGAGATCAAACCCAGTACCTTGTATATTCAAGACAAGCACTCTACCACTAAGCTACATCCCCAGCCGTCAAGCATGTCATATGCTAGGACAAGCATAAGTCGCCGTCTTATTATTGTATCCAGTGACATTAAGTATATTCATAAAGTTGTGTGACCATAAGCATCATCCTTTTTCGGGAATTCTTCAACACCCTGGCTGCAGCTGCACACCATTAGCACACTTCTCCATTCGCCCTTCAGCCTGATACTGACTGAAAATACCAAGCCAGGTAACTGGGGACCGCCACCTCCAGTTTAGGTTGTCTCCACTCCACCTCAGAGCACATAGTCACATCCTACAGCTGCCCAGGCCACGCTCCAGAACAATTCAGTTAGGGTGGTGAGGCGGGTCAAAGCTGCTGGAAAATTAACATTCCCAAGGGACTCTACAAGCGCCTGAAGCCACCTGCTCCACCAATGGTCCTGAGTGTTCAGAGTGGATAAGGCGTCGAAAGCCTGTTAGAAATGGAGATTGCCAGACTCTCGCTTAGTCCCTGTGATTCTGGCCCAACTACTACAAAGAGAACTCCAGATTTACTTGTTTTGAAAACATACGTTGAAAGGAAGGGGCAAATGATGTAATAAAACACACTCCGGTGATACTGAATCAAGTGATCAATCACACTTTTAGCCTCCCAATCCAGGTATCCCATGAGAAGCCAACAGATGCCCTAGGAAGTTCCAACAGGCAGACATTCATGTGTGGATGCTCAGTTCCCCGACTGGGGCTATCTCGTGGTTAAGCAGTTTAGCCCATTACCTCGCTTAGGTCCAGACTCTGAATGCACTCAGTATGAACCTTTAGCCTGGTGTGGTAATACCCATAATACAGCACTGGAAAGTGGAAGCAGGAGGATCAGGACTCCAGTGCTAACCACAGCCACATCACAAGTTCAAAACCAACATGAACCACAGTTGACCTCCTGTCCATCTCCAACACCCACAAAACATGAAGGTAAAAAAGAATCTAAAGGGCTTTTTTTCTTTTCTAAAATATTCAAAGTTCCGATGATTCTTCTGGACTGAAATGCATTTAAACCAACAAATCTACAAGTAGGTACTGTTATCCCCATTTTGTTCATGAAGAAACTGAACCCTAGAAAGAGATCTACATTTAACAGCTCGGGAGCATGACTCTACAGACTGGGCTCTTAACAGTTTGCAAGGTCATAATCAGAACCCGGCTGGCCTCAGACAGTATGTTAATTTCTGGAATTTTCCATGAATAAGTTCACTGGACTCATGATACACATGATTCGTTTTGAGGTAAGAAAAAGTGATATTCACAGAGGTCCTCCTCCTCTCTATGTTCATCACAGCATGAGGAAGAACAAGTTCTGAATGAAACTGTCGATTTAGTAGAAAGCAGAAAGGGAAAGAATAAAGAGAAGGAGGGGGGGGAGGGAGGAGCCAGCTGCTAGCTAGCACTAAGGTAATGCCTTACTACTCTGACTGCTGATAACTAGGATGTCCTCAACAGCTTCAAACAACATGGCATTCATTATATCACTTCCTTAACAACCAGAGCAGCCAGAGTGGCCTGACTTTATCTAACACCCTCAGAGTAAAATTCCTAGTCTACTACCAAATAAAGAACAAGAATCCAGTTGTACAATGAGCCTCCAAACCATTCTGAACAATCGGCAAACCCATTAAACTTAAACTCTGGTCGGCAAATAAGTACTTCCAGGACCCTAACGACATGGAAATCATGGAAATGAATAGGGATGGAAGGGGAAGTCTAAGCAGGAATTGATCAAGAGTTTACAGGAGGCAAAGGCCATTGTCTGAGTTGATGTGTCTGTCAAAATGACTAGATCCATGAGGCTTGATGTGTGAATAAAAGCCGTTGTTTAGAAGAAGCTTAAGGTCATTATTTAAATGAAGCTTACACTTCAGACAAAAACACCAGCCTCCAAGGTGCTATTGAGGAAACTCCAGCTCTGTGTCCCCAGCAGCAGACCCAAACAAGTGTGACAAAGAAAAACTGTCCTTAACAAAGAAAGGGGTAGAGGGGATGTTCCTGGGGCCAGGCTCCCTGGGAGGGGACACAACTGTCAAGATCAGATGAGAAAGGGGGTGCCAGTGATGCCTCTGGAGCTGCAGTCTGTCTGTTCCCTTGTCTCAGGGTGAGAAGGGCTGGTGTTATTCATCAGGCTGAAAGGCCTTTCTTCAGGAGATAATATGTCACACCAGATGTAGCCACACACAGAGAAAAAAATAAAAAAATAAAAAGCAGAGAGGCTCCAGGGAATCACCAACCCACTGGAAATAACAATAGCATGTCCTCAGTGTCACAAAATGGTAACTTGACACGAAAATTTAGAAGGAATCCACCATAAATGAGTCCTTCTGAGTCCACTAGACTGCTGACAAAAAAACACAAATGAGCCACCATTCTTGTCCTTGAAAGTAAAATGCACTTCTACCATATTTTAGAATAAACAATACAAAAAATAACTTATTTTCAATGCATGAAAATTGTTAAAATTATAAAACAGACACATACCTCCTTCGTGTTTCATTTAACATGGATGGATTCCCTTCAGAGATGGTACTATGAATACATTACTTCAAAAAATATCGATTGCCACTTAGAGATCTAAATTATTCATGAAAAGAGATGTGTCACAAATTCAGAAAGCAGCAGCGCTCAAACCCTTAGAGAGAGGGTCATTAGAGAGCTGTGACAGAAACCACGAGGGTCAGACAAAAGAGTGGCGGCGGCGGCCTCAAGAAATCTAGCTTCCAAACTCAGTTTAAGTCTTTTGTTTGAAAGAAAGGGTAGAATTCACCCAGGAAATACCCCCAAAATGTTCAGCCTCCCAAGCTCCCAACAAAAACTGCTTAAGCCTGAAAATCCAGTAACAGAAGGGCACTGGTGTTTCCTCCGGTGTTCTGGCTTCAGTGTGGGCATCAGGCACAATCTGGGTTTCACTGGGGGCTCATGTTTCACTTTAATGGTGTGAGCTGGCATCACCAGTCCCTTTTTAAAGGTCATTCTTGTAGTGAAAATCAGATTACAAAGAAGGGGCTCATCCATTTTATATATATTTTAAAGACCAATACGGCATGGCACTACCCCTGAAATAAATAAGCTATCTACAATGGGAATACCCAGGTCATTCGTGTAGAGATCAGAAAAACATTCCACAGTTTTTAAAGCATAATTTTTGGTGTTTGATTATATTTCAGAAGTCCTTGAAACAATTAAACAATTATCTTTTTTAATTTATTTATTTTTATTTTATGTGCACTGGTATTTTGCCAGCATGTATGTCTATGTGAGGTGTCCATCGTGGAACTACAGACAGTTGTAAGCCCTCTGGAAGAGCAGTCAGTGCTTTTAAAACACTAAGCCATCTCTCCAGCCCCCTGAAACAATTATGAGTATATACCTGGTAACGTAAAAATATTAGCTCAAGACTTGGTTATAAACCAAACAAGCGAACAATTAGAAATACTTACATGAGCAATATAAGTAAATATTTAAGGAAGATAACTAAAGCAATTTCTAAGACCATAAAAGCCTGACTTACAAATGCTGATGTTAGGAAAAATAAGCGTTCAAAGAAGTTGCAATATGTTATTTTATTTTTCAATTATTAGTCCCTCCTCACCCACTCACCCACCCCCCAAAACAACCCTAAAACCTCACCATTATTTAAATAGATTTTCCTTGGGAAACAGGCATGCGCAAGCTCCTAATAACAGCAAGGCTGGAGGAGCACACACAGCTGAGATCAAGCCACAAATTAATTTGTGTGGTGTAAGTACAGACAGTTGTCACAGAAAGCAGTTATTTCTAATGCTGATAATGTTAAAGGGAGCTATGAGTTTTAACCTTTAAGAAGGGGTAGGACTTGGAGAAGACTGTTTGGGGGTTTTAAACAAGAGTCTCTAAGTTCCCATTGTGTTTGCTCTTCCTATACTGTTTAAAGAAAACCTTGCTTTGACCCTTATGTTTTGATTAATTTATGCAGTTATCCATCTGTCTCACCTTGGGGTTTTGTTTGCACAGGGTCTTGTGGACAGTAGGTGCTCAACTAAGTGGTTACTGTAGTTAGACTACAAATTCCTGCAAAGGAATTCACCATAAATGTTAGGAGAAGGGTGTGTGTTCATGTGTGTGTGTGTGTGTGTGTGTGTGTGTGTGTGTGTGTGTGTGCGCGTGCATGTGTGTGTGTGTGTGTGTGTGTGCATGTGTGTGTGTGTGTGTGTGTGTGTTGTGTCGTGTTCCAAGTATAATAGGGCATATATTTACTCTCTCTCTCTCTCTCTCTCTCTCTCTATGTACATATATATATATATACATATACACACATGCACACACACACACATAGTAGAAGGAACACGAAGTGGGTGAAAATCTGTCTAATTTTGTGTTAATTATAGTCCCAAAGAATCTGTTAAACCACAGATTTCTGGTTTTCTCTTCCCATCTCTTCTCTCTGTCGATAAGCTGCTCTCCACACCTTTTCTCCCTACCCGACCCCACAGGAATTTTCCATTTATACCTTCAATAGTGTTTAAATTTATTTTTATTTTATGTTCATTGGTGCTTTGCCTGTATGTACATCTGTGTGGGGCCATCAGATTCCCTGGAACTGGAGTTGCAGACAGATATGGGTGCTGGGAATTGAACTCCCATCCTCTGGAAGAGCAGCCAGTGCTCTTAGCCCACGCGCCATCTCTCCAGCCCCACCTTTAATATTTTTTGAGACTCTGAGAAATGTAACTAGAAAGTTGGTTCTTGTTCGACTATTACAAAACACAGTTCTAGCCTGCTGCATTCTGCTGACCAATAGGTTGAGTTGCATCTGCAAGCAGGGCTCCTACAGAGAGGGTAGCAAACTGGCTGCTAACTTTCCCCTTCCACAGTGTGCTATCATGGCTTCAACCACCCAGTATAACGGAAAACCTTCCCCTCTACACTGCTGGCAGACATGATGGGGCGGATGAAAGGGAGGGTCTCTGTATGTGGAGATGCCAGATGTACACCACAGGTGCTTATTACTCACAGAGTGATGGCGGACACTCGCTCTCCTTCTGCAGCGTAAGTTTTCCAAATGAGCAGACCCACTACCCACTGCAGAGGCGCCCACTGTGCTCCATCAGACGCACGCAGCTCCCAGCCCTGCAGAGCACTCAGGAGGAGTCCAATCCTTTCGCCTTGTTTATACTCTTCCTTACGAGGATCTATTTTTAATACAAACTCAGGCTCATAGAAGCAGTCAAGACAGCAGCATAATCTGATCAAAGACTCCTTAGCAAGGTTGTAAGTTTTGAAAGGACCAACGGAATAGTTAAGTCAACAATCTTTGCTTCTGAGAATTTCTGTCCAGCTGGTTAAAATTTGGCTACCTTTCTCTTTTGTTGTGATCTTAGAAAATCTTTACAGTGTGATCGTTATTGTATCTAAAATGTAAAACCATGCATTAAAAAGTAAAATATTCCAGAAAAAAAAGAGGCACACAAACTATGCAAACACAGACTATAAAATATATCTGAACCTCTGACCCAATCAATCCATTAGCTCCTAGCTGCTCTGACTTTTCGATTAAGGTTCTCCTTAGAGAGAGACCCAACAGAGTTGGTTTGGCTTAAAGAGATAAATGTTAGGTGTCTCATACAGGTGTCTTGTTTACATAGAGATTGTGTGCACTACTAAAGAATAGACAGGGGCTTGAACTCGCAAACCTGCTCAATGAGAAACAACCTTAGCACCTGGGGATTTTCTAGGCACTTTTAAGTTTTCAAAACTTTCAAGTACATATTTAAATTTGATCAGTGTCAAGAAAATTGTGTACTTAAACACATATAGATTTCTGTGGGACAAAGAGATGTTGGGAAGTTTTATGTGAGTGTGAGTGCCTGTGCATGTGTATCTGTGTTTTAGGGAAAAATAAAATACTACACACTGTATTCCCAAAGCACATAGTGTAAAGTATGTTTTCCTAAAATAACCACTGTGGGAAATTCAGCATGAATCCTACGTCTGCACACGCACTGGTTGCAGGAGCAGACAGCAGGTTGGAAGAGCATGGTGCCCTTTCACTCAGAGCTGAGATATGAATAAGCAATGTCCCCAGAGAACTGAAAGCCCTACAGCCCATATGCACTGTGGCTATAAGGCCACACTCCATCAGGACACCACGCCTCTTTCCTTTCAGTCTCACCCTCAGGGGATGTCACGTTCCCCTAAACCGTCTGGCTTTGAAATGTTGGCTGATTTCACTGCAACTGCTTTACTTACACAGAGCCCACTTTGCTCTCGTGAAGCACCATGTACCCAAGCCAATGTTCCCGGGTGTGAGAAAAGATAAGCCAAACCTCCCCCGACAAAGGAAAGGATAGGGATTAAGAAATGAATTATTAGCCAGGCAGTGATGTCATACGCCTTTAACTCCCAACACTGAGGAGGCAGAAGCAGGTGGACCTCTGAGTTCTACAGAGTGAGTTTCAGGACAGCCAAGGCTACACAGAGAAAACTTGTCTCTCAAAAACCAAAATCGGGATATTTACAAATGTCTGAGACCAAAAGCCAGTCAAGTGAATACTTTCTATTATTCTTAGGTAAGTGGCTTTAAGCATTTGAATTCATTCTTATGTCCAGTCCTTCACATTGTATGTCTGGCAATAAATATTCTGAAGAGCGCTGCCCTTTCAACTCTGCTAAAGAAGTCCACGAGAAGCAGTGGGTGGCGACTCCTAAGTCCTCAACTGCTGAACGAAACCAAAGGTATCCATTACACTGGGAAAAGCTCTGCCTATCTATAGCCTGAGGAGCTGAGGCAGCAAGGACAATAGCTAACACTGGTCTGGCCCAAGCAGAAATAAAAGCAAAAGGAGGCAGAGTACACAGGCCTGGGGAGGCGAGGGGGTGGGGCTGGGGGGCAGGGCGACACAGGGATTGTGTGGGAACTGTCAATTTTGAATAGCTTTCCTCTAGAATGAGCAATAGGTCCAAGAGATCAGACCAATTCAGTCACTTGTGCCCAATGCCACATAATCAAACTGTAAGTAAAACAAAGAAAAAGATCTCAAAAAAAACAAATTTCCCCTGAATACAGGAACATCAGTCTACCTGAGCCCTTGCCATTTGCAGTGGCACACAGAAAATAGAGCCTGCCTCAGGCGGGTGCTAACCAGTCAGCTTTTAGGGATAGTTCCATTTTGTGTTCCTACCTTACAGAGCCCACTGTCCTGCCACCGCCTTTCTGCAGAGTAAGAGCTGCCCCCAGTCACAAACCCCAAATAAAAGCCAAGCAGGTCCACAACTGTACTCAGTGCGGTTCCTCCTTCAGATCTCAAAGGCTCCTCAATCTGAAGAATCAGACAAAGAGAGGGAAGAGTCATTTGCATCTCAGCCCAGGGCTGTTTCTTTTTTAGAACTCTTCCTCAGATCCCTTCCCACTCCCCTCATTCAGTCTCTTAGGAAGCTCCTCCCCAGTCCCCTCCAAGACTACTTAGGCCACCCCCCACCCACCCAACCCTCCTTCCCCATTGGCTAGAAAGACACAAGAGAGGCTTCCAACCTGCTGACAGTGACAGATGGCTGTGCAGAGGCCCACAATGGAGGCTCCTGCACCTCATAGCCTTGCAGCTGACCTTCCAAAGCAAGCCCCAAAGCCGGGCTCTGACCTGAAGGAGGCTGATTTCATTAACACAGGAAAGGGCAAGGCTGCCAGCGGCCTGCACTGGTTGGCTGCGTTCTCTGCACAATGCCAGGGACAACCCTTTAAAACGTTGCTCAAGAAGAAAGCACCAGGAAGTTATGTTGCTAGAAGTCAAAGGTAGGGGAAAGGCTGAAACAGGAGGAATGTTTGACTAACAAGCCCACATTCACCACAAAGTCATAATCTAGTGATACACTAACAAGGAAATGCTGGGACTCACAGGATAAAGACAAGTTGAAATGATCTAGGGTATCCGATCACAGGACCAGGACCCACATATACTACTACTGCCCTTCCCCTAAACAGGAAGCTTCTAATCCGAGAACGCAAGAACAAAGTCCAGTTTGTTTGTGTTTGTTCTTTGAGACAGGGTCTTTCTATGTAGTTTGGCTACCTTGGAATTTAACTATGGAGACTAGATGGTCTCGAATTCAGAAATCCACCTGCCTCTTTCCTGCAATTAAAGGTGTGTACCACCATCTCTTAACACAAAGGTCCTGCCTCACCATAGAAACACGGTAATCAATAGAGACATGATAGTTACGATACATACATGCGCACAGGCACACACATCGCATACATATACGGGGCACACCCATGCATGGACGGCCCTCCAGTCAAGAAGCTCTAAGTTCTGTGTGAAGGGCAGTGGGGAGTAATGCATCAACAAAGACCTGCAGCACACGGTACAACAAAGAAAACTGGCTTGGTGGATCTGAATGCATGCGATCTTATTCAGTCTGCGAATACAACATACTTCTCATTTCCTAAAAACTCCCTCAAGCTGGCTCACCCAAATGTAGAGCACTGGACCACTCCCGTGCCAATTCCCCTACCTTGTGAGTGCTTGCCAACACCTGAATGACAGACAGCATACTGCCCAGCAACAACCAAGGTGGCTGGGGAAACCCAAGAAGTCTTTCATAGTCTTTGGCTCTTGAGGGCATGATGTCACCTGCAGGTGAGCTCTAAGTCAAGCTACAAGTCATTCTCCATCCTCTCCAGAGCATGTAAAACCTCAGCCAAGCAAAATGGCCATACACCTTGTCAGCAATTGCCCTGACCGAGGGGTACTGGAGTTGAAAGACAGGTCCTCTCACGAGCAAGCATTGCCAGCACTAGGACTGTGACTGCACCTCACACGACCAAACCAGGGAGAACTAAACACCTGAGACGCATGACCAGCAAGTGTCCCAGACTCAGTAACACTGGCAACAAAACTGAAAGAGACCAGAAGGATTCCAGATCAAGATAAGACCACGTGCTCACTGCGCAGCTAGGTGGAGTTAGCAACTGGCTGACCCCGATGGAAATGGCTGTGGGTCAGGCATGGTCTAAACAAACACGGATGCTGTGAAATCAGCGGCTGCTGTTAGTAAGTAAAAGGATGCTAAGAACCTTGCCAAGAAGACTTCACACCCTTCATTTCACCTTGTGAGCTAGACCACCTTCAAATACACCCTACTAACAGCACTTACTTATCTTTAGTGGTTATCCATGCATTCCCATTGAGCGATTAAGGCCACATCTTTTACTTCACGGGTACAAGAGTTTAAGGTTCATATGAAGACTTCATAGTCAACAAAATTAATTGTATAGTATTATCGTATTGGCTTTTGGAAAAAAAAAACCCACAATGAATTTTTCTCATTTCTTCTGAAATGGGATGCAGGGGTTTTTTTTGTTTTGTTGTTGTGGTAGTGGTGATGGTAGTTTTTTTTTTTTTGGGGGGGGGGGTTTGTTTATTTTGGTTTTTTGCTACTTATCAAACTTGCCAAACTACTCGTTCCTCAGGAAAGAGTAGCAATAGAGAACCCATAGCTGAAACCATCTGATGCAGAAGTTTGCGGTCTCCAAAACGAAGGCCAAGAATTAGATAAAAGCTTCCAAATTGATAACTGGTTCACTCAAGACACTCAGTCTCCCGACCTGATTTGTGATGAGGCAATAAGGACTCTTTTCTTGGCGGCTCAATCTAGACTGTCTTAAGCTACAAGTCTTTTCAGCAACAATGTCCCAGTAGCACTTCTACACAAAGCTGCATTTAACATGGTAAGGCTAAGACTACAATCTCCCCTCAGCAACTGTCTATCATAGAACGCCCAGACCCAGAAGGAAGGTGGCAGACGAGGAGTTCAAGGTCATCCTGGGCTGTTCAAGTCCAGCCTAAGCTCCATGGGACAGCATGTCAACCAAGAGAACAACAGCAAACAACAAAAATTATTCTTAAATGCGGCATAACCTTTCCCGGTAGGCCTCATATAAAAGCCTCACTTTTTTCCACCTTGTGAAAAGAATGTCGTGTTACCAATCTGTCGACAGAGGGAATCTACTAATAACTTCAAAACAGATTTGTCTTATAATACAAGGGGCCAACTTGTAGAGAGACAGTCAGTACCTTCTCTAGGTCTGTTTTACTTTTTCTTAGAGGTGCTTTACTAAAGACTCTGGGCCTCGTTTATCTAACTGATGTCATGTGCCTTGCCTAGTCTAGAAGTTCAATAAAATACTTGCTGGACATAGTTCTCCATGACCAGCATTAAAGTTCTCCAAAGGAGCAAAGAGGAAACAAAAGAACACACAAACTATCCCTAACATGTTTTTATCCCTATGATTCACAAAGGAAAAAAAAAAAAAAAAAGTCTGCATGTTTCCAGGAACTTCTCAGGGGGGAAAATGCCCTTCCACAATACTGCAACTCTGCATCCTGTTTACAGAAAATGCAAGCAAAGCTAACGCTTTTCCTCAGAGTTCCTTATTTGACAGAAATTTCCCACAAAGATCACCCTACTATGAGCTGCATATCATGGCCAACAAATGTGGGAGGGGAAAAGCCATGGGTCTGCCTTTTAAACTTAAGTACAATGGGTTTCTAAGCTCAAGGGAAAACCAAACACTTAAGTAACTGCCAACAAAAGCAAAGTGGAATAAACGAATAAATAGGGAAGGAGTGGGAAATTACCGTCTAGAAAGAAGGACAAAGGGGTACTTGTCCCAGCCCAGCCGTTAATTTACTACATGACCTTACCTAATTAGTGAGCCTCTCAGGGTCTCCACTTCCTTACTTTATCAGTATTTTTAGGATCCCCTATAGGCCAGGATTCGGCAACGTACAGCAGTGTCCAACACCCTGACTCACATCCTTGTCACCCACAAAAGCCACCTTTAACTTGATAGCTTTAAATATCTGAGCCTAGTCTATTCCCATCAACCGTGATTTATAAAACATCAGCTGACCTTACGTGCGTTTCCAGTGGGGGAACTAAAGCGAACGCCGCTTCCAGTTTCAGGTTTCACCCCGACAACAGCTGCTGTTCTGAGAGCACTTAAGTCTCGTTGAAAATTATGCCTCTTTACAAATGGAGACAGGAAGAGGGACTTTTCATAGTCTCAGATATGCAGATGCCCCACCCCCACCCCACTCCTATGTTGATCTTGTTGGGACAGCAGAGTTAATAGAGAAGCTGGCTTGAAAGACAAACTCAGACAAGGCCATCTTGAGTGATGCCCTGCCCCAGACAGCTCATCCCTCTGGTCAACGCTCACAAACCAAAGCCAGTGAAAAGATTCCCTTTGAGGGGGAGGGGCAGATGCCTGGACCAGGGAGGTATAGCACAGAACAGCAGGCAGCCAGCGGTCCCACACACCTGCTTTCATTCTGACAGGAGCCAAGAAACAGAAGTCTATGGCGGAAGCCAGCTTGATTAAGCTGTAATTTATATCTAGTTACAGCTCGTTTCAAACTACAGTATAAAATACCTTTGGGTTGGCAGTGTTAATTCAATAATTTGCATATCAATTGGAAACTTAGTTGACTCTGGTATATTCATCAAGCATTTTAAATCTTATCTCACGGATGAAAAAAATTTATCAATTAGCCCAGCAGCAAACTGTTTTCGACGGCCAAAGTTGCCTTCTTTCAAATCCATGCCTGACGTGCCGCCTTCAGCGTTGCTGGATAGAATGGTCAGCCAGTAACTGGGAGAACCATGGTGGCTTAGCAGTTGGAGCCAGCCCTGGCTATTCAGTGAGACCCTACCTCAAAAAAAAATAAAGAAGAATAAAGGTGATACCTCTTAGGCCAGTTTTCAGTCTCTACTATTTTGCCTGGTTTAACAAATAATGTCCGAAACTATTCTGCTGCCCACCCTCCAGTAAGAGCTTCCTCTGCCCTCCTAAAGAAACGCAGGCACCGTGGATCTCCCATTCACACGCTGATAAGATCTCAGTATTCTTAGTTTGCTTGGGTCCCCAGCAACACTCATTTCCTCAGCTGCAGCCTTACTCATCTTTGTCAATGGAAAGCACACAGGGATCTCCTGCCCTCTGGCTTCCCCATCTGCTGCCACTCCTCCACTTCCCTCTCCTGCTAACAGAAAGTGCCACAGAGTATGCTGAGAGTCCTTCCAGAATGCCTGGCGCGTGATGAGTGGATTTATTAAGTACGCAGTCAATGGATCCATGGCAGATGGATGGATGGGTGTGTCACTAATAAATAATCCAGAGTGCTTTATAGTGTATAGACATTTACAAATGTAGGACTCGAACGATCCATTCAATAGGGATTATGGTTTTCTCCTCCTGAAATGTGGCTCATTTATCTCCATTTCAGAAGCTTGCTCAGAGGCGCACACAGCTACTAAGTGGTAGTCTCGGGATTACATAATGGCCCACTAGTCTGCTCTGTCCCTTTTCTTGGTATCCTACTGCGTCCCCTACAGCATAACAGAGGTGATGCCACATTCAACTTTGCTGTGATTCTAACACTTCAGGAAATCCACTGGCTATAGGCTAAATGAAGAGAGGAGACCTTCCTCAAACAACTGACCACGCACGGACCTGCTATCCCAATTACACAGAATTTCCTAGGAGCGGGGAGAAGAATTTAGATGCTGATGTCTTGTGCACACAGTAACACACAGAGAGGTGCACACTCAGCTTACTCTCACCCACAGGCTGACAGAGGACAGGTGACGGCTCGGAGTGCACTTCTAACCTTAACTTTCTGGAAGGACAAAAGTTAGATGAACAGTACGGGAGAGAGTGAACTTGAGGTCAGGAGACAAATTTCCAGCTCCAACCCACCACTCTACACATAAATAGGGAGAGTGGTTTCAAAACAGAAGACACCGTCACACTAAACCAACAGTCCCGGTGCACATTCTGCATTGCCCAGAAATGCAAACTCAAAGGAACCCTTTGAAAGACAATGAGGGACACACCAGAGTACCTCAGACTCTGTCCCCAGACCGGTGCTAACTGGTCAAGTTTTCTTAATCTTGAGGGGTATATATAATTTGTACGTTATTTGGGTTTGGTGGCCATTTACAACAGATATGCCTGGTTGCAGTGGGAATTCGGGCCTCCCTCAGCTTTGATGAAACTCTTCTCCCACCTCCTCTCCCTCTAAATTTTCTTTTTTACTGGTAAGAGCCCTCAAGAGTTCTGCACGCCTTCGACACGTGCAACTGGGCAGCATCACACTAGTCGCCAGCACAGTGGAGTCAGTCCCAGACACTGCGTGGTTCAGGAGCTGAATGGAAGTTCCTAAAAGACTAGGCACTCTACCCTTAACCCCAACTGCTGATGAAAGGAGACATGTCAAAGTCTGTTTTCCTAACCTTCAGCGGAGGATTTAAGGGAAGTGTTTCTGCTCCTCAGGAGGGTCTGGTGACAAACATCAACCCCCAGCAGAGATCTTGGTTACGTTGCTGGAGGTCGGTAAGTAGTATTAACTGCAGCACCTCAGGACACTCACAGTGCGAACCCCATTCTTTGCCAGGACCTCCCAACTCTGCCAGGAACTGTTAGGAGTGGGATCCTGTGCTAAAACTGGTCCCCAGCTTTAAGGATGCCCAGATTTTGAAGCCGCGCCTTACCCCCAAGGAACAGGGTCACACTAACTCAGGGGAACAGTAGGAGACAAAGATTCACCACCACCACCACCAAACTTTACACAAGCGCGCTCTTGTAGACGCCAAGCCTCCACAATGCACATTCCATCAACCTTTCACAGCGGTCCGCGTCCCCCACGAAGCCTTTCCAGAAAGTTTAGGGCTGTTCACACCGACTTTAAAAGATCCATTGTTACCCTCCCCGTGGTGAAAAGGTGGATGAAAGACGGATCAAACCCATATTCCTAAGGACCCCTTTTCGTGGAAGAAGGTTAAGTCTCGGGGCGCATTGGGAGAACCCCGGCGGGAAGGCGCCGGCGAAGGCGGACGCTGGGACACACAGGATGTTGTGCTTCTCGGCAAAAAACGCCAGCACCAGGACGGCCAGGCCTCCAAGACGCCAAGGTGCGCAGGTCGGGTCTGAGCCCTCCCGGCCCCTGGGACCGCCAAGGAGGCGGGGCTGGGCACCCGGGACCAGAGGAGCCTTACCTTCCCCTCCCCCTCCTAGCGTCGGTCTACTCAGGTGTCTAAGCGATGGCCAGAGGAGCGGGAGCGGGAGCGGAGCTCCTGGAGTCCCCGCGTGCAGATCTCCTCTCCATGGCCAGGAACCCGCGACCCGCTGCCGGTCTGAATTCAGCGGCAGCCTACGCCGTAGGAGAAGCAGTCCGGGCCGGGGAGTAACGCTCCTCCCTCCGCCTTCCCGGCCACCTCCTCCAGCCAGCCCGGCTTGGCGCTCTTGGATCCTTCCCTCCGGGAGGAAGAGGAGGGGAATCGCCGTCCGGGCGGCGCGAGCCTGTGCGGCCCCGAGACAATAGCAGCAGGGCGCGTTCCCGAGCCGCGCAGGTCCCCGGTCCGGCGGGCGCCGCGGCTCGATAGGGTCGCAGCCTCCGGCCACACAAGCGCCGGCTCGGCTGGGCCGAGAGTGCGGCGGATTGGGCCGGCGGCCGCGAGCTGGGAGGCGTGTCAATGGCGGGCTGGGCGGAGCTTGCTGTCAGAGGGAAGAGCCCTGCGGAGGCTCCGCCCACCACAAGTTGCAGACGAAGACTCAGCGCCTCCAACTGCCCTCGGCAGGAAGAACGCCCGCCAACACAGTCGGTGGCCAGAGTTCCCCAGCGGCGCCTTGACCTTCGGCTGCAGATGACTACCTGGGAGTTCGCGAAAACCCGTGGGACTGAACCTAAGTCTGTGTTCCTCATCACCCCAGCTGAGTCTGATACTGCTTTTTTTGTCACCTCTTAACAAAGCCGACCTGAGCCTGCACACACACACACACACACACACACACACACACACACACACACACACACACACACACACACACACAGAGGGTTGAGATCTATTCTCTTCTGTCGACATCCTTCATCGCTCCGGAATGTATCTGGCTCGGCATAGAAATATTCCCCCAATAGTACCCCGCAAGCCCCCCACCTCACTCAAAAACTTTCTGATCCTCGGGTCCTGGCAGCTCGACTGCCCCCACCTGACCAGCAAGGGAGAGCTGGATTCGTAGCCCTCTCCGCAGAGGCAGTGTGTTCTTGCAGACCGTCCCTGTTGGAAGCTTGGAGCAGCCCCAGCGTCTCACACTAAGGCCGGAATAATATACCTAGGTCTGGTCACGCCTTCTGCCCACGCTACTCCAGAGTGGCTGAATCTTGCAGGGGGCGGAGATGCAACACTGAAAGCCAATCCTCAGCCCACCCTACTCCAGCAGAATATACTGACCGGGTGGCTTGAGTAGCTCTGCCACCACCCGGTCCCCAGGAGGAAGTTGCTCTGGCAGAGGAAAAGCCTTTCCTGCAGCAAAGGGCGCGACCTGACTTGGTCTGTCAGACCCACCAGGTCAGGAGCTAACGGACAGCTGCCAGATTGCCCAATTCGGACAGTCATCATCCTCTAATTCGGAGCTGGAAGTGTCCCCGCTGGGGAACTGTTTCAGTGAATACTGTACAGACAGGATTGTACATTTTCCAGGCTCACTGTTGCTGTTGTTTGTTTGCCTGTTTTCTCCACCCTTCCAGTAAAAATTCAACCGTGTGACCATGACCCACCAGCAGACGGGAAGGGGGATACCCTATTTCCAAGGTTTGGTCCAGGACTTCGTAGAACTGAATCAATGTTTCCAGACTGGAACCAATAAGAATCCCCTGAGATCCTGAAAAACTTGGGATTGCCTCAACAAAGCTCTATGGACTGAGTCAGAGGAGTCTGCAAATGTAAATTTTGGAACCACTTCTAGATCCGGCCCACGGTGCACTAAAGCCTTGGAAAGATGCACCCAAGGAGCAGCTCTACATAGCCATACTTCTGAGAAGTCACAGAATCCTTAGCCATCTGCCATCTCCAGCCCCAGTCCCTTTTTAGAAGAGAAAAAGGGACGACTTAAAATAATAGAGCAGATGGTTTTCTGTGACAAATTGTAGACCAAGGACTTTTTTGGTAGCCTCAACAGGAAATGTTTAGAACATAAGAAGGGAGTGTGGGGGGGGTTGGGGATTTAGCTCAGTGGTAGAGCGCTTGCCTAGCAAGCACAAGGCCCTGGGTTCGGTCCCCAGCTCCGCAAAAAAAAAAGAAAAAAAGAAAAAAAATAAAGAAGGGAGTGTGGGGGACTGGAGATGTGGCTCTGACCCCTCTTCTAGAGAATCCAGGTTCGATTCTCAGCAACCTACATAACTATCTCAAATTCCAGTTCCAGGGGATCCAATGCCCTCTTCTGACTTCAATGGTAGGTACACATACATGCAGGCAAAATACTCATGCACATAAAATACTAAAAATATTTTTTTAAAAGAGAGGCAGGCCACCCTTACATATGTGCACCCCTATATATCAAGATTCTAATCCTGGAAACTACTGGGTAAGGAGATGTGGTTAAGGTAAGTGTCTTGACTGAAAGATTTTTATGAGTTGCCTGGGTGAGCCCTAACTACAATCACCCAAGAGGAAGAGAGAGAGAAATGTAAAACACAAAGGTGTGGAAGGTATATGACCAAGGAAGCAATGGCTGGAGTGACAAAACCAACCAGAAGTCAAGGAGGCAAGCAGCCACCTGAAGTTGGAAGGGTCCAGGGAGAAACCTCCCTAGAAGCTGACTACACTAGTGTAACCGAGTTCAAATGTCAGACCTCTAGAAAGACGGGAATCCATTTGTTGTTTTGATCTATCGATGGTGTTGATGCGATTTGAGGCAACCTGCATCCCAACTTGTGCCAAATTTATACAAAATGGCTTTTCTGGATCTTTATGAAGCACCAGACACAGAATTCAGACATATTATATTAATCCTCCTAAAAGTGATTATACCACTACACCAGGAATGATTAAATAGCTCTGCAAGAGCATATTAGAAATAAGGCGGCCAACTACTCTGTAGCTATAAATAGTCATCACAAATTCATGTAAACTATTTTAAAAGAGGTTTTGATTGTAAAGAGCTCTTCCGCCATCTGTGTTCCTTGCCAAACCAAGGGAAATGGATGCTGAGAGTCGGGAAGATTAGGGAGACAAACCTCCCTTCTGCTCCGTTTTCAGGCGAAACTAAAACTACACTTAGAGACTGAACTCTGTTAACAAGGAGTTTTGAGGCATTTTTTTTTCATAGACTACCTTTGAGAATTTTTACAAACTTTGCTTTAGATGTTCACGTCAAACATGAAAGCAAATCAAAAGAAACTGATAAGAAAGCTGCAAAGGAGACAGAATGGTAACGTGTGCACGTGTACACGTGCACGCGCATGCGCGCAAGCACACACACACACACACACACACACACACGTCGTCGTCGTCGTCGTCATCATCATCATCACCATCATCAATTGTGGTTCCCAGGGTCGCAGGCTCTGAGGCAGAGTAGCAGAATGTTTGTTAGGCCCGTCCATCAAATGGTACCTGTAAATGGAGGGCGTCCAGAAGGAGGTGGAAAAGGAAAAGCTATGCACCAGCGTACTCCCAATGCCAGCCACCAACTCCACTGGAGGCATTCCGGCTAGCATGGCCCAGCAAAATAGGTCTAAAGAGCTAGGTGTTTGGACACTCTTCTGAAGCAGCCATTGGACCTGGTCCATCCTGGGAATACCACACACTTACATGGTATTTGATGTCCTCACTGCTATGTTCAAAGCATCAGGGAGAGAGGGATGCTCAGAACATGCCCTCCACCCCCACCCTTGTCATGACTATGTCGTCACTGTCTTCAGGCAGGATAGCCCGAAGTCTGAGAGTTAAAACCCTTTAGTAAGATTGTCTGGATTAGAACCAAGGTTCACAGCTCACTACTATAACTCGGACAAGATACCCTTGCATTTTTAAAGCAATAGTACCTAGCTAGCAGAATCATTATGAGAATTAAATACAGTGACACTGTAAGCAGCTTAACTATGGTACTCTTAAGTACCCATCCACTTGTGCTACTGGTGTCTAAGATTTGCTCTTCTTTAACTCCCCAAGATTAAGCTAAACCGAAATATTCAATCTGGTAACTTTCATGGTGATTTTTTCTTTGGACGGGGGGGTCAGGCATGGAAACTGGCTACTCTTAGAACCCAGGCCATACCTGAAGGTCACAGATTAATTAAAAACAAAACAAAACAAAACAAAAACACTATCCATACGAAGTTAGAGCATTCTAATGTTAAAAAGTGGTACTTACCCTCTAAACATGCTTTATTTTTTCAAGTTTCTAGCATCTGTGTGTGGGGGTGGGAGTGGGGGGGTTCCTCCCTGGTCTCTCTGAAATACCTCCCATAACTTAGCAGCCCTGACTATTACCACAGTTGCCATTTCTTCTCTCGATGACTAGCAAATGTCACCTTGGTGAGCCATCCCAGGGACAGTTATGGTTTCCCCTCAGTGCAATGGACCCATCCACATGTTTGCTATACATCTTATCTAAAGGCTCTGATGTCCCACAAGTCTCAACCCATCTGGTTCCATCCTGCCCACTGCTCAGAGTTGGTGAACTAAACACCTAAAGACTCCAAGAGTCATGATTAACCTTTATTCATTTCCACAACCTCAGATTACAGGGCTTGATTACACTGCCTGCCAGGTAGAAGAAAATGGAGTTGCCCTCGGGGAGAAGGGAGAGGAACTCATGCTGAGATGGGGCGCACATTTGGGCACCTTCCCTTTTGCAGCATCCAGCTTTTAAACCCTTTGAAGACAACCATCACTTGACTTACATGTGCTCTTCCTCTTGCCCCTTTCCTCCAGCCTGCTAGAACTTTGTTCCTTGGACCACAACGTCCATCCTATGAGGGTCAGAATGGTCGTTTTCGAGTTGTGTCATCCTGGTCATACTTGTTCCTGCTAGCACCAGTGCATGGGTGTGGTAATGACTCATGAGAAAGGTGTTGAGAGGCCATTTCCCATCCACACCTTAATTAAGAGTTTTAGAGACACCTCCTCTCCGCCATCCACTCTGTGCAATAACATTACGGAATGTTACTGTAACCTTTCGCCACCATGGCGTAACTGCGTGTCTACAGGCCATCTTTTCTTTATTTATTTCCCTGTGCCCAGCCAACTACATTCTCATACTTTATTGGTTCCTAATGGAGGCGGCTTGCTTCCTGTTGAACTTGCTGGCCATTAGCCTTAACTTATGATGTAAGCAATTCCTAGTGTAATTAAAACCTCTGACACAATCTTTTTACAAAAAGAAAAAACATGTGTGTGTGTATGTTTTCTATTTCAAACTCTTAAATTCCGTGTATTCTATTTCAAACTCTTAAATTCCATGTGATTGACAGGAATTAAATCTCTTTCATCATTAAAAAGAAACAAACAAATGGTAACCTCATGCAACATCTAAAAAAAATCACACAAAATATTTTGTTAGGGTAATGGTAGTGCATGTATGCACTGCATACTAAGTGGAATGTATCAGGGGATGTACACACGTGCACACTTGGCGTCTGGAAGTGGATATTGGTGGCTGTCCTCTGACACTCTTCATTTTAACTTTTAAAATAGGATTGTTGAGGTTTGATCTGTTGCCATGTGCTGTAATGCTAAATATTGGTTGCCCCCAGGAAGGAGGAAATCTTCGCGATGCTATGTAAACTTGCTTCTTAATTTAAAACCATTGACTGAATAAAGATGCAACGGCCTATAGCTAGGTGGAAGAGAGGTAGGTGGGGTTTCAGTTCCAGGGCTTGGGGTCTGAGGAGAGACCACAAGTAGAAAGAAGAAGGTGGAAAGAGGAGAAGATGCTCTGGGGTAGATGAATCATAAAACCATGGCCATGACAGCTGGCCAATTGGTACTAAAAGCAACCCAGTTGGAATATGGCAAGTTATAACTCGGGATTATTGATAGGGGAGTAGATACAATAGATTAGAGGGGAGATATCTGCCTAGCTCTAGTGCATTAAAGGCTTGTTATAAATATAAAAGCTATGAGTCGTTTATCTGGAAATTGAATGGTCAAAAGTGGGGTAGAAACTCACAACTGAGATGAATACCGACTACAACACAGCATCTTTACTGAACCTGAAGCCCACTGGTTGGCTAGCCTAGCTGGCCAGCCAGCCCCTCGATTCCTCATGGCTCTGCCTCCCCGCAGGATGTTACAGCCACATAGCTACATCTGCCTCCTTACACAATGCTGAGGACCTCAAGTCAGGTCCTCCTGCTGTGCACCAAGCATGTCACCATGTGACGAATCATCCCTCCAACCCGAATCAAACCTTTTCAAAGAATATAACTTCCTAATTTCCTTTTCTTTTTTCAATTTTTTTCTTTTCTTTTCTATGCAGTAGTCTTTGCAGTTGGCACCCAGACCTGAGAATTTGAAAAGGGTCGCTCTCACTGATTCTCATTCTGCAGTTGGGGGCTGACCTTGAGAATGGTTGTTTCAGATCATTTGACCTGAATGAAGTTGCTTCTGTAGCTTAATTTGGGTTAAGATTTTTCTATCAGATGTGCCTAAGATACATATAGTTTCATTCTTCCTCATTGCTATGCATTTCTGTAAAGAGAAAAAAAGACATAAGAACTGTGGCATCTCTTCAGCGTGCCCATATATATGCAGTATTAGGAGATTTCTAATAAAATAATGAATTTACATAAGAACGGATATAAGAGAGTTATATATATATATATATGTACATATGTACACACATATATGCACACATTCACACACACACACACACACACACACACACACACACTGCTCATGTGTGCAAAGCTTGTTCAAGGTGGTAGTGGGAGAGTTGAAGGAACCTATAAGAGGTGAGGCCAAGGGGAGGATTAGATTAAGTTGGGGGATTAATGTAGTTCTCTCCTATCAGGACTCTGAGATTAGCTCCTAAAGGGAGTGGGTTATGATACATTTTAGAAAGTAGGCCCAGCGCCTCCAAATCTGGGGTTTCCTGTCTTGCCATGCGGTCTCTAGCAAGAGCTCTTGCATTACGGTGCCTCCTCCCCCAAGCCCTTCATCGGCTTCCAAAACTGTGGCCTCTTTCTTTAGAAGCTGCTCAGGTGCTTTGTCACAGCAAACAAAAATGGAGTGTCCCAGCACATAAACTTCAACTTGGAATAAAACCAATATCCTAAATCACATATTACCGCCTGGATTTTATTTCATCCTTCCTGCTTTCCAGGCACCCAGAAAAAGGAAGTACAACCCCACCCTGCCCAGAAAAGTTAAGATCCTGTGTTCTCTTCAAGCAGGAGAATCAGAAGGGAAAAGTGCAATTTCCAGTAATGTGTCGCTATTGAAATTACCTCAAAATATATTATACAAAAGCTCTCCGTGTTTCCCAAAGTTATTACTAAAAACCAATTTAAATGCAAAAGTTGTAATAGATTCCCTCAACATCACTAGGCCCTTCGGCTGGAAAAAGAATTCTCTAGGAATTGGAAGCTCACCTTGAGTTGAAAAATCATACTTAACAAATTTTAAAGTTACCATTCCAATTAAATTCCACAATTTTTAAATTACTTTTCTATATTTCTCTCTGGAAAAAAATAAAAATGAGACTTTTGAAAGACAGTCAAGATCACTAGCCTGCTATGTGTGAAGAAGGATGTGTTGATGGATTTGATGGTGGCTGCCCTTGCCCAAGGTCCATGTGTATCAAACCATCACATGTATGCTTTCAATCTACAGTATCTTTATTTATCAATTGTGCCTCAATAAATCTAGCTAAAATTACTTAAATAATATTAAAAAACTAACAAAACTGTCAAATATTCCATATTTCATATTTCATAAATATATTTCATATATACACACATATCATTTAGAACAAAAGTGGAAAACATGATTTTTATATTCCCTTTGGACATAAGGATTTGCTGCATGTAGCCAGGTGTGGTAGCACATACCTTTAATTCTAGCATTTAGATTCGGGATCAGAGACCTGTATGTAGATCTACTCAGAGTAGATCTCTAAGTTTGAAGCCAGCCTGGTCTACAGAGCAAGTTACAGGACAGCTAGGGCTAGAGAGAAAACCTGGTAGTGGGGGCTACGTAATTAATCTAAGGTGCTGAGGTGCTGTCAGAAAAGCACTGTTAAAATGTGTAAGTTGCTTTACTTTGAGGAAGAATTTCTAAACCTTTGTATTGTCGCATTGTTATCAAATCTTTTCTAGATGAGCTAAATACTGCTCGGAGCACTTACAGAAAGCTCACTTAGTCATTCAACAATCATTCACTGTTTCCCCCAAGAAGGTAAATGGAATCACGAAGCCCCTGCATTTTTAAAGGGATTTGCTAGTTAGTTTTTGTCTACTTTACACAAACTAAAGTTATCAGGAAGAGGAAACCTTGCCTCCATTCTTGGTCTATTGACTTGCCTATAGGGCATTTTCTTAATTAATTATTCATGGATGTGGGAGGGCCCAGCCAACTGTAGGCAGTGCCAAGCCTGTCCAGGCCAGGTGGTCAGGAGATATACAAGAGATCAAGCTGAGCAAGCCAGTAAGCAGGGTTCCTCCATGGTCTCTGCTTCAATTCCTGCCTCCAGGTCTCTGCCTTGAGCTACTGCCCTAACTTTTCTGTAACCTCTAAGATGTAGTAAAAACCTTTTTTTCCCTCCACAGTTGCTTCTGGTCAGTGTTTTACCACAGCATCAGAGAAGTAAAGTAGGGCGGGATCCCTCCTCCTGATAAAAGCAAATTGGGCCGAGACCATAGCTCAATGGGAGAGCACTTCCTGAGTGTGCACAAGACCTGGCCTCAATACTTAGTGGGGGAAGAGGGCTGTTATTAGCAATTTGCTGCTGGGATTAAACTCCAAACTCTGTAACCAAGGAAATGTATAGAAAGCACAGTTTATTTTGGCTCACTGTTTCAGATGGTTAGAGTCCGTGATGGCAGCGAACCGTGTCAGCAGGCAGGTGGTAAGTCTGTCAGCCTGAGTCGGAAGTTGAAGGCCAGCATTCTTTTTTTTTTTCCCCCCGGAGCTGGGGACCGAACCCAGGGCCTTACGCTTGCTAGGCAAGCGCTCTACCACTGAGCTAAATCCCCAACCCCGAAGGCCAGCATTTTTTATTGCGATCGTGAGTCAGAGAGCAAACTGTAAGCGCCACGAAGCTTTTAATCTCAAATTCCACCCAGTGTCATGCCTCCTCCAGCAAGACTGGGCCACCTAAACATCCGCAAACGCTGCTACCAACTCGAGACCAAGTGTTCGCGTATCTAAGACTGGGGGATATTTCTTCAAATAAAGACAATGGCTCAGAATGTGAAAAACTCCCTGGAGCAAATAAAAATCATGCATATTGAGTAAAATGGAAGCTATATTTGTAAGAAATGATCTGCGGCCTCAAGAAAATGACCAAGGGAACCAAAGTTTCTCAGCAAAGCAAAGTTTTGCTTCTACAGAAGGGCACAGAGCTGTGCTAAGTTGAACACGCAAGCAATCTCGCCCACCGTGCATGCTTTTTATTCCTAAACCAAAAGGTAGCTGTGCTTCACTCTGAGTGGTCGGATCTCGGCCTCACCCTCTTACACTATTGGCTAACACAGAGCAGCGCAGTTTCTAGGGAGAAATGAAACTCGAGCGTGTATTTTGATTTCAAGAAATGCAGACCTTGGAAGAATTTGAATCTTTGCCAAGTAACTTCTTCACGGTTTAGGGATTTTTGCTTTATTTTTCTTTGGTGGAATTTTGTCTCCTTTAACCCTCTGATAAGAAAAGCAATGCGTTTGATTTACATTTCCCCAGATATTGATGGCATCTCTCTGGCATTCACATTTTTGGTAAGCTCCTTTTCCCAGTCAACTCTGGACTGGAGGTAGATGGACAGACAGATAGACAGACATGAAAATGAGGGGTGTGTGTGTGTGTGTGTGTGTGTGTGTGTGTGTGTGTGTGTCATGCATTCCATGAGGAGAGCATTTGCACAGGGGGACAAGGTTTGGTGGGGAAAGGGGAATTTGTAATAACATGAACAGGGAATGCTTCTCCCAAACCATGATAGTTAAGCTGAGCTCTAAAGGAGGTTTCACAAGGAAGATAAGCTGTGCTGCTGAAAGAACCTGGGAGTCTGGGGAACCAGGCTCAAATCACTGTGTCCCTGGGAAAGGTCAACTACAAACTCTTTGGCCTAACTTCTGTTTGAGCTGCCCTCTACCCAGAATCCACAGTACACCAAAGGAAGTCATGAAGTATTTCTTGGATAGTGTTTCACTCTGTGTCAAGAAATGTGAAAATACTACTTAGTTGAAATTTTGCAATAGCTGCAGGAATGCCAGGCTGGAGTCTATGGCATTGGCAGCCCAGGACACGTTCTGCTAGGGAGAGCAGGGCATACACCATTGCATCTTCACTCCGACACTGGACTGAGAGGCCATGTGTGAGGAAAGAGGATTACAGATATGAGAAAGAGAAGACCCAGCCATCTCAATATTCACCTGAGACTGGTCCTTCTGCCCTATGTACAAATTCACCTAGGAACTTTGTAGCTAAATCCAAGAATACAGGCATCAAACTGAACTCACAGTTTTCTTTTCCTCTCTCTTTATCCTAGGCTGATCTCAAACTCTCCATCCCCCTGCCTCAGCCTCCCATGTGCTGAGATATGTAATCTCCAGCTCGAGGCTCCAGTCTCAAATTGATCAGTACATCTTAAATAGAGGTGATCTTGTCTCCCAGAAGGTATTTGGCAACATGTGGAGACACTTTTGACTTTTTTTCACTCAAACGGTTTGAGGATAAACTGCTACTAGCATTTAGTGAATATAGTCCAGGCAAGGTCCTAAACATCCCCCAACCCATAGAATGAGGCAACGACTGGCCCAAACTCTCAAGGATACCTATTAAGAAACTCTGGCCTAAACAAAGTGATTTCTTATAATTTTTGAAAAGGTCATTGACACACAGTCCTTCACAGAGGTCTTACCAATATATTTTACCAAGGGCATTAAATAAAAATCCTATGTTCTATTCCTTCATTGGACACAACAGAAATATACGAGTAATTATATAGCATATCATTGTATTTCAATAGAAACAACAGACCCTATGATCTCACGACACAGCTTCCTTCCCCCCCCCCCCGGAGCTGAGGACCGAACCCAGGGCCTTATGCTTGCTAGGCAAGCGCTCTACCACTGAGCTAAATCCCCAACCCACGACACAGCTCTTAGGAGTATGGTTGAGTGTGGTTGAGTTGGTAGTGTGAGTCAGTTATACTTCTCTCATGACCTCATGCTTACTGTCTGCCCATTGCTCTCTTTCTCTGTGGGTTTCTTCTTCTCTATGCAGTGCTGAGGAGTAAACGCGGGCAAAAATGGTCTCTCGGTTATACCACAGACCCTTCCTGTTGATTCGCTAACGCTTTAGATGTGTCCCTTTGTTTATGACGTTAGTTGAAACTATGCTCTGCCTGTTTAGCAAACTGACTGAAAGCAGTAAATAGCTAGAAACTAAACCATACCAAGAGAAGTACACATAAGTGAAAAAATATGTTTGCATGCTGTAACTTGAACCAGTGAAAACCAACAAATGGATGTGTTAGAGGAAAAAATGCTAATATTTGCTGCCAAAACCATTCAGTGAGGTACAAAGAGCCAGATCGTGTGAGTAGGCGCTGATAGACTGCATACCACAAAGAGGCCGTGAGGAAGCCCCTTCCGAGGCCAGGCAGGCTGAGGAGCTGAGAAACTGGATTTCAAAATGCAAGTAAGTACTTAAAAGAGTAGGGAGGCTTGGCAAAAGTCACACTCAAGCTTAGTCTCCTGCTTACCTTTTCCTTTCTGATGTACGGGGATCTTCTCTTTCCTTCAGCCCTGCTTAATATAAAAATGCCCACCATCCCATGGCTCAGATCCAGTCTTGGCTCTACTGAGGACTAGCTGTGTGACTCTGTAGGAGCTTAGCCTCCCCACGTCTCCACTTAATTATCTGGAAAATGAGAATACTGATTCTCAGCTCACAGAGCAGTAAAGAGGTAATAGGCACGACAAAGAGGAGTGACCAGTTAAAGCTAGCGAATATCCTTATTCACACTAGTAAATGTACGTGATTACTCTGTCTCTAACGAATAGTATAATATCTAGATTTTTAATCATACATTGAGGGTACCTGTCCTCATTTCACAGATTAGATTGAAACTCGGAGAATAAGGCTTATTTTCCTCATCAACTTTAGGTTGTCTGCAATATTAGAGAGACGACTATCTTGGTGAGGAAACCCAGGAGAACGAGAAGTCTCCATCACACAGGCAGCTGGAAAAGGATCTTCAACTCTATGAAGAGTCATTGTGAGGACCAGAAATAACCTTGATCTCTGCGGCTGATCACAGAAGCGACACCAACAAGGAGATCAAAGGATGCAAAACTTGGTTCCAGGTCATTTCATTTGCTATGCTTTCTGTGAATCCCTCCCGAAGCACTGTCCCATTTCTGATTGTTGAGCAAATAAAGAAGGGTTAAGATGTTCAAGTTCAATCCCAACTCACCCATTAACTCATTCTTTCAGTTATCAATCCCTTCATGCTTCGGCGTTGCCATGTGTAAATCAATAAAATGAGAGCAAATCATTCCCTGAGGCTAAACATACTATTACATACATACATACATACATACATACATACATACATACATACATATATAGGTAAGTAAATGAATCTACTAAGGGACCCAGCATAGTCTCTTCTATACTCTTCTCCTTCCCCCAAATCAAACCAATTGCTTGCCTTTGCTTCCTTGAGGCCTAATGCTCTCACTAAGCACAAAGAGCAAAACCAGCAAATAAATAGTGGCACATATACTGTCAGTATGAGCCAAGCTGTCCTCCTGTCCTCTCTCTCTCTCTCTCTCTCTCTGTGTGTGTGTCTCTGTGTGTGTGTCTGTGTGTGTGTGTGTGTGTGTGTGTGTGTGTGTGTGTCACAGTAGAAGTAGATATTGATTCCGTTGGTTCACACATCATCCTGAGGAAGTAGACACCATTGAAAAAACTACTGACAGGACATCTGGTTCACCTCTGGCATAGCGTGCAGTTAATAAGCACCAGGAACGTGAACGCAAGGAGTCTGGCCTGCTACACTTCCTTCACCACAAGAGGAAAACAAAACAAAACCCTAAAAACTGTACACGAGCTCCAGTGTGAAACACATTTGACTGTAGTGAGGCAGATGTTGCTGTCCTTGACTTCTATCTCCCTTCCAGGAAGCATAGAGGTCAAAGTAAGGTGTGGACAGCTGAGGGATTCAAGCTTGACAGACAGAGCAAAACGGTAAGCTGGACTTGGCTTCACGCCAAGGAGGGGAATCCTGCCGGATGGAGTGGGACATTTCTACTAGACCGTGCTGCTCAGACAGAGCCATGAACTAGGACCCTTGGGGTGACCATGTGACGTGAGACCCTGACGCACTTTCATTTACACAGGAAACAACACTGTCATCGACAGAGTTACACATTGTGAGCACAACAGGGATGCTGACGCACAGACAGGGGCAAGCAGAGGTGGGAAAGTTGGTTCTTTGCACCAGCAGGTTGCCTGCTTAGAGCCTGTTTCGTGCCGGAGCCAAGCCGTGTTGGACAGCTGCATACACAGCTCTGACTGTGTGCCACAGAGGAGAATGGGCTCCCATTGCACATCTTGGCATTTTGTTGTGAGCCTAGCCTTTAATGGCTGAACCATCTCTACACACACACACACACACACACACACACACACACACACACACACACACACACACCTCTCGTCCCCCATTACATAGCTATAATTCAGGTTTTTTAAAGTTTAGCACCAGCTTCAATTCAGTATTTGGATATTAAGGGGAGAACAGGAAGAAAATGATGAAGTATTCTCAACAGGACCCTCGATCTCTACTTTTAAAATTATTTAGGTGTAATACCTTGTGCTAACACTCAAGTTTTCTTGTTAAGTTGTTCTGCCAAAGGGAAATAAAATAATAGTGCCAATTTGCATGTGTGTGTGTGTGTGTGTGTGTGTGTGTGTGTGTGTGTGTGTGTGTGTAGGTAGGTAGGTAGGTAGGTAGGTAGGTAGGTAAAAAGAATGCCCACACATGTATAATTTCTGGACTACATGAAAGGACTGTTGTCAATATCATCTCATAATGAGATCAGTGAAGACCTGGAGGAGAGCTAACACTATTCAAAACCCCACTTACCTTGTTCCTAAGGAGAAAAACACCCTTGCATTTTGGTATAATTAGCCTATCTGACAAAGACTTAATCCTTGTTAACTGTCTCAACCCACTCCAGGTTATCCTCAGTCTAGGGCAGGAAGGAGGGTAGAAGAGTGGGAGCGGCTGCAGGAATATTGGAAAGAAACAATGTGCACTTTGCCTCCTGATTCCAACTGGTCAGTGAATGGCACATTTGGGGTAGAGTGAGAATATTTGAACATGGACCAAGAATTAGGCACCATTGAGGGGTCACTGTTAATCCAGCCAGCCTTGACCATGGTGCATAGTTACAATTGTCCTGATGGCCTTATTTTTAAAACATTAGCACAAAACAGTAAATGAAACATCTGTAGCAATTTGCTGACAATTGCTAATTCCAGATTGTGAATAAATGCGTGTTGATATTACTGTTCTCTACATGTATTTTCCTACATGTTAAATTCTCCATGTTTAACGCTATTAAAAGATTCTTCTTTTTTTCCTTGAATGCCCTTGTCTGTTTCATTTTGCATTTTAATCTCTTGCTTTGCTCTCTTTTATAAAAAGTTTGGTGTACAAGAAACATAGTTTGAAGACTAAGCCTGATCTCGTATTTGGATTACATTTTAAAGGTGTATCTTTTGTACAATTCCATCATGTAACACTAGGAAAAATATTAAGGCCTTCTCTCTCTCTCTCTCTCTCTCTCTCTCTCTCTCTCTCTCTCTCTCTCTCTCTCTCTCTCTAAACTCTCTCTCTCTCTACGCTCTCTCTTGCTCTCTCTCTCTCATTTTTGCACTATTGGAGTGCACACGAGTCAAGCACTCTCTGACTGAGATCACAGAGACATGGGTGAGCTATGCCCCAAGCCCTTTTCATTCAGTCATAGTCATTTTAATTGTGAGGCAGCCTCACTAAGTTGCCCAGGAAGGTCTTGACTGTGTAGCTTCTGCCTCAGTTTCCTGAGAGCATCGGGCATTATAGTCCTGTGCCACTGGGCACAGGTTTTCTTTTTCACTTGGCATCATTTCAAGGCTACAGGATTTCTAAGGATGGAGTGAGATCCCTCACCCAGATGCGTGTCAGTTGTCAACCCTTTGCCATATCTTTGTATGTTTCCCTCTTTCTTTTCTCTGCACATTTCGATATGTTTTGTCTGGATCACTGGAAAATAAATGGCAGATGCCATTCCCTTCAGTCTGCATCTCCTGGGAAAGGGGACATTATGACACAACGTAGCATAGTATCAAATTCTGCATAATGTCCACATTCAGACTTCATCCATGGCCTCGGCAATGTCCCCAGTCCAGAACTCAGGATCCAGCCAAGGGTCGGGTGTCACCTTTGTCATGCCTCTTGGTTCCCTTTAGTCTAGACCAGCATGTCAGAACGTCTTTGTCTTCTCTGGCATGAATGGTGTAGAGCTCAGGCATGGTATTGAATAATGTCCCTTAGTGTAGGCAGAAAAGCGAGTGACTGTTTATTATCAAGATTGCTGTCAATTCAACCTTTCTCTTTTGTATGAACAGCTCTAATTGTTTTATCTTAAAAAAAAAAAAAGATAAAATGAACTGTTAAACCTGCAAAGTATCTATGAGAAGTATCATTCTCTAGAGGGTTCAGATGAGCTTTGCTAATGAGAAAAAATTAATTGAATAAAATTTCCTAACAGAATTAGCTTGAATCTAGCTGAAATGAGTTAGTTTTAATACATGCTATCAAGTGAATCTTTAGGGATTTCTAAAGGCTTGAGGCTTACATCTGTTCACTTCAGTTATTTTTGAACTTTGAAAACATGAGTATCTCATGTAATCTATGCAAGATAAGTTTATGCAGAAGCAAGAAAGCCGTGTTATAACTTAGGGATATCTGCCATAATTAGATCCTTAGACAGAGAGACACGTAGGGATTATCCCATTCAACTGTTTGTGGGTTTTTTGCTTGTTTGTTGATTGTTTCATTTATTTCAGAAAACAAGACTCATATCTAGACAATATCAGTCCTCATGAACTGGCACACAAGACAGCTCAATCAGCACTATCTGTAAGAGTTAGGACGACCTCCCAACCTCCACACAGGCTCTCTGTCATCATTAACACAAGGCGTAAATGCATATTTAGTGAGACACTCAAGAGATGTAAAGTGGGAAGCCAGTTTCTAAAATACCAGGCACAATAGAATCTCATTTTCAGAAAAGCAAGTGCAGATGGGTGTGTGGGGTGTGGAGTAGAGTCGAGAAATAAATCCACCAAATGTCACTAGTAATTACCTCTAGGCAAGACTAGAATTGATTTACACTGGGGTGTGTGTGTGTGTGTGTGTGTGTGTGTGTGTGTGTGTGTGTGTGTGTGTGTGTGTGTGTGTTGGTACTAGGATTAAAACTAGAGCTTCTGAAATGCCAGACAAGCACTTCACACTGAGCCGCTCATCCAAGCACTGACTGCATGTTTAATCTTAGTGCGAGGAAAATGAGGAACTTGGAAGGGTTTGTTCTGTTGGTTTGGAGTTGTTGTTGTTGTGTCTGTTTGATTGTTTGTTTGTTTTACAGTTTGGTTTGTTTTGAGACAATGTGTAGCTTGGGCTGGCATGGAACTTCCTACGTGGCCCAGGCTGTCTCTCAAGTCTCCTGCCTCCATCTTTCATGCACCTGCATCAGAGGTGTGAGCCACCATGCGAGACTCAGGATTTTTACATCTATATGATTTCACTAAATGGGAAATTTCAAGAAGCAGAAACCATTTCCTTGTCACTTTTCCTGGTGAATATTAATCACCATCAAAAGTATGTGGGACAACTTCTGAAACTGTTGCTGGGAGCACTGTTCTTAACACCCAGGGCACTGAAGAAACAACAGAAGACGGTGAGCTCAACAGAGAATTTAACAGTCGTTCAGCCATCCTCAGAGACATTTCTTCCTGCCGTGTATGGGGATAAAATCAGAGACCGTGGAACATTCATTCCTAAACGGGATGTCTCTATCAAATTCCTCCTGTTAGAGCTCAAGGAACCCCCATGGAAAAGGAGAAAAAGAGAATGTAAGAACCAGAAGGCATGAAGGACGCCAAGAAAATAAGGTCCTTTAAATGAACTGAGCAAAACTCCTATGAACTCACAGAGACTGAGTTAGCATGACCGAGGCCTGCACAGGTCTGCAATGGTCCTCTGTGTATGCATTATGGCTCCACAGTTAGTGTTTTTAGGGATTTCTGAGTGTATGAACAGGTGGGTCTCTAACTCAAGTGCCTTGTCTTGGATTCTTTTTCCTTCCTTTGGTTTGTCTTGTCAATGTGATAGTTTTAGTTTTATCTTATCCTGTTTTTGTTTTATTTCAAAAATAGATGAATGAATGAATGAAAACCTATCCACTAGGGTAAAGGTTAACAAGTAAATTGTCATTGATAACTGCTTGGTGATAGAAAGTCAGTTTTACCCAAAAGAACAACACAGGCTGTATCAACCACTCCAGGACAGTCCTCATGTTCAGGAGTAGCTAACCAACCATGTATAACAAACTCCGCAGTCTTTTTTGTGTGTTTTTATTTGGTTACAGTTAGTTAGGGGTTTTGTTGTTTTGGGTGTCTGTTTGTTCTACTGTTGTTGTTTTCTATTTTGGGTGATTTTTTTGTTTTCTTGTTTTTGAATGGTTTGTTGCCATATTTTGTTTGTTTGTTCACAAAGAACTTCAAGTTGGGTGTATAGGGAGTGGGAGAAGATCTGGAAGAACTTGGAGGAAGAATATGACCAAAATATACTTAAAGTTAAAATTTGTTTTAAATAATAAAAAATGAAAACAAAACAGACCAAAAAATGGTGTTACATAGGAAGGATTAGGTTCTGAAGGGAAGCGGAATGAATGGCCATCATTTGAGAAAGTCTTCCTTTGTGTGGGTTGTGGTTTGTACAGAGGAGGGCTGGTGGGCAGATGAACAGAAAAAGAGATGGATGTAGATAAATAAATATCCACATAGATGTGTGGTGGACCTGGAGTGGATGCCAGGCACACTATAGATGGCCAGAAGGCCGAGGGTTTTATGTTTTAATATTCAAGGCAACATTGATAGTGACCACATTTCTTTCTTTTTTTTTTTTTTATTAACTTGAATATTTCTTATATACATTTGAGTGTTATTCCCTTTCCGGTTTCGGGCAAACATCCCCTCCCCCCCCCTTCCTTATGGGTGTTCCTCCCCACCCTCCCCTATTGCCGCCCTCTCCCCAACAGTCTAGTTCACTGGGGTTCAGTCTTAGCAGGACCCAGGGCTTCCCTTCCACTGGTGCTCTTACTAGGATATTCATTGCTACCTATGAGGTCAGAGTCCAGGGTCAGTCCATGTATAGTCTTTAGGTAGTGGCTTAGTCCCTGGAAGCTCTGGTTGCTTGGCATTGTTGTACATATGGGGTCTCGGCCCCTTCAAGCTCTTCCAGTTCTTTCTCTGATTCCTTCAACGGGGTCCTATTCTCAGTTCAGTGGTTTGCTGCTGGCATTTGCCTCTGTATTTGCTGTATTCTGGCTGTGTCTCTCAGGAGCGATCTACACTTCTGCACTTCTTTGCTTCATCCATCTTGTCTAATTGGGTGGCTGTATATATATGGGGCACATGTGGGGCAGGCTCTGAATGGGTGTCCCTTCAGTCTCTGTTTTAATCTTTGCCTCTTTTTCCCTGCCAAGGGGTATTCTTGTTCCTTTTAAAGAAGGGGAGTGAAGCATTCACATTTTGATCATCCGTCTTGAGTTTCATTTGTTCTAGGCATCTAGGGTAATTCAAGCATTTGGGCTAATAGCCACGTATCAATGAGTGCATACCATGTATGTCTTTCTGTGATTGGGTTAGCTCACTCAGGATGATATTTTCCAGTTCCAACCATTTGCCTACGAATTTCATAAAGTCGTTGTTTTTGATAGCTGAGTAATATTCCATTGTGTAGATGTACCACATTTTCTGTATCCATTCCTCAGTTGAAGGGCATCTGGGTTCTTTCCAGCTTCTGGCTATTATAAATAAGGCTGCGATGAACATAGTGGAGCACGTGTCTTTTTTATATGTTGTGACCACATTTCTTAATGTCGTTAACACCATTGAGAGAAGAACCAGGAGACCTCACACCTCTACCAGTCCCAAACTTTTGTCCAATCAGTTGCCCTGTGTGGTAAAAAGTATCCAGTCGCCTTTGGGGCTTGAAAGAGTGGGTAGAAAGCTGGAAGTTGGTGGCAATCAATCACTTAAGGAACTGATTTTTTTTTCAAGACAGGGTATCTCTGCGTGGACGTGGCTGACCTGAAATTTGCTCTGTAGAACTCAAACTCAGTCTAACCTCAAACTCAGAAATCTGCTTGTTTCTTCCTCCTGAGTGCTGGAATTAAAGGTGTTCACCACCACCATCCTGTGAAGAAAGTTTTTGAGACAGTCTGATTACTTAGCTCCAGCTAGTTTTGAACCCTATATTATTAGACTAGGCTGACCTCAAACTCAGTTTTCCACCTCTTTCTCCCTCCCACATGCTAAGATTAAAGGCTTGTGCCACCATGCCTGGCCATTTAAGGAATCTGTGTATCTTTAGAAGATCTCTTTTAAAAAATCTACAGAAATCTATAATCTAGCCTTGGTATGACTGTTCCCTGAGAGATTCTACCTGCACCTGACCAATACAGATGCAGATACTCACAGCCAACCATCGACTGAGCACCCTAAAGGGAGAGCTAGGGGAAGGACTGAAGGAGCTGAAGGAGATCGCAACTCCATAGGAAGAACAACATCAACTAATGGACCACCCAGAGCTCCCAGGGACTAAACCACCAACCAAACAATATACATGGAGGGAGCCAGGACTCCAGATACATATGTAGCAGAGGATGGCCTTATCTGATGTCAATGGGAGGGGAAGAAGACTTGATGCTCCAGCATAGGGGGATGCCAGAGGGGTAAGGCGGGAATGGGTGAATGAGTGGAGGAGCACCCTCATAGAGTCAAAGGGGAGGGAGCAAAGGGGGTTTGGGACCGAGGGGTGAGGTCATGGAGGGGTAACCAGGAAGGGGGATATAATTTGAAATGCAAATGAATAAAATGATTAATAAAAAATCTGGATTAAACTATAGCAAGGAATGACTGGTGCTGGTACTGAGAGACAAAATTGGCCAGGGAAATTTTGGAAATCATATCTTTGTATTCTACTGGCAGAAAGGGTTCTGGCAAATTAAAATTAGCTAAAGTAACTAGGAATCCAAAGTAGTTTGGTGAACGCCTGTAATCAGAGCGACTGGCAGGCTAAGACGTGAGGATTTTAAGTGCTAGGCCAGCTTTAACTACATACTGAGACCCTGCCTCGGAAAGCAAAACAAAAAATTAGAAGAAAGAAGTTAGAAGCGAAGTATTTTTTGATTGGTATTTTGAGTTACAACAAAGCCATTCAGGAGTGAATAAATCACCATAGTTCCAAGTGATGAATTAAAGACAAGAGTTCATGATTCCTCACAGAGAAAACTCCATTCATCTATTAACAAGTCTATATTGAGCTCCCGGTGTGTACCAAGTCTTGTTCCAGGAGCTGAAGACATTGACAAAGAACAACACTGAGAAAGTGACTGCCATGTGGAACCCACTTTCTCACTAAATGGAAGGAATGGAACAATAAACCAATGGAGTGTGACATAATGTCATATTGTAATATGTGCACCAGAGAAAAGTCCAATAAAGAAAAGAGAACAATGGAGCGGTCATGTGCCTGGAAGCAGGCAGCGAACCTAACCGTTCAGGAGGCGAATCACGGCTATGCTGAATCGGGTATCTCTGACAGACAATAGTAATGTGGTTTTGGGCACGTGATAGGCAAACACTGATTTTGTAAAGGTGTTCTTTTCTATCCCAGTTAGAAAACAGGGGCCAAAACTTTGTTGAAATGTATATATGTCATAGATAATGATATACCATTGTAATTTTACCTCAGGGTTATATGGACTTGTAGCCCTCTGCCCTAATATAGTCCAGTGAGGTCCAAACCATCTAAATATCTCACAAAGCATCATACTGGTGACATTATGTGAATGTGAAGTGACTGGCATGCTGAAGGCTATGGTAAGAAGCATATAGTAAGAGCTGGAGAGATGGTTCAGCAGTTAAAAGCACTGGCTGCTCTTCCAGAGGTCCTGAGTTCGATTCCCAGCAACCACATGGTGACTTACAACCATCTGTAATGGGATCTGGTGCCCTCTTCTGGTGTGTCTGAAGACAGCTATAGTGTACTCATTATATAAAATAAATAGTTGAAATCTTAAGGAGGAGGAGAAAGGGGCGAAGAAGGAGGAGGAGGAAGATGAGGAAGAGGAAGAGGAAGAGGAAGAAGAGGAAGAAGAGGAGGGGGGGAGTATATTCCAAAGAGTTGAGAAGAAACCCTTTAAACTCAGGACTTCTATATCCATAAAATTTCAAGAATCCCGAGGGTAAAGTGTATGCCGGAATAAGGTTCCAAAATTAGGGTTGATTATTGTGTCTTGCATTTCTCCAAGTAAAAGGAAGCACAATGCCTCTTAGGCCTCTTTGGGTCCCAAAGGTTTCACACTCCATATCTACAAGCCATGGCTGTGGTCCATATATTTAGTGTCACCAAAGGCTGCCAGCTTTGAATGGGGCTCACAGCAGGAAAAAAAGCTGCAGACCAAGTCTGATCTGTAACAGGAGCAGCCCGGCCACCATGTAGTTTCTCAACTCCGTGGTGCAGAAGGCTCGTGTGCAGTTAGCCCCAAGCCCTGTGCGGTCCTCCCCTTCCAAGTATTGCTGTGAGCTGGTCCTTGAGCTGAGACTTCAATAGGCTGTCCCAACACTTTGATGTTGTGGACGCTAGCAAGCCTGGCATATGATCGCATCACTCTTACATCTCTTTTGCTACAACCAAGTCCCTTTTCTAGTACAAAGATACAAATGGGTTCCACGCTAGTGATTCGAGCCCTTCCCAAGTCCTCAGAAAGGAGTCTTTCCAAAGGTTCAGAATTCAGGAAAGGAAAACCCATACTCAGAATATCTGTCTATTGTTGACAAAACAAGTCATCTTGAAGACAAACGGAATCTAGTGTGGTCCCCTCTTCCCTACTTTCTGTTGCTGGCAGATAGACACTCACAGTAAGTTCAAACTCACAAAGCTTGTTCCCCACCTGGCCTTCATTTCTGCTATCCTGGCTACTTGATTCACACATTCATCATGCCAGCAGTGGAATGGCATGGGTTAGCGGCCAGCCAATTACCCAGGTAATTTGCCTTGTGGGATTTCTATGCCTTTCTCATGTGTTCTGGGTAGCTTAACATTTCTTCAAATCTATCCACTTGACTCCACCCTAAGCCACAAATCATTTTTCTTTCCAGGCTCCTGGCTAACTCATCAAGCCATTCGCCCATGGGTTTATATATATTTTAACCCCAAATTACTTGTGTTTCCACACAAAATGGATGCCCAGGTGCATAACTAAAAATCCTACTGCCTGTGAGACTTTTCCTTGGCCAGCCTCCCTCACCGCTCTGAAAGCTCCACAGATAAACTACCATTAGTTTCCAGCTCGCCCTCACTTACAGAGCCAATGCTCTGTTCCAATTGGTCACACAGGATCCCTTGCCAGTCAAGAGTGTTCACTGGTTAGATTACTGAAACAGTGTCCTCTTGAATGGCTGAGCTACACCTCATATAGCTTACCTGTCCCCTCTGGCCCTCCTATTGCTCAAGCCCAGATGTCACACCTCTATTCTTTGCAAACTACTGCCGTGATGCCCTTATTTTTGTTTATATGCATTAACTCACAACAAAAAGTTTCACAGTGTGGAAAAGAGTGACGGGGTTCCGTCTCTGTGAACACTTTGTATCGTGGAAGAGGTCAGTTTTCAAGTTGTGATTCTCCACCATAGATAAGTGCCCTTCCTGCCGACGCCCAGGGTTCTGAAGCATGGTTTCCTTCCCATAAAATATATAGGACATCTCACCACCGATGCCAACAGTAACATCTGCAGGATCACATGACTCAAGTGACAAGACCTGGACATACTCCAGATGCTTTCTCTGCCCTTGACTCCCTACACATCTGAGCCTTTCACATCACCAAAATATTCGCATAGCTTTAAGTGGTCATCTATTTTTTATAAACGTAGTAGTGAAGGTGACTAAAAACTGGAAGGACCTGTTTTATATATAGGGCTTCAGCCTAGATAACCAGTAACTCCCTCAGAACCAGTTTGGATCGCTTTTTACTAAGATAAGCAAAAACTGAACTTTCTTGTTGATCAGTCGGGCATGAGAACTTAACCTTGACAAGAAGGAAATACATTCTGTTGTCCTCCCGCCTTGATCTCAATAAGCTCTTGCAGATATTAGTACATTGCATAACCTGAAACACAGGAAGTCGTTGAAGTCTGTTTTCCCAAAGTGTAAGAACAGCACAGTGCGTCTCCTCTCACCAGGCTCAGAAACCATCGAAGATGGCTGTCCAGTTGCATAGTCTTCATTCATGCAAAACCAGCAGAAGGGTCCAAGCATTATATACCTTCCCAACTGTTCTAATATAAATAAAACCTCATACTTACTCATGGTTATATTAAGGGCATTCTTTTTGAAATCTGTTCAGGAAAAATACAGGGTTGAATAATACTGTTTTTCTGCCTCCTGTGTCTTAGCATCCACCCTAAACTGACCACAGCATCAGCACCAGCATCAGCACTAGCATCAGCCTCATTAGCATCACTGCAGCATCCACATAATGCTATTTTTCTGTTCAGTCTTATAGAAAGTAACTCCAACTTATCGGGTCATAACAACATAAATGGGATTGCTGCATTTTTATTGTTATTTATTAATATAACATAATTCTGAATATAATCACATTTAATACTTAGAAAAGCCCGATAAAGGAGACTTGTGAGAGGCCCACAAGACTATTCCCAGGTGTGATGATTTGCTAAGAGAGTTCTTAACATGATCATAATTATGATTTATTACAGGGAATAGATATGAAGTAAAATTTGCAAAAAGAGAAAAAAAGTTCTGTGGCAGAAATCCAGAGGTAATCAGGGCAGGCTTCCCTTCCACAAGATAGTACATGCAATGAGTGGTAACAAGCATATTTGAGATGTCTTCTGTCACATAAGCTCACTAAAATCTTAGTGCCTAGCATTTTCATTGGGGAACTGGCCACACAAATACCAAAGTGCAGATTCTCAGGAGAAAATCAGATGTTCAATTTAAGCCATGTTTTTACATAAACTTTTAAGGTGGTCTATAAGCATCCTTATCACAGAATGGTAGAAACCTTCTCCAAGTCCAAATATTTAAAACCAATATTAATTCAGATACTTTGAACAGGGTCTCAAATTCCTGACCCAACTCTCTCCTTGTTCCAAGTGCTAGGATTACAGGTATAAGTTTACATAATGTTGAAGGTCAACCTATGTTTTTGTGCATAGTAGGTATGTGATTTTAATGAGACTGCCCCCATAGATTCTTGGTCACTAGTTGGTGGAACTGTTAGGGAAGGACTAGGAGGTGTGGCCTTGTTGGAAGAGGTGTGTTACTGAGGGAATGGAGGTTGAAATTTCAAAAGCCCATGATATTACCAGTTAGTTCTTTCTCTGTCTCGCACTTGAGGCTGAGTATGTAAGCTCTTAGCTACTGCTTCAGCACCATACCTGCCTGCCTGCTGCCATGGTTCCCAACACGTCTCTAGTGGTTATAGACTCTCTGTTTGAACTGTAAGTCCCAATAAACTCTTCTATAAGTTGCCTTGGTTTTGGCGTTGTGGCCATGAAAAAATAGCTAAGACAGTAAACAAGCATTCTACCAACTAGGCTACAGTCCTTTGTTCATTTGTTTTGTTTCTTTGTTTAGCATAGGGTCTTGGTGTAGATCTCTGCCTAGCCTTGACTTGAAGCAGTCCTTCTGCTTGCCCTCCCAAGTACTAGAACTACAGATGTGTAGCTCACTTTCAGATATTTATATGAATGAATTCTTTCACTGATAGCTATGTCTGTCCATAGTTACTTTTATCCATAGAAATCTGTGAGTAGAGAAAAGAAAAGAAATCGGGCTTTGTTGGTGGGATGGCCTGTGGTTTTACTTAAGACACTTGGGTCAAGAACTATACTTCTAAACTGCACCCCAGTCCCAAGGATCTCAGTACTGCTCATTTCTAAAACACTTAAGATAAAGAAAAAAGAGTAAGACACTGGGATTCTGTACTTGTTACAGTAAAGGTTTTATTGCTGTGAAAAGACGCCATGACCAAGGCAATTCTTATAAAGGAAAACATTTAATTGGGGCTGGCTTACAGTTTCAGAGGTTCAGTCCATTATCATCATGGCGGGAACCATGACAGCATCCAGAGACAGGTGCTGGAGAAGGAGCTGAGAGTTCTACATCTTGATTCACAGGCAGCAGAAGGGGACTGTGATTCGCACTGGGCAGAGTTTAAGCATAGGAGACCTCAAAGCCTGCCTGCGCCGTGACACGCTTCCTCCATCAAGTCCACACCTCCTCACAGCGCCGCTCCCTGTGGGCCAAGAATTCAAATATATTAGTCTCTGGGGGACAAACATATTTAAACCACCACAGTACTTTTGTTAGTTCCTTTGTGTGATAGTCCGTTTCCAGTTTCACCAGTACTGTGACAAAAATAGTGGTGTAGCCCATCAAGGCTTAAGATTTCTTTCTTGGAAGTTTAAATGATACACTGATTGAATCACTCCGTACACAGGTATAGGATAAATGCCTAATCAGCGTTTCCATTACGACTATCAAAAATGCCATTCCGTGGTAGTGAACAATTTAATTTTGAAAACGCGTTGCTATATTTAAAAAAAAAATAGAATTCCAGAGCTCAGAGGACAAGGGCATTTGCTGCTCCTGCAGAGCATCTGAAGTTGGTTCCCAAGCCCTACCATATAGTCTATAACCATCCTTAACTCCAGTTCCAGGAGATCCAACCGCAACCTCTTCTGACCTCTAAAGTACCAGGCATTCATGGTATGCACATACCTGTATGCAAAAATAAAAATAAAATAAAAAATAAACCATACAAACACATAAAATAAAATAAAATAAAATAAAACAAAACAGAAATCCTTTCCTTCCTTTCTGAAAAAAAAATGAGAAAAAGTATTCATTTACTGTTGACATTGTTCTTATCTGTGAGAACTGGGTAATGGGGAAGTCATGAAAACCCAGCTGATTAATGTTGAGAGCACAAGGGTCTCTCTGGAATGGAACAAGACGCCAGGAAACAGGAAAGATGAATATCAGCTGAGAACTACGGAGCTAGGAATGGAGGCTGTAATTTACTGGTACTTTCTTAGAAGTTTCCTGATAAAAGTTTGCCTAGTCGGCATACGGCTTGCTGTTGTGATAAGAAGATGGGAAGGAATCCGGTAAAGATGGCTCTGAAGCATTTTCATTTTGCCAAAGTTTATTTCCGTCAGGCAAAACTGGAATGGTATATGTCGATCTCTGAAGAAACTGGTGAGTATCAAGAGTTTGAACCATCCTGTGTCTTTACTCTCCTTAAGACCCAGGAAGGAATTTATTATATATCTAAAACATTGGTTCTCAACCTGTGGGTAGAGACCCCTTTTACAGGGGTTGCATATCAGATATCCTGCGTATCAGATATTTACATTATGACCCATAACAGTAGCAAAGTTACAGCTATGAAGTAGCCATCAAAGGTAATTTTATGATGGGGGAGGGTCACCACAACATGAGGAACTGTATTAAAGGGTCACAGCATTAGGAAGGCTGAGAACCACTAATCTAGGGAGAAGTTTATACTGTATTTCTTGATATAAGGAATTTACATATAGGTCTCTGTCTTCCCAATATTTCCTAATGACTGAAGAAGGTCACTATGTAGACCAAGTAATGATGTTTGATGAAGCCAGGCACTGGTGGCCTTTAATCCCAACACTCAGGAGGCAGAGGCGGGAGGATGTCTGTGAGTTCAAGGCCAGCCTGGACTACAGAGCAAGGCCCAGGACAGCCAGCACTACACAGAGAAACCCTGCCCACCCCCCCAAAAAAACAAAATAAACAAACATAAAAAACATGTTTGATAAGAGTTAAAGACTTATGATAACAGTAAGCATTTACTTGAAGGATTTAGAATATCTTACTGCAAGTTGGAAAAGGCACTTGAAATTGAGAGTTTACAAATTTGGAGTTCAAAGCTTGCTCCACCACCAGTGAGCTCTGTGTTCTGGGGTATGTCAAGTTCTCTCTAAAACACCGAGAAACAACAACATTTCATGAATATTTCAATGTATGCTAACATTTCATACGTGGTATATGAATGTTTCAAACATGTAATGGTTTAAATATATGGAAACATCTTATGTATGGTACATGAACATTTCATACATGGTAATGATATGTTATACTAACTGAAGGCATTGGATTGAAGTGACACACAACCCTTAGGGGAGTATTGCTTTCTCTGTCTAAGAATGAATTCATTAAGAACTGGATTAGAGACAGAATGTAAAAGCCAGAGGGTAGGGAGGAGTGTTGGGAACTGCTGTCTTCTGGATGTAAGATGACTAAAGCTATCATGAATTCATAGCAGCTGTGGTGACCTGCTCAAGACCTATACAAGATCAAGCCAGTCAAAATTACATCATAGATGGCATAGATACACCCAGTCCCCACCCTGTACTAAGGTACTGTTAACAGTGGATACTTGCTAGGGGAAAGTAGTCTCGCTCTTCTTGAGGATGGCACCACTGGTAGGTTTCTCGTGATGTAGTGCATGCTTCCATACCCATACACCAACTGCGCTTAATGGATCTTTTTAAAGACATGAAATTGGGAGGGGGCATGTTAGGGAGCACATAGGGAAAGTTGGGGATGAGAAATGGAGGTTAAACATGGTCATATTTCATCGTACATATGTAAGAAATTCTTAAAAACAGATAGAAAAGGTTTTAAGAATTAAATTAGGTTCCCAATACTCATCAACAATCCACCAATGTAACGAGCACTTTAAATAAGAATTCCGGAAGATCACTAGATACAGCATAATTTCTTTTAACCATAGCTTCATGAAGCTGATCTACCTGTGGTCCAAAGGGGCAGGCAGATATAAATCCATCTAGCAACAGAACTTGTGTAGTACTGAAAACATGAAGGACGTACTAGATGTGACAAGACTAAAGCCCTATAGGGGATCATGAAGACCCACTGAGGTCAGGTGATGTATGACAAGGTAGAAAACCCTATAAAGAGATCCTGAGAAGTGTGGAGCTGTGAGAGGGAAGCTCAGGTTGCTATGGAGACCGGAGGATATTGTAGATGCCCAGGCCATGGGTCATACACCAAGGGGAACTGCAGGCATGCACTAGTGATTTAGAGACAGTTTATGTGTGCTGAGGGGGTTAGAAAAGAAAGGATTGCCCAAGCCTTTTGAACCCTGCCTGATTATGTTGTGAGCCCCAGATGTTATACATGGAGCTGCAGGATATATTGTTTGGCCTGATGAATTTTGACTTTGTCTTGCTTTGATTATTTCTCACTATGCAAAAATCCTTCCATTTGAAATGGGATTGTTTACTCTGTGCCATTGTACTTTGGAATTAATTTTCTTTAATTTAATTGACACAGTTAAGAGACCTTGGACTGTTACAAGTACAGGTCCCCTCAGATCTTCTAAACCAAGCTTTAATAAGTACCTGGCAACCGTTCAATAAAATGATTCACAGGAATAAACATGTAAGATATTGCCAGGAAGTATGGGGGGGTGGAAAATGAACAAGTATTTTCCAGTGTTTTAAACTATTAAAATTACCCTAGATGCCTAGAACACTTGAAACTCAAGACGGATGATCAAAATGTGAATGCTTCACTCCTTCTTTAAAAGGGGAACAAGAATACCCTTGGCAGGGAATAGAGAGGCAAAGATTAAAACAGACACAGAAGGAACACCCATTCAGAGCCTGCCCCACATGTGGCCCATACATATACAGCCACCCAATTAGACAAGATGGATGAAGCAAAGAAGTGCAGGCAGACAGGAGCCGGATGTAGATCGATCCTGAGAGACACAGCCAGAATACAGCAAATACAGAGGCGAATGCCAGCAGCAAACCACTGAACTGAGAACGGGACCCCAGTTGAAGGAATCAGAGAAAGAACTGGAAAGCTTGAAGGGGCTCGAGACCCCATATGAACAACAATGCCAAGCAACCAGAACTTCCAGGGACTAAGCCACTACCAAAGACTACACATGGACGGGGACCTGGGCTCCAACCTCATAGGTAGCAAATGAATATCCTAGTAAGAGCACCAGTGGAAGGGGAAGCCCTTGGTCCTGCCAAGACTGAACCCCAGTGAACATGATTGTTGGGGGAGGGCGGCAATGGGGGAGGATGGGGGGAGGGGAACACCGACAAAGAAGGGAGGGGAGAGTTAGGGGGATGTTGGGTCCCGCAAACCCGAAAGGGAATAATAATTGAAATGTAAATAAGAAATACTCAAGTTAATAAAAAAATTATAGGCAGATAGGCCTCAGTGTATTTTTAGTACTTGGACATTTTTATTTACTTCTTATATAAATATTTGTTTATTCTTATTTCATGTGTCTGAGTGTCTTGTCTGCATATATGGCACAGTGCATGCACGACTGGCACCAATATCCCGGCACTAGAGTTACAAATAGTTGTGAGCTACAAAGTGGGTGCTTAGAATTGAACCCAGGCTTTCTGCAAGAGCAGGAAGCTCTTAACCACTGTGTCATCTTCCAGCCCTTTGATTTTAATTTTTATTCATTTTTCATATATATGGTTAATTACATGTGTTTAATTACAAGTAATATAGGTAATTACAGGTGTAATTGTCAGTTTCTTAAATGAATTCCTTCTTCATGTTCTCTCTTTGTGCTGTATATGTATGTGAGTGCAGTGTGCATGTATTTGTATGCATGTTCACATGTATGTGGGCACAGACGCATGTATATTTCTGTGCATTTAGAGACCTGAAGTAGATATCAAGAGTCTTCTTTGATTTCTCACTATCTAACTCATTGAGGCAGGTTGTCTCAATTGAACCTTGAACCGGTACATAGCAAGTCTAGTTAATACTTTTAGCTTTTCTTGTCTTGGGATATTTATCTTGAGACACATGGTACATAATTGGCTTGAATCCCTTGGTAACAGCAGAGCAGGCTATCAGTATATCAGATCATCATAATTACATGGAAGATCTCTTTTTGAACATATGTTCCTGTTTTCTATCTTATCCATGATCAACAATGTCATATTCTTTTGTAAAGAGTACATAAATACATTTTCAAGTATGATGATATATTTCCATCTCTACAGAATATTTTTCATTCCATGGAAACCTAAAACATAGATTTCTGCATAGAGCATTTGTTCTAAAATTATCATTGCCTATACTGAGTCTTACTCATTTGACAGTTATTCTTCTTTGTGGAAAAATTAAAAGTTATAATTTTTGCACTTTACAAGGTTTTTGGCATTTAAAAAATTCCCTTCAACATGAATAGTCTTTCTTCTTAATTATGCAATAAACAGAACTGTGCAAAAGAAGCTATTGGTTTACAAATGCAGGGCACTGTAAGAGGCTCTTGTTTTCCCTTGCTCTGAGGAAATTCAATATGATGTTTTAAAGAAGCTGGCAGGGGTACAAAGAGGGGAAGAAGGGACCTGTGCCCCAGTTTCAAGTGCGAGTTCTAGGCCTTTCACTGTGTGTGAGGTTTAGGCCTTTGGTCCAGAATATTTAACACCATACAAAGAGCATTTTAAAATGTGTCATAAAATGTTGTAGAAAAGAAAGTAACATAAGATGCCAGAAAATAGACAATTCATAGTGTGCTGTGACTCAGTTTAAAGCATGGACCCACGTTTTCATGTCCCCAAACACTGTGGTTCCCAGCCACTGCTGACAGTATTATTTCAGGCCTTTATTGACAATGACACTATGAAAGAAAAAATAAGGTGGAGGTCCCATATTTTTTATTATATCCTTTATTCGTAACTAACCATAGGCCACCTCTACGAAACCAGTTAATTGTCAAATAAATGGCTGTTAAATGTCAGCTTCGGCATTTGTGCCAATATGGTTACACCAGTTTTAAAAACAAAACGAAAAAAATCTAGGAGGACATACTAGTAGAAAAGAACAGAGAGTTTGATGTTTAAACAGGAAGTAGAATCTGTCTCTTTATACAGGACCAACTACAAAGCCTTACATGAAAACCCAGCTCATGATATCACCCAAATTACTCTGTAAGCAACTGCAAGTTCAAAAACTAGCACCATGGAGATGGCTGTTCCCGGATGCATTTCCAAAAGGCAAAAATGGAAAGTTAAAATATTCCAACCCCGGCACATACCGGGTGGCTTCTTTCTGAAAAGGAGTGGGGATTGCGTAGTTCTAGCGTCACGATTCCACCTGTGGGCAGCTCTCTGTCTTAGCTTCTCTTCTGTGGCTATGATGAAATACTCTTGACAGAAGCAACTTAAGGGAGAAAGGGTTTATTCTGGTTCACAGCTCTAAGGTACAGCCTGTCTATCGTGATGGAGTCACAGTGGTCGAGCTTGAAGCAGCCATCACATCACATCCACAATCAAAACAGAACTGTGGATGAGTGGTTGCCCAACAACATAGTCAAGGATCCTAGCCAGGGGATGTTGTTGTCCTCAGTGGATGCATCTTCCCATCTCAACTAATGCTCTCTAGATAATCCCCCAAAGGCATACCAAAAGGCCATCGATCAGGTGATTGCAAATTCTTTCAAGTTACCAATTAGCACTAGCCATCCTATTGCTATATATAAAAGACCACTATAAGGCTCAGCTTTTAAATACGTGAAGACATTTGGCATGAACGAACAATGTGGCTACGGAGAAATCATCCCTAGAGCTACTGTACTTCAATAGGAAATAACTTTTCTTTTTTTTTTTGGTACCATGAATTCCTGATCCTCCTGCCTCTGGGCATGTGCTACCATCATCAGTTTTATGAGGTGCTTGAGATGAACCTCAGGGTTTTGTGTGCCTTCTACCAATTGAACCCTGTCTCACGCCCCTATAAAACATATTTTAACTATATTGAGCTGAATCCTAATCATGCTTATATCCATGAGAGTGCTGTAAGTTTTAGAGAATCGTCAATTCAAAGAAAGGTTAGAAAACAGGAAAAGATTCCCTTCTGTTGCACATTCTGATCCTCGTAACAGACTCACCCAAGGCTTCACCCTGCACAGAGCAGCAAAGACAGGGCCCACGGCATGGGCCATTTCTGTTTCCCAGCAGTACCATGAACTGTTTTTGAAGGTGTGAATATACTTTAGAAATGAGCTTACAATTGTGAGGTGCCTTACATGGTTAAAGTGCAAAAGGAACTCACGGGTCCAGTCTAACGTGTGATAGGAAGATATCGAAGAAGATTGATGTAAAACTCCTTGAAGGAACAGGCTACATTTTATATGTAGTAGATGAAATCAGATACATGGTGTTTAAAACATGGGGAATTCTGAAGACCACTGATCAGTTAAAAGCACAGTCTGCTCCTCTAGAGGATGCAGGTTCAATTCCCAGCACCCAAGTGGTGGCTAATGACTGTCTCTAACTCCAGCTCCAGAGGATAGGATGCATTCTTCTGGCCTCCCCAGCACTAGACATGCAAATAGTGCATAGACATAAGTGCTGGCAAAATACTCACCATCCTGCACACACACACACACACACACACACACACACACACACACACACACACACACAAATAGACCCCCTACTGTCATGTGACTCAAGTTATTGCTGGACACAGCTGAATACTTTCTGGATATCAGAGTTTACAGCTGAATACAGAGTTTAATAAAAATGGATTCTGAATACATGAATATAATGTTTTTTAAATTAGAAAATCAATGAGTAATTTCAGACATGGTCTTTTGTTAATTCAATGACTCTCTGCTAGGCAGTAAGTATTTAGAATGTGTCTATTTAATACCGAGGCTTCGGACAAGTAGTTGTCTCTTACACTGATCAGTTAAGAGCACAGCCAGAGAATGTAGGTAATTGTAAGTAGCTTATTTACAAATAAACTTTATTGTGCATAAGTAATCAAAAACAACATAAAAAGGGAAATAATCTGGCTGCTTAAAAATTGCAAGCACCACCCCCCTTCCCTGTGACCCTATTCAGAAAAATAATTTGGCAGTTGTGTGGTTTAGAAAGCTCCATGGAGGCTCGGAAGATAGCTCGATCAGTCAAGTACTTGTCATGCATGCACGAAGACCTGATTTGATCCTCAGGACCAGCATGGCCTGGTAACCTCAGAGATAGGATACTAAAGACCAGAAGAATGTTGTGGCTTGCTGGCTAGTCAGTCTAGCCTAATTGATGAGCTCCAGGTCTGTGAGAGACTTTGTCTCAATAACAAGGTAGACCTGCTACTGAGAAACAACATCTGAGGTTGTCCTCTGGTCTCCATACATATGTGTAAGCTCACCACCCTTCACACACACACACACACACACACACAAACCCCTATTGTTATGTGACTTGAGATATTTATTTCTGGACACAGCTGAATCCAGAGTTTAATAAGATGGATTATGAATGCATGAAGCAGGTTGAACCTGATAGTAAGAGCCATGTGGCTTGTACTGTGGGGCCACAGCACACTATCATGGCTAGGACAGATGGCAGAAGAACTACAAGAACAGTTCAATGGAATGTTGGGACAAATACATTCAAGCAACTGATACCACTGATTGTACCATGACATTGGGCTGGATTACATGGAGAGCCTAGAGCATGCTGGGAAATGAAGGCTGTACAACGTTGCTTTAATGAGGACAACTGTTAGCAGAGGCTTAGTCCACTTGAGCAGTTACAAAGGTGTCTATTGAAAACAGATAGTAGCCTGTGGAAGGGACACAGATAAGAACATGACCACTTTGCATCATGTTAGAAACCTTGGACATCTGCCTTTAAGTGAGGTGTCTGAAAGATGAGAAAAGGAAATCTTGTCTGGGTCATTAAGATGTCACGGCCTTCTCTAAGCTCTGGTGACACTTCAATTAGAGTGATATCAATTAGGAATTGTCTTGGTTCGGTATCAAAGTCCATTTTTAAATTGGCTGATTTTAAATAGCAATCAGTATCATACAGTCATCAGTAGAAGTGTAAAAGCATCATGCAGACATAACTTACTAAAGTTACTCAGTTGGAAGTAAGAAGTTGTATGCATTAAGTCATTTTAAGAAGGAAGCCAAGTGTGGTGGGGCATGTCCATAATGTCAATAACTTGGAGGTAGTGGTCAGAGGATCGATTAGGAGCTTAAAGTCATCCTCAGTTACACAATGATTGTGAGTATAACCTAGGCTTTAAAAGGTCTTGGCTCAGCAAAAGAAAGGGGGAAAAACGAAAAAGAAGAGGAAACGTTTAATATAAATGTATACCTATTTCTTGATGTGAACATTAAAGTGATTTAATTATGTAGTGCAGAGATTCTTTATTTTATTATAACAATTTATGCTTTGTTTAATTCCAAAGTTATGAAGAATTGGTGGGCCAGGTGAGTTGAGGGATGGAGTCAATTATGCAAATTAGTCTGTCTATTGATTGACACCTGCCTTTCACTGTATGTCCCAGAGTGTGCCAGCATTCCTCATGTTCTCGAATTCCTGTGTTCCTCACAGTACGTACCATTGTGTTCTGCTGTTTTGTTTTGCTTTGTTTTTGAAGTAGGTATCCTGTCTCGAATAAATAGCTGTTGGTTAATTGGCCTTTTAAGTTTTATCACAACTGAATAAAATTAATTGGCTAAATTCAAATGTTTTACTGATACAATAAGACAGAGGAAAAAATCATAAAGGTTTTCAAAGGCTATAATTACTTTTGTCATTAATTAAAACTTGTTTTGGAGGATGGAGAACTCAGTGAATAGACTCCTCGCCTAGCATACAAGAAGGCCCCTTTAAATCCCCAGCAGTCCATAAAACAGGGCATCTGTGATCCCAGGACTGAGGAGGTCAAGGCCATCCTTAACTACATGAGTAAGAGGCCAGCTTGGACTACATGAGGCCTTCCCTCTCTTCAAACAAAAAGCTTCAAACAGAAATGTTCAATGTCTCGACTAAAAACTAATTTTATTTCCTCAATTATCTTGTATATTTCAAGACTGAGGGTTCTGTGCACATAAGAGCATGGTTATCTACATCCTTTGACACTTTTCTCTTCTTTTCCAAATATGCTTTTTCCATTAAGAACGTCATGTGCATACAGCATTTCGATCGAATCCCTCTTTTCCCCTCATGCACTCCCCTTCAATATCTCTCCTATCCCTTCCTCCCCCTACCATTCCCTCACAGTTTCTTAGTTTGGTTTTTCCCACTAAATCCATTTAGTCTTGCCTGTGTGTGCCTTGGGTGCAGGGCCATCTGCTGGAGCGTGGATAGCCTCTCAGGGGCCATTTCTCAGCAGATAACTGACCATCTCCTCCTCTCACAGCATCTGCCAGGAGCCAACAGCTCCTTGGCCAGACGTGGGACTTCCTAACCACCACCTTGTCCATGTAGAGTCTTTGTCTAGCTGGACCTTGCATTTGCTATTACAGCCAGTGTGACTTAAGCCCAGCGCAATTACAGCCAGACTGCCCCACGTCCAGAAATCACTGATTGGCTGTAGTCATCCTTTGCCTCTTGCAATCTTTTATCCTCTCTTCCCCAATGATCCCTTATCTTATCGTTAGAAGTGGGACATGTGATACAGCTGTCTCCTTGAGGCCAAGTACTGTGAAGTCTTTTACTGTCTGCACACTGACTAGTTGTGGGTCTCTGTATTAATCATCCTCTATCACAAAAATAAGTTTCTTGGATGAGGGTTAAGAGATGTGCTATCTGGTAAGCATTTGAGAGTTGATTTAATACGATTTAGCTAAACACAGAGTAGTAGGTGTCTTTAATGACTTGGGTTCATTCCCAATAAAATATCTTGGATGCCATGAACTTTGCATCATCAACACATAGGGAAAATTCTTTTGAAAAATATCTTATAATTATTGTTAAACTTCATAAGTGATTAACTTTATCCATCACATATTAAAATTCTCTAAAGGGAATTACTATATTTCCTACTGCCATGAAAATTTGCATCATTAAACTGCAGATGAAAGTATCCTATTTTCTACCTATAATTCAATAAATATTATAAGAAACAAATAAAAGCTGTGATAAGGAAAACACTTGTTATCAGGATGTGATTTAGTGAACACTCAGCTACTCCCCCCCCCCCAGGAATGGCTCCACTCAACCAGCAGAGGGCACCCTGTGCATACAGGGCCAACAGCTTAAGTTCATTAGCATCTTACCACTTGGCTTCCGCCTCTGAACAATAATGAATGCAGCCAGTGTGTGGAGATCAAAGCTTCTTAGCTACAATTCTGTGGAGCCTCAAGACTCCTCTCAGCATGAACATCTAAGAGGGCCTGAGTACAGCTTTGGTCCAAATGAAAGCCCAGACTGTAATTATAATTAATATCTGTTTGGAGACATTCCTATCAATGTCCAGGGATGAGTGGGAGACACGTTAGCAGAAATGAGACCATTCTGTTTCTATTTCACTAGACCAACTCTTCCATCACTTTGTATGAACAGAACCAAGTCCGATTTGGAATGTTAGCTGTGGGTTTTGGTTCTTCTTGGAGCAGAGCCTCTCCATGTATCCCAGGCTGGTTTCACAGAACTCTTCTTCCTTCTCCTGAGGAGGAATCTCATTCAGCCGTGGCATTTGTTACACATGTTCAATATAAGAGTTATTCATATATATTTTCCATTTTCTCTCACCACAAAAGGTGGGTCTTGGAAAAGGGAAATAGAGAAAGAATAGTCTAGGTACTTATAGGATAAATAATGATGGACTGGATAGAGAGCTCAGTGGTTAAGGACATCGGCTGCTCTTGCAGAGGACCCAAGTTGGGGTTCCTGCGTACCTGAAAACACTTACAGTCTACTGCAACTCCAAGGCATCTAGTGTTCTCTGGTGGAACATGCACACACAAGGACACACAAGCACACACAAGAACACGCAGCCCATATACACACATATTGTGTAATCAAAAGTATAAAAAAATCTTTTTAAAAAGAAAATAAAGAAATGATATGAGTATCTCACACTGTCAAAAAGAAGGAAGGGAACTACGGCTGTGAAAAGATGCTTTTCAAAATGATGTTTGCCTTTCTGTTAGCCCTGCCAACAACAAATTATTAGCCCGATTTGACATTCTCTGCCTTGATTACATTATCAAAAACCAGAAACAGAATCTCACACCCTTTGACTTGGAAGGTGTCAACTGCTTCATTTTTTTCCCAGAGGACCAAGACCCTGTGAGGGTGCAGTGTTTGGATGGCCTGATTGATTGCTAAGCTGGCATCAGAATTCAGATCCATTAACCCAGCCCACCTTGTCTGTCACAACACGTAGCCTAGAGCTAAACCTTTGGCTATTACACTGATCTCAGAACGAAGTCTTTCTTAACTCAAGAACAGCCACAATATCAAAACAAAAATAAAATGATCAAAGGCCAGTGACAGAGCAAGTGCTGAGCCTATGGGAAGCACTAGGCACAGAACCCAACATTATGACCCCAGAGGAGCCTGAAGAGGCGAAGGCAGGAGGGTCCTAGATTTGAGGCCAACCTGGGCAATTACAGTTTGAGACTAAATTTTAACCTGTCGATACTTTGCTTTTCTCATTCTATTCATAAATAGAAAATTTCAATGTAGATAATATCATATCAAATGATGCATTTTAGTTGCAAATACTTTTCCTCTAAATATCATTGTGAAATATGATGGTATTGGAGGACAGCAGTAGGGGGTACCTGGAAGTCCCATGCCAAGGTGGCCCCTGAGAAATCATACCATGCAATTGACCTGGTATAATGAGGGGTTAATGGGGACAGGGAGGGGAGTGAGGGCCTGGAGAAGGAGAAGTAGAGGTAGACAGACAGGAACAGGGTCATGGGGACAGAGAAGGGGGAACGGAGAAGGACAGAAGTGGGGCAGGGCGGATACATAGGAATAAAGAGAGGGAACTGGAGTGGCAAGCAGTCCTTTTGTATGCTGCCCATACCTGGCAACAGTGGGTAATGTCAGCAGATGATCACATAAGATGTTGCGAGGTCCCTGGGAGGAGCCTAGCAGGATCACCTATAAGCTAACAGATACACTTAAAAATTCAGAAATGTGGCTCACGTGTTTCTGTAAAAGTTATTTTTATGGGTAATAAGGGAGATGAATATTAAAGAATGTTGTATATATTCAGAAAAATGTTTAATGAAGCCCATTATTTTGTACCTATTATTTTTGTGTGTGGGAAGGGGAGAGAGAGAGAGAGAGAGAGAGAGAGAGAGAGAGAGAGAGAGAAGGGGAGAGGAAGAGAGAGAGGAGAGAGAGGAGAGAGAGAGAGAGAGAGAGAGAGAGAGAGAGAGAGAGAGAGAGAGAGAAAGAGAGAGATTGAGATTGTTCCAGGACAGAACAATACCAGCTGGGTCCAGAATGGTATCATCAGTTTTCAGTATGATTAACAAGAAAAGAAGGTTGCAAATTTTTTGTTGTTTTGTTTGTTTTGTTGAGACAGGATTTCTCCGTGTAGCCTTGGCTGTCCTGGAACTTGCTTCACTAGTCAGACTGGCCTCTGAGATCTGCGTGACTCTGCCTCCTGAGTGCTGGGATGAAAGCCCTACACCCCACCATGCCAGTCTGTTGTTGTTTGTGTGTTTTTTTTTGTTGTTGTTTTTTTGTTTTGTTTTTAAGATTACAGTTTTAAAGGAACTCAATCTCTCTCTTTTTTTTTTTTTTTTTATTATTAACTTGAGTATTTCTTATATACATTTGAATGTTATTCCCTTTCCGGTTTCGGGCAAACATCCCCCCCCTCCCCTTCCTTATGGGTGTTCCCCTCCCAACCCTCCCCCTTGCTGCCCTCTCCCCAACAGTCTAGTTCACTGGGGTTCAGTCTTAGCAGGACCCAGGGCTTCCCTTCCACTGGTGCTCTTACTAGGATATTCATTTTTGCAACCTCACGAGGTCAGAGTCCAGGGTCAGTCCATGTATAGTCTTTGGGTAGTGGCTTAGTCCCTGGAAGCTCTGGTTGGTTGGCATTGCTGTACATATGGGGTCTCGAGCTCCTTCAAGCTCTTCCAGTTCTTTCTCTGATTCCTTCAACAGGGGTCCCGTTCTCAGTTCAGTGGTTTCCTGCTGGCATACGCCTCTGTATTTGCTGTATTCTGGCTGTGTCTCTCATGAGCGATCTGCACTCACATTTTGATCATCCGTCTTGAGTTTCATTTGTTCTAGGCATCTAGGGTAACTCAAGCATTTGGGCTAATAGCCACTTATCAATGAGTACATACCATGTATGTCTTTCTGTGATTGGGTTAGCTCACTCAGGATGATACTTTCCAGTTCCAACCATTTGCCTCTGAATTTCATAAAGTCATTGTTTTTGATAGCTGAGTAATATTCCATTGTGTAGATGTACCACATTTTCTGTATCCATTCCTCTGTTGAAGGGCATCTGGGTTCTTTCCAGCTTCTGGCTATTATAAATAAGGCTACGATGAACATAGTGGAGCACGTGTCTTTTTATATGTTGGGGCATCTTTTGGGTATATGCCCAAGAGGTATAGCTGGATCCTCAGGCAGTTCAATGTCCAATTTTCTGAGAAACCTCCAGACTGATTTCCAGAATGGTTGTAGCAGTCTGCAACCCCACCAACAATGGAGGAGTGTTCCCCTTTCTCCACATCCTCGCCAGCATTTGCTGTCACCTGAGTTTTTGATCTTAGCCATTCTCACTGGTGTGAGGTGAAATCTCAGGGTTGTTTTGATTTGCATTTCCCTTATGACTAACGATGTTGAACATTTCTTTAGGTGTTTCTCAGCCATTCGGCATTCCTCAGCTGTGAATTCTCTGTTTAGCTCTGAACCCCATTTTTTAATAGGGTTATTTGTCTCCTTGCTGTCTAACTTCTTCAGTTCTTTGTATATTTTGGATATAAGCCCTCTATCTGTTGTAGGATTGGTAAAGATCTTTTCCCAATCTGTTGGTTGCCATTTTGTCCTAACCACAGTGTCCTTTGCCTTACAGAAGCTTTGCAGTTTTATGAGATCCCATTTGTCGATTCTTGATCTTAGAGCATAAGCCATTGGTGTTTTGTTCAGGAAATTTTTCCAGTGCCCATGTGTTCCAGATGCTTCCCTAGTTTTTTCTTCTATTAGTTTGAGTGTGTCTGGTTTGATGTGGAGGTCCTTGATCCACTTGGACTTAAGCTTTGTACAGGTGATAAGCATGGATCGATCTGCATTCTTCTACATGTTGACCTCCAGTTGAACCAGCACCATTTGCTGAAAATGCTATCTTTTTTCCATTGGATGGATTTGGCTCCTTTGTCAAAAAATCAAGTGACCATAGGTGTGTGGATTCATTTCTGGGTCTTCAATTCTGTTCCATTGGTCTATCTGTCTGTCTCTGTACCAATACCATGCAGTTTTATCACTATTGCTCTGTAATACTGCTTGAGTTCAGGGATAGTGATTCCCCTGAAGTCCTTTTTATTGTTGAGGATAGTTTTAGCTATCCTGGGTTTTTGTTATTCCAGATGAATTTGCAAATGGTTCTGTCTAACTCTTTGAAGAATTGGATTGGTATTTTGATGGGGATTGCATTGAATCTGTAGATCGCTTTTGGTAAAATGGCCATTTTTACTATATTAATCCTGCCAATCCATGAGCATGGAGATCTTTCCACCTTCTGAGGTCTTCTTCAATTTCTTTCTTCAGTGTCTTGAAGTTCTTATTGTACAGATCTTTTACTTGCTTGGTTAAAGTCACACCGAGGTATTTTATATTATTTGGGTCTATTATGAAGGGTGTCGTTTCCTAATTTCTTTCTAGGCTTGTTTCTCTTTTGTGTAGAGGAAGGCTACTGATTTATTTGAGTTAATTTTATACCCAGCCACTTTGCTGAAGTTGTTTATCAGCTTTAGTAGTTCTCTGGTGGAACTTTTGGGATCACTTAAATATACTATCATATCATCTGCAAATAGTGATATTTTGACTTCTTCTTTTCCGATCTGTATCCCTTGATCTCCTTTTTTGTTGTCTGATTGCTCTGGCTAGAACTTCAATTGCTCTGGCTAGAACTTCATCTCTCTTTCTTTTAAGGAGATAGGACTTCTCTTTGGCTCACAGGGTACAGTTGCTCTTGGGGAAGGCACCTCATTGGGAATGGCTCACAGCTGTGGTAGCAAGAGTTTGAGAGAACTTACCCACATCTTAGTATGTGGCATAGCAAAGGGACTACAGATACAAACACGACTTCATGTTCACGGACCTTTGGAACTAAGGGGTGGTGACTGTGAGTAACGGACAGTAAGTGGTCAGATGCCCTCAGCCTTCACCTTTCTCACTGGCAGGGATTTTAAAAGAGAATTTCCCATGCTGGCAAGAATTTTGAAACATTTGTTCCATGTTACGCTATTGGCAAGGTTATAAATCAGCATTCGCTTTCTGGAAAATTAGTTGGCAGCGAACCACAAGCTTAAAGCTAGAAGCCAGTCATTGTGACCTCTGATTTGACAATGTTGCTTCTAAGAATTTGCCTGTGACAGGGTGGGGGGATGGATCAGTAGTGGAATACTTGCTGCACAAAACTCGAGGGGCCAAGCCTGGATTCCCGGCACTCCCAGAGGGAGCCAGCGGTGAGGGTACGTGTCTTAGGGTGTTACTGCTGTGAACAGACACCGTGACCAAGGCGACTCCTTATAAGGACAACATTTCATTGGGGCTGGCTTACAGGTTCAGAGTTTCAGTTCATTATCATCAAGGTGGGAGCATGGCAGCATCCAGGCAGGCATGGTGCAGGAGGAGCTGAGAGTTCTATATCTTCATCTGAAGGCTGCTGGTGGAGGACTCACTTCTAGGCAGCTAGGATGAGTGTCTTAAAGCCCACACCCACAGCACCACGCCTACTCCAAAAGGCCACACCTTCTAATAGTACCACTCCCTGGGCCGAGCATATACACACTGTCACAGTATGCATCAGTAACCCCAGTGCTTTGGGACAGAGACAGGTGGAGCCTTATAGTCAGGCAGAGACAGCAAGATCCTGGTTCAGTGTGAGATCAAGTTTCAAAAAATGAGGTAGAGAAGCAGTTGAGGAAGACATCTAGACATCAGAAAGATCTGGCCTCATGTGAGCCTGCATGTGCTGGTGCATCTACACCAGAGAGAGAAAGAGAGAGAGAGAGAGAGAGGGAGAGAGAGAGAGAGAGAGAGAGACAGAGACAGAGACAGAGAGACAGAGACAGACAGAGAGACAGAGAGAGAGACAGAGAGACAGAGGGGGGGTTCAACTATGAAAGCAAGCAGAATTAAAGAAAAGGGAAGTTCACCACTATTTATTTATAATAACCACACACACACATGTACACCAAATAAATAGTAATAATCTAATACATAAGTACTCAACAACAAGGAACTGGCGTTTGTCAGGCATGGTAGAACTTGCCTGTAAGTCTACCACTTAGAATGAAAGGCAACGACGGGATTAGGAGTTCGAGGTTATCTCAATTTGCATATTGAGCTCCAGTCTTCGAAGGCAAACATGGCGTACTGGTGCAGGTCTATAATGCCAACACTTGGGATGTGGAAGCAGGAGCACCGAAAGTTCAAGGCCAACCTTGGCTACTTAATGAGCTTGTAATCAGTCTAGGCTACTCCAGATTCTATTTCCAAAGCAACAACAACAAAAGAAACCCCAATGTCTGGTATGTACCTCACTTGGTAGTGTGCTCACCCAGCATAAATGAATCCCCTGGGCCCAATCCCCAGCACCACATAAAATTATACATGGGGGCACAGGCCTGAAGCAGCAGCATTCAGAAGATGAAGGTAGGAGGATCAGAAGCCTTAGCTACATAGTCAATTCAAGGCAGGCCTTGGCTACTTAAGAAACAGTCTCCGAAAAAACAACAACAACAACAACAACAACAACAGATGATTAGCAAGCGAGTAAAATTATAATATGAACACAAACAGAAATAGCTGCAGCTGCTGAATGCATTGTTACTGAGACTTAGTGGCACATGGATATGTGCACAATGCATTTCATAGAGAAAGACTGCACACATAGAAAATCCATGGAATTATCTATCATTTGTGGGATGAGGAGGGTGTAGTGTACCACTGAGGTACAACCTAGCCCCTCCCCCTTTGTGTGTGTGTGTGTGTGTGTGTGTGTGTGTGTGGTTTTTACACTTAATCTTAGACAAAGGGCCAATAAGTGAAATATGTGGATTTTTAAGTGACTCTCCAAATGTGATGAGGACCTATTTCAGAGAACGTGTACAACAGTGCGAAGGGCTGTTCCTGACACTTACTGCTGCCATTGTACATGAAACCTTTGCCAGCCTCAAGCACAGGCATCCTTCACACAGGCTTCCTTGTCCTAGCTCACTGCAATCCCAGCAGAAGCACCTGGGAGGACTGGCCCAGAGCCACGCTATGTCCTCCAACACTCTGTGAGAGCCACAGAAAGGCCAACTCCTCACAGAATAGGCAGATGGCGGAACTTCCTCTTGGCTCCTGTACATCCAGCCATATTGGTGCAGACATAGCTGAAAAAGGCAAGCAGGTTCCCCAGGGCCAAGTGACATGAGTTTCCTCTCGGGGCTACTGGCCCAGGCCAGCTGGCATTGCCGGCAAAGTCCCAGCCTGTTTCAAGGAAGATAATGGACAAAAAAATGGAAAGAGCTGAAATTAAAGGGCTGGGTGTTGGTGAGGGTACAAGCTGGGCTGTGAGCACTGAGAAGACGCTGTCGGGAAATGGCCATTGTTCAAGAACCAAAGGAAGCTCTGTGCTGAGAGCGAGGAGCCTGGGGCCCCTTCTAATCTTAGTTACTGCTCTCATGGAACCAAGAGTGGGGTAGAAAGCACATAAATGATCTGTGGAGTTGCTTCTAGCCTTCACAATGTGGACAGAAATTTATAATGAAGATAAACAATAAACAGCTCAGTCAATAAAAATGCACTCAATACTCATTACACTCAGCAGAGGAGCCAGTTAAGTAAATCACTGTGTCTCTTCAGAGTACTGCGGAGTTTCTAATCCAGTGGCTCTCAATCTATCTACCAGGAGACCTTTGAGGGTTGAATAACCCTTTCACAGGGGTTGCCTAAGACCGTCAGCAAACACACATACTTGGATTACAGGTCATAATATTAGGACAGGTTGTGAAGTAGCAACAAAAATAACTTTGTGGTTTGAGGTCGCCGCAGCATGTGATGTTGTATTAAAGGATGGCGGCACTTGGTGGGTTGAAATCCACTGCTCTAATAGGCACAGTGATCCTCTATACCAAGAGGATGCCTGCCACCCAGGTTTGGTTTTTCTCTGTTTCTAGAGATGCTTCCCATCTCACTGTCAGTGGGCAGCAGTGGTTGCCTCTGGAAGACATATATTTCTGTTTAAAAGCATTATTCCCAGAGAAAGAACTGGAAGAGCTTGAAGGGGCTCGAGATCCCATAAACAACAATGCCAAGCAACCAGAGCTCCAGGGACTAAGTCACTACCTAAAGACTATACATGGACTGACCCTGGACTCTGACCTCATAGGTAGCAATGAATATCCTAGTAAGAGCACCAGTGGAAGGGGAAGCCCTGGGTCCTGCTAAGACTGAACCCCCAGTGAACTAGATTGTTGGGGGAGGGGCAAGGGGGAGGATGGGGAGGGAACACCCATAAAGAAGGGGGGGGGAGGCGATGTTTGCCCGTAAACCGGGAAAGGGAATAACACTCGAAATGTAAATAAGAAATACTCAAGTTAATAATAAAAAAAAAGCATTATTCCAGGGAGTCTGCACACTATTTCCTGAGAGGTTGATCTTTAAAGAGGACTTAAGTCACCTTATCTAAAGCTTCTTTGTATTTAAAGTAGGAATAATAAGAGCCCCCACTTCCCTGGCGCTACTGTAGAGAGAAAATATGTGAAATACTCCAGGTCCCCCCTCAGATGCCATTAGTATTTATTTTAATAAAGGACATATTAAAATGCCATCCTAGACAAAGCACAGGATGCTAACATGTTAGATTTGAAAGGCACCTCAGACATAATCTTGATTTAAATCATCTTATTTTCATAAAATATTATAGGTCACAGAGGTTGACTAGTGCGCAAGGACCCATAACCACCCCCCCCCGAGCCTCCATTCCTCTCCCTTTCCAGCCCTCTCCTTGTTACTTATATCAATCCTCTTTGTAGGTGTACTGTTGATTAATAGAAAACATACGTTCCTGAAAACCAAAATACAAATATTTTGCAAGTGATTTGAAAATTATTTCTGCCATTTATATTACCCCGAATACTTTAGTTGCTGCTTATGAACATCTAACCACCATTTCAGACAGTCTTTCCAATATGAACTTGGCATTTGGCTAAAACAGCCCTGCTGAACCTTGCCACAGCTCGCCCAACCCAAGACTGAGTCAGGAAACTCAATCTTCGCTCCTTCGAAGAGAGGCGGCCCAGCCTGTTTCCTTACCCTTAGCGTCTCTTGTCACTTTTAGCTAGTCTGAAGAAAACAACCATAAGTTTAGACAAGCCATATGTGTTTCATTCATTCCAATGACACAAAACATCTTTTTTAGAAATTAAAACTGGATGTGCACCAGTGTCTGGCAGGTAGCAAGAAAGCAGACGGAACACAAAAAGACAGGTACTGTGTGGTCTCACACGTGAGGAATCTAAGGCAGTTGAGCTCATGGAGGCTGCCAGTGGAGTAAATAATGGGTACCAAAGATGAAGCAGGGAAGGATAAGGGATCTAGATATGCGTCATCGTGCGCAGTGTAGAAAAAGGGTTTGGTGTGTACTTGTAGTGGGATGACTACGGTTGACATATATACATATATTTCAAAGTAACAAGATCCGTGGGTGGTGGTGCATGTGTTTAATCCTAAACTCCAGAAGCAGAGTCAGGTGGAGCTCCATGAGTTTGAGGCAGCCTGATTTATACCGTGAGGTCTAGGCTAGTCAGAGCTACTTAGAAGGACCCTGTCTTACTGGGTGGTTGTGGCCCATGCCTTTAATCCCAGCATTTAGGAGGCAGAGGCAGACAAATCTTTGATTTTTGAGGCCAGCCTGGTCTATGGTTTGAGTCCCAGGACTGTCAGGGATACACAGACAAACCTTATCAAAACAAAAACAAAAACAGGGGTTGGGGATTTAGCTCAGTGGTAGAGCGCTTGCCTAGGAAGCGCAAGGCCCTGGGTTCGGTCCCCAGCTCCGGAAAAAAAAAACGAAACAAAAACAAAAACAAACCAAGAAAACAAAAACAAACAAAAAACCCCGTGTAAAAGAATTATCTTTAATAAAGAAAACCTAATTACAAAGATTTTGACAGTCGTTGGCATGAAGAAATGAAAAATAGGGGCCAGCAGTTACGAACACTGACTGCTCTTCCCAAGGTCCTGAGTTCAATTCCCAGTAACCACATGTTGGCTCACCACCATCTGTAATGGGATCTGATGCCCTCTTCTGGTGTATCTGAAGAAAGATACAGGGTACTCACATACATAAAATAAATAAATAATTCTTTAGAAGAAAGAAAGTAAACCTATTTACAGCAACATATATGCTAATTACCCTGATTGTATCATTTCTATATGAATGTATGTATGTATCAAGTTGAAATGCATTAATAAGTATCATTATTTGTATCAATAAAAAAATAGGACTTGGCAGTGTAGGTTTATAAGAGTAGGAGCTACAGACTAAGTTCAAGAGGAAGTGGATAATACAAGGAAACTCTGTTGCAAAATAAAAGTAAAAAGAGGGCCAAATCCACAGAGGCAGAGTGATTGCACAAAGTCCTGAGTCAAATTCCCATTTCCACAAAAAAAATAATAAGTAAAACTTAAAAAAAATAAGTAAAAATAATAACGATGATAAGGAGAAATGGAACTAAGGAGAGAGCAAGGGAGCTGATGTTTTTCTGGTTGTTTTTAGGTGCCTAGGGATCTATGTAGTCCTCCCAATAGCCTGGTTAGTCATATATTATGATCCCCATCTCAGGTGAAGCCACTGCGGGTCAGACAGCAGCTTGCCTGACATCATACAGCCAGGAAATGACAGAGTTGGAATTTGAACCCAGGCCCGTGTGTTGCCAAACTACTTCCTATAAATAAAGCTTGCTCCAACTCATGCTGGCCATGACATTTCTCTGATAGAGAACCTCTTCATATCAAAATCAAAAAAGACAAACCATTACTACTAGTGTTCCTACAATAGTAGCCATGTGTTCAGAGACAAAAAATCCTGTATGAAATTCACTAAAATGTGTTGGGCGTCAAGTTGAGCCCCAGACTACCCAGAAATAGTGGGAGGTATAAGGCTTTAATCCTACCTGGCTACCTTATCTTCTGTGTTTTAGACAAGCTCTCACAACCTCTGTCAGGCTGGCCTTCAGCTTTCCTTCCTCCAACCTCCTCCTCCAAGGTCAGGGCTGATTCTTAGGAGCAAGGACCCCTGCTGTTAACATGGCTGTCGTGTTCCGTCAGTTCTGACCCGTATATTGTCAGAAACGAGACTGACTCACAGACAGAAGAATCGTCCATGTTTTATTTGCATAAAGGTTGGCCTCTAAATTCAGCTCTTTACAGTGGATCAGCCCCTCTTCCCTGGCCTTTCCGGGAGTAGAGATTCTGTGCTCTCTTCACTGGCTTTTCCTCAAAGTGTTTTTCCAGTCCACTTACAGTTGAGAACAGATGTAGATGCTGGCCTGCTCCCAAAACCCTGCAGCTAACTCCTGATTCCACCGTTCCCCACAGACTGAGCAGGGCCGAAGTAGAAAATGACTTCAACCCGTGGCTCCATCTGTATCGCTCACTGCCAATCCAGTTCCAGCCTGAAGAAGCCAATCTTATTTTCAGTCTCCCCCCCCCCCCTCAGTTCGTGCTGAGCATGTACAGAGCGCACCACATTTCGGTGATTTAAGGCTTCTTTCTCCCTCCTCTGGCCCAACACCATCATTTGTCAGTTCTCCAGACTCTAACGGCAGAAGGAACAAAGTCTTTGGAAAACCGAAGACACACAATAGATCAAGATTATCTGGCCTTGGCTACCATGCAAATGACCATGAGCTCAGACAGAAAATAAAGTGGGTCTTTTTAAAAGTCAGTGCTTCAGGCCGGAGAGATGGCTTGGCCATTTAGAATGCATCCTCTTGGGGTTGGGGATTTAGCTCAGTGGTAAAGCGCTTGCCTAGGAAGCGCAAGGCCCTGGGTTCGGTCCCCAGCTCCGAAAAAAAAAAAAAAAAAAAAAAAAAAAAAGAAGGAGTAGAATGCATCCTCTTGCAAAGAACCCAAGTTCAGCTCCCCGTACCCACGTCAGGCAGCCCATAGCTGCCTGTGACTCCAATTCCAGAGGATCCTACACCCCTGCTGACCTCCTCAGACATTCCACTCATGGGCACATGCATATGGGAACTTAAAATTAAAAAAATAAATCCTAAAGAAGAAAAAGAAACGAAAGAAAGTAACCCAGTGCCATTTACAGCACAAAGTTATAACACGGGGAAGGGTTGGTGGGCAGAGGAGGGATACAGTGTAACTTTGAGTCACTCGTCTGTACTAATGTCAGCTGTGTCATTTCCGCATCACCAACAAATACAGGAAACTGTCCTGTGTTGATAAAAAGCAGATGAGAGGACAGCCATGGCTAACACAGTCCTTTATTCCAGTAAAGCCACAACAGAAAACTGCAGCTGCAGCAGAGACATGGAGAGACCGGATAGCATTTTCATAGCCCCGAGTTCTAGGAACAGCTTCTGACACTCACAGTCCTCTAGCGGGAAGAGCTGAACATCTTGCCTGCCTATTAAATGGATACATCTGGTGCTTCGGGCAAATCTGAGGGCTCAGGAAACTACCCATAGTCTTTTCTACTTGTTCCAGTAAACTGAGGCAATGGCATTCTCTCAAACAACCATGCTGGTCTCCTTCTCTTACTTACCTCACTAAATGTTTGATCTCCAGTCATGAATCAAGCACTGTATGAGGCACGGGGAACAATGGTGAACTAGAAAGACCAAGAAGCATGGGACCAGTCAATTTTCACTCTCTGTGGACAGGTTTTAAACACCTTCATCAGCCTAGGCATCATTTGGAGCTTGCCAGTGATATTTCAAAGTGACTATGCCTTTCTGCTGATAAAATCGCTTTTTCCTCTCCAAGTATTTTTTTTTAAGTTACAAAATTTACAGCCCAGAATGATAGGAAAGCAATAAAAACCTGGAGAGTTGAAAAGAGTCATTTACTGTTCCCCTAAAGTGTGGGCAGACTGGCTTTAAGACTCCAGTAGGGCATTCTCTCCAAGGAGCTCAGAACGCTAATCTCTCAGACATGTAAGTTTTAGATGTACCTTATTAGTTTTGGTTATTAATATTTGAAGAACTTTTACTTGTTAGCACAAAGGATTAGACCACGTAAGTTCTCTGAGCAGGAGATATAAACAAAACAAATAATTGTTTTCTTAGAGGGGCCACTAGGCTGACATGCTATTTTTATAGAGGAGACAGTCTGGCAAGAAGCAGAGTAAACAACATTAAAGGTGGAATCTGGTCAAGAGAAAGACCTGGTAGGATGAGGAACCGTAACAAAGATGGTGCCTGGATGTCAGAACCTCATCGCAAAGGAGGAAAAGTTAGGAAAAAGTTATTAAGTGTCAGCCTCCTACCACAGACGTGAGGGACCCAGAGTCAGCAAATGGCAACTTGAATATAAGGGGTTAACAAATTAAGGTTAAGTGGAGATTAATCATGAAGGTGACCAGAGTTTCCCTACTCTGCAGAAGTTGGGGGTTTAGGACAAGATGGGAGAATAATTACACAATATGAGAAAAGGGGAGGAACCAGAAGGAACCCTATGAGCCCCAGGGGAAGCAACGGATTGACTGAAGCAGATAGTTTAGCAGAGAGGTTACGCTCTGGGCATTGAACTATAAGATTTTCATCTTGGTGTAATGGTGTATTCCTATAATCCCAGCAACCAGAAGACCGAGGCAGGAAAAACAGGAGTTTGAGGCTAGCCTATACTACATAGTGAGACCTCATCTCAAAACCAAAAATAGGAAGGAGTTTTATGAAGTACAAAGAAGACCGATTTTCAACTTCAAGAACAGCATGTGCAGAGGTAATAAATTGAATCAAGGGCTGTGGCTGGAGAGAAAACATAGAGGTGGGAGCTGGTAAACTGTGTGTCTGAAAAGTAAGGGCTTTAGACATGCCCAAGGCAAAGCCAGCCAGCAAAGCATTTTGTTTCTCTCTCTCTCTCTCTCTCTCTCTCTCTCTCTCTCTCTCTCTCTCTCTGTATGTGTCTGTCTGTCTGTCTGTCTCTCTGCTCTCTTCCTCCCCTCTCTTCCTCTCTCTGTCTCTGTGTCTCTCTCTGTCTCTGTCTCCCTCTGTGTCTCTCTCTCTGTCTCTCTGTCTCTCTCTCTTTCCCTCTGTGTGTGTGTGGGTGTGTGTGTGTGTGTGCTCGAGCGCGCGCGCTCCTGTGTGTATGTATCTTTCTGTCTCTGTCTCCCTCTCTTTCCCTGTCTCTGTTTCTGTTTCTCTCTCTCTCTACTTCTCTCTGTCTCCACCTCTGTCTCCATCTCTGTCTGTCTCTGTGTCTGTCCCTGTCCGTCTGTCTGTGTCTTATATATACTCAGAACGACTTGGAATTCACTATGATCAAATTGGTTGGCTCAACTTCACCTTGAATATCATTTTTAAGCTTCCAGAAAAATTGTAACAATGAAAGAAATTTAATGGTAGTGAATTTGGGGGGCTGAGGCAGGAGGATTACAAATTCAATGCTACCTTGGGCTACAAAGGAAGATCCTGTCTCAAGTGCCAAAGCAAAGTAAATAGAAACAGATTTCATAGAGAACCATCCTAATTGCTAACACTTTCCATTATCACTCTTTGTCTCCACACGCTGTACACGGGACGTTTTAACATGCAATAAACCACACACAGTCACTGGGGTGACTTCAGTAGTGTAAGAACAATCAGGCCTGAGGCTTAGCTCAATGCTAGATCATTGAGCCCGTGTCCATAGGTCTATTGTCCACACCTGAGGTCAATCCACAGGCTTATGAAAAGCAAAGAACACAAAGATAAGATGCTCATGAAGACAGGAAAACCTTAGGAGTATAGTAGGTGTCTACAACTGCAAAAACAGGCCATCCGATGAAGGAAGTCTTCCCTGGTGTGTGGAAGACAGAAATGTTAGGAGAAAGACTTTTTCCAGCTTGGTGTGTCTGAGGGGAACTTGGTATCTTAGTGGTAGAGGCTGTGATAAAGCAAAAATTAGTGATAAAAACAATAGAACATGAGTATATAGATATACAAATATTGCATGCATATATATATATCTGTTTATATGAGAAGCATGATTTCAAATCCTTTAGATAAATTAATTCATTTAATTCTTGTAACGATCCTTCAAAGCTAAATAAGTAAAGTAAAGCTTGTCTACTGTGTCTGGAAGCTCAACTAGGGAAAGGGCAGGAGAAGTGTAGGACCACAGATTATCTTTAAAAAGTTGCCTTGTTTGGTCAGGAAAGAAATCTTAGAGGTTATGAGCACCGGTTACTCTTGCAGGGGACCTGATTTTGGTTCCCAGCATCTACGTGGTGGCCCATAACTATCTGTGACTCCAGTTCTGGGAGATCAACACCCTCTTCTGATTTCTCTCAGCACCAGACTCACACAGGCATGCATGCGTGCACACACTCATGCATGCAAGCAAAACTCATATACACAATGAACAAATATAAAACCCTTTAAAAGGAAATTTGGAATATTTCACCTCCATTTACACCATGAGATAGCTTGCTACTCTCCGGACCTCCGACCTTGGCAGAAGCCTGTACTCATCTCTTATGTAAATTCGTGTCTGCAAAAGCTTTTGATTGCATATTATATTAGTGTCATCCACATTAAAGAACTAATCTAAAATGTGAAGAGTAGGAGATAGTTTTGATTACAAATTGCTTTTGAATTAGATGAAGCACGGTTAGGTTCAGAAATGGCAAATCATTTTAATTTCTATTTAAATATTTAAAATGGCTCAACTATCACTGGCATGAAAACCAGTATTTTCCCAAGCGCCCCCTTGTGGCGCGGATTAATGACTCCCAAATTCCTGATGGATGGTTAAGCAGAGAACAGGGAAGCAGATTCCCCATTTCTATGCTTGGCATTGAACCCAGGTCTTGCCCTTCCTAGGTAAATGCCTGTGCACCACAGTGCACCTCTGTAGATGTGTAATCCTGAAGGCCATCCACGATGATTTCCATTGTGGCTGCTGTGGAAGTCTGCAGCTTAAAATCTTTTTCACTGTCCTGGAAACATTAGAAACAAATCTCTCAAAGGCATAAGGAAACAGAGATAATCTCTCATAGTCTATGCAAAAGATAGGAAATGGCTCTCTCAAGGTCACCAAAAGTGTAAATGTGAAAATAAGGAGCAGAGCCCAGTGCCTCTGTGGCCTTAACTGCAGCACGATGAACTGGAAGAACACTGTCACACTGTCTGATCTGAGTTCTGCAAAGTTCCCTGCACTGCCATTGCTTCTGACAGACGCAATGCTGACAAGAGATAGTCTTTGAAGATACACGGTCTCCTTTGCAGGACTAAGCATGCCCACAAAGATCGCCTTTAACTAGGTGAAGGGAAGAAAGCAGGAGAAAGCAGTCCTCGCAGGTGTTCAGTTTCTTCCCAAGAACTAACCTGTAACTGACACGGGGCGATGCTGGGCACGAGCCCCATCCCTCAAACACCATGGCACTGCCTGTCAATCCATGTTTTATTCTGTGGGCTTTGTTACAGAGTCTAAGTCTGTGGGGTCACAGTTACTAGGGAGTTGAGAAGAATTACTTGATTTTAGTTCTGAGTCAGACTGGGCAACAGAGCTACACTACTCTTAAAAGTAAAATTGAGCAAAGAAAAAAAAATAGCAACAGAAACAGCAATAAGAAAAGAAAGAGAAAATGCAGGGAAGGGGCCAAAGAGATGCTCAGCTGCTAGGTTGATTGATTGATCTGCATCATGGGGACCTGAGTTGGGATTCCCTGCATCCATGTAAAGATATGGTCATGGTGGCATTCACCTGCACCTTAGCATGGGGAAGGCAGAGACAGGAGGATCCCAAAGACTCAATGGCCAGCTGAATCACCAAGGTACAGGTTCAGTGAGATACACACACACACAAAGCAATGGGAGATTGCTATGAGTATCAGATCAGGAAACTTGGAACTTGTTACAGACTGAGGACATTTTGAAGTTGGATTTAACATGTCTGAATAGAGGACCGGAAGTCTATGGGAGCCAAGGGGAGGAAGGATATGACTTGGGCATGCCATGTCCTCCTTAGGCCCACATGTTTGGAAACTTGGTGCCCAACCTGTGCTGCTGTTTGGGAAGGTTGGGGAGTGTTTAGGAGGTGGAGCCTTGCTGCAGGAAGTGGAACACAGGTGCTAGACTTTATAGACGGACCCATCTTCACGTCTCTGCTCTGCTTCCCAAGTGTGGATGCAATGTGAGTATCCAGGCCCTATTCATAGCACCATGCCTTCCTTGCCTCCTACCATGTATTCCCCATGATGGACTGCATTCCTTTGGGACTGTGAGCGAAAGTCATTCTTTTTTTTTTTTTTTTTTTTTTTTTGATCTTTTTTTCTCGGAGCTGGGGACCAACCCAGGGCCTTGCGCCCCTAGGCAAGCACTCTACCACTGAGCTAAATCCTCAACCCCTCGAAAGTCGATTCTTTATATTTAAGTTTCTTTTGCTAGGGAATTTTATCACAGCGACAAGACAGTATCTATGACAGGATTCAAGTGAGGACTGCGTGCTGCCCTGCCCATTAAGTGATATTTAATGAATCTCAGAGCATGAAATAAATGAAGATTGGAGTAATCTCTACTGGGATCTCTCTCTCTCTCTGTGTGTGTGTGTGTGTACATGCTACAGCATACATGTAGTCAGAGGACAACTTGTGGCGACTTTGCTACAAGGTCAGTTTGGCCAACACACTGAATTCTGGGACTACAGAGTAAGACCTTATTTAGAATATCATACAAAAATGTAAAAAAGGAAAGAACCTTCCAGGCTCCATCTGCGCCCAGAGCTAAGGATGTCCTCCAGTCCTCCTGACCCAAAACCTGCCCAGAGAGAGCTGGTCTGCCAGGACTGCTCTCACTCCTGAGATCACAGGCTCAGGGGCACACAGGAAGGACACCCTCCAGTCAGAGGCAGCAAGACCACCTAACATCAGAGATAACCAGATGGCAAGAGGCAAGTACAAGAACTTAAGCAACAGAAACCAAGAACACTTGGCATCATGAGAACCCAGTTCTCCCACCACAGCAAGTCCTATATATCTCAACACACCGGAAAGGCAAGATTTGGATTTAAAATCACATCCCATGATGATGATAGAGGACTTTAAGAAGGACATAAATAACTCCCTTAAAGAAATACACGTGAACACAGGTAATCAGGTAGAAGCCCTTAAAGAGGAAATGCAAAAAATCCCTTAAACAGTTACAGAAAAACACAACCAAACAGGTTGTGAACAAAACCATCCAGGATTTAAAAATGGAAATAGAAAGAAGAAAAGCACAAAGGGAGACAACTCTGGAGATAGAAAACCTAAGGAAGAGATCAGGAGTCATAGATGCAAGCATCACCAACAGAATACAAGAGATTGAAGAGAGAATCTCAGGGGCAGAAAATACCATAGAAAACATTGACACAATAGTCAAAGAAAATGCAAAATGCAAAAAAAAAGGGCAAGTAACATATAAAAACAGACCTATCACAATTACACCAGACTTCTCAACAGAGACTACAAAAGCTAGAAGATTGTGGGCAGATGTCAAACAGACCCAAAGAGAACGCAAATGCCAGTCCAGACTACTTTATCCAGCAAAATTCTCAAGTAACATAGATGGAGAAACCAAGATATTCCATGACAAAAACAAATTTACACAATATCTTTCAACAAGTCCAGCCCTACAAAGGATAATAGATGGAAAACTCCAATACAAGGAGGGAAATTATGCCCTAGAAAAAGCAAGAAATTAATCTTCTTTCAGCAAACCCAAAAAAAGATAGCCACACAAACATAATTCCACCTCTAACAACAAAAATAGTAGGAAACAAGAATCTCTATTCCTTAATACTCTTTACATCAATGGACTCAATTCCCCAATAAAAAGACATAGACTGACAGACTGGATACATAAAGAGGACTTAGCATTTTGTTGCATACAGGAAATGCACCTCAATGACAAAGACAGACACTATTTCAGAGAAAAAGGTTGGAAATGTTCCCAAGCAAATGTTCCCAAGAAACAAGCTGGAATAGCCATTCTAATATCAAATAAAATAGACTTTCAACCAAAAGTTATCAAAAAAGATAAAGAAGGACACTTCACACTCATCAAAGGAAAAGAAATCTATCAAGATGAACTCTCAATTCTGAACATCTATGCCCCAAATGCAAGGGCACCCACATTCATAAAAGAAACTCAAGGAACACATTGCACCTCACACAATAATAATGGGAAACATCAACACCCCAGTCTCTTCAATGGACAGATCATGGAAACTGAAACTAAACAGAGACACAGAGAAACTAACAGAAGTTATGAACTGTTAAGATTCCTCTCTGCACATTTACAGGTTGTTATAAATATTCTTAAGGGATGGATGTGTACAGGGCTTTGTATGTTTAGGTGGGCAATTATATCTTATCAGTTAGATCAGAGGTTATTGTGTTGTGTGTTCTTTCCTGTGGCAATTTAAGTTTAAGAGAGTATGTGGCGGCTGGAAACACTACAGAGCCACTACGGAATTGGGATGTATATTTCTGGCATGGTGGCAACCTGCTCTGGGAACTAGGCAGGTAGGGAGATTGCTGACAAGTTCAGAATAAGCCATTAACAGTGTGCTATGGGCTGGAGCAGATATCTTGGGGCACTGTGGTACTGGACCTAGTGTAGGGTAAAAGACACCATTTTTATAATTTTACAGCAACAACAAACCAAGTGGATTTAACAGATATCTATAGAACATTTCATCCTAAAACAAAATATGCCTACTTTTCAGCACCCCATGGTACCTTCTCCAAAATTGACCATATAATTGGTCACAAAACAGGCTTCAACAGATACAAGAAGATTGAAATAATCCTATGCATCTTATCAGGTCACCATGAACTAAGGCTGGTCTTCAATGACAACAAAACCAACGGAAAGCCCACATACACATGGAAGCCGAACACTGCTCTACTCAATGATAACTTGGGCATGGAAGAAATAAAGAAAGAAATGAAAAATTTTTTAGAATTCAATAAAAATGAAGGCACAACATACCCAAAGTTATGGGATACAATGAAAGCAGTGCTAAGATGAAAACGCATCGCTCTAAGTGTCTCCAAAAAGAAATTGGAGAGAGCAAATACTAACAGTACATCTGAAAGTTCTAGAACACCCAAGAGGAGTAGACAGCAGAAAATAATCAAACTCAGAGCAGAAATCAACCAAGTAGAAACAAAACTAACTATACAAAGAATCAACAAAACCAGGAGCTGGTTCTTTGAGAAAATCAACAAGATAGATAAACCCTTAGCTAGAATAACCAGGGGGCACAGAGACAGTATCCAAATTAACAAAATCAGAAATGAAAAGGGAGACATAACAACAGAATCTGAGGATTCAAAGACTCATCAGATCCAACTACAAAAGCCTATACTCAACAAATATGGAAAATTGGGATGAAATGGACAATTTTCTAGACAGATACCAGCTAACAAAGTTAAATCAGGATCAGATAAACCATCTAAACAGTCCTAAAACCCCTAAAGAAATGGAAATAGTCATTAAAAGTCTCCCAACCACTCCTCCATTGTTGGTGGGATTGCAGACTGGTACAACCATTCTGGAAATCAGTCTGGAGGTTCCTCAGAAAATTGGACATTGAACTACCTGAGGATCCAGCTATACCTCTCTTGGGCATATACCCACAAGGTACCCCAACATATAAAAAAGACACGTGCTCCACTATGTTCATAGCAGCCTTATTTATAATAGCCAGAAGCTGGAAAGAACACAGATGCCCTTCAACAGAGGAATGGATACAGAAGATGTGGTACATCTACACAATGGAATATTACTCAGCTATCAAAAACAATGCCTTTATGAAATTCATAGGCAAATGGTTGGAACTGTAAAGTATCATCCTGAGTGAGGTAACCCAATCACAGAAAAACACACATGGTATGCACTCATTGATAAGTTGCTATTAGCCCAAATGCTTGAATTACCCTAGATGCATAGAAAACTCAAGACGGATGATCAAAATGTGAATGCTTCACTCCTTCTTTAAAAGGGGGAACAAGAATACCCTTAGCAGGGAATAGAGAAACAAAGATTAAAACAGAGACAGAAGGAACACCCATTCAGAGCCTGCCCCACATGTGGCCCATACATATACAGCCACCCAAATAGACAAGATGGATGAAGCAAAGAAGTGCAGGCAGACAGGAGCCGGATGTAGATCTCTCCTGAGAGACACAACCAGAATACAGCAAATACAGAGGCGAATGCCAGCAGCAAACCACTGAACTGAGAATAGGACCCCCTGAAGGAATCAGAGAAAGAACTGAAGAGCTTGAAGGGGCTCGAGACCCCATATGTACAACAATGCCAAGCAACCAGAGCTTCCAGGACTAAGCCACTACCTAAAGACTATACATGGACTGACCCTGGACTCTGACCTCATAGGTAGCAATGAATATCCTAGTAAGAGCACCAGTGGAAGGGGAAGCCCTTGGTCCTGCCAAGACTGAACCCCAGTGAACATGATTGTTGGGGGGGGGCGGCAATGGGGGGAGGGTGGGGAGGAACACCCATAAAGAAGGGAGGGGAGGATTAGGGGATGTTTGTTCGAAACCGAAAGGGAATAACATTCAAATGTAAATAAGAAATACTCAAGTTAATAAAATAAAAAAAAAAAAAGAATACATTTTGGCTTAGTACAGAATTCTATCAGACCTTCGAAGAAGATCTAATACCAATACTCTTCAAACTATTCCACAAATAGAAACAGAAGGAGTACTGCCCAATTCATTCTTTGAATCTGCAAGTATGCTTATACCTAAACTACACAAAGACCCTACAAAAAAAGAGAACTTTAGACCAATTTCCCACATGAATATTAATACAAAAATATATACAAAAAAACTCAAGAAGTTAGACTCCAGAGAGCCAAATAACTCTATTAAAAATGGGGTATAGAGTTAAACAAAGAATTCTCAACTGAGGAATACTGAATGGCCAAGAAGCACTTAAAGAAATGTTCAACATCCTTAGTCATCAGGGAAATGCAAATCAAAACAACCTTGAGATTCCACCTCACAGCAGTCAAAATGGCCAAGATTAAAACCTCAGGTGACAGGAGATGCTGGCGAGGATGTGGAGAAAGAGGAGCACTCCTCCATTGTTGGTGGCATTGCAAGCTGGAAGACTCTCTGAAATGCAGTGTGGCAGTTCCTCAGAAAGTTTGACATAGTACTAACTGAGAACCCAGCTATACCACTCCTGGGCATATACCCAAATGATGCTCCAACGTATAGCAAGGACACAAGCCCCACTATGTTCATAGCAGCCTTATTTATAATAGCCAGAACCTGGAAAGAACCCAGATGTCCTTCAACAGAGGAATGGCTACAGGAAATGTGGTACATCTACACAATGGAGTACTACTCAGCTATTAAAAACAATGACTACAAGAAATTCTTAGGCAAATGGATAGAACTAGAAAATATCATCCTGAGTAAGGTAACCCAATCACAAAAGAACACACATGGTATGCACTCACTGGCAAGTGGATATTAGCCCAAAAGCTCGGAATATCCAAGAAATAATTCACAGATCATATGAAGCTCAAGAAGGAAACCAAAATGTGGATGCTTCAGTCCTTCTTAGAAGGGAGAACAAAATACTCACAGAAGGAAATATGGAGACAAAGTGTGGAGCAAAGACTGAAGGAAAGGTTATCCAGAGGCTGCCCCACTGGGGGATCTATCCCATATGCAGCCACCAAACCCAGTCACTATTGCTGATACCAAGAAGTCCTTGCTGACAGAAGCCAGAGCCTACTGATACAGATGAGGATGCTTGCAGCTAACCGTCAGGCTGGTCAAGGGGACCCCAATGAAGGGGCTAGAGAAAGGACTGAGACAGCTGAAGGGGTTTGCAACCCCATAGGAAGAACAACAATATCAACCAACCAGACTCCCCAGAGGTCCCAAGTACTAAACCAGCAACCAAAGAGCACACATAGAGGGACCCATGGCTCCAGCCGCATATGTAGCAGAGAATACCATTGTCTGGCATCAATGGGAGAAGTTCTTGGTCCTGTTAAGGCTGGTTTCTCAGAGTAGGTGGGAGTAGGTGGGTGGGAATGGGAACATCTTCATAGCAGTAGGGGGAGGGGATATGAGAGGGAGGAAAGGGGATAACATTAAAATGTAAATACATAAAATATCCAATAAAAATAAATGAATTTTTAAAAAATTATTAAAAATTTAAGTATATATTAAAATATAATTTGGGAATATATTTTAAACCTATTACTAACAAATAACATTATTCTATGAACATTATAAAATAACAATTCTTCTAACCTATATTCTGTACATATTTCTTATTTTCTAATAAGCATTTATATAACTATAAGAAAACAAGAATGAGAGAAAAGATTCAGTGACGAAATAATAGAGACAGAACTGGGTGATGTACACCTGAGTGTTCATTATGTTATATTTTGTACAACTCACTTGCATTTTACACACATTTTATATTTATAAATAAAATTAACCAATAACTTTTCATCTATAAAACATTCATTAAAAATATTAAGAGCTTATTTTCTATTTATTATAAATTGGCCATAAGTCAACATTTCTGTTTGTGGGTTCAAGGTGCCAGCCGGCCTATGGTGGTTTCAAGGCCACCACCTAAGCCTCAATTCTAAGGACTTATTCTACTCCTACTCCAAATCTAGTATTACCCATTCGGTTAAAATGGAAAGAAACAAACATCCTGACTTTGATACTTACCATCTATACCAATGTCTTTAGAGTATTGGCCTCATTTTTCTTATCCACAAAATGGGACTAACAACTCTAACTTTACAGGGTTGCTGTAATTACTAAATGAGATACATTTACACCAAGTGCTTGGGACACGTTACCAAGTTACCAATGTGTTAACTTCCTTCCCCACAATGAAATACAAGTTAGTATGCAACTATGGCTATCAATAACAAGAAATGTAACCAGTGCATTATCTCAGTTAACTACTATCCAGATGCTTACCAAGTGGCTACTCTGTCAAGTAATTTGATAATAGGTGAGTAGCTTCACCCTCATAGATGACACCTCAAAGCCAAGCCCCGGAGAGATTTCTGGTCCTCACCATCCATGTACCACACAAGAATGAAACTACAGAAGCTAGGAAGACGACTCAGTGGAAAAGAGGGCTTGCTGCACAGGCGTGAAGACCAGGGTTTGCATCTTTAGCACCCACATAAGGTGAGCAAGCGTGGCCGTTTGTGCTTGTGATCCCAAAGCTGGGTTCTTGGAGGGGTGGAGACTAAGAGATGCTGAGCTTGGCTGGCCAGCCAACATAGCTGAAGTACATATGCTCTAGGTTCACTGAGAGACAGGTCTTGAAGGAGTAAGGTGGAAAATAAGAGAACTGGAACCTCATGTCCCCTTCTAGTCTCTGCAGGCACATGCATGGGCAAGTGCACTTACATACACATGCACACATGTGCACATGCTCCAGACATACACACATGCACCACACATACACCAAAATGAGAAAGGAAAATGGAGTTATGGATATGTCCCTCTGAGCTGGTAAAATGTTTAATAAATAATGACGAGACTTTTTCTGCCAGCTTGGTACTTAAGGCCATTCATACTCTATGCTTCCAATGAGTCATCAGTAAGCTGGAGAGTATGATTTCCTAAAGCTACCTGGAAGGCTGGCTATGTCACCTCTGTGAAATGGATTCCAAATGCATACCCTCCCAGAGGCCAGGAGGGAGAGGTCTGAACTCCTGGAAAGAGAGATGGTGTTTTGTTCTAGATTACAAAAAATATCATTAGATTCCATTCCCAGAAACTGTGCCCTGGATGACTCAAAGCAGAGCTAAGGAAGCAGAATGCATAGTTTTGATTGATTATTTCTCTGAACCAAAATCCCAAGGGATGTTGATAATGGCACGAACTATGGCCGTGAGTCCCACGAGGATGCCAAAGTGGCTGTGGACGACCTTGGTCAGAGGAGATTAAGTAGTTATTGGTGCCAGAGGCGTTGTTGAAGATCTTAAGTGAGTTACTGTACTATTCCTGGTATATGCCCATCACAAACACGGGCCATTAGGAGAAGGGAAGAGACAGTGACTCTTTCGGCTTATGGTTGTTAAAAGATTAGTAGATTCCACAACATATTTGGCATTGGCCTCACCCCATTTGATTGCAAGAGGGTCTCTCTCCTGGAGGATGGAGAGGGTCTTTGCATTGACACCTTCTTCTTATTCCTCTTTACTGTGTATGCAACTCGCTGTGGGTGGCATCATACAAGACTGGGTAGACTGTGTGATTAGGGTCAACGAAGGGGTCGTTAGTGTCAATAATATCTACTTTGCTAGGCTGATCTACCCACTTCAACCGTCGCCATCATGTCTCAGGGACAGACTGGCACTGCATGAGAAAATGGAGCTGTTCTTGGGAGGACTACCTTGGGAGGACTAAGAGAGAGAACCACTGTGACATAGTATCTCATTGAATCCTAGTATCTCTAGGAATCCTCTTGTCTACACACACACACACACACACACACACACACACACACACACACACACACACACACACACACACCAGTCAGTTCTGGGTATATATGGTGCTGCCAAGCCTGGATCTTTAGCATGGATTTGGTGGGTCAATGCTGAAGTCCTCATGACTGACAGCAAGCACTCCACAGACTGAGCCATCTCCTCAGCCCCTGGATTATTTTTTAAATTTTTTATTTATTTAAGTCGGCCTTAGTCTTTCGGAGGTAATATTTTCAAAGTTGAAGAGGAACTGGACTAGTATAGCGTTGAGATGCTCTTTGTCCCTGTTACCATGGTAGTTGGGAATCAGGTTCAATCCCCTGTACCCTCTTGAAATTAGCACACTACCTGCAAACATAACAACTACAGGGTAGCCCCACAAGGAAAGTGCAAGGATAGTCAAACTAAAATTACTCATCTCAAAACATTAATTATTTTAGGAAATAAGGGGGTGATGGCACTGGGGTGCACTTCAATATATTAGTTATTGTGTGTATGAGTGGACAGGAAAAGAGAGAAAGAGAAAAACCCTCAGGGCCTTGGAGTGAGACTAGTGGATAGTGTTGAATTGATGGGGAAAGCATGGGAGGGGGACACACATTTAGAAGCAGGAGCAGCAGTGGCAGTGGAAAGTGTGGTAGGGCTGATTGGGTAGAAGAAGATGGGCTGAAAATGGAAAGTATCATAAAAACACTTTCATGTTACAAAAGTCATTCCCAGCTCTCCTCAAGAGGCTGAGACTTGGAACTCACAACTTGGTTAGCCTGGAGATGTGGGGGAAAAGAAAGGGGAAAGAGAAAGAGTTGGGAGGAACCTGGGTAGGTGTGGGTGGGGCCCACAGACCTGACAAACAGGCACGGGGATATTGAATCAATTTGAGGGAGGCAGACTGGATGGGGTAAAGGGTCCCAAAGCTTTGGCCTTGTCAACACAAAAACACAGCTCTCATCTCAAAAGGAATAAGAACTAGTTTACTCTGGAGGCAAATTTTAGTGACCATACCCCAGGAACATAGATTTAGGTCTCTCCCAAATACCATGTTCCAATGTAGGACCAGTTTCATGAAGTTTTTATAGTCACAAAAGAAAGAAAAGTTATTAAGGAAGTTTTCAAATACATGAGTGGAAAAATCAGGTAGGTAGTTACAGCCCGGAGGAGAAATCTCGGCTACAGGCCTCAGATGTTATCTGAGCCCTTTGATTAGTAGAGAATAGAGTTTTGTTAATACATTCCAAAGGATTTTATCCGCTTATCGGAGTTTTCGGTCCAACACAGAGGTAGGCAAGGAATGGCTCTTAGACCAAGAAAAACTGTAATTAGCCCCTAGACCCACAGCATTCCAACTCTTTCATTAAAGCTTTAATCAGACAATTGCATTTGTAGATACGGTTTCTTTCCAGGGATTCTTGTTTACAGCCTGACTGTTGCTTTGCTGGATTCCAATTCAAATCTGAGTCTCTGGGTATTCCTTCCCTGGCTCCCGGAAGTCTGCTGGGCAAGCGTTCCTGCTCTGTCTCCGGCCCTCCCTTTGGGGGACCTGTTTTCAGTCAGGGCCTGGTCAGTAGGTGACCAGGCTTCCCAGGTGGTTTCTCGGGAGCTGGACATGAATCTAAGGTATCTTTCAGATCGCTGGTTGCCAGTGCTGGTCCTGTTTTTGGTGACTTTTTTTTTCATTCAGTGTGGCAATACATTTTTTGTTGTTGTTGTTAAAGATTTATTTATTTACTGTATGTATGTGAGTACACTGGCGCTCTCTACAGACGCTCCAGGAGAGGGCTTCAGATTCCATCACGGATGGTTGTGAGTCACCACGTAGTTGCTGGGAACTGAACTCAGGACCTCTGGAAGAGCAGTCAGCGCTCTTAACCGCTGAGCCATCTCTCCAGCCCTACAATCCCCCTTTTCTTTAAGTCTGAAATTTCTCCATAATTCTTAATATGCAGAACATGGAAGTATGTGTGCGAAGCAAGGCTTTACTGATAACAAGTTATAATGCTAGTTATGTTTTACATTAATTTTCCTTATTCTTAACAATTTTTTTTGTAGGTTGGAAAATAACTTTATTTGTTCTAGCGCATTGGCCAGAGTTCCCTCAGAACTTCTGAAACTGCATCTTGATGCCAGCAGCCTTGGTGACCTTGAGCACATTGAATGGAACAGTCTTGCTCAGGGGCCTGCACTCCCCAACAGTGACAATGTCACCCATCTGGACATCCCTGAAACAGGAGGACAGGTGCACAGACATGTTCTTGTGACGCTTCTCAAAGTGGTTGTACTTTTGGTTGTAATGGAGATAGTCCCGGCGGATGACAATGGTCTTCTGCATTTTCATCTTCGTCACGACACCAGACAGGATCCAACCTCGGATGGAAACATTACCAGTGAATGGCTCATTTCTTGTCTATGTAGGTGCCCTCCATGGCCTCCTTGGGCGTATTGAAGCCTAGACCGATAGATGTTTTTGTAGTACCGAGGGAGTTTTTCCTTGCCGGTTTCTCCCAGCAAAACACGCTTCTTGTTTTGAAAGATTATAGGCTGCTTTTGGTAAGCACGCTCCGTCTGAATGTCCGCCATCTTCCCGGCAGCCTGAGAAAAGGACTATTCTTAACCATTTCATACAGGGAAACATGGTCATTACAACACAGCTCCTTTCAGCTTCTTGTCATATTATTTCCATTTGTTTATTTATTTAAATTTTATTTATTTTGATAATTCACTAAGCCCACTAGTGTTTCCCATGTGCATATTGATGTGGGGCAGTGAGAAATTTATTTTACCGCACTTCTTCATTATGCATATAATTTTACCGCTTATTTAAAATGTAATCAAATTTGTATGCTAATGAGATGGATGTGCTTGGTTATTTCTATATAAAAGATTAAATCATGGCTGAACATTTGAAAACGCAGGATGTAGAGGAATGTTGGTGTTTTTCTGAGTTGATTTATATTTTTATTTTATAACTGCCAATGCTTAAAGAAAAAAACCACGCTTCACGTGGACAAGATAAAAAATGGCAGAAGTATGCTTGGTGACATTGAACGTTTTGTCCCCAACCCAGTCCAAAATTTGCTGTCTTCTTATGAAACTCCAGCCTTAACTTTAAAAATCAAATATTCCAACAGAAGATGGCCCAAAGTCAAACTAACCCTATGCATGCTGAGCGCCAGACACGGGAAAGGATTAAATAATTTTATTTTGTGTAATTAAGCCATTATGTCTCTCTAAGCGCGAGGAACTGTAGGTACAGTAAAAATGCTGCTATTCCTAACATAGAATCATCTCAAATCCAGCATGTACAATGCAAAAGGCACATGTATGCTCAGATGAAGACTCCAGTGAGGTCATGTGACATAACCCGGACAAGCATTGCCAGAAATACCCCCCCCCAAATTCAGTACATATTTGGTTCTGGATTCAGTTTTAATTGCACAATGCAAACTCTTTCACCACTGCCCAAGTTTTTGCAAGCTCTGCATTCAGTTACGCAACCCCGTGTGGGGTCATGGCTCACAGCTGAAGGCGCTGGGCTCTAAGGAATAGATGGCTTCCCTCTGTTTCCTTTTCCAGTTCTCCAGATGGAACCTGGAGTCTCAGCGACACTCGCTGCCACTGAGCCAAACCTCAGTTCTGGTACCTGCATTTTATGTTCCGGCTGAGGTGGCCACGTGTTCATCTTTGCAGTAAGGGAAGCTTTCGATCCCTAGGCTTTCTGAGAAGGGAGAGGGGTTTCAGTGGAGAACCTTGGGCTTTCCTGTCAAATAGATGTAGGAAAAGGATGACATAATGCATAGGTTGGCCTTGGGATTGTAGATAAGTGACTTAACTTGAGTATTGCTTTCTTCATCTACAAATTAGAAACTGCTGGGTCTGAAGATCTGAAGCGGGTGACGTATAATCCAAAAACTATTTGACATCCAGACTCAAGATTCTAAGCACTTAATTAATGCTACACCCCATTTACTCTTTCGTTTTCAGACATGGAAACAAAGGCCCAAGGAAAGTATCTTTCATAGCCAAGGTCTTGTGGCAAACAGCAAAGTGTGAACCAGTTGGCCCTCTTATCTGGGTGCTGGCTATTACATTTTGCCAACGCTAAACACGCACTCTGCTGATAGGTGACATCTTAGCCCCCACTTTTTTGACGATTGAACGGCAATCGATTATGGGCTGAGTGCGATGTCTTCATTTAACTACTGTTTGAAGCTGAGTACCCATACTTCCTCAGGGATGCTGACAGACATCCCCACATGACAGAGATTTTCACTCGCCTTGTAAGGACTGACTGAAAAGGCACGTGTCTGTAAAGACGATGTCCCTGGGGAGAAAGCTGGACGAATCAGAAAGCCCTTGCTATCTTCCCAGTTGCTGGCAATCCACAGGCTTCATAGATGGGAAGGTGTCATCCCAGGAGGAGACTGGGAAATCCCTTTAAAAAGCCATTTTGATTGTGGCTCCGGGGTGCAATGTGCTCTTCCTCTGATGCTTTGGGCCCCACTTTAGAAGGCTTGAAGACTCCAAAAACAAATGATTTTGACACGATGACATAAATTATGTATGAGTATCAATTGAATATTCAAGCATAATGAGTTTATGGAATCCAAGAGAATGTTTCCATTGAGACACTGCAATACTGCTATTGTTGGGATCAGGACCCAGCTGATCCCTTATAGGGAGGCTTTGTGCACATTTGAAAGAGGCACCCCCTCTGGGTGATGCAGTCCTGCGGGTACATGACTTGGCAGGCAGAGGCCGAGCTGAATCTTAGGCCCCTTTTGTCCCATTGGCTGGATGCCTTTGTGCAATGCACAAACTGCTCCGCTTTAAGTGGCAGTCCCGATTGCCCGCTGGAACCCTGTGCCTGTGTTGCTTGTCACAGAGTACATTTGAAAGATGCAGAAGTGACGGGCGCTTTTCCATTACCCTCACCCTGGATTCATTCGCAAGCGGTAAAGCGTCAGGTTCAAACGTCCCCTGGAAGCTGATGAAGGCTTCGCGATGGAGAACAAGGGTAGAATCTTTTACCCAATCTTGATGGGCAGAATCTGAGGGTCGTGCTCCAGGATTTGCCACTTTGTGGTGCCACAGCAGAGAGGACAAAATAGTTGCATGGGGTTGGGGGGCGGGGAGGCAGAGAAAAGTGATGGCTAAAGCATAGGAATCAGACCGTACGTACTTCCGGCTCCAAGACACAAGGGCATAGATATCCATCTTCCCACATCTCCTGGTCATTTCGCGTAAAACGGTGCCAGAGAAAAGATGAGTGTGACGGAAGGAACGTGGCAGTCCCCACCTCTGCACCTCTTTGGCTTCATAAAATTTCACCAGGTGCGAGGAGGCAGGCGGTGCGAGAACGCTAACACGTGCAGCCAAACAGCCCTAAGGAAAGCCAGTTCTTGCTAGCTGCAGGACAAGGAAAAAGAGCGCCCTGCAGGACAAGGGAAAAGAGCGCCTTGCAGAACGGCTCAGTTGGAATTGCTCTACGAGAGCCAAGTATCGGGGCATGAGCTGTGCCCTAGCACCACTCACAACAGTAGAACTGCGTGAAGAGCCTCTGCTTATGTTCTTATCCAGCTGCCTCGAGTCAACCCATGGGACTAAGGAAGACCCGGTGGGGAGGCAGGTTCTTGGCAGAAATGGGCCTCCTGCAACTTCTCCACCAGGTGTTCATGTGGCAGGAGCCAGGTCCTCTGCATTCCCTCAGCATTGACTGGGTGCTGTTCCCGATGCAGGTGGTACCAGAGGGAACAGGGTGGGAAGCTGGTAAATCCTAACTATAGAAATGTCCTGCTTGTTGCTGACTTTTGGCCAACTCGACACCAGCTAGAGGTACATGGAAAGAAGAACCTCAATTGAGAAAAGGCCTCCACCCATATTGTCTGTGAGTGCGTCCATCCGTCAGGTGTTTTCTTGATTAACGGTTGGTGGGGATGGGCCCAGCCCATTGTGGGCGGTTCTACCTCTGGGCAGATAGCCAATCCTTGGTTGTTCAAGAAAGCAGGCTAAAGGGGCTGGGGATTTAGTTTCAGCGTAGAGCGCTTACCTAAGCAAGGCCCTGTTCGGGTCCCCAGCTCCGAAAAAAAAAAAAAAAAAAAAAAAAAAAAAAAAAGCAGGCTAAGCAAACTGTGGTGAGCAGGCCAGCAAGCAACATTCTTTCATGGGCCCTGCCTCAGCTCCTGCCTTAAGTTTCTGCTCTGACTTTCCTCAGTGATGGACTATATCTGAGACTTGTGGGATGAAATAAAGTCTTTCCTCTCCAAGCTGCTTTTGGTCATGGTGTTTTATCACAGCAATAGAAACCCTAAGACAATATACTGTTCTGTACTACACTACACTACACTATACTGTAGTCTAGTGGTAACTAGGTTCCCCAGTCGCCATCTGGCAGGAGTCTGGGGATGAAGGCTTGGACTTACTCCACCCAGCAGTAAGGTGATATTCTTCTGGTTTTGTGCTTCAGTAGAAGCCAAACAAGTAAGCCATATTTCCACATCACCTGACAGTAATAAAGTGTCACCACCCACAATGATAAAGTGTCACCACCCTCCTCCATTGGTGCTAGCATAGCTGCTAAAGTGGTCAGTCCGACCCAGAGCTTCAGCACGGCAGCTGAAAATCAGTAATAGCACGAGTCAGGAACAGCCAGACATGGTGGCACTTACTTGCAAGGCTGAGGAAGAATGGCTACGAGATTCAGGCCAATCTGAGCAACAAAGCAAGACAAAATACTGTCTCAAGAATAAAACAAAACACCCCCCCAAAAAAAAACCCCAAAAGACCAAACCAAACAATAACAACAATAAAACAAAGAACGAAAAAAACTAGAAGAGATTACCAATGGAGATAAGTCTAGGCTTAAACAAATGCTAGAATTATCTGACGAGAATTTAAGTGCTGTTGGCTGGAGAGACGGCTCAGTGGTTAAGAGCACTGACTCCTCTTCCAGAGGTCCTGAGTTCAATCCCCAGGACCCACATGGTGGCTCACAAGCATCTGTAAAGAGATCTGGCATGCAGGGGTAGGTGCAACAGAGCACTCAGACAATAAATAAATTAATTAATTAAATTTAAAAAAGAATTTAGGAACCACCATCATAAAAATACTTTTCACAAGTAACCAAAACACACTTAAAACAAATGAAAATTTGTTTTAAGCAAATGACAATCTTAAGCAAAAGGCAGTTGATAGAAAAATAAGCCAAATAGGGACTAGAAAGATGGGTCTGCAGTTAGAGCTTTGCTGCTCTCGCAAAGGGCCCAGCTTGGATTGCCAGCACTTGCATGGTGGCCACACCCACTTGTAACAACAGTCCCATCCCCCTCTATCTTTAAAGGGCACCAGTTATGCACATGGCACACATACATACATGCAGGCAACATACTCAGACACATAAATTAAATAAGAATGTAAAAATGTAAAAAGAAACCAACTAGAAATTTTGCAAATTGAGAATGAAGCAATCAGAATAAAAGTTCCATCAACTACTGGGCTCGTGGTGGCTCCTGCCTGGAGGCAGAGGCAGGTGGATCTCTGTGAGTTCAAGACCAGCCTGGTGGTGTACATAGTGAGTTCCAGGCCAGTCAGGGCCAGCCTGAGTTTCAAACTCAGAGGAGCTCTGTTTCAACAACCAAAATCAAATGAGCAAAACACCAAAAATAACAACAACAACAACAAGAAACCAAAACAAAGCAAAACAAAACCCTTCCATCAATGAGATCCTGAGCATAATGTAGGGCTCATAGAAAATAAAACCAATGAAGCCAAAGCTAGAACATTATAAATTAAATTACCCAATCTGAACAATAGACATAGGGGAAAAAATAATGGGCAGAACCTTAGGATGTGTGAGACACTAAAACAGGTACAATATTCATGAGGGTAGGACTTAAATTAAAAGGTGTTTAAGGAGATTGTTGTCAGTCGGGCATGGTGGTGCCATCGGAACTCTTGGGGGTGGGGTAGAAACAACAGGATTGTGAGTTTCAGGCCAGTCCGGCCTACGTAGCAACATCTGGTGTGAAAAATAAAAAATAAAAATGGAGACATTTCCTAAATTTTCCAAATACACAAATATTTAAGAAACAGAGGGCAAACCCCTAAAGAGAAGAAAGAACCCTTCTTTCTCTTCAGAAGGAACCAAATGCCAAGGTCAGCCTCAAAGTCAGGTGAGTCATTTTAAAAACAAACAAAACGTGTGGGAACACTGCCTTACAGGTCAGTGTCACAGGGTGCTAGGTCACACTCACACCCTACTTGAGCATTCAGTATCATTTTAGGAAAGTTTACTTAGCTTGGATGTCCCCCAGAGGCTTGGTCTCCACCCAGCGTCACTTCTGGGAGGTGGTAGGACCTTTAAGAAAGGGGACCTAAAGCTGGGTGATGGGGGGTGCATGCCAGCATTCAGGAGGCAGAGGGAGGTTCATCTGTGAGGTAGAGGCCAGCCTCATCTACAGAGCAATTTCCAGGACAGCCAGGGCTACGCAGAGAAACCATGTCTCAAAAAGAAAAGGAAAAAAAAAAAAAAGTGGTACCTAGAGGCTAGAGAGATGGTTCAGTACTGGCCGCTCTTCCAGAAGTCGTGGGTTCCATTCTCAGCACCCACACGACAGCTCACAACCACCCGAGGCTTCAGCTTCTGGCCTCCACAGGTACCAGGTATGCAAGAGGTACATAGACATACAAGCAAAACACACCTGCATGCAGCATTCAGGGAGGTGCAGTGAAGACGCCGCCGACATAACCACTCCCTGAGCGGGGAGTTTGTTTGTTTCCTTGACACAGGATTTCTCTGTGTAGCCCTGGCTGTCCTGGAACTCTCTGTAGACCACGATGGCCTTGAACTCACAGAGATCAGCACTGCCTGAGTGCTGGGCTTATGGTGTGCACCACCGCTGCCTGGCACCAGGCGAGGGGGAAGGTTTTTATTGTGGGCAAGAGAGAGGAAAGATCCAGAGGAGCATGGCTAGGACTAGGGAAGACGGAGAGTGTATCAGAGACAGCAAGAGATTGCACTGGAAAGCACAAAGGCTAGAACGTGCTGAGAGTACCTAGAGAGTCTGAGAGCGAGAGGAATCACCCCAATCATAAGGAAGACAAGAGGCTGGGGGAGGGGCTGCATTGGGGAATGGTTTCACAAGTTTCTCAACGAGCTGGCTTTTATCTATCAGAAATCTAATAGTCCAGCTTGAGCTCATTTCTAGACACACAGAGGGCCTGGGACCTAACACATGAAGTAAAATAAAATGAAAGAGAAATTTATAAAAAAAAAAAAAAAAAGATGAAGTGAAGCCTAGTGGAAGAAGAAAATGATACAATTGGAAGTATGTCCTTTAAGGGGCTACTTGGGCCCCTGTCCCTACCTGTCCTTTCTACTTCCTGGCCATTAGAAGATATACAAGGTTTCTCTACCACTGGATACCACCATGACATTCTGTCTTCATCTGCCCAAGAAACCAAGGTTGAATCTTCTGAGACTGTGAACTAAAACCCTTCCTCCTTAAAAGGTGACTGTCTCAGGCCCCTTTGTCACAGTGATGGAAAAGTAACACACACGTGCCAACCCGATTCATGGTGACAGAATTCACTCAACTGGCGAACTCGGAAGTTGTTGAAGAGATGAGTTTTGTATGGCCATTTTGTCTGCACGCATGTTTATGTGCCACACGCGTGCCTGCTGCCTTGCAGAGGCCAGAGGAGGGCATCAGATCCCCAGCAGTTGGCTTGCAGACCCTTGTTAGCTGCCAGGTGGGTTCTGGAACCTGAAACTGTTCTCTGCCAGAGCAGCCAATGAGTGCTCTTAACTTCTGCAACATCTCTCTAGCCCAGGAGATACGTGTTAAGAATCTTTTTCCTTTCATAATCTTAACAATTGTGACTATTCACAATTCTCACATGCATGCATTCGTGTTCCTCTGGCAGCAAAATTAAGGTTGTAGGCGTGAGGATCTGGGTGTTTAAAAATAAGTTCATTGTTTTAATGTATGTAGTATTTAAAGCTATTCAAGTTAACATTCTATGGAGAGTAACGCCCAGAAGTATTTTCAACAGAAATACAATAACCGCAGGAATTACAATCTCCAGCTGGAAGTGGGCCAGCTCCTTGGTCAGCTGCCGGAACTAAATAATCCAAATGGATGAGATTCCTTGGACACGTTTTTTGCATATATTTTAGTTTATCAAGGAATGTAGCTAGCTTTCTCATACGAAGGACACTTGAAAAGTGCTTGGTTTCTTGATGTGTGTACTCAGTCATTCTCTGTAGTCCTCGAAGCAACTGGGAAGACATGAACTTCTTTCCAGAGAATGAAAGAGATACAAGGAAGGAGGTTTATGCTCGAGTTCCCCAACCAGGGGCAAAGGCTAACACAGATCTGATTACATTTCTCTCCCGGCATTTCAAAGGATATAGAAACTCCCTTTTATTCTGGTCATAGCTACGGATTTATGATGGAGAATGTCATTTCATTTATTTGAGCCAAAATAAAATATTTTTGCTCAGTGGCAGATCTATGTCTTTGACAAAGCTAAATGGTCATACGCTTATCACTTCTTGGTTATTTTCCCTCATTTTAACAAACACTTGTGCCTATATGTGCCAAGCACACATGGTTCCTACCTGTGAGGGGAACGGGAGGCTGTGGAACACCATTTGGTGTATTCTTATACATGGGTCTATTATCAGAGCCTTGTTTCTAAACGTTTGGATAATGTTCTTTGTTTTCCCTTTTAAGCAACAGAAATCAATTATTCATTAGTTGGCTCTCATCTCAGGAACTCTGACTGTGAAGTTAAAAACTCCAAGTACCCTTTGTTCCCATGTTGCATCATCATCTATATTCCTTGCCCTTCCATTCCAGTCACATACACTGCTAGAGCTGGAAACTGCGCATGGATATATCAGTAAGGGGGGAATAGAGTGGAGAGATGGCTCGGTAATTAAGAGTACTGGCTGCCCTTTCAGAGGACCCAATTCAGTTCCCAGAACTCACCTGGCAGTTCACAAAAAATACACATACATACATATGGACAAAATACTCATACACATACAAATATTTGTCTTTTTTAAAAAGAATATATCAATCAATCAATCAATCAATTTCCACTCCCTTTCCCCTCCCCAGAAATGATAAAAATCAAAGCAACCCCTTCTGTAATGAGCTTTCTCCGTCTTTTTCTCTTTACATTTTTCTCTGCCTGAACATGTTTTGCTTTTAGCGTCTTCCTGCTGCCACACTCCAGTTAACAACTGGAATTTTAAGACTCTGCTGTGTCCCATGGGTAGGTTCAGTTGTTTTCTGTTTTGTTCACAAAAGCCTAGAATCTAGGACAGCCTTCAGTCCCTTCTGACACGCGTTAGCCTGAACCTGATAAGACCACAGCAAAGAGTTTGACTGGAATTTCAATAGATGTTCTGGCACCTTCCATAGAAGCTATTGGTTGTCTGAAGTGGTGTTTTAAAATGCAGAGGCTTCTGCATGGCTAATTGTGTTTGAATGAGAAAAATGACGTCATGACTAATGGCCATGGTAGCGGAAAGAGACTGTCCTTGCATGCCCTCTTAGTTTACTTGCAGACAGAGTCGAAGCTTGGTACTAGAGGAAAATTTATTCTCTTGGGACCATGCCTAGTACATGCTTCTAGGGTGGGGAACAAATGCAGTCAGTTAATCTAAATCAACAAAACCCGATTAGCCCACCTCCCCCCAACGGCAGCCAAGAAGGTCAGATTCTGTTTATTTTCACAATGCATCAACAAATCATTTATTTCCTGACACCAGAGATTTTACATTTCAGCATAAAATAGCGTTAATCCCACCAGTCGATAAAATGACCACTACCAAAGTTTTAAGCCAATTAAATACTAGTCAGGTTGATGGACTCTCTCAGCAGAGGCCAGGTCCACCTCTGCTTCCCAGAAAATGGCTATGAGTCATGCCTCGGAGAAGCTTTAAAAAGGCAATCCCGAAGGCCAGAGTATTTCCTACCAGGTCCAATCAAGGGCAAACCTACATTCTGTTATATTTCCTGCCCACTTACCTCCCGCCCTCATGTGATCAAATACATCCAGTGCAGTTGGGTCAAAGAAGCGTGTTTAGGGGAGTGAAAGCAGGAGGCTTGTAATCTCCCATAAACAATAGCCTCCAGCATTTCAGTCCCTTGTCATTAGGGCAAGGGACTTACAGGTTAGAAGCATTTTTGTTCCGTGGATCTCTTAGGCACAGTAATTAAAACAAAACATTGGCTCTCATAATAGTAAGCACTCGTGGTTTCCTGGTGTGCAGGTAGGTTTTCTGTTTCCGTTGTTTTTGTCCGCTTGACACAAATCATCTCCAACAGACTGCCCTGTAGGCAAGTCTGGGGCATTTTCTTGATTGCTGCTTGATATGGGAGAGCAGTGGCATCCCTGGGCAAGTGGTTCTGCACTGTATAAGAAAGGAAGCTGAGGACCGAGGGCAAAGCAAATCAGGCTTTTGTTTCAGTTCCTGCCTCCACATTTCCACCCTGGGACTCCTCAAAGATGGGCTGGAATGCAGCGTGTAACCCCCGGCTACCAGCCCCCCGCTCAGGTTCCCTTGGCTCTGTGGATGAAAGGCACACACACTTTAGCTTATTTTTAATAAGCTTTTTAGCTCAATGGTCAAGCACTTCTAAGTCTCCTGCCACTAATGTGTCCTTACCTTCACTCCTGGCTCAACACTCTAAATCTGCCCTCAATTTAGTTGCCTGGTTACCTTCTCCTTGCTCAGTACCCTAAATCTGCTGCCCCCAGCTTAGTTGTGTCTCTAGCCTCTCTCCTGCTGCCCCAGGCCCAGTTGGGAAAGCGGCCATTGGCTATTTCACCCGAGATCTCACATGGCTGGTGGCTCCCTCTCCGAAGCATGGCAAAACCTTTCCCCTTCTGACTCTCTTGGCCAACCTGCAAAAACCAGGAAGTCCCGCCTCTTCTTCCCAGCCATTGGTTACTAGCATCTTTATTGATCATTCAAGAACCAATTGGGGAACAAGACCTTCATCTTTCGCACACAAATTCCCAATCAGAATCACCCCATACTCTGGACTGTTAATTGTAAGCAGAGCAAACCCTCTGCTCTTGAAGTTGTTTGTGGCCACAGGATTTATTGCAGTAACAGAAGGAAAACTGGAACAGTGGTTACTGCTTGCTTTTTTTTTTCCCAGGTTAGGATGATATAACAGCTTTATAAAGTATCCATCCTTGACAGAGCATGGGAAATTCTGAATGGAAAAGAGAGGGAGATGGAAGAAAGGGAGAGATGAGAAGAGAAACAAGAGACCAAAGATAAAAGACGTGTTTTCTCAAACATAAGAGGAACACGCAGATATAAAGAATCACACAGAACCAAATCTCAGTCTGAGAGGGTTACTGCTGGGTTTCACATCCAGGACAAGAAGCGCATATTTAACATATCAAGCAGGCCTGGCCTCTAGGTTCTTCGATCCCTCAGTTCTTACCTGTTACAGGGCTTGGCTGGCATACTCCACTGTCGATGCTGAAGTTTCCAACCCAGGGGCTAGACTTCCTCTCACCCAATGGTTCTTCACTATATAATCTAGACATTTTGCTACTCTCTCTCTCTCTCTTCTCCCTCTGCGAGCTGCTTTCTCTCTTTCTCCCCCTCCTCTCCTGTCTCCCTTTCCGTGGCAAGTTCACTAACCCCATCTCGTGTGATCAGTGAACTAGACTGATAGCTGCCCTCACCCCCAAACCTGCTTTTATACCTTAATTTAGCTTTAATGGGCTCATTTCGTTGGCAGAGACACAAATTAATTTCTTTAAGTAGCAAGAATATGTAATGCTACCCCTCCTTTGTTTGTTTGTTTGAGACAGGGATTCTCCAAGTAGCCCTGACTGTCCAGGAACTTGTTTGTAGATCTCTCAGCCACTCAATGCCAGCGGCTAAGCTGCATCATCACCAGTCGCCAACCCTTGTTTTCCTACGGTCTTAGGTGACCCCTGTGAAAGGCTTGCTCGACCCTCCAAAGGGATCTCAACCCACAGGTTGAGAAACCACTGCCGTATACAGTCTGGTCTACAGCCCAGCCTTATAGAGGCACTTTTCTCACTTGAGGTTCCCTCTTCTGGATGACATTAATTTGTGTCAATTTGACTTAAAAAAAACCAGCCATGACACCCCCTCAGGTTAGTGATTTCATAATACCTGTCGCTTTTGGCCTTCTACCATCTTCTACATCTTCAAGGTGTGGGCCAGAAGTCATTCCTGTTTTACGAGCTGTTTTACTGGATGCTGTACTGTATGTCAAGGGTTGACATTTTGTTTTTCTCCTTAAAAATTCCTTCCTGCCTGCCATTCAGCAGGGTCTCTCTATGTAGCCAGGCTGGCCTCACATAATCCATCCTTCCTCAGTATCTTGGTGTTTGTGGGTAACAAGCATGGAACACCTGCAGGCAGTTATTTGCAAAGATTTCCTTAAATTTTTTTTATGGTTTTAAAAACACTGTTAAAGTTGTTTTGTTTTGTTTTGTTGGGGACTGAGCCCAGGGACTTGCACAGGGTCAGCAAGAGCTCAGTCACTGGTCCAAATTGCCAATCCTGTGGATCAGTTTATATTTTTAAATATTAAAACTAGTGTTTCTTTTATAGTACCTATTACTAAGATACGAGTCTTATCAACAATCTCTAATAGCCCCCACATGTCCAGACATGTCCCCGAGATCCAGACGCATGGGATCCAAGTGCCCTCAAGCCATGTGTGAACCTGGCAATCTTTATTCCTTCTCCTGGGGGATTTCATTCTATGCATATAGAGTAGTACTCAGCCAAGACGCCAAGGAGGTCCTTGAGAAAATTTCTAGGGCTCTCTCATAGGCAGCTTTCTCCCTTTCACTATTCTGTCCTGAAAATTTTAGCCACTTCAGCTTCATGAAACTAGTATTTAGGTCTTCCTAAATGAGTGAAATTAACATATCCCATTTGGATTTTCTCTCCCTATGTCAGTACCTAAAAATTTCCCCTTAGAAGTGTTGCCAATACAAGCTTGTACTTTTACAAATACTTCTACGAAAAACGCCTTTTGGTTGTAATTTGAGGCAGAATAGAGAGACAGGGACAATTATGGGGACACGGGAAAAAAAGGGGCTCCTGACTCTAGAGTCTGGTTGCTAAGATTCCAACACAGTCAACAATGCTTGCTGTGAACATTTTATTCACAGACAAAATCTTACTTTTATATACGGTCAGATTAAACAAGGATGTTGACATAGCAGGGATCCATGCTTGAGTCCTGAGCAGATGTGGCCAGCAGTTTTCTGGGACTCCTATGAGGAGATACCCTACTAACTGTATAAAGCATGTCTTGATCACTTCCTTGTGTAACCCTTGTGGCTTCTAATTTTATGCTATCAGATTGTAATCCCATCCCAAGCATCCTGGTGCCACTCTATGATCTCATTTATTGAAAGAGAGGGGAACGTGTTTCCTAACAGGAATTTGAGATGTAACTTAAGAGCCATGAAAGTGGTATCCACAGCTACTGCTGCCGGTTGAAAATGTAACTTTCTAGCGTCCCTGCCACCACGTCTCCTTGCTGCTTTTGTGCTCTCCACCCGTCATGGCCAGCCTTAAGGACCTCAAAGGGAGGTGGCACCTGTTGGAAAGCCACAGCTCTGAGGACTGCACAAAGGAGCTAGTAGTAGGACTGGCTCTTAGGAAGATGGGTGCTATGGCCAAACCAGACTGTGCCATTAATTTTGACGGCAATAGCATCACCATCAAAACCGAGAGCAGGGTGAAGACGACGGGGTTTTCTTGTACCCTGGGAGGGAAGTCTCATCAAACTTACAGCTGACTGCAGGAAACTGAGACGGACTGCCCCTTCCCAGATGGTGCCCTGGTGGAAAGGGGAGGAAAGCACAATAGCAAGAAAGCTGAAGGATGGGAAGATGGTGGTGGAACGTGTCATGAACAATGCTCTCTGTACTCGGGTCTCTGAGAAGGTGGAATGCGGGCTTCATCCTCATCCGGGGCGGGAGTCAGCTGTCAGAGTGAATAGGCTCAATTCTACGAGCAGGTCATAAACAACCACACTGCTTTTCTTTGGTTTTATTTTTCATGATTGTTCAGTTCTCCTTATCGCAAACACTGCACATGAATCCCATGTCAAACTGTTGGCTTATCCAGGATCAATCATTCCTTTGGTTAGTAAATAAACAGGTTTGTGCAAAAAAAAAAAAAGAAAAGAAAAAGAAAATGTGACTTTAAGTTTTGAGGCTCTAACCCCAATCTCAGGAGTGTCTTCATCTTGGCCCGAGCACCTTTCTTTCTAACTTTCATGTTTAATTAAATCTGTTGAACTTACTTTCAAAAACGATTCTGACTGTGCTTCAAACCAGCTCATCCTTTTCCCAGAAGATATGAAGGATCCAGCTCCTCCTGAGTGGAAGTCCCTAGAGGATAAGGGTTCCTGAGACTGTGGGCAGCGATTCTGGGCCGGCTGGCTCCTCCACGCTTTCGCTGACAAGCGGAAACGTGAGGTGCGTATGAGATTTAACAAGACTTCTCTAGCAACCCTACTTGTAGACAGAGCTCTGGGACCGTATGTGGGGTTGATTGCAGTTTTCTGTGCAGAATAAAAATCTTGACCATGCTGTAGCCTCACTACTACCACAGAGCTGTTTCTTGTCTGCTGCACAGCTTTCTACATTTACAACAGGAGGGTGATGCTGTCCTAGTTGCTCCTTCGTTAGAAATAGAGGTCCGTGGTGCATCCTCAATGCAGCTGGGCCGGTGGCGCATATCTGCAATCTTAGCATTCAGGAGGTAGAAGCGGGATTGGTAGTTCCTGGATGGCTTTGGTTGCATAGTGAGACCCCTTCTCAAAATCAAACCAAACAATACTGACCCTTCTAGAAGTCTCTACAGAGATCACTTAAAACAAGTACCTAAAGCTGAGTGTGGTTACTTCAATTCCAGCACCTTACGGGCAGAGGCAGGAAGATCACTCCAAGTTTAAGGGGCCAGCTTGGTCTACCTATCCAGATTCTATCTCACTGTGCCTCCCAAGGAGGAAATTAGTGTGTGAGTGCTCCTTATGCCAGGCTCTTAAGGTGTCTGTGTGAGAATGAGCTAACCCAATATTCAGAGACTCTGCCATTTGGTGTTAATATAATTAAATAACAGCTTCCATATGTAGCCCAGGCTATCCTTTTATCTCTGTCTCTGTGTTCACCTTTAAAATAATAATTTCCCCCATGATTAGTGGTCATCATAAGCTTTTATCTGCTTCAATGTCAGGTGTTCTGGAGAATTATAAGCCTGTGGGGTTTTCTTATCACTGCTTTTGTCCTGTTTTGTCCCCCACTCCCACTCCCACCCCCACCCCCACCCCCACCCCATCCTCTTCTCTCCTTCATTATCTCTCTTTTCCTGTTTTTTATTCTTTGGGAAGACCCAGTAAAAGGCCAGGCTCTGTTCATGATGGAGAGGAAATGGAGCCAGCATAGATGCTCATCGACAGATGGATGGACCGGATGGACGGATGAAGTGTGTTTCACATTCACATGGGATCTTTCTCAGTGGTACAGAAAAACAAAATTGCAAAATGTGCAGGAAAAAAATGTAGCTTGAAAGTCTTACACTGAGTCAAGTGACCCAAAGAGACTGTTCTTCTGTATGCATGTTCTTGATTGTAACATGTATACACACGTGTAAGTAAATATGTATAAACATCGATCAGAAAGTAGAATGGAGGTCAAGAAAGAGTAAAAAGGAGGTGTCAAGGAAGTGGGGGAGGCAAACGGTCACATATGACTTGAAAGCCTAAAGGGGGCTGCAGGTAGCAGAGATGAGAATGGTGAGAGGGGAGAAGCAACTATAACACGTTTTGTTTGAAAATGTCACTAGGATACATAACTAATTTTGTATAGTAATTTAAAAGGAGAGAGAGTGGGAAGGAGGCAGGGAAGGAAGGAGGAGGGACAGGCATAGTGGGTCCTGTAACCTTGGCACTCAGGAGGCTGAAGTAGAGGGATCTTGATTTCTTGGCCAAACATTGGCTAGTGAATTTGAGAAAAGCCTCTTAAATAAACATGTTGGTGGGAGGTGAGTGGTGGGCCATGGGTGTGATGACGGTGGGAAAGACAGAGAGTAAAGTCATCAGGGCAGATACAATACTGTAAACACAAAAGAAGAGACCAGGAGGTTAAGAACAATTGTATAAAGTCCACAGTCTCCAAGACCAGTATCTTAGTTAGCGTTTTACTGTTGTGAACAGACACCACAACCAAGTCAAGTCTTATAAAGGGCAATATTTAATTGGGGCTGGCTTACAGGTTCAGAGGTCATCGAGATGGGAACATGGTAGCATGTAAGGCAGCCATGGTGCAGGCAGAGCGTCTACATCTTCATCTGGAGGCTACGACTGACTTCCAGGTAGCTAGGGTGAGGGTATTAATGCCCAGTCCCACAGTGACACACCTACTCCAACAAGGCTACATCTACTCCAACAAGGCCAAAACTCCAAATAGTGCCACTCCCTGGGCCAAGCACATACAAACCATCACAACCAGAATTAAAACCGGGTCATTTCTCGTAGGAAGCCATGTTAGGGCTTTCTCAGGTTCTCCACACAGATCAGAGTAATTTGGGATTCAGTGTTCTGACATGATACTTCCTTTAACGCAATTCCTTTCAAGATGTCCAACGGATACAACATGAGACAAAGATTGGGGAGCAAACAGCTTCGTTGAGGAGGTGAAGAAAAAGCTAAAGAACCTAGACAAGACAGGAGGAGCAGCCAGTCAAGTTCACAAAATCAAACCAGCAGAACAGCAAGGGCTGACACATGCGCCCTGGAGGCAGAATCGGTGCACCTGTGCAGGAAGCATGAGTAATAAATATCCTTCCTGGCCCAGCCCAGGGAGTGTGATCAGAGTCTGGCCTGGGTCTAGAGCACGAAGGGAAGTCATCACTGAAAGCAATACTAAATGCTGGCAGTTGGCAGGTGGGCTTGACTGGGCCAGGAAGTGGTAGTCAGCTCCAGCAAGAAGGCACTGTACAGAAGTGCCCAATGAGTGGTGCTTGTGCAGTTCTCATGAGCACTTTTCATCATTAGAACTGGAGATCATTAGAATTGGAGACAGCTTTAAATCCTAAAGAGTTGTTCATATGTATCATCTTGTAAGACCACTTAAAAGAGCTGTGTTGTATAAGTAGAAAAGTCAGACAGAAAAATAACTTGATCATTGGTGCTGAACACCTTTTAGGACATCTGCGCCTGGCCTTTTCCATGAGCACTTGTGAATTTCAAAGTTTTTCTTTGTTTATTCAGAGTCCCAGTCATCCTTATTTTGGAAACTCAAGGCACCGGAGTGGGAAAATTTAGAAGTGGGATTTTAAAGTATTTTGGGATCTCACTCTAAAAACCTCTTTTGGAAACACCCAAGCCAGGAGAGCATCTTAAGAACCTCACCAAACAATACAAACACAGAATAATATGGGTGGTTTAAATCAAATTATTAAATGCACCTATTGACATGCATTAAAAATGTTATTGTTAGTCATGCATACACATGTATTTGGGGGCGTTTTTTGTGTGCCTGTGAATGCAGGTTCGTGAGTTATCTAGGAGGGAGTATCAGATCCCTGAAGCTGGAGTTACAGGCAGTCAGGAGCCATCAGATGAAGGTGCTGAGATCAGTAAGTGTTCCTAACCAGTCAACATACATTTTTACATCAAATTCTCTTGAGGTAGAGAGATAGTGTGTGTGTGTGTGTGTGTGTGTGTGTGTGTTTTCTTGGTGACCTGGTTTAAATCAGACTGTTTCTTCCTCCTCCAAGGACAGGTGAAGTGTGTTCCTTCCTGTAAAAGTCCTGATGGAGATCCTGGAATGAGAAGTAGAGGATGTTGCACTCCTCAGCCTGGATTTCAGGACAGCTGAGGGGACAGTGTCTGAGAACAACTTCCAGAACATCTCCCTCAGAAACAGAGCTGCTCATTTGAAAAACTACACAGCAGTCCTTTATTCTGGGTTAATGCAAAGCAGTGACCTTGCTGTCAGCCATCACAGCAGAGAAACTTGGACTGGTAGAAGCCATGGGGAAGGAGCACATGGGAAGAGCTGGAGAAAAGTGGTGTGTGTGTGTGTGTGTGTGTGTGTGTGTGTGTGTGTGTGTGTGTGTGTGTGTACAGGCACTATTTTTTCCACTGGATGGTTTTAGATCCTTTGTCAAAGATCAAGTGACCATAGGTGTGTGGGTTTATTTCTGGGTCTTTAATTGTATTCCATTGATTTACCTGCCTGTATCTGTACCAACACCATGCAGTTTTTATCACTATTGCTCTGTAATACTGCTTGAGGTTAGGGATGGTGATTCCCCCAGAAGTTCTTTTATTGTTGAGGATAGCTTTTGCTATCCTGGGTTTTGTTATTCCAAATGAATTTGCAAATTGCTCTTTCTAACTCTATGAAGAACTGACTTGGAATTTTGATGGGAATTGCAGTGAATCTGTAGATTGCTTTTGGCAAGATGACCATTTTTACTGTATTAATCCTGCCAATCCATGAGCATGGAAGATCTTTCCATCTTCTGAGATCATCTTCAATTTCTTTCTTCAGAGACTTGAAGTTCTTGTCATACAGATCTTTCATTTCCTTGGTTAGAGTCACAGCGAGGTATTTTGTATCATTTGTGACTGTTGTGAAGGGTGTTGCTTCCCTAATTTCTTTCTCAACCTATTTATCTTTGAGTAGAGGAAGGCTACTGATTTCTTTGAGTTAATTTTATACCCAGCCACTTTGCTGAAGTTGTTTATCAGCTGTAGGGGTTCTCTGGTGAAATTTTTGGGTTCACTTAAGTATACTATCATATCATCTGCAAATAGTGATCCTGTTGACTTCTTTTTCTTGTCTAATTGCTCTGGCTAGAACTTCAAGTACTATATTGAATAAGTAGGGAGAGAGTGGGCACCCACGTCTAGTCCCTGATTTTAATGAGATTGCTTCAAGTTTCTCCCCATTTAGTTTGATGTTGGCTACTGGTTTGCTGTTTATTGCTTTTACTATGTTTAGGTATGGGCCTTGAATTCCTGATTTTTCAAAGACTTTTAACATGAAATGGTGTTGAATTTTATCAAATGCTTTCTCAGCATCTAATGAGATGATCATGTGGTTTTTTTTCCCCCTTTGAGTTTGTTTATATAGTGGATTATGTTGATGGATTTCCATATATTGAACCATCCCTGCATCCCTGGGATGAAGTCTACTTGATCGTGGTGAATGATTGTTTTAATGTGTTCTTGGAATCAGTTTACGAGAATTTTATTGAGTATTTTTGCATTGATATTCACAATGTCCTGAGGAAAATTGGTCTGAAGTTCTTTTTCTTTGTAGGGTCTTTGTATAGTCATATTAAATCTTTACTTGCAAGCTAATAATTAAGCCCAATAATCCTTATGTCAGCAGGGAAGCACTGAGGTGGCATAGACAGGGTAGTCCTCAGTATCATCTCTGTTCATTTGCTTTTTGCTCTTTTAACAATTGGTTTTCATTTCTTGTGCATTGGAGTTTGGTTTGCATGTCTGTCTGTCTATGTGAAGGTCTCAGATCCCTGGGCCTGGAGTAACAGGCAGTTGTGAGCTGCCATCTAGGTACTGAGAACTGGAGCCAGGCCCTCTGGAAGAACAGTTCCTAACTCATGAGTTATCTCTTCAGCCTGCCCCCGCCCCCAAGTTTTCTTAAGGAAAAGTGAGCACGACCGAAGGTTTACCACTTCAGAGGAACCTTTCTTGAAACTAGGACATTTTCATTTCATGTTTCAGGGCTGTCTTGCCTCTGGCCTCTTTAGTTTAACCAGCAAAGCTAGGAAAGACAAAAGAAGACAAAGAGTCATCAGAGCAGGGCAGGATTGGACATGACAAAAGGTACAGTTGCTCTCATTTGATGCTTAGATGGTACGATATCAGGCACACAATGCTAACATCTATATGTATGACTGTATCACCAGGACAACTTTGTGATGGTTAGTATTGGTCGTCAACTTGAGAGAACTTGGAAGGGGGCCTCTGCATGATTTTGATGACATTCATGGAGGCGAAAATGGAATGTTTACGTAGAAGAGAGTTGCCTGGTACTAGTGAGCATCTGTGCATTCCCTCGTCTCTATTCCAGCTGCTTCACGCTTCTGCTGCTCTAACTTGCCTACCATCATGGACTGTCCTTTGAAGTATAAATCGAAACAAACCCTTTCTCCCCTCAGTTGCTGTTGTCACGGTAGTTTATTACAGCAACAAGAAAAGAAACTAAGGTGAGCTTTAATCATGGAGTTTCATGAACTCAGTGCCTTTTCTATACAAGTATAAACCCACACATTTTGAAGAATATCTAGCTAAACACTAAAAATTATCTGTGGCATCACATTCTTTACTCCACATATTTATGTGTTTGTTGTGTATATATACACACACATATAACATCTCTATATGTAATTCACGTTATGGAGCGCTGTGCAGAGAATGTCCTAGAATGAGTGGGTTTAAGAGAGATGCCTCTGACTCTCTCTCACATCTGAGAATGAGGATTTGAGCAAATGATTTCTAGGAGACCCTGACTGGTAAGGCAGGCATGCGTTGTGGACATCTTAGCAATTTGGGGCTCTTGTTGGCTACCCTCATCCACCTGTCCTAATTATCTAAAAAGTTATTTATATTTTACCTAAAATATATCATTCCGTCCACCTTCACACTCGGTAGCCTAATCCCTTTACCTGCATGTACCATGCACACGCCTCTCTGAAAGATGCACCCAGCAACTTTGGATTCCCACTCAACCCAAATGCACTCGCACCCCTCTCTGAACAATGAGATGGGTTTCTTTTACCTTGAAAACCGTCAAACTTAGATTGTATTCAATTCCATGATCCCTATGTCTGGACAGAATGGAAAGGCTGACAGCTCTGGTTGAGACGAATGTGCAATAAGGCAAAATTGTGGCATTTTAGGAACAATATCCCTACTTACCACCGGTGCCTTTGCATAATCGTATACACATCATGGGGAAGGGACATGCACTATAAATGTGACCCGATGTACCAAAATAGAAAACCACCCAAACTACCTCCCTGGTAAACAACCAAATTCCTTTTTCTCTTAAATCCCCAATGAGAGAGCCATATTTGGACCCGTCCTATACTCCCTCATGTGGCCTGCTGCTATCTTGTGATGTGTTTTCTGAACTGTCCTAGAGATTTCCTTTGAAGAGTTTGCGACTTGTGTAATTTGTCTTTTCGGATAAGAGACCAAGGACCCAGAAACATCTGAAGAAACATCTCAAGCCCTACCCATGGCCACACGGAAGGATTAGTCTGGTGCGGCACCAGAAACCTTGCTCTCAAGCCTGTTTAGATTCATGCTGCAATTATGCTCTGCTTCTTGTCTTTGGTATGTGGGTTTCTCCAGAGTCCAGCAGCAGTCCTGATGTGGCTACCATATGGACTCAAACTGTTCCAGCGACTGATTCTTGTTCAGCCCCATCAATGCAGCATGCTAACTACTTTTAAAAAGTTCCATTACAGATCCCCTTCTGATGCTGCTGTCTGGGGTTGGAGCCTTTAGAGGAAGGTCTGGCTAGCAGAGAATGGTCACTATGGGTGAGTCTCTGAAAGTCTGGCCAGATCCTCAGTTCCAGAACTGCTCTCTGCTTTGCTAATGTGTACACAGTTGCTACCTTAACCTCTCTCCATGCTTCCCCACCCAGGATGGACTGAGACTCTCTGAAAGTATAAGGTGAAACTCCCTTGTTTGTCACAAATTTTGCCATAGGAATGCCAAAGTAAGACAAGTTTCAATTTTATCTTTTTCTTTTTCTGAAATAGATCCTACTATGCAACCCTGGGTAGCCTAGAAATCTGTGTAGCCCCAGGCTGGCCTCAGAGACCTGCCTGTCTCCTTTCTAGGACGCCAGAATCAAATACACTACACCTGTGTATTTATTCATATTTAAATGATTGTTCTTTTGTTTGTGAAGTAGATTCTATCTGGCCCAGACTGTTGTTGGATTCAGAATCTTGCTACCATAAAACCCTAAGAACTAGGATTACAGAAATGCACCTCTCTACCTATTTTTCAGGTTAACTGCATCTGGAATCAACTAAAACCCAGAGCTGGGCACCCCTGTGAGACTTTTCTTGAATTCTTTGAGGTAGGAAGACCCACCCTAAATCTGGGCCACACGTTCTGCTGGTAGCCTACATGAAGGACAAGGGAGGAAGCTTTTGCTTTTTGCCTGTTTGCCATTATGCTTGCTGGCAAGCTCATCTATCCTGCTGCTGGGTGATTCCTTTGCTGATATTCAAATGTACTTACTTCTTCAAGATTCCAATGGATTTTGAAGACCAGCCGAGTCGTCCATTCTTATGGTCTGAACAATTATTGGATTCTTGACTTTGTTAGAAGACAGCCATTGTTGGAATAGACCCACAGCCAGGAAGCCACTCTAATAAATCCACTGTCTATCAGTAGTGTTCTACAGAACGAATTCAGACTGTGGTACCAGGAGTGGGGTAGGTGTTCTGACTTCAAATGATCCAATCATTACAAGTTTGCCTAGACGCTTCCCTTTTAGTTGACTGCAGATATAGCCAAGGTGATACCAAGATCAGCCATCACACATGATCTAACTGTATAGTCCACATAGACAGCAAACGTGGCAATCCATGGCATGAGCCACCATGCCCAGCTTCCTTGTCTGTCAATGCTGTACTCAGGGTTTCCTATTTAGTAGCAAAATGTTTCTTAACTGTGTCTTCACATGCTTTCTCTGGATTCTGTATATTTTCTGATTATTTATTAGATTTAAGGTGTATTATTACACTGGTTTTTCTAAGCCCCGTTTTTTGTTTTAGTAAGCTCATTCTTTCATATTCATGTTTTTTTTTTTTTTTTTTTGTAACTTTCAGGGATGGCTTTAAACTGTGCCAAGCTGAATGCAGACATGGTACCAGTGCACCTTCTCAAATTAGTGTGATTAGTCATTTGGATGCTGCTGGAAAACTTGGACAAAGCACATTGTTCTGTTTCTAAAAAATTCATGAAGTTTTTGTTTTCCGAGACTAGGTCTTGCTAGCTTTGTCTCACACTTAAAGAGTGGGGGTTTAGGACCTTGGACATGCTAAGCACATATCCTATGACTGGGCACACTGCCAGCCTTAGACCTAATTTGATGACTGTAGTTTTCTAAACTATTAAAGCCAATGAATGTATTGGACTCTGAAGCAACAGCTAACTGTGAGAGGGCTGTAAAACAAACCTGAATGCAAACAGAAGAGCCTGAGAAACCACTTGCAATAACACAAGACTTTATTTATGTGGGGCATGGGGATGGGGTGGGGAGGGGTGGGGCTTGAGATAAGTTACTATTTAAGAGCTCTTGCTGCCCTTCCAGGATTCAGGTCTCAACACTGAGGTTGGGCATATCACAACAGCCTGTAACTCCAGCCCCAGGGGTCACGATGCCCTCTCTGGTCTCCATGAACACTAGCACGTGTGAACATATTCGTTTCTCTTCCTTGCTGGCAATTCAGGAATTCTAATTATCATGTTTCTAGTGGTGTTGGAGAGGCATCACGGGACCACTTTGAGCAACACACACTGACCCACTTCATAGGACCACTCCGTTGCTCAGGTTTCTGGTCGGGTTGTTTAGGGCACACCATGTATGCTGTACTGCAGAGCATCTCGCCCATGCAGACGTAGTGATGACTCTTCCAAGTGTCATACAGACTCAGCTATTCTGTTTTTATTTTCTCATGGTAGACCTGGAAGGCTTAGAAACCTGGCTGTGACAGTCAGAAGAGCTCCAAATACTACAAAGTCTTCGATGGCAGTATAGATGCCTTCTGACTTTGCAAAAGAAACAATGGACTTAAATGCAAATGTTTCACTGGACTAAATCTTGTAATATAGAATTCTATTTAGAAGTTTTGATTTATATTTTATTCACTGAGTATGAAAGGAACAGTACTTTTTTTCCTTTTTGCAACAAAGGGTCGCTCTGCAGCACAGTGTGGCTTGGAATTCATGGCAATCGTGAGCTACCTACCAGGCCAAGTTCTTGTTTTAACATTCTGATTCAGACTGCCCTATGTCCACAAATCTGCCTCCCCCAGGTCAATTTGAAGTGACTGCTTAAGGCACTTTAGAATATATTACATTTTTATTCCTGCGATGCCAGGGATCAAAATGCACTGTACATGTGTGGCAAGCACTCTACCCTGGACATTTCACCTCAACCACGTACCAGTTATTTGGGGGGTGGTGGTGAATCTGAGTTACTAAAGGAATAACACTACAAAACAGCACTCCCCCTTTTTTCCAATATAGGAGTTTGTTGTTTTCTGTGATAGGGTGTACTCAGCTCCAGCTGGCCTTGAACTTCTGTTCCTGTGTGCTCAGATTACAGGTGTGGGCCTTAATTTTATTCTTAAACCATACTCCTAAAGCCTTTTCCTGAGTGTTCTGATTGTATTATGCATCATGTTTAGTCATGGCTGCCAAGAGGAAATACGAAGTCTGAGTCCATCTGGATTCACACAAGCCAACTTAACAGCTTTCAGCTGAACACCATTTGTAGACTCTCTTCTTCCTGCTCTTTATATAGCTGTTTTTAAAGCTCAAATGTCCAGTAGGTCACTTCCAGGCTAGTGGTGTTTGCTTCCTTCCTCAGCATTAGTCATCCCTATTCAGTCAGAGGCATCGTTTATTTGGAAATAGGAAAAACACTGTCTCTCTCATTTCTGAGAACTGTACCTCGATCTAATCTCTAGTATAGACTGCGCTCAGTGTTATAATCTCTAGTAAATGGGCAGTATAAATAAACTCTTATCCATGTAGCCATACTGGTTAGGAACTGACATATTAAAAAGTTATTTCACCCTGTAAGCAAAATAAGTTAGCATTGATTAAATCATTAAGAAATAGGAAAGGAACATTATGATGAAAATTTAGTCATTAAAATTCAGAATTTAGCATTGGAGAGCAAATCAATTTGTGCTGTAAAGTTCAAAGGGGTCATTGAAGCAACTCCAGCACATGGCAGTCTGAGGCAGGAGGGTAGCATGGTCAAGGAAGCCTGGCCTCTGTAGCTAGAATACAAAAGAATTAGTTATATTACTTAAAGGAAGATAATAGCATCTAGGAGCCTCACCACAGTATTGCTAATCAATCAACCTGGAGCAAGCAGCTCCTCGCCTGGTTTCTTTGTGCATTTCTAAAATGCAGGGTCAGGCTGTACAGTCACCAAGCATAAAATTTCCAGGTTTACTTTGCTTTCTGTAATGTAATTCCTGTCTAGGGAAAGCTGTCTTAATTAAGCCAAGTGTTGGTTATGTAGAATTCATAAATGTACCAAGAATATGACAATTGCTTCCAGCTACAATTTCAAAGCTCATTTTATTTATTAAGCTCTTAAACAGAACGCCTATACGTATTAAGAAAAAGAACTGCCAAGTAGCAGGCACCTTACCACACTTGGGAGGCAGAGGCTGGCAGTTCTGAGTTCAAAACCCGTCTTAAAAACAGATTGCGATATATTATACATATAATAGATAGAGATCTATCTATCCATCCATCCCTCTTACATAGGACAAAGAACTGGTAAATTTGCCAACGTTCATGTTCAGAAAAGTATAATACTGATAAAATATTTTGTTACAATTTTCTGATCTACCAAAAGGCAAGTATGTAGTAAATAAGCCTACATTAAAAACCCCACAACTTTGGGTTAAACAAACATTGTCTCTTAAACCACAAACCAAAGAAAAATTAGCAGAAGGAAACAAATAATGATTGAGATAAAGAGACTAAAGAAAACAACAGAAATGATCAATGAAACATATTAGACTGGTCTGAGAGACGCATGGGTTTCCACAGCAGGCCACAGAGCTGGCTTTCTGAAAAGACTGACAAACCTTTACTTGGATTAACCAAGAAGTGTAGGTGCCACACACAAAGAGGTGCGAACATAATAACCAACCTCATTCAAGGGCTCAGTAGGGACTATCGTGGAGAATTACATGCTAACTGAAAGGTCCTCTAGTACAGAATTCTTAATACCTACGACGGACGGAAATAGATCCATGAGACCTTAAACAGACCAGTTAACAGAAGATCGAATCTGTTGTTAAATCTCTCAACCAAAGCTTTGTCAGATGACTTCATGGATGGATTCTGTCAAAACTAAGAGAATTAATTACTTACTTTCAACCCACTCAAAAGGCATAAATGGGAGGGAATATATCTGTTAAAAGTTTCAATGGGACCCACTTGGTATCTGGCTAAAGTGCTGTTTTGGGAGGTTGTGGGATCTTTACCCGATGTATGGCGTATGGCCCGACAGGAGGAAGTGGGTCCTAAGGAATGAGCTGTCTGGGTTGCTACCCAGGTCTGGGCTCAGAACAGACTGCACTTCAGTGATGTGAACAGGCAGGCAGTCTCCTGCTGCCATGAACTGTATCATCCTGGCTAGAATAGAATATACCCTCAAATGGCAAGCTAAGATAAATCTCCCTCCTTTAAAGAGACCTTTAAATTGTCTCTTATCAGGTATTTTGATCATAGTGGCACACTTTCCAAACCCATTCTAAGCAGCTGGTACCACACAAGGACACACCACAAAAAGAAAACAATATTCCTCATGAACAGAGATGCAAAAATCTTGCAAAAGAACTAGTAAGACCATCAGTGAAGTACACACAGAAGTGAAATGGTGAGGGGCTAGGAAAGAAACATTGATTAACACCGTTGCCTTTGGACATATGGCTTCTTAAACTAAGAGAATTTAAATTTTGCTGTCAAACCCCAAAATGGTTGAGCTGGTTTAAGTCTAGAGATGATAGCATGCCAATCACTAACAGGATGAAGAATTAGAGAACATATGATCATTTCAACGTGCAAAAAATTTTTTTCATTAAGTTCAATGATGCATTGTGATAAGAACATGAAAGATTCAGAAAGACCACCTTAACTGAACAAGTACATAGACGAACCCACAGTCAGTGTCACAGTGAGTGGGGAAAAGCTGAGAGCAGTACCAACAGCAGTAAGTGGCTTCCATGGACACTGGTCCTATTCAGCACAACACAAATAGATTTGGTTAGAAAAAAACCACACAAGAACAACACAAAATGCATACGAATAGGAAGGAAATCAAATTATTCCTGTGTGCAGATGATACTACATTTAGAAAAGCTCAAGATTCTATAAAAAGATCAGAAAGAATAAGCAAATTCAATAATGTAGATTCAAAATTAATAGCTTTTCTACACATTAGTACAAAACGGCCTAAAAACCAGCTGGGTGGAGGTGGCCCACGCCTTTAGTCCCGCACTAGCGAGGCAGAGTCAAATGGATCCCCAAGTTTGCTGCTAGCCCGATCTACAGAGTGAGTTCCAGAACAGCCAGGACTACACAGAGAAACCCTGTCTTGAAAAACAAGAAAAGAAAAACAGTAGCCTTCTTCTACTCAAAGGATAAACAGGTTCAGAAAGAAATTAGAGAAACGACACCCTTTACAATAGTCACAAATAACATAAAATACCTCAGTGTGACTCTAACCAAGCAAGTGAAAGATCTGTGTGACAAGAACTTCAAGTCTCTGAAGAAAGAAATTGAAGGCGATCTCAGAAGATGGAAAGATCTCTCATGCTCATGGATTGGCAGGATTAATACAGTAAAAAGGGTCATCTTGCCAAAAGCAATCTACGGATTCACTGCAATCCCCATCAAAATTCCAAGTCAGTTCTTCATAGAGTTAGAAAGAGCAATTTGCAAATTCACTTGGAGTAACAAAAAATTCAGAATAGCAAAAACTATCCTCAACAATAAAAGAACTTCTGGGGGAATCACCATCCCTAACCTCAAGCTGTATTACAGAGCAATAGTGATAAAAACTGTATGGTATTGGTATAGAAACAGGTGGGTAGATCAATGGAATAGAATTGAAGACCCAGAAATGAACCCACACACCTATTATGGTCACTTAATCTTTGACAATGGAACTAAAACCATTTGGTGGACAAAACACCGCATTTTCAACAAATGGTGATGGTCAACTGGAGGTCTGCATGTAGAAGAATGCAAATCAATCCATTCTTATCTCCTTGTACAAAGCTCAAGTCCAAATGGATCAAGGACCTCCACATCAAACCAGATACATGCAAACTAATAGAAGAGAAAGTGGGGAGGAATCTCAAACACATGGGCACAGAGAAAAATTTCCTGAACAGAACACCAATGGCTTATGCTCAAAGCTTCTGTAAGGTGAAGGACACTGTCATTTGGACAAAATGGCAACCAACAAATTGGGAAAATATCTTTACCAATCGTACATCCTATAGAGGGCTAATATTTAATATATACGAAGAACTCAAGAAGTTAGACTCCAGAGAATCAAATAATCCTATTAAAAATGGGGTACAGAGCTAAACAAAGAATTTTCAATGAGGAATACCGAATGGCTGAGAAGCACCTAAAGAAATGTTCAACATCTTTTGTTGTCAGGGAAATGAAAATCAAAACAAGCCTAAGATTATACCTCACACCAGTCACAATGTGACAGCTGATGCTGCCGAGGATGTGGGGAGAAAGAGGAACACTCCTCCATTGTTGGTGGGATTGCAAGCTGGTACAACCATTCTGAAAATCAGCCTGGAGGTTCCTCAGAAAATTGGACATAGTGCTACCTGAGGACCCAGTTATATCACTCCTGGGCATATACCCAAAAGATGCATATAACAAGGACACATGCTCCACTATGTTCATAGCAGCCTTATTCATAATAGCCAGGAGCTGGAAAGATCCCAGATGCCCTTCAACAGAGGAATGGCTATAGAAAATGTGGTACATCTACACAATGGAGTGCTATTCAGCTATAAAAAACAACGACTTCATGAAATTCATAGGCAAATGGATGGAACTAGAAAATATCATCTTACGTGGTACAACCCAATCATAGAAAAGCACACATGGTATGCACTCATTGATAAGTGGATATTAGCCCAAAAGCTCAGATTACCCAAGATACAATCCACAGACCACATGAAGCTCAAGAAGGGCAACCAGCCCATATACATACAGCCACCAAACCCAGACAATACTGCTGATGCCAAGAAGTGCATGCTGACAGGAGCCTGATATAGCTGTCTCCTGAGAGGCTCTGGCAGAGCATGACGAATACAGAGGCAAATGCTTGCAGCCAACCATTGAACTGAGAACGGGGTCCCTATTCGAGGAATTAGAGAAAGGACTGAAGGAGCTGAAGGAGTTTACAACCCCATAAGCACAATATCAACCAACCAGAGCTCCCAGGGACTAAACAACCATCCAAAGACTACACATGGACAGACCCAGGGCTCCAGCTGCATATGTAGCAGAGGATAGCCTTGTTGGGCACCAATGGGAGGAAAAGCCCTTGGTCCTGCCAAGGCTGGACCCCAAGTGTAGGGGAATGTCAGGGTGGGAAGGTGGAAGGGGTGGGTGGTTGGGTAGGGGAACACCCTCATAGAAGAAAGGGGAGGGGGATGCTATAGGGGGCTTATGACGGGAAACTGGGAAAGGGGATGACATTTGAAATGTAAATAAAAAATCCAATAAAAAAAGCGAGAAAAGAAAAATAACAAAAAGAAAGTTGCTAAAATAATGAAAGCAATCTTAAAACAACTACAATAAAATGGTGTAAAACTTAACCAAAGAAGCTGTCTGTAATGATAATTACAAAACACTAATGAGAAATATGAGACACAAAAAGTAAAATGCAAATACTTCTATTTTTACTGACAAAAGAATCGATATTTTTTAGAAGTTCATATTTCTTAAAGTGATCTCTATTTGGATGCAACCCCCATCAAAAGGCTAGTATCATTATTCTTCACAGAAATTAAGAACTAGAAATAACAATGCTGAAGTTCATATGGAAGCACAAAAGCCTCCAAATAGCAATCTTGGGCAACATGAGCAAAGCAAGGTGCGTCACAGTACTGGTAAGTCAGACTACAGGGTCATAACAGAGGAACCTGACATGCTATCACTGGAGACAGAAATAAACAGACACACCTGCAGCCAGCTCATTCTTACCAAAAGCACCATAAACATGCCCAGGAGAATGGGCAGCCTCTTCAATAAACAGTACCAGGAAGGTAGCTGCTACTTCTATTCTATGCAAAAAAACAACTCCAGGTGGACCCAGGGTCTAAAGGAAAGAGCTGACACCCTTAAACTTCTAGGGAAAATAGAAATGAAATAGTTGAGAAGCTGGTAAGAGCGATGGCTAGTTGGATAGGACCCTAAACACAGGAAACAATTCTAAGAATCAGACGTGTGACCACACTCACTAAGTTTGCTTTATACTGTTTGTTTTGTCTGTTTCTGTTTCTCAAGACAGGGTTTCTGTGTAGCCTGGCTGTTCTGAAACTTGGTTTTTAGATCAGACTGGCCTCAAACTCCGAGATCCACCTGCCTTTGCCTTCCAAGTGTCAGGATTAAAGGTGTGTACCCCCACCCCGACTCTTGCTTTTCATCATTAATCTGGATCTTTTAATGGGTTTCTTAAAGATGTACGCCAAGCCTGGCTTGTTAGGGCTGCCGAGGAACAAGTGCTGACCTTAACTCTGGCCACGGTTAGAAAGACAGGAGCTGAGACAGTGATGGGCTACTGCGCTGTAACAGGCACTGCTTAGCTCTGTCTACTGCTTGCTCTACTTAAACTTAAAGCTAATGTCAGGACTCCAAATATGGATCTGAAAAGAGGGCTCACTGGATCTCTGCCTTTTTCCTCAGCGTGGCCCTCTGTTTTTGACTGACTTTTTACTACTGCTTAATTGGCTTCTTGAAACTGTCAGGGCCCAGGCACTGACCAATGAAATAATTAGTATAGTAACAAGCAGATTAGTGAACAAGTAAAATGTGTCACACTCCCACAGCAGAGCATTAACTTTTAACTATAAGGAATGAAATCCTACCATAAGCAATAAGATGAATGAAATTAAAGGACATTATGTTAAGTAAATAAACCAGATACAGAATGATAAGCATAACATTTTCTTTTCTATATAAAAACTAAAAGAGTTGACCTAAAAGTAGAACACTGAAGACGGTCATGGTGGTGCACATCTTTGATCCCAGCTCTTGGGAGGTAGGAGGCAGGTGCATGTCTGTGAAATCAAGGTCAGCCTGGTCTACACAGCAAATTCCAGGATAGCCAGGGCTACATAATGAGACCCTGTCTTAAAAAAAAAAAATCAAACCAGCCAACCAATCAGCAAACCAACCAAAACAAATGTAGGATTCTTATTGTTAGAGACCGAGAAGGAGGTAGAAAATAAAAAGCTACAGCCATTCACATATGTGGAAATAGCAACGTAACTTTCTAATGTGTAATTAGAATGTAAAAAAAAATTTTTTTAAAAATATAGAAAACTTCAGAACTATGTCTGACTTCAGAACGATGTCTGACTTGTACTCTTTCAGTGTGGGGTGAGGGGTTCAGAAGAAGGCAGACAAGCACAGCTGAGTGATACATTTGCTGTTTTACTGTTAATTTGACATGTCTGAACCAAAGCATTCACAATACTTGATATACTTTGAAGGATCATATACTATAATCTTAGACATAACCACAGGACAAGCAGAACAGTTAAAACTACATAAGGCCTTAAAAACATATCCACAGTGTGTATTATTTCAATTCTCATTCATTACAAATTAGACTATATACCATTAGTTTAATTATTATTTTTCTTTCATTTATTCAGGCAGGATTCATTCAAGGAAAGGCAACTTAGTTTTTGTGTGTGAGCTTTATTTTTTTCTTTTTACTATACTGGTTAATATAAAATGTATGGCATGTTTTCATATCCCCTGCATTCAGGAGGGAACCCATGACATAATCAGATAGTAATCCAAAAGAACAGGCCCTACTCTTAAAAACAGCCAAGATGGAAAGGGACCAAACAGTCAGTGCGTCTGTGGTCTTGAAGATCAACTAATAGAGTTTCAAGTATTCATATAAGGAAGACTACTACAATTCTAATAATTAGTCAAATTTAAAACGACATTGCATATAAAATCATTCTTGAAGCCCTAAATGTCCTTTAAATAACTGAATGAAAATGTTAAGTAGTTGTCTCACAGTACCAAACATAAATCAGAACTAGTTAAAAATCCAGCGCCATCAGGACTTCTCATTTACACGATGAATAGCTGCTAAGTTAACAGATGGCATAGAAATTAAGACTTCATTTTTTTTTTAAGGATAAATGTACTATAATCAGAGAATACAGAAAAGTCAATGTATCTTTTTTTTTTTTTTACAATAAAATAACCATTTAAGCCTCTATCCCTGTACAACAGAGTATACATCAACTCAACATGGGTGTTTTCATACAGTTTTGTTTTTTTACAGTTTATTCAGAGTACTTGAATTGCTTTAGATATACAGCTTTTTGAAAGAATATTACATTTGTATATCAGGATATTTAGTACATTGAGATGTTTAAAAATATTTATAAATTTGCTTTTGATTTGCAAAAGCATTTGACAATACTTTTACAGCATTTGATTTTATAGAATTAAAATTTCATACAGTACTCATCTTGATGTTTAAAAAAAATTCACAGAAAAAATATAAATTACACAGCCTGACTGCATGATACTGCTATTTCCAGTTTCAAGTTATGGTAATTAAAACCTTCATTTAGTCTGTTAACAAATCATTACCTGTACAGTTATGAAGGCAACTTACATGATTTGTAAACAAAACCTTCAGGTTTTATGTTATTTACCAAGGAGTGCAGTTCAGCAAGAAAAGAAAACCCAGTATGCAAATTTACAGAGTAGTTTACAAATTTACCAGTTCCTGTGACACAAACTGTTTTAACCTCTCAAGGTATTGTCCATACAGCTCCACGTCATTGTGTCCTGCCCCTTCAACCCACAGAGGCTCCACAGGTCTTTGGCAACGCTCAAACAATGCGAGGCCATGGGAAAAGTCAATGACTTCATCTTCAGTCCCATGAATTATTAATACTGGAGAGGTTATCTTAGAGATTTTGTCAATACTAGAGAGAACAAGAGAAAGAAAAAAGGTCAATGAACCATGTAAAGAGGAAGCCCCTGTGTTAGAAGAGGAAATTCAAACATTAGAACTGTACAAATCAGCTTTAGGGCGGAAGCCACCCATCCTTCCCATGGTCTCTGTGGTACTGCAGGACCGAAGCACCGTTCCTCGATGCTGAGTTTGCCTAGGTTTCAAAAACCATTATCACCCCAGGGCCATGCCTGACTGGGCTAACTTCATTCCCTGCTGCACGTATTTCACTCTGTCAGTTGATAAACTCAAGCAAACCCTTGAGTTTTGTTCTGGTTTAAGGTCATAAAATAAAAAGAGAAAACATAAAAAAAAGTTTGAAGCTATAAATCTGATGAGCATATGAAATAACCATTAATAAGATAAGTAAAAACACAATGTAAATCAAATAGAAGGCAACTGAAGAAGCATCCAAGCTACAATGGAATTCTCCAAAGGCCAAGACATTGCCATGGAGATGAAGGTGGGGGATTGAGACAGGATGGAATCCTTCAAAGTCTGTCTAAACACAGTAAGGTCCCCCTTCCCCAGACTTCTTGGAAAAGCTGAGTCACTTTCTTCAACTCTGGAAGGTCTGTAGATCTGGGAGTCTAGTTTAAGAGAAAGGTACTAGAGTCACACAGCACGGCATTTTCTTTTTCAACTAGCTTATTCCTGAGAAACATCTAAGTATGTCAAACATGAAACAGTCCAGAGAGTAAGTCGGCGAAACATCACCTCACCAACTCTCTGTAATTCACAGACTAGGTTCAGAGCCAGGGAGCTCCAGAGAACTACCTTACCAACCAGTGTTTACAAGTGAGCACCATTATGCCTAACTTTAATAAAAAAAAAAATTCTAGGGATTGAACTCAGGTCTTCATGTTCACAGCTAAGTCACCTCTCTAGCCTAACACAGAATAAACATTGTTTTTGAAATAACTTTTGCTTTTCTGCTAAAGAACCAAGTGATAACTTGGCTTCTGGCCTGCCATCCACAAAAATATCCTTTGTATTTCTGCCAACAGAGGAAAGAACGAAACTGCCAGCATTTCCCTTCTTGCCTTGTCTTTGTCCTTGACAAAAATAGGCCATGATCTTTTTTCCAACTAGGAAGAAGGCAGGTGGCACCGCTCTTCACCATGGCAAGCGAGAAGCAGCTTTCTTGCAAATCCATCCAGTACTGTGTATGGCAGCTGCCATCACTCACCTTCCCCACATCCCTCATGCTGTGCCGCTCACTAAACTTCACGTTGTTTTATCACCTACAGCAAGGCTGGGGCCTTCCTCAAGTTGTTCTTTGTAGAACCCCACATCCAACCTGCAGCTGTGACCTGTTAACGTACAGTCACAAATCTGTCCTTTCGTCTACGGACTGGTGCACTGCTGAGGACACAAGCCTTCATTCCATGCTCAAACACGTCAGCCTTCCTTTCTATCAGTCCTGTGCTCACAGTCTCCTCCACAATCCCAAGGCCATCAATTACACGAAGTAGAAGCTCAGTGACAATGTCTTTGTAAGGTTCTTGGAGCTGAATGACTGTGAGTATTGAACTTACTTTGGGAATGCATCAAAACAGTAGGTCTTCTTGGTATCAGGGAAAGCAACCCGCATTCCTGAGGTCAAAGGAGAATGAAGAATAACGGCAGCACTCTCATACCGAGCAGCGAGGTCCACAGACGGTACGGTCCCTATGCTCTGGCCATATATAATCACATTTTCAGGACGAATGCCGTATCTAAGAAATACAAAAGTTCAAAAAATAGTTGGAAGGAAATAGTCCATTGCTCTAAAAATTTGCCATAAAATATCTCACAAGATATTTAATAATTAAATATTAAATTTAATAATTTAATATTTAATAATTAAAATTTCTTAGCCATCATCTTTTCTGTTACAATAAGCTAGCTTTATACTCAATTATTTCATGCTCAATTCTAATCTTTTAGAAAAGTAATTGCTTAACGTCTTAAATTTTATGGAACTAGGCAGAAGTGGCACATGCCTTTGATCCCAGCACTTGGGAGGCAGAGGCAGGCAGATCTCTGAGTTGTCCTGGTCTACAGAGTTAGTTCTAGGACAGCCAGGGATACACAGAGAAACTGTCTTGAAACATCAATAACCACAACAACCTTCAGTTTTATTAAAAAATTTAAGTCATTCATCATGTTTTAGTAATTTTAAGTTTGAAATACACTGTACCACTTACATTTCAATGAACAAATGGTTAATATTTGGTGCTATTTATGGTGAGATATTATTTTGTACCCAATAGAGCAGATGTTCTTGATTTCTCTGTACATCAGAGAGTAGGCTGTGTGATTTTCTAAATTGGCCACACCAATGAGATGCTGCATAAAGTTATGGTATGGGAAGAATATAGGAGCCTATACTTTTAGTCAAGATCAAATTAAAATATTGTAATTTCCCTATATTAAAAACAATTAGATGACCTAGCGCTACAAATAGCACTGTTTAGTTAATTAGGACTAGAATTCAAACTAAAAACCTTTAAAAATATCACTTATACCACTACAGGATTAAGTATGTGAATCCACTGGCTCCATAAAAATTTACTGGATACCTAAGACGTTCCAGGAAGTGTTAACTTGTTTACAGTGTAATTGTTCCAACTGCAAACTACTTCAGATATAGTGAGGTACCATAGGAACTAATGAATGTAGGGGCTAAGATTACAGGTACCTTCAGTGTGCCTTTCCATTTAGAAGGCAGGGTGGTTGTTTCTGGCAGCTAACAGTGATTTGGACAGTGGTGTTTAATCTTTTGGGGTGGTTGGAAGGGGGATGATGTGGAAAATTTGACCATTCACCAGAGGAGCAAGGCAAACTTCCTGTGCCCTCTTTTAGGTACTCAAGACCATTTTTAGTATGCAGGCAATGACATACTTCCCATAGCTTCTTCAGTATGTTCTCTATAAACATACAGGGTGGCATCTGCCTGTTCCTATGCGACTTAACTCAGAAAAGCTCCTGGGAATCAAGAGGCTGGGTTGATGAGCATCTGCATATCAGCACATCTCATAAGACCACTGCTGCTGTCAGCTGCCTACGAGCACTGCATTGTAGCAATTGAAGGTCTGGGGCTAAAACTCAACACTCATGAGTAGTAAGAATCAAGAAGTTCTAATTAAGCAATAGCAGTTTGAGAATAATGAGTTTAAAAGAACTATAGAGAACATCCACTCTAGTTAAGCTGCTTAATGCCTAGAATTTAAAAAAAAAAATAAAATCACAGTAAGTTGATAGTAAACTTATATTTAGAACTGGTTTCCAATCTAGTAGTCTCTCCATGAAAGCACACAGAGAGAGACTGAGGATTGTGGGAGAGGACTGCATAGACCAGACCCATTTCTGTCCCTGTCGATCCACTGAAAGATCAGAAAGGACTACTTTATTAGAATACTCAAAGATCATTTAAATAACAAGTTTATTTTGTATTTCCTTTCTCCTGGTTACTTAAATTGTATAAGAACAGAAAACAAAGCATTTTAGCACATTCACTGAACTTCTATTAAGAGATATGCTAAAAGCATGTTAAACCTGAGAATGACAAAGGAAATCCAAGGAATGCATATTCTAATTCGAGGATTAATTTCTAGAACTGGACAGGATCTTGGATGCCACTTACCACAACCTCGTCATTAAATAGATGAGGAAACAGGCTCAGATGTTAGTTTTCCATGACTGCTTACGTTACCAGCTATTCTACTGTATTTACAGTTCAACATTACAGAAAGCATAAAACCTCATTTAGTGCATTAAGTCTGTGGGATTTTTAGAGTTTACTTAGCTCCTGTTCTTCATTATTGGCCACTGTATATATTAAAAGATCCAGCCAGACATAGTAATGCATGCTTTTAATCCCTGCACCGGGAGGAAGAGGCAGGAGGAGCTCTATGGGTTCAAAACCAGATTGGCTTTTGTTGTGAAATGGATAGATAGCCAAGGAGTATTTCTTGTCAAGAAAACTAAAGTTTAATAATGACTAGAAATCATCTAGGGAAGTTTTTTTGTAAAGTTAATAACTAGTAAGATTTTAAAGGAGGAAATGACGTTTTTTGTCCTCCTGTAGAAAGAGAATATTGCAAATTCATGTTTTATTTCAATAAATACTTCTGATGCTATTTAGAAGGTCTACTTCAGTATCTTAAAAGCCACTTCTTTTCGCTGAATTTGTACTACAAATATGGCCATATGAATTTTATCATTATGTGTCTGTGTATGTTTGTGCGTGATGTTTGTAGGCAGGTTGCAATTATATAGCCCAGCCTGGTCTTGACTTTCCAATATTACCACACAGCCTACTGTATGGTACAGCAGGTGTGACTAACAACACCCAACCTGTACCTTAATAACTAAACCTGTACCTTAATAACTAAAATTATTGTACTATCATTAACATTTACCTTCTTTTTATTTTATTTCATTTTATTTGAGACCAGGTTTCTCTGTGTAGCCCTGACTGTACTGGAACTTGCTCTTTAGACTAAGGTAGTTTCGAACTGGGAGATCTGCCTGCATTTACCTCCAAAGTACTAGGATCAAAGGTGTGTCCCACCATGCCAGGCTTATTCCCTGTCCCTCTCTTTTTGAGACTGTCTTGTTATGTTGTACATGCTAGCTTCAGCTTCAATTCACTATGTAGCCCAGGCTGGCCTTAAATGCCTGGACCACTCAGCTGCTCTATTTTAAAATATTAAATATCTGACAGTTAGTTGTATTACATCCAAATAGTGGATTCTAATAAGTGATTATTCTGTTACTTGCCCAGATATAAATTTTTATATAAAAATTGGGAACTAAATATAATTCCCTGTCCTCCCCTATACAGTAGTTTATTTTTTTTGAAGACAGATTTCTTTGTGTAACAGCCCTGGCTGTCCTGGAACTCACTCTATAGATTAGGCTGGCCTTGAACTCATAGAGATCCATCTGCTTCTGCCTCCCAAAGGCATGCGCCACTATGCCCAGCCTAAAAAGTAATTTTATCACTCTGTTAACAATTTACTATTTACCATTTACCTTTTCTTATTTTTCAAATTAATGCTTTCATATTACTGCAACTGATTTCAGAATTTTCTCTACACAGAATTTTGCTATGAGGACATAACTTTATTAGAAAGGAAATATTTTAAAAGACAGTTTATAGAAGTGGTTATACTGCTGGGCTGTGGTAGCACACGCCTTTAATTCCAGCACTCATCCCCCAAGGTAGTTGCACCAATTCATAATATTGAGGTTCTCCCTGACATCATCAGCATTAACACTGAATTAGGAAAGGTAGGCCCTTTTTATAGCCTGTAGCTTCAGCTTAAATACTGTGGAAAAGGCAGGTTATCAATATGTAATAAGAAACCATTTATATAAGATATCTATTTATTTTATACTAATCTGAATTATGAAGAACACTCTGGATCTATAAAACTTGTACCCAGAAAAGTTAATAGATGTCTAGTTCCCAAATGCAATCTGTTCTAGTTAAAGAATGACATGTCAGCTACATCTTGATTAATTTATGTTACTTCCAAGAAAATTGAGACGATCTTTCCAAGTTTTAGTATACTAAATTGTAAAGTAAAATGCCAACATATCTTGCTTAATAGTCAAACGAAAGGCTTATTAATGACAGAGCAAACATATAGTGAAATCAGAAGAAGAATCTATGACTGCATCTCGGTAACAAAGTTTGAGATGAAATATTTAAATGTTACTAGATTTAAATAAAAAAGATTCACATAGGTATTTACATACACATAAAATGTGAGCTGTTTTTAAAGACTGCTTTGGCTATTATACAAAACCTCAATCTGTTATTTTAATACTTCATATACATATAATATATATGCAAATATCTTCATATTGTATTTCAAAGCATCTGTGTTAAAAATGCTTTCTGTTTTGCTGTTCCACAGTATAGCTTAAGCACCGTAAGTGTAAAAATGATTACCTTGTCCGAAGAGCCAGCCAGGCAGCTTCAACGTCTGCATACAGGTTCTTCTCTGTTGGCTTTCCAGAACTAGCACCATATCCAGAGTAATCATATGAGAATATATTACAATTAATCCGGGACCCCAGACCTATGTAAAAACTGCTCATCTGACCAAGATCAACAGCATTTCCATGTGAGAACAGTAAGGTATATTTAGCATTTGGTGAACACCGCACAAACATACAAGCAATTCTGTTGCCTTTACTGGTTCTTGTCATGAAACACTCAATAGCATCTTTTTCTCTGGACGAGTACTGCCAGTCCGCTCGTTCTGACAGGTGTAAGGTCCAGCGGCTTCCACTCTCATCACACATCAGTGTGTAAGTTGGATCAGGTGGCAAGAATGCTAGTTTTGAAGCGATTTTCCCTGGGCAAGGTGGACAGCAGAAGAGGCAACATAGCTCACTAAATGAAAGATTATTCATCTTCTGAAAAAGAAAGAGAGACATCAAATATTTTAATAACTTAATGTGGACTTTGCACTCTCATACAATAACAAAAACATGCAAATATTATTGCAAATATTAACCAATGTCTATTAACTATAATTTCAAGAACCCCCCCCTCCCCAAATAGGTTTAATGACTTTGCTCTGGAAACACTTTAAATCCTGGAGTGAGGCAAGCATTTCTGGAAATAAACTCAAATACTGTACACTCACAAAAGCAGTGATTATCCTACTTAATAAAAGTATTTAAGGTTATCCACAATCAAAATAGAAGGTGCTTTTAGGTTAATTAGTAGTTTTTGTGTAACTTGATGAAAACTTAGACTCCTGAGGAGACACTATTGGTCAGCAATGTTTATGTTGTGTGTCTGTGTGTGTGTGTGTGTGTGTGTGTGTGTGTGTGTGTGTATTCATATTTACCTCTTGATACAACCTTACTTGTCAGTTTGAGAAAAGTTACTTGCACAAGTGAGCCAGGGTAAGATATCAATCACTACCACATTCACACAGAAACAAGGTTTTGAACCCTTGAAGCAGTTCAACCAAGTGATAACAATCCTCTCAAGTTATAAACCTATTATTTCCATTTATAGTTCATGGTTCACATAATATTCAAGAGAATTCAAATCACAACGACAAATAAGGCTAATAGTGTAGTGATACGAAAATAAGCAATGGGGAAGTCTTTTGGAGCAACAACAATATAGAGACAACTGGGGCAAGAGTTAGAGTATGTAGCTGATGGAAGAACATTGGGACACATGAGCTTCAGAAGGGCACTGACTTCAAGCTTAAGTCATTACCCTACTAAGTCAGAGAGCCACTAAAATTGTTTGTACATCTAAAGCAGCTAAGTTCAATCTTCGACATTTTTCAGCCCTCAACTCACGGGAAGACTAAGCACAGAGAAAAAGGAAGAAAAACTTAATGCAGATACTACTATTCAGTGCCAGAGATTTTCTTATAGAAACCTTTCCCACAGATAGTAACTCATTTAAGCATTTTCAGAAACCCTTTAACATAGAGACTGTGATCCAAGACACCTTACAATTGAGGCACAAAACAGTTATCCAACCTGCCTATGGTTACACACGATAAATGCTGGAAGTGAGAATGATTTTGAAGTCTTTGTTATAACCAACACTGATCAGGAGGACATAAAGAAAAACATAAATGTTATCATTTGGGGTCCATGTGTTAAAGACTGGTTGCCCAGAGTGATAAAGTCTTTAGTGATATAATCTCAAAGGGGACTATAGGATCTCTTCTCTTTTGCTGTTGCAATGAGGTAAGCAAGGTTGCTGCTGTCACATGCTCCTAACATGATATACTACATGCTACAGGTTTACAGAAATAGGGCCAAATTGATCCTTCAAAACCGAGAGCCAAAATAAAAACATGTTTAAAGTTCATTATTTCAGATATTTTTAATAGTGGTTAAAAGGTAGACTAAAACAAGAGACCAGTATGTAAAATAGGTTAGTTTTTAAAAAGAGAATAAGTTGAATAACCTTGAGAAATACATCAGTTTTTTTGGGTAATGTGATGATGAATATTGGCTGTCAACTTGACAGGATTTAGAATTACTACTGAAATGAAACTACAGGTTTATCAGTGAGGGTTTCCCAGGTGAGGCTAGGTTACCTAGAGACAGAAAAACCTGCCCTAAATGTGAACAGCACCATTTATGGGCTGGGATCCCAGACTGAGTTAAAAAGGTCAAGGAAACTGGGAACTCAGAAGCAGAAAAAAGTTAAGAGACAGATGATTGAGATGAATCCTGGGAAATGTGGTCTTCTGAAAAAGATGTGGCTAGAACAATCATGAACTCACAGCAAATGTGATGACTTGTACAAGGCCTATACAAGATCTCCAGCTCCAACCTCTGCCCATAGTGACAAGCTATCAGCTGTGCATAGTTGCTGAAGGGAGGAGAATTTAATCTTTACTCAGGACATGGTCATTGACAGTTTCCCATGACCCAGTGGATTTGCCAGTGAATGTGCTTAGGTGAACCTATGCACAGAGCAGCACTGGCAAAACTTAGTGTGTTATCAGGAAAGAAAAAAAGAGAGGAAGAACAGATGTACATGAAGTTCAGAGAGGGCATGTTGGAGGAGGAAAATGGGATAGATAGATCATGAAATTCTCAAGAATAAGGAATCCATAACAAAAAATTGGTTCCTTCAAAAGATTAATAAATAAGACTAAGTCTTAGCGAAAGGACTGAGAACCCAGATTAATAAAAGTAGAGATGAAAGAGGGAGCCATTACAACAGGTACCAAAGAAATTCAGAAAAGCATTAGATTGTATCTTGAAAACATATATTCCACTAAATTGGAAAAATTACTTTGAGATTACATCTCACCTAATCAGAATGGCTATCATCAAGAAAGCAAATGACAACAGATACTCGTGAGGATGTGTGCTGATGGTAGAAATGTAAATTGTTCCACCCCCTACAGAAATCTTTGTGGAGGTTATATACAACTACCATAATTAATTTATATCTCTCCTGGGCATCTATTCAAAGGACTTCAAATCATCTTTGCACATCCATGTTCACTAGTACTCTATTTATAGTAACTAGGAAACAGAACTAGCCTAGATGCCTATCAGCTAATGAACGGGTAATAAAAATGTGGTACATAAACACAATGGAATTCTAATCACCTCTAAAGAAAAATAAACATATAAAAATCTCAGGAACTGGGGTTGGGGATTTAGTTCAGTGGTAGAGCGCTTGCCTAGCGAGCACAAGGTCCTGGGTTCGGTCCCCAGCTCCAAAACAAAAAAAGAAAGGAAAAAAAAAAATCTCAGGAACTTGGATGCAACTAGTGGACATCATAGCAAAGCAACCTAGGCCTAACAAGACAAATGTCATATATTTTCTGCCATGTGGAGCCTAGCTTTGATGTTTATATTTGTGTGTTTAATTTGGAGTGCCTGCACAGGTCAAGAAACTAAAAAGGGCCTATTGTGGAAAGGATGAAGCCTTAAGGGGTGAAAGGACAGAGGGCTGGTACTAGGAGTTTAAGTTTAAGGAGGATGGTGGTGGAGGGACAGGGCAAAGGACAAAGTGGAGAAAAAGTTAATCAAAACTAAGGATGCATAAATATCTGTCTTAGAAACCCACTACCCTGTAAGCTAAGTGAAAAAAACACTTCAACTGAGTTTGACCACAGGAACCTTGCATACCTGGAGAATGCTCCCCCGAGAAGACATGATTATTAAATGAAAGTTTCAGTGGTAGGCATGGGTTAATTTCATGAGTTATTGGTTACTGAGGTCCCAGCCAACTCCAAAGTAACACCACTCTTCATTGCCCAGCATAACTAAGTTGTAATATCCAACTGCTGAAGACACAATACACGTTTGTGGTAGGACATAAAGAAGTGAAGCTACACTGACTGGGCTGAAGACATCCTGCTGCCTACTCATCAATCAGTGCCGCTCTTGACCTGGGCCACAATTTACTTTCTACAGTGGGCAGAGCTAATGTACATATTACAGTGCTAAGGATAGGCAACGGTTAAGTACTAGGTGAAAAGAACTACTAATGCCATTAACATAAACTTAGACATATATACTGTCTGTCCTTAAGATACAATTAAAAAAGAAATTAGGTTGAGCAAGCCAGCTGGGAGCTGTCCTCCTCCGGTTCCTGCCTCCAGGAATGATGGACTACAAGTGGTAAGATGAAATAAACCTTGTCCTCCCTAAGTTGCTTATGTTCGTGGAGTTTTTATACAGCAAAATAAACTTTAAGACAATCATCTTTTTATCACTGAGGTGACCTTTCTTTTCAAGGTATACAATTTCCTCCTCCCTGGTATTCTGTCCTGTTTTTATAATGCACTTCAGCCTCCATCCTTACTTCCCTTTCTATAGGTACAGAACGTGATATAGACACCCTAGATATCTTAAGGCGTATCTGTGAGTTCAAGGCCAGCCTGGTCTATGTAATGAGTTACAGAATAGCCAGAGCTACATATTGAGACCTTATGTCAAATAAAACATAATACAGAGTCTAATAATGCAACCCAGGCCAGCCTGCCTTATAACCCATGCCACACCTGCCTGCTATCACTTTTGATGCTTACTACGCTCTACTCAGGTACATGTGGAGAATATGTTTCTACCACCAAGTTAAATTCAGAGTATGTGGTCACTTTAGTCACAAAAATTAATGCCTCTGGCTGGGGAGCTGGCTCAGTCAGTAAACTACTTGCCATGGCCTTAATTCCTCGAGTCAGAACTCATGTAAAAATGTGGGTGTGATAGTGTGACATGATGTGGGATGATGTCACAGGTGAGGCAGGTACAAGATGGAAGGAGGCCTATCATTGGGTAAGAAGGAAGGATGGGCGGGAAAAAGTTTGAAGGAGGAGGAGGAGACTGGAACGGAAAGGAGGAAGAGACAGGAGGGACAGGGAGAGAAGCCGTGGAAGGATAATAAGGCAGTGACGTTAAGATTCCACACTGACCTTTACAGGTTGTTATGTTTTTAAGGGATGGATGTGTATTGGGGCTTTATATCTTTAGGTGGACAATTATATCTTATCAATTGGGTCAAAGGTTATTGTGTTGTGTGGTTTTTCATGTGTAGACTTAAGTGTAATGGAATGTGGGGCGGCTGGTCTGGGCCACCACTGAGTTGGGATGTGTGTTTCTGGCATGGAAACCTGCCTTGGGAACTAGATAGATAAAGAGATTGTTGACGGCTCAGAGAGAGGCCTTCGGCAGTGTGATATGGGATGGAGCAAAGCAGGTGAGAGGCTTTGCTGACTGAGAATTAAGATATTCAGCAGATATCTTGGGGCACTGCAGTGTAGACCTAGTGGGGGATAAAAGACAGCGTTTTTATATTTTTTATATTTTTACAACAACAACATGACTTTGTAATCTCAGTGCTGGAAAAGAAGACAGAGGATCCCTGGGGTTTGCTGGCCAGCTAGTCACTGACCTGTCAACCCCCTGGCATCCAGATGGCATGTACCCACCCCACATGTGCATAGTCCCTTCTATCATCACCCACAGACATACCACAGCTTTATGCTATCAACAGACAGGTAAAGAAACCAGAAAAAAAAAATGATTTCAACCCAGTACTGGACAAACACAATGATGCTGTTAACAAGAGGAAACACTAGAGTAGACCAAGTGACAGCAATGTATCACGTAGTGCTGGAAACCAAGGCTCAGTCCTCTTAACAGAATATACACTCTACTGCTGAGACATTTTTCTTCCCTCCACCATATTTTCTGAGCCAGAGTTTCTTACAGTACCCCATGTCGGCCAGCGAGGTCCAGGGATCTATCTCCACTTTTCACAAACTTGGCTGGACATCAAGCCTTGGGTTTATAAAGACACTAGCAATCGAACTCAGGTTTTCATGTTTGTAGAACAAGTACTTTACTCATTATTTCTCCAGTCTACAATTTACATTTAACAATCAGTGAGTTATAACGTTAGGTTATGTAGTGAGGATGAAGTAGGTAATGAGGTGCCGAGAACACAGAGGTACCAAAGGTAGGGAGGGAACAGAGTTTTTCATTTCCCAGTTGCTTTCCAAATGAATGTACTTATATCCTGGAACTTACAAAACACACACACACATACACCCATTATGGCAAAACAAGCAAACTGTGTTTACATTTCACAGTTCTTTTACTTCTTTTCCTGGGGTTTCTGAGCTATGACTTTTTTAAAAGAAAGGTGGTCTTCAAATGTGTATATATATCTAAGGAAGTCTTTGGACTCATGATTCAATACTGTGAAATTTGTTTCCTAAAATGTACCTGAAGTAGAGCAGGGACTAAAGTTGTAGCTCAGTGGTAGAGCATTTGTTTAGCATGTGTGAGGTCCTGAATGCACCCCAAGGACCAGGAAGAAAAAAAAAACATCATCAATTTGTGGAGGTGCATGAATGAGCACCCCAGGGATATATATTATTTAGATTAATTGATGGTTTAATGAAAACAAGTGAGACTTCAGAATGCTAATGAATGGCAGTGACCCTAGAAACCGACTGTGAGCAACTAAAATCTTGAAGTCTACATATTCCAGAATAAGTTCTTTCCCTTCTGAAAACTGACTCTGTATACAGCAACTCTACTAACGTCCTTCGATCTCTATTAGCTGAGGAGCTCATTACATTTTCTTCATTTACCAAGGCTCTGATGTATATTACAAGCTCTTGGTTTTAAGAGTGAAGCAATGACACAGCTTTTCTTTCCCTTTCAGGTACAGTGCTGCTTGGTAGTCTAGGCTGGTGGCCATTTGGCAAATATGAGGATTACAAGCATACACTATAATATCTAATGGATAGTAATCTTTTCAAGGATAACTTTTTTTTCATAAAAATTTTAAAATGTATTCCTTATGAATTAAGAAAGTTTGGGTGTTGGAGAGATGGCTCAGAGGTTGAGAGCACAAAATGTCCTTCCAGGGGAGCTGGGTTCAGTTCCTAGCATCCACAACAACTCACAACCACCTGCTATATCAGTTTCAGTGGCTCTGAAACCAAGCACATATGTGGTGCACAGATATACATGCAGACAAAACACCCATCCACATAAAATGAGATAAATCTTTAAAAAAAAATTAAGAAAGTTTCTTTTCTTTCCTTGTTTCCAAAGAGTTTTAATAGAGTAAATGCCAGAAAACTAATTTTCTATTCATGAAATGGTTGTTAGGTAATGTGTAAAATATTTATACATTGCTAGAGTTAGATGGTGGCACATACTTTTAATCCCAACACTAGGGAGGCAGAGGCAAGCCAAGAGCCAAACTCACTAGGAGTTTGAGGCCAGTCTGGTCTACAGAGCTAGTTCTGTACAGAGCCAAGGCAACAAAGAGAAATCCTGCCTTAAAAAACAAAAACAAAACAAAAATTGTACTTATAACATGGTTGAGAATGGATTTGAAGTATCCTTATCTCATTACATTATACTTCATTACATTTTTGTATTAAGATTATATTAAATTACTACAACTTAGTTGGGGAGTATTCTTCCTATATTAAAGAAAAATCGGTTTCATATACATATATATATAAATATATATAAAATATAAAAACAGATTATTTTCAGACTCCCCTTTGTCTTGCTGTTTTCCCCTCTTTTAACTATTATAGTAGACATGTAGTGAAGTATACCTATAATTCCAGCTGTAGGGAGGCTGAGGCAAGAGGATTTCAAGCTTAAGACTAGGTTGAACTGTATAAGTTGATACATATACCCTGTCTTAAAAACAACAACAACAACAACAACAACAAAAAAAAATCCAGCATGACATTGTAATGTCAGTGAATGAAGTCAGAAATGGCTATCTCACAAAAAAAGCTGCTTAAGAGACAGAAAGCATTGATTATTAATTGCACAATGTTTGATATGTACTGAATTTCTGACATTTTACATTCATTTTCAGCTACCAGAGCCTTGGATAATGTATATAATAGAAATGTACTGATCTTGCAAAGTTGGTATGAGAACTAAGAAGCAATGTTTAACACAAATCTGAACTTTAGGGTAAATTGTTACAGTATAGGGTCCTATCAGCCAAATGATTTGGTTCTCTGAAAGCTTGGAAGACTGTATATGTTTAGGAAAATATGGCAAGCGAGCTAGCGAGTAATGGTGTCACATAAACCAACTTGGAAGCTTCCAGCCCTTGGGATTTATCTCAGGACTCTTCACTTTTATTTCTGAATTCTCTTGCTCAACTGCTTTCTTTCTGTTCTGCTACTTTCCACCTTGTACCTCACAATACTACCTTCAGTTTGGGGGACTGAAAATTTTAATCAACCTTAAATCCATGCTCAAAGCACATAAGCCATCTATCTACCCTGCCTTGACTTTACACCTACATAAGAGAAGAAGTTAACAGAAGTAACTAGACCCAGATAAACTGGCTATCTATAGTGAACACTTGTTACATGGAAGATTAGTCAGCAGGCTAAAAGAAAAAAAAAAAAAAATCTCCGGATCCACTTATGTGCTTTCTAACTGAAAATGGTACCCCCCCTCTCTCTTTAACACTTTATATTATAAACTTATTTTACAATGTTACAAGCTATGGGCAGGGTAGATTCCTGAGCCCTGGAAGTTACAGAACTAGTGCTGATACAGGAGCTACACTCAAGAGTGAGAGTGAAACACCACTGTTCAAAAACTGCTATTAGCAAGATTAAGTAGATAACCACTTACGTGTTACACAGGAAGTCTAGCCTGGAGGTGTGGGAGAGGCTGGAGGAGCAGCATGTATTTATGTTCCTCCTTTTACTATCTTTTGGTGAATGCAGGACTCTCTGAGCAGACATCAGTTCCATGATTACATACTACTGTTTGCAAGTTTTAGCCTTTATCTACCCACAGCTTCGACAGTATACTTACGGGTTTCACAGGCTGCCATCAGGGAGGTATTCTTAGATCTAGACTCTAAGAAGTTGTAACTCCTTAAAGACTGACTAGATTAGTACTCACACATCCAAGATTTACTTCCCATCTAAATGAGTAAATACATTGTACATCTTTCAGGACTTGAGTTATCTGTTGTGAAGAAGCTCTACTCCACTGAACTTTGTTTTCTGATTCTTTTTTTCCCCCTTTTATAATGCTCTACCATTTCTCATCGAGCTTTTACATTTTTTCTGAACTCCTTTTTTAATGTTTCCTAGACCTGGAAGAAGTTACATAGATATTCTACTTAAGGCTGAGCATTCAACAGTCACTTATTTTCATCACTTCAACCAGTATGAGTCTGTAGAGTTACTGCTGCTCATTGCAAAAAGAAACATCTCATTCTAGACCTAGTGATGCTCTCCTTTAATCCCAGCATTTTGGAGGCAGAAGGACATGAATCTCTGTAATAAGAATTTCGGTTTTTAAACACCCATTTATGTGGGATAGGGGGAAGGATTATGGGAGGTGGTGAGTGGGACGAAGCAGTGAGTGGGATGTAAAGTGAATAAGTAAACAAAACAAAACCAGCTATATATGTTATGTGAGTATGTTTTTATTTTAATCTGTGGGATATGGGGCTGCTTCAGACTGTCCATAGCTGCTAACTGTGATTTGTCTTGTGCTCTAGTAGGATCATGATTTTTGTCAGCTGTAGATAGCTTATGTTTGGAACTCTGGGGACTCTTGAGAGGGTATAAATGTGAGCGCTCTGGGAGGGCATATGGTGGCTGCTGCTCCTCCTGCTGTAGCTATTGCTGGGTGGAAATATTCTGACAACAAAGACTGGACTTAACCCAAGAAACTCACTTCCTGTTGTAATCAGCAAGTAGTAGTCTGAAGAGGTAGGTCTATGTCCCTTGCCACCTCTAACTTTCTTTCTTTCCTACCTAGTGTCAAGTGTCAGGGGTGTGGGGGAGGGAGGGGAGTGGAAGGGATTGGGATGAAGGATGTTAGGTATAAGAACCCAATAAAGTAGCCCAAAAAAGAACACCTACTGATTTCTGTTTAGGAAGGCTACATAGTGAGACCCTGTCTTCAAACAAACAATGAAGCATCTCTGACAAAAGCTGGCAGCTCCAATAACTAATCTACAGATATAAATATTAAAACACATTTAGATAGGCACAACATGTTCAATTAGAAAAACAGCAGTAGCTTGCCCCCTAGAGATAGCTATGATCTCCCTAACCATGGCTTTACAGTACCATATATAAATTTCTTCTTGTGGAACAGACCTCAAGTAAAATTAGAAAGGGATCGGTTGCCCCACCACTCGCTTGTCTCTATTGCATTCGTGGGCACATTTTACCTAGCCAGAATTGGCTCTACATCTAAATATGATATTACTCCAAGATTTAAGTGGAACAATAACATGTAGACTCATGTAATGGTAAATGTAAGTAACTTCATACACCAAAATTTTAAGACTTAAATGTAAGACTGTAAAAATAAAACCTAGGGCAGATACCAACCCATAGCATGAAGTTATGCCCAATATATGTTAGTAAGAAAATAGAGTATTAAAAGTAAATGCCTGTCAGGTCACTGATATTACAAAATGTGCCCATGATACTCCAGATAATTATCTTAATTCTTCCTCTAAATTATGAAATTGGGGCAAACAGTGAGAACACAGCAAATATATTCATTTTTCTTTTAGAAATGACTATCAGGGAAGTTGTGAAATACATTTTAGCCAGAGCCAACAAACCAACAAAATGCTCTAACTGTTGGCCAAATATGGCAACATGAGAAAGGTGGGGTGATTTCAACAAGAATTCCCTCTTAGACTTAGGGATTTAAATGCTTGGGTCTGAGTTAATGGCAATCTTTGGGGAGAGTTAGGTGTGGCCTTGCCAGAAGTGTGCCACTGTGGATAGGTTTCGAGAGCTTAAAGATTTGAACCATTTTGAGTTTGCTCTATTTTATGCTTATGATGTGAGCACTCAGCTTCCTGTTGCTATGCCTTCATTCCACCATCACAGGCTCTAACCCACTGGAACCTGTCATCTCAAATAAAACCTGTTAAGCTGTACCAGTCATGTGCTTCATCACAGCAATAAAAAAGTAACCAACACAGAAGCTGGTACCAGGGACTGAGTCACCCCACTGTGACAGACTTTGGAACTTTGGACTAGAAAAGTGGTTAAACGTTGTAAAATGAGCCTAGCGTATCATCTTAGCAGAAGCTCAAAAGACAGTGGTGTAAAAACTACGCAGAATGTGGTGGCCCAGTTTGAAGGCAACAACACTGACAACTGGGCTAGGGACATTCTGTGATATTTTAGCAAATAGGAGATTGTTCTCTGTCCATGTCCTAAGAACTTGCCTAGAGCAACAGACTAGTATCTCAGGGGGATTGCTAGATAGCATAATATTGACTAGTTGAACAAATGGGACAAAAGAAACTAGTTTGAAGGGGAAACAAAGACTAGCAACTTTAATGTTTATAGCTAAGGCCCGTACTGGAAAGAAGCTATAATTGTTAAGGAGAGTACAGCAATTAAGAAAAGATCTGATTTGCACTGGAATAAAGGTTTAGGTGCCCTTGGGTCAAGGCCCCACCTAGTTAAGCCTGAACTTTCAAAAGAAAAAAGTCCAGGAGATTTTCTGGCCCTGGAAAACAATTGAGGGTGGAGAAACATCTTTCAAATCTGGCAGGTGAACTTGGCAGTGTGATCCAGGTGATAGTGGCTTTAGTGTCATGAAGTATGTCAAGAGTAGAGGGGATGCTTCTTCTACTGAGGCCAGGCAACGTTCAGCACTGCATGAAGCTGTGGAAGTAACGCGTAGGTTGCACTGGATACCCCAGAATGTTGGGGATGCCAGAGCTATGGGGTTTCTGCCAAGGAGAGTTGCATATAGGAAATGTAACCAAAGAGAGAAATGTGTGTTGCAGGAGCAAAGAGGGAGGAATAGAGCCACGTGAGCCCTTTAAATTAAAATCTCAGACACTGTGGATAGGCTGGATTTGATATTTGACTTGCTGAGTTTCCATCTTGATTTTGGTCAGCTATTTCTTCACTATTTCCCTATCCTTTCCTTTCAGTATGGCAATGCATGTTTTGTGTCACCGTACGTTGGACTACGTAATTTGCTTTTTTATCTTATAGGGCTTACAATTAAGTGCTTACCTTGAGTCTCAGAAAAGTCTGAATTCAGTGGTAAGACTGTGAAAAAGATTGTGGAGAACAGCCTGTTAAATGTCCCTTATAGACTTGGGCTGGTGGCACTTTCTAAGGAGGCTTAGGAGGTGTGGCCATGTTGGAAGAAGTATGTTAATGTAGGTGGACATTGGAAGCATAAAGGACACATCAGTTCAAGTTTGTTCTCTTTGCTTTGTCCTTGCAGTTCAAGAAATAAGCCTCTAGCTTCCTCCTCCTGCTGCCATGCCTTTGCTCTACTGTCAAGGACCCCTGGAACCAGAAGCCTAATAAATAAATGTTTATAAATTGCCTTGATTGTGGTGTTTTATCATTACATAAACAGAAAGGTAACGAACACAGAGGGAATGGGAATTTATAAAATTAATTAAAACAATTAATTTATTTAAGATGAACCTGATGGTATTGTGAATCTTTAGTGTGGATAGTCACCACTGTATATCTCAGAAACAGAAAAACAAAACAAGCATTTATAATGGGTGGCTGTGGTGGTTTGAATATGCTTGGCTTGGGGAGTGGCACTATTAGGAGGTGTGACCTTGTTGGAGGAAGTGTGTCACTATGGGGTCGGCTTTGAGATCCTCCCCCTAGCTCTCAGCTGCTTCTCCTGTCCCATGCCTACCTGGACACTGCCATGCTTCCCATGTTGATGATAATGGGCTAAACCTCTGAACCTGTAAATCAGCCCCAATTAAATGTTGTCCTTATAAGAGTTGTGTTGGTCATGGTGTCTGTTCATCTTTTCAAAGCTGTATCTTTTGCTGAGTTCTATCTCTAGACCATTACACAGATTTTGAGGGACACATTTCATGCTAATTTCTTTACTAGATTGGATCTCTTCCCTACCTTGCTTCAACAGAAAAAGAATCTGATTTCATATTCCATTAAAATACTAAGTATATTTTTAAAAGCTTATTAACTATGAAATCTCTAGACAGGAAAACAACACTCTTTCTGGAACAATACAGAATAAAGGCCAAAATAGTATCACAGAGCAAAGACATTTTTATTAACCTAAACATCTTGAAATTCTAAAAGTGAAAACAATTTCTACCATTCTTTGTTTTTTTTTTTTAAGATTTATTTTATTTTATTTATATAAGTACACTGCAGCTGTCTTCAGACACACCAGAAGAGGGCATCAGATCCCATTACAGATGGTTGTGAGCCACCATGTGGTTGCTGGGAATTGAACTCAAGACCTCTGGAAGAGCAGTCAGTGCTCTTAATCACTGAGCTATCTCTCCAGCCCAATTTCTACCATTCTTAAATGGGAATGTATTTATTGGTATTTTCTTTTCTATTCTTCTGTAAGTTCCTGATTTTAATTAAAAAAAAAAAAGTCTGATAAAAGGAGGAATAATTAAAAATGGGCATAACAAATGAAAACCTTTCAGAAAGGAAAAGTGAATTTTTTTCTACTTACGAGTCCAAGATCCTTTAAAGATGATCAACTCCCTGCTTTAAAAACACCTTGATACTCCTTGCCCTTCATCACCTGCAGAGGTGGGAGACCTGGCTCCACCCCTTGCTGGCTGCTGCACTTGGGTAAGCAAGTCCCGGCAGTGCTGGAGGGCTGACCAACTCAGTTACCACACAGGCCCAGATCCAGGGCTTTGAGTTGGCCCACCCCAACATTTACCAATCTATAAACAGATGGAGCACATGAAGGAGCTGATCCTGCAGAACCAAAGCTGCAGAATCTCCATGACACTGGGCAACAACAGAATATGTGAGAGGAGTCATGATAAAGATCCAATATTGACAGAGTAGCAGAAGCCAGAGGCCTCAAACCAGACCAATGAACATTTTTGCAAGTAGTTTGGACAAAAGGGTATAAAATGTGTGACCCAACATGGTACACTGCTGCTTCCATGGCGAGATTTTTCTTTTCTTTTCTTTTTAAAATTTATTTGTTTTGGGGGAGGCTGCAAAGGCAGAGGGCAGATAGGAAGGGACTGGGAGATGAGTGGAACTGGGTGCATGACGTGAAATTCACAAACAATATAAAGTTTAAAGAAAATGAGGACATAAAGCTGAGGAAGAAGGTGGACCTGGGGGAGTTGGAGAAAAGAGTGGGGGTAGACATGATTAAAATACAATGCAAATTCTCAAAAAAGTAATAAAAATATATTTTAAAAAAGACAAAGAAAGTCAAACTGGTTATCACTTTCTTGTGGAATGATCATCTTGTGACCACTAAGAAGAAATACAGTAAGGATGATCAAGAGAGATAAAAGAATTCTGAACTTTTAATTATGTGAATAAAATGTTCCCATTTAGTGAACGAAACAAAACCAAAAATAACAACAAAACACCTTGAGAGCTTTCTACTTGTAATAAAACTGAACTTCTATACAGTTTCTCAAAGGTCTTGGATGGATTAGGCTTAGCTCACCTCACTACCTATCTTGACACTTTCAATTCACTACTGTAGTTTACAGGGTTCACACATACTTTTATAGCTGAACATTGTGATGCCTGCCACACATTTACCTGTGGGCTTCACTAATGTCTGCTATATTTACAATTTGTTATTTTCATTATGTGTTTGTGTATGGGCGTATGTGAGTGAGTCCAGGTGCTCAAAGAGGCCAGAGGCATCCAAAACCCTGGACCTGGAGTTATTGGCAGATGTGAGCCACCTGACATTGCTGTTCAGACCTAAACTCTGGCAAGACATTCTATGCTCGTCCAGCTCTCCAGCCCAGTGCCTGTTATCTTCACTAGCTTCTGTCTACTCCACAAAACCAGTTACTGCAAAGAACACACAGAGTGTCAGTTGAGATAATGCTAAGTAGTTTTGTGGGAAGGAGGTTCTTCTGCTGTTCCAATCAGGGTTCTAAGCACTTACACGTATACATTCTCTGGAAACTAGTACCATTGTGCTTTCTCTTATCTACACTGTAGCCTGTGTATTACAGAAACCTACATTTTGAATGCTTAAAATCTGAAAGGCAACCAAGTAAACAAACCACAGAGGTAGGAATTACGTTTAGGATAACTTATTAAACTGATAAACAAAGACATGTATTACCTGGATAAAAGTCCACCAAGTCCAATACAGCATAAATATCAATTCCATACCAATCCATCAGTTATAGTCATTAACAATTCTGTATAATTTATCCATCAAGCTTTATTATTTCTTCCTTCATAAGGTTGCAAAGTTCCTTAAGAGTTTCAACTGAGGAGCTAGAGAGATGGCTCAATAGTTAACAGCTTGTACTGCTCTTGCAAAAGATCTGAGTTCAGTTCCCGGCACTCAGGTCAGGTGGCTCCCAACTGCTTTTACTCTAGTTTCAGGGGATTCAATGGGCACCTGCATCCACACACATGTACTCACTCACATACCAGCATATAAACACACAATTTAAAATACAATAAAACATAACAAGAATGTGTCATGGGGTGACGGCCTAGAGAGGTGTCTCTAGTTCAAGAGCACATAATATGCTTACAAGACGACCCGAGTTCTATTCCCAGCATCCACAGTGGGTGTTCACAACTGTCTGGCACTTCAGCTCCAGGGATATTTGACATGTCTGACCTTGATGGGCTCCTGACACTCACATGCTTATGACCCCCCCCCTGCACACTTACACAGAACTTATAAAATACATCTTTAAACAAACAACATGCTATCTAAGAAAGCAACAAGCTGGGGGTTGGGGATTTAGCTCAGTGGGTAGAGCGCTGCTAGCAAGCGCAAAAGGCCCTGTTCGGTCCCCAGCTCCAAAAAAAAAAAAAAAAAAAAAAGGAAGAAAGCAACAAGCTGGCTCAGTGGGTATAGGTTTTCCTGTTCAAGCTTGATGACCAGAGTTCAATGCCTAGAACTCATGTAAAGGTGGAAGGAGAGAATCAACTTCACATCTGATCTCAAGAAGCATGCCATGGTACCCTCTCCCCAACAGACAGACAGGCGCGTGCACGCGTGCACGCGCACACACACAGATAATAATAATAAAAAATTTTCACTTGCATGATGGGGAAAAGAAGAGGGTTCTAGATGTAATTCTGTTTCAGGTCATCTTGGGCCACATTTAAAAAAAAAAAGAAAAAGCCAACTAGTCCTCTTCCTTCCGAGAGGACATGCTTCCAGCTAGGATGTGGTGGTGGTGGTCGGCTTGCTCTCTGAAGAAATGAAGTTTGGAGTTGTTGAAAATTACACATTCCTGCATGTTTAGGAGTTCTTTTAGATGATGCAACAATTCTGAAATGTGTGCTAAGAGGCAGGATTGACCTTCCTCAAGTATTCATTTTTAAATGGCTGGGGCACTTGAAAAAACTGAGTAATGTGTTCCTGCAGCCCTTGGGTTAGCACCTGTCCCTTAGTTGATTCAGTCTTAACTGATGTCTAAACTTCACAACAGCTGTAAAATTGACAAATGTGTTCCCGGTCATTTATTAAAGGTGGTCAGCTGTAACTACTGGAGATCTCAAAACTGGTATTAATGGTGTGTGTTAAGCTACTACACATTGACTTTCATTACTCTTCAAAGCTGTAACCGGCAGATGCAAACATCAGACACATACCCAATCCTTTACTAACAGGACACCTGAAAACACAAATTACAAGAATAGATGGAATGTTAAGAGTTATATTTTTTAGTTTGTCACTTTTTTTTTTCTTTTTAGCAGCTCAACAACGAGCAGAATCATTAAAAATTTAACAAGAGTCAGGTGTGGTGGTGCACCCCTTTAATACCAAAGATGGCAGAGGTAGGCAGATCTCTGAGTTCAGGCCAGCCTGGTCTGCAAAATGAGTTCCATGGTCACCCCCAATAAACAAACATGCAAACAAATAAACTCAACTGTTTTTATGAACACCATCACATCTTCAGCCATGATGGGTTTTGTTCTGAAACAGTAATGTACCATGCTTTTGCACAGGGTTGCTATTTCATAGTTATTTCTAGGCAGTGGAAATTTGAGGACCATGCTAGTTTGTGATAAAAGTTTTCACTATTCTTTAGCAAAACAGAAATAGTTATGGATAAGTTAGATATGCCAAACAAATTTAATACTTAATATTTAATAATTTATTTACTTGATCTGAGTCAGTTTTTCTAATGTTGTCTAAGCTGTCCTCAAGCTCAGGACCTTCCATAGAAGGCTTCAATATTGGGATTATGGGCATGGTCACCAGTCATACTTCTTTATCTTTCTAAGCCGGTCAAGTTTAGTATTCGGAGCTGTGTATCAGTTGTAAGCTAATACACTTTTATTAATACCTTCTATTCTGAGGTTGTTTCTCCTACTTTTATAATGTAAAATGTTATCTTTTTGAAAAATAAAACATTTCATTAAAAAGAATAAACAATGTAGGCTTTTTGGAGTGATTTACTAGGCTAAACCTAAATAGCATTCTGATCTTTTTTTAATTAAAATTATTTTAAATTAGACTCATTTATGAGCATATCTGTGTATTTATGTGAACATGCATGTGCTTCAGTATCCATGCAGAAGTTAAGACCATGTGAGTTCCCAGAATGCAATTCCAGTGATAATGACTGACAGACTTTTTGCAAAGAAACTAACTGGTCCTAATACATCAGGTTTTAACCTGGGGCCTGGCCTTTGGAACTAGACACATAAGCATTCACATCAGACCTTAGTGACCCTGTATGTGACCGTAGGCTTCTTAGCATCTCAGTTTTCTCAACTGTGACCTGCAGCTCTGCTGAGAAGATTAAATAGTCTTAAAACCTGTACACACTAACTAGATCCAGACAAACTATTTTAGTTGGTAGTCATGTGTTTGACCACTCTTCTAAACAGAAATTAATCAAACCATGACTGTTTTTTTTCTTGAGAAAGTTGTACCCATAATGATCAATCTCTCAAAAGACCCCATTCATCTGTAGTTTGCACCATCTTCTGGTGGTCATGTTTCTTCTATTGGTAAACAAAGACCTTTTAAACACACACACACACACACACACACACACACACACACACACACACACACACACACACACACACGGAGAGACAGACTCCTGTACGTGATTTCTTCAGAATCAAATCTCTACTTTTCAGGCTTACAATGAACTTCTTTCAACCTCTTATAATACTAAAGCACAACAATATATCATGTAACAATATTGTCCTTTCGTTCCTTCTTAAAGCTAATTTTCAACCTCAATTTCTACAGTCTATAAGTTTTTTTTTCCCTGACAGATTGGTTTTTTGTTTTTTATCTTTATTTCACAGAAACTCTTGATTCTCCTCCCCCCTAAAAAATAGACCCTCACCCTGTTGCGAACCAAACCAAGCTCGTCTCAAGCAAGTTTGCTAGGGTTACAGAAATGAGTCACCATGTTTGGCGAAACACAAGACTCTGCCACTTACACACTAAGGACATCAAAGCCTATCTAAATCTTAAGATTTTCTTAATCCCTTCATTAAACTCTATACCCTAAATATTTCAGTCTGTATTTTTTTGTACTTCGTGACTCATTAAACCAATGCCCCTTTTTCCTTGTATCTTCCACCAATCTTCTTCAGCCATTTCTTAACTACTTTCCACCAGATATTATAAAAATCACTGTGCAATTATGTTGTAATACCCCGTATCTATCAAATCAATACTCTGTATTCCTGCCAGGTGATGCTGCTTTCCTGTTTACATATTTCAATAGTCATGTGGGCCCTCTTGAATAAGCCTCAACTCTTTAGCATGTCATACTGCATCATGGCCTCTACTCATTTATTCTACTGCACACACACACTTTTTTTCCTTCTATGCACATGTACATTGTATATATTGAAAAAAATTGTTCCTATTATTCACCTCCAAGTAAGAACTCCCCCTCTCCCACATCAAAACTTATGTAAAGTTTATTTCTCAAGGAAAAATAAAAATCTGCCCTGAACTATGATATGCCCATGCTGTCTGGTTTATATACTCTCTTTAGCCAAAGTTTCATTTTGATTTTTGTATTTCCATATTATGAAACAAAATGTATTATGGATCCTAACTGATAAAATTATAAATCTAGTATCCTAGTACCCTAGGGGTTTATATTGGAATGCCCTTTAAAAATAAGAAGTGTTATTAATATTAACTTCTTGTTCTAAACATTTAATTAATAAAAATTACACTGAAGTCTGTAAATAAAATGTAACCTGCAAACTAGGTGAACAAAATGTAACTGGCTATTAGGGCATCTGAGACAGAAAGACTCAAGGCAAGTCTGAACTAAACAGCCCAAAATCTACCCCCTTCCTTTTTTTTTTTTTTTTAAAGTACACTATTTTAGATACAACGTACCAATTTTTGGCAGGGGCTAGTGGAGAAAGAGCGACCTGTACACTGTGTAAAATATCAGAATCAAAATCTAGGTCACAATCTGGGGATAGAGTTTTTTGGAGGTTATTACACAAACTATGTCACATTATCTCAGCTTTCAAAGCATACTTAAGGACACCCTAAACTCAGAAGCCAAGCAACTTTATTGCAACTGATAAACAGCATTCCATTTTTGTTCCTGGAGGCATATGCTTTTGTTTTGTCATAGGGGGAAGGTTGTTTCTATCTTTAATTCTTCATCCTGACCTACAGTAACTGCATGCCACATTCATTTCCCCCTAATGCTGGGGATTGTACCTAGGGCCTTGCCATGGCCAGTAAGACCCTCCATCTATCCTGAGCTATATCCTCAACCCCATTATGTATTGCCTAACTCCTATCATTCCATGTGACTATATATCCTCAATAAATCTGAAATCCACAAAGCCATACAAAAAAGAATTCCTTGAGCTCCAGAGATAACTATTTTTAAGAACAAAGGCTTGCAACTCTTATGATTATTTTTGACACCACTTCTCAGATATTTTGAGGAGCTCTGAGGGAAAAATGTGAAAACAAAGTCATAACTAGAATATTAATTCCATGCTTCCTCATAAATTTCCAAAGGCTAAATCTAATGATTTATGGTTCGTGTACTTTTGCTTTTAAATGAATTTTAGCAAAATTGTATGTGTGTAGGGGTGTGGACAGAAGAATGAACCAAGTGTCATCTGTGATCCAGATTGGCTTTGATTCTGTGTCACTGTGATTCAGCAGGCTCGGTGCCTTTAAAGTGCGGGATGAGACATACCTACCACTTTCATCACAGAGATGTGTGGTGATTAATGAGCTAATGCCTGTACACAGTCTAAAGCTCTAATTCAAAGAGACTGTATAAACAAAACACTCTCCACAAACCTTCAACAGACAACTTCTAAATGGAAAAAGGTTTAAAGGTTGTCTCTGAGTGTATGTTAATGAAACAGTACTGTACTAACTGGTTCTTCCCATCAATATTTCAGAAGGGGTGAGATAAGCTTTATCAAACCGTGAGGCAGATAATTACAAGCTGTGACATATACTGTGAAAACAAAGTACAGAGTTCCATGTGAGAATAAAGTGGGGTTATTTTACTTATCTCTTGATCTTAATAATACTTTTCTTACATTATTATACTTTTATACATGAGAAAACCATACTGTAAGTTTTTAAGTTAATTAACTTTTCTAAGCTGATACAACTTCAAAGCCAGGCACACAGGCCTAATGCAAAAACTATTCTGTCTACTCTTACTAGATTCTGCTAAGATCTGCATAGTTAATGCCATCAGTGACTGCATGACATTGCTCATTCTCCCCTGTTCAATGAAACCTAATATGACCATCCTATTTAGAGCATCGAACAGCTTCCTTTGTTCTCCTGGACCCTGTGTTACTTATTCTGAAATATCTATCACTTTCTAATATTAGTAGACATTTTATTTGCCCAGACTGAATTAGATGCTGAGTTCTAGGAGTAAGTTAGGCATCTTCATCTATTTTGCTCATAAGCCTCCCTTCAGCACCACAATCAACCCCATAAAGTGAGCAGTGCCTATGCAGTATACACACTCCCACTTTCCTATTTATCTGCACATAAGAACTTACTTAAGCTTTTTTTTTTTAAATGTACAGTTCCCAAGGAAACAAAACAGGGCCCATATCTCAGCCAACTTACATTTAAATATTTTAATTTATTCTGACATTTTACTCTACTAAAGAAGACTGGAATTATGAGTATCATTTGAAAAACCCTAACAAAAATAAAAAAAATATATGAAAAAACCTATAAAGCATACTGTGAAATGAGGCTTCAAATAATGATCAGTGGCAAAGTGTCTGCCATGGTCACACATCTAGAAGCTAAATGTGAGCCTCAGATGGAACACAACATCCCAAGTACAGCTTGAGCATTCCCTGTGAGATGAGTAGGACCAGAAATCTAGTCTGACATTATTTTTCTTAGACTTTTTACTAGCCAAGCATTCTTAACCCCAAAGTCAGAAATCCTAAAATACTCAAAAATCTGAAAACCTTTGACCATTATGCCAGTACTCAAAAAGTTGTGCACTTTAGAGTTGAAATTTCCCATTAGGAATGTTCAATCTGTACTCTAACAGAATGATTGTAAATTCCAAGAATTTCTTTAAAAAAAAAAAATGCCATTGCAATGACAATAGTTATCAAAATTTATTATTCTTCAAAGTTTTATTATTAATCTGTGTATGTATGTGTGTGAGCTACAGGCAGTTGTAAGTCACACAATGTGGGTGCTTGAACCCACACTCAGGTCCTTTGGAAGAACAGCAAGTGTTCTTTACCATTGAATGGTATCTTCAGCAGGAGAGTTGCCAAATTTTAATTTTCCATAGAGGGAGGGATACTAACTAAATCCAATGACCATCACCACTTTGTCAAAAAAGAATATTAACATTTTAAAAAGTCAATTTCAATAAAAAGATAGTTTCTTTCAATGAATACAAATTTACAATCCCCTTATTATGGATAAAAATGCAGAATTTCAGATCTTAGATACTCTTCTGTAATAAATATTCTTGACAAAGCAGCTAAAGTGAGAAAGTTAATTGCAGCCCACTGGGGTAGGAAGCCAAGGGGTCGGGAGCGTGAATCAGCTGGTTACACTGCTCCACAGCCATATGCATATATATGGACAGGAGCGTGCACACACATACATACACAAATTAATAATAAAACTTTGAAGAATAATAAAATTTGATAACTATTGTCATTCAGTCTGACAGCAGAGTTGAAATGTACACTGGTGCTTAGTTCATTCACTGTATCCATTTTAGCTGTCCAAAAGCCCTGTACTGGAAATGATGTCACTTCCAAGTAGGATGGGTCCTCCAGTATCAATTAACACAACCAAGGAGACCCCCGCCTAAGGCATGCCCATAGGTCCATCTCCCAAATGATTCTAGATTCTGTAAAGCTGACAGCACTAACTGTTTACAGCAACTAAGAATGAAAACATTAAAGTATAATTAAGTCTAATATTAAAATAAAAAATTTGGAACCACTGTGCTGATAATTCCAGCACTTGATAGGCTAAATCAAAGACTGTTATTAATCTGAGGCCAGTCTAGGCTTCAGAGTAAGACTGCATTTTAAAACATTAAATAAAGGAAACCACTGGACTGTAGAAAGTCTTAGTAAAATGGTATTCAAAGTGAAAGCCATGCTAAAGAGGGGAAGAAGGTATCTTTAAGATCCCAATCTGTTACACAGAAAATCAATACGGTAAAATTGAAAGAAAAAAAAAAACAGAAAAATAATATATGGCTAACAAAGAAAAATAAATCAAACCATTACCAACAATACAAATAATTGGGAGATATGAGTGAAACTAGAATCAAGTACCATCTGTTTTTGGAAAGGCAAAAACTAAAGTCTAAAGTATCAATAAAATGGAAAACTTGATTTCATCCATTATTTGTGCAACCAATCTGAACAGAAAATTGGCAGTTATCTCATAAAGAGAAGCTCCTACCCTGTGATCTAACAATCTACTACTAGATTTATGGACTAGGGTAATCTTTCTTAATGTAGGCCTACAGGTATCTGGAATGAAGCACCACTAACCTAAAAACCAGGGGAGGCAAGTACTTTCCCTGTATGAAAATAATGTTACTAGATTTTTACTTGGCTGTGGAAGATCAGTAGTTCAAGGCCAGCCTAGGATACACAGTGAGTCCCTAGCCCTACATCCCTCCAATGGAAAAAAGATCAAAACAAACTAGAAAAAGATAATGCTGCTGAGTTTTAACTTCTCCACTGGATAGTCACTGGGAAACCAGAGGAAAAACAAAACCAACTCCAAGGTCAGATATTTCTAAAAATGTACTCATTGTCTAGTTATATTGTTTTAGCACAGATGATGACATTAAATAATTTTTCTATTGTGGAAAAGGAAGAGGGTATGCTGCTTTGCTCAAACTTCAAGGAGTTAAGTTTGAGAGTTTAGAAGATCATTTGTCTGCCACAGTGCTGCTTTTGGTGTCTGAAAGCAATTCAGTAGAACAATCAGAACGGACAGTGGCAGCAACTGTGCTGACAGTGATGTTACCCACTGGTGCAGAGCTCCTCACTCTTGTAATCCTGAGTTTAGTGTGGGTGCAAACCCTGCCATCACATTAACCTTGTACATCTGAGCTAGTGGGCTAGGGCCTGAGGCACTTCGACCCTAACTCCCAGGTGCTTCTGATGCTGCTGATAGAGCACTGCACAGGAGCAAGGTCTGAGTGTAGCAGCTCCAGTACTGACCTATGAAACACAAATTATTTTGGTTTTTAACTAAAAGCACTAAAAAATCTGTTCAAGTTTTTTTTTTTTTTTTTTTTTTTTTTAAAAAAGAGGATATAGAGTTAAGAATCAACAGCTAGTGATATCTTGCATACATGTTTAAATACACATATGAGAAGACAAGCTGGTATCGGTGGTGCTCACCTCTGATCCCAGCAATGGGGAGGCTGAAGTTGAGAATCTCAAGTTTAAGGTCAGCTTGGGCTACTGAGGATCTCTCTCTGTCTTAAAAAGACAAGACAGCAAGACATTTTCAGAACCCTATTGTCAGACAATTTTCTTATGCAAATGCAATATACTTACAGAAAGATTCCAAGGTCACCACTAAGCAATATAATTTTGAGACTGCACAGAGTTTGGTCATAGAATATTTGTATGTAGCCACAGGGCAGTGAAAACAAAAATACAGGAAAAATAGGATGAATCTTGGCCAGATTGAGAATACAAGCTACAGAAAGACTTAAACATCACGCTCAAATAAATTTAAGACCATCAAAACCACACACACACAGTGTTCAGGGACCTAGATGCTGTTTATATGAACCATGACAGAAGGAGCCATGACAATTTAGGGTTAACAGTTGGTGTGGGAGAAAAGAGTAGCATTTGGGAGAATTGACCAAGACATAAGGAAAGTATCCTTTTGATTTGCAGTTGTATTTCTTCCATTAGGTGAAAGGTACACGAATCCTCATTAAATTTTGGCACCAAATTGAAACTGCTATACTGCCATTTTACAGAGACTAAAGAAGACTGAGTAGAGACATGGCACCAAAGTCTGCTTCAACACCAAGAACTGAAGACAAGTCAAAAGATGTGGGCTCAAGTCTCAGTTCTTACTAACTTTAGGTTATTTAAGTAATTCGTTTCTCTTTTTTATTTACTTAATATGTAAAAGCCAGAAAGTCATTTTTTCCCACTCACAAGGCTAGGGTAGACAAGGCAAAGTACTGAGAGATTCCTAACAGGGAAGGAAGGGGAGACATCATTTTGAGAATTACAAGAGAAACCACTTTTAAGAGTGTTAGTGACATAAACCAACAAAGTCAATAAACCCTAAATTTCCTTGTTAACACTGCTATAATACCAATCTTAACACACACACACACACACACACAAGCTTATCAATTAATACCTCTAAACACTGAGCAGGTGGAACAATTTTAAATGAAAGAGATTTAGATTTCTTTTTATGTGTATGAATGTTTTGTCTGCCTGCATGTTATATGTACCAGGCCTGGTGTCCATGGAGATCAGATGAGGGTGACAGATCCCCTGGAACAGAGTTAGCAATGGTTATGAGCCACCGTGTGGATCCTAGGAAGGGAACAGAGGTCTCTAAAGAGCAGTGTGTGTGCTAAGCAGGTGGCACATTTTTATATTACTAATGTGGACACTGATTAAGCCTAGAACTTCATGCTTGGAGTTGTAGTTTAATTCAGTGATAGAATGTGTACCAGGCACCAACTGCCTCATTCTACGGAGTTTAAGCTACTAAAACATTATCTTGTTCTAGTACTCTTCAATAAGTCCATCTGTCGGGGGAGGGGACCCTGCTTTTTCAGTTGTTTCATTCACAAGGCAAAACGAGCGATGGTACTCAAGTAAACAAGCCACGAATCAACCGGGGTATTGTACACCAAGGGACAAATTTAAAGCTTCCTAGCCTGCTGAAAATCTAATCCCATCTTTGCCAATTAACCTTATTAATACTAGAGTAGGAGAAAAGAGAGGTCAAAATACGGGCGGGCGAAGGTGCTACTTAAGTTCCTCCTAGATCAGAAACAGTAAGGAAGGCACAGCAGATACTGTATCCATTTTCAACTTCCAACACCGTCTCCTTTTATGCTACTACCACTTCCCCCAAAATGAAATTTAGTAACAAGCATGGGCTCCGATAATAATGGTGATATTCAAAATACCGCATTGGCTACCAGTAGATATATTACCCAAATGAATCCATGCGCCAAGCATATGCACACAAATTCTCTAAGTGTTGAAAATCCCTGTTAATGTAAACAAATGAATGTCAGTCACAAACCGCACCTGATGTTCTACTCAAGACTTACTGGTTTCAAATACTGGCCCAAGATGTCCAAAATTGTCTTTATACACTGAAGGCTTGAAAAATGTAAATGAATTATCTTAGGTATCAAGCACTACAGACTGCACAGGAATATCGTTCATAAACTCAGAAAAAATTTAAAGGTCACCCTTTCCGCGGAGCCCCGTTATTCTAATCCTTTCTTACCAAATCTGCTTCATATTGCCTTAAATCAGAGCACCATTGAAGGAACTAAATATTCTGCTTTTGACAGAAAATCTCACCAAGATTGAGGCTCTGAACGTTTTCTTTCCTTTAAAAAAAAAAAAATCAAGAAGCGGGGAGAGGTTATACTCTCCCAGCGTCCTCCACACACTATAATCTAATTTGACACAACTTTCCTGGTTTAGTATTAAATACAATTTCAAACAGAACTCCCCAACTTTCAAATCCAACCTCCTTGAGTTCTCAGAGATGATCTAAGTTCAAGCCATCGAAAGCAGCTCCCGCGACAGGCGGAGCGGGATACCCTGCTCAAGCTCCGGGCGGACTCCATCTAAAATCGAGGCTGCCGGGACCAGGACACCGAGCCGAGAGCGAGGGCCCGAAGTGGCCCAGGTCCAGGGAGGGGAGCGGCGCCCGACCCCATCTTGCGGTCCTCCCTCCGGGACGCGCGGGTCTCTGTTCGGTTGCTCCGCTCCGGAGCCACTGGGCCTGGTCCCGAGCGCAGAGCGGCGACCCCCCGACGGCCCAGCAGCCCGGCCACACGCACCTGCAGCTGGGCGGCCGCGGCCGCCAACGCGCTGTCCTCCGCGGGGCGCCGCCCGCCGACTCCGCGCGCGGCCCGGCCAGGCGAGAACGCGAATGAGAGCTGCGGTGCCCGGGCGCGCTTCGTGGCCCCTTCACGCGCGTTCGCGTTCTGCTGACTAACGGCCCCGGCGCGAGGGGTGGCCGCCGCCGGGGCTCTCCGGCCCGAGGTCCCGCGCGGCCGTGGTCGCCGTCCGCACCGCAGGGCCGGCGCTGCCTTCTCCGCAGCCCGCCTTCCTTGGCACCTCCTAAGCCCGCCAGGCGGCGGAGCGCGCGGCCGCGGCAGGCAAGAGCTGGGAGGGCCGCGGGGGGCGAGCGGCGCGCAGCGCGGCTAGAGCTGGTCACTGACTGGAGGAGGGCGCCGAAGCTGACCCGGGCTCCGGACTGCAGGCGGGCAGTGCACCGGCCTCGCCCACCTTCCACCAATCACAAACTGCGCAGCGCAGTCGCTACGCTACGGAGCCCGAGACAGGTTGGGAGCGTTCGGCAGGAGGCGGGGATTGCGGAAAAGAAGAGCCAATCGAAACGACGGATCTCCGCCCCTCCGCCACGATAGACAGCCGCGTTCGAGCCAATGGGGGAGTTCTAGATTCGAAGAAAGCCCGACCTGCACCTTGGGTCTGAGGAAGGTTTTCCGCGAAGGGGACTGTGGAGGATGCGCGTTAGGGAAGAGCGGAGCGTGACCTCTCTAATGAGTCACGTGGGCCAACCTGGGGCTGGGACGGAAGGAGTAGAAGAACTTCTTCCGGGTCACTGGCGATAGACTCAACCTGGGGCGGGAACTTCTTTTCCCTTTCCTGTAACTTAAGGGCTGCACCAACTTATGGTGCTTGTGTTTTGGTGATGAGTTCCCAGAAAGGCAACGTGACTCGGTCCCGGCCTCAGAAGCACCAGAATACGTTCACCTTCAAAAATGACAAGTTTGATAAGAGTGTTCAGACCAAGGTAGGCCCCTGCCTGTTGTACTGACTACCATCCCAGGAAAAAGTGATTGGAAGGGGGAGAGAGAGAGAAACCGAGAAGTTGGCGAGCGTGGACTGCAGCCCAGTTAGTCTTGGCTGCAGTGCAATCGTGCCTAAAATATTCTTCCCACGCCCTTTCTCTGGCTTGGCTCCATTCCGTGAATACATCTCATGGTCAGTACATCTCACTAGTGGTGCCAAGACTGGACAGGGCAGCCTGAATTCATCCAACCTAAGGTACCGATGGGGCGATTGAGCCCTTGGATGCCCCCATCTAGATCACGTCCATGCAACAAGAACATGAAAGCTCTCGCCCGAGTGTCTCTTGCAATTTTTCTCAAAGTTTGTGCAGCTACTGTTTTTCGAAAACTCCAGGCCCATAAGTTTGTAGAGGGTACGATCTTATCGTCACTGCCCTCATCAACAAAATGTTATTTCAGTTTTGTGTTGAGATTGTAAGAGCAAACTGTTTGACTTGAGTAAAAATGGTTGCTTGCTGTTTATACAGTTATTAAATTTCGCGGGACTTGTGTAAACTGGAAGAAAACTCAGATTGTTTAGGTCACATGAGATAATGTATGACTAGTGATTTTCTGTGGATAGCTATCTCCTTCCCCATAACTGAGTGGGGAACAGATAAACCGCTTTAGATATCCTGGAGGCCAGCTTTACATCAGATAAAGTTAATATTTACATAAACAGGAGCTCAAATTTCCTAAGTTTGTTTCTTGAAGTAATTTAGTAATTTCTGTGAATTTTAGCTTCAAATGAGAAATCTGATAGGATTATTCTGAAGCTAACAAAAGAGTAAGTACTTTGGGACAGACATAACAGGTGGTCAGCAGCTGATTAGAACAGTAAAATGCTATCTATTTATAGTAACTTGTACTCGGTTTTTCTTTCTTTGTTTCTCAGATGTTTAATAAATACCTTTCATGTGCAGGGTTCTATACCCTAGGTAGACAGTGTTCAAAAATATGGATTCTACCTTTATGGAGCTTGTAGTTCTCTGAGTAATGTGGGCAGTAATTAAACAAATCGATCTGTAATTACAGATTTCAATAGAAGTTGCTAAAAGGAAAGGCAGTTCAGTAAAGAAGAGTAAAGAAAGATGTTTTAAGTTAGGTCCTCAGAGCATGGGGTTAGCAGACACTGGGTTCATACATCTTCTTTTCCTGTATTTTAGAAAATATTATGGAATCAAAGTTGGTAAAGAAAAAATGGATTAATCCACAGTTTGACCCAAACAGCAGTGTAAAGTATAATTTCCTTTCACTGCCCCTGTAGCCATCTTAAAATCTGTGGAGAGCCTTGGAAGGGGTTGGGGATTGGAAGTAAGACTAGACCATACTTAAATCTAATTGTGAGATACACTAATGAGACCTTTCCCAGGAGCAAGGAAACTGGGGCCCCAGGTTGTCTCAGCTCTCTAGTCTAAAGGCAGTTTTTAAATTCAAGACTGGACAGATAAAGGAGTGTTAGGGAACCTTCCCCTATTCCCACTCCACCTCTACCTGTTTTTAATCTTTTGAGATGGGTTCTTACTATGTAGAATAGGCTGGACATTCACTTTGCAGTGATTCTCCTGCCTCAGTCTTCTCACCATGCTTGGCTACGATAGATGCTTTTGCAAATAAAGTGTTTCTTTTTTCGTATTTGAATATACTTTTTAAGAGATAAAAAGCTTGCTCTAGTCTTCCAAATGGCCAACAGAGTCAGTGTACAAAGGAGCTTTCGCTTGATAGGAGGATTACCTAACAGTAAAGTATGCATACCAAACTCTGTAACCTCCCACTTTCTGAGCTTATTGAAAAGAGGCCTGTCTTTATGGTCACTGGTTTACAAGTTTAGAAGGGGAAGAGATCAAAATAGATTTAAATCTCTTCTCATTAAGCTGACTGCACTGTTGATTCTGTCTTGATGAGTTTGCTTCCTTTTCTGGAGAGGAGATGGTGTGTAATGATGATGTGGAACATTGTCGTCTGGGTATGACATGGTTAGTGACCTGTTGAACCCTTGGCACCTGTGATTACCTGTGAGGCACAGGATTGGGTCTATTAAGAGTTGGTAGGGACTTAAGAGGCATCATCTTCCCTCAAGTGTATGTGTAAGCTATCTACGGTTGATTGATGGATGCTGACATAGTCATTTTCTTCAGTGGGATAGACACACAGCATTTGTCCTTGTTTAGCCCATTTTATGGTAAGAGGTTGTAATTAAAGTTACACTCGTTGGTTCACTGAACTGGACCCAGGGAGAATTGTGTCTTTGTCCTGTTGTTGGTGCCCTGTTTCTTCATCTCCCCAGAAGTTCTGTGACTGCTTTAGCAACAGAGAGACCTCAGACAAGTTCTGTTGTTTTTACTCTATAATACTGGGTTAGTACTATCTCTGCTCTTAACTTTCCTGTCAAGATGGTTGTATGGTTCATTAAAAAATTCTTGAGAAATAAAGACATGCCAGGAGGTAGTGCACATGCCTTTAATCCCACTCAGGAGGCACAGGCAGACAGATCTCTAGGTTCAAGGCCACCCTGGTTTACAGAGTAAGTTCCATGACAGCTAGGGCTACACAGAGAAACCCTGTCTTGAAAACCAAAATAAAACAAAATACAAGTGGCTTGTCTAGACATGTGGCCTTTCTAGAGGGCACTGTGATGTTTGAACGGAGTGGAGAGTTTCAGACCATTACCTGCCACAAAGGGCTGAGTAGATTTTTTCTCATAATTAAGAGAATGGAATGAATGTGGATCAGTATGTGGTCTACATACTGAGTTCCAGAACAGCCAGGGATATGTAGAACGAACCTGTCTCAAAAACTAAATAAGCATAAAAGTAGAGAGAGATACGAGTATGAGACAAGCGTAATTATATGATAATCTATATGTATTCAAAGTTGCTCAGAGCCTAAGAAAATTAATTAGATTAACTAATTAAAAGAAAAGCATAGTTTTTGAAAGCACTATACCAAGTTAATAGAACATAAAGATTACTTTTCTCAGGCCTACAGTTCAGGTGTAGTTACTGTTAACAGTTTTATATATGTTTGTAGATATCTAAGTATGATATAGCATGCATGTAATAAACTACAATTTTTTTTTTATTGTTATCAGGATAGTCTGTTTACTAGCCTGGCCTAGAACCCATTGTGTTATGTAGGCAGATTTGCCTCAGCCTCCCAATAGCTGGAATCAACAAACCTGGACCCCCACACTCAGCTAATTTCAAGATTTTTAATCATTATAAAACATTGTATGGGCTGGTGAGATGGCTCAGTGGTTAAGAGCACTGACTGTTCTTTCTAGAGGTCCTGGGTTCAATTCCCAGCAACTACATGGTGGCTAACAACCATCTATAATGGGATCTGATGCCCTCTTCTGGTGTGTCTGAAGACAGCTACAGTATACTCACATACAATAAATAAATAAATCTTTAAAAAAAGTTGTACGATACGAATGTAGAGTAACTTATTTAACCACTTTTCACTTACTAAACAATTGAGTTCTTCACAGCAGTCCCTGTGCATAAAAGGAGCTGAAGCTGGAAGTGGTGGTGCATGCCTATTACCCCAGCATGCTGGAGGCTAGGCAAGAGGACTGAGGTTAAGGCTGGCTTGAGGTAGATATTGAGACGTCACTTTGTGGCTTGTATCAAATATTGTGCTAGATGGTGAGGGATTAGGGATAAAGGCATTATATATACATATATACATAAATGTGTATGTATGGATATATATATTTCTGTCACTTCTCCCTGCAAGTTATAAGCTTCAGTTAAAATAGTATGGGTACATACATATGAATATGTGTATATATACACACACACTACTTTAACAAACATATATATATATATATATATATATATATATATATATATATCAGTATATACACTACTTTAACTGAAGCTTACCATTTACAGGGAGAAGTGACAGAAATTAATCAAATAGTCTTTCAAGTATGTCAGTACCTGTGCCTCTAAGAGCTATGAAAGAAAGTCATGAGTTTAGAGGTTAAGTAAGGTTCCATTAAGATCTAATGGGTGTAACTCCTAACGAAATAGAAGCAGTCATTAAAGGTCTCCCAACCAAAAAGAGCCCAGGTCCAGACGGGTTTACTGCAGAATTCTATCAGACCTTCATAGAAGACCTCATACCAATACTATCCAAACTATTCCACAAAATTGAAACAGATGGAGCACTACCGAATTCCTTCTATGAAGCCACAATTACTCTTATACCTAAACCACACAAAGACCCAACAAAGAAAGAGAACTTCAGACCAATTTCCCTTATGAATATAAAATACGCAAAAATACTCAATAAAATTCTGGCAAACCGAATCCAAGAGCACATCAAAACAATCATCCACCATGATCAAGTAGGCTTCATCCCAGGCATGCAGGGATGGTTTAATATACGGAAAACCATCAACGTGATCCATTATATAAACAAACTGAAAGAACAAAACCACACGATCATTTCATTAGATGCTGAGAAAGCATTTGACAAAATTCAACACCCCTTCATGATAAAAGTCCTGGAAAGAATAGGAATTCAAGGCCCATACCTAAACATAGTAAAAGCCATATACAGCAAACCAGTCACTAACATTAAACTAAATGGAGAGAAACTTGAAGCAATCCCACTAAAATCAGGGACTAGACAAGGCTGCCCACTCTCTCCCTACTTATTCAATATAGTTCTTGAAGTTCTAGCCAGAGCAATCAGACAACAAAAGGAGGTCAAGGGGATACAGATTGGAAAATATGACTATTTGCAGATGATATGATAGTATATTTAAGTGATCCCAAAAGTTCCACCAGAGAACTACTAAAGCTGATAAACAACTTCAGCAAAGTGGCTGGGTATAAAATTAACTCAAATAAATCAGTTGCCTTCCTCTACACAAAAGAGAAACAAGCCTAGAAAGAAATTAGGGAAACGACACCCTTCATAATAGTCCCAAATAATATAAAGTACCTTGGTGTGACTTTAACCAAGCAAGTAAAAGATCTGTACAATAAGAACTTCAAGCCTCTGAAGAAAGAAATTGAAGAAGACCTCAGAAGATGGAAAGATCTCCCATGCTCATGGATTGGCAGGATTAACATAGTAAAAATGGCCATTTTACCAAAAGCGATCTACAGATTCAATGCAATCCCCATCAAAATACCAATCCAATTCTTCAAAGAGTTAGACAGAACAATTTGCAAATTCATCTGGAATAACAAAAAACCCAAGATAGTAAAACTATCCTCAAAAATAAAAGGACTTCAGGGGGAATCACTATCCCTGAACTCAAGCAGTATTACAGAGCAATAGTGATAAAAACTGCATGGTATTGGTACAGAGACAGATAGATAGACCAATGGAATAGAATTGAAGACCCAGAAATGAACTCACACACCTATGGTCACTTGATTTTTGACAAAGGAGCCAAAACCATCCAATGGAAAAAAGATAGCATTTTTAGCAAATGGTGCTGGTTCAACTGGAGGTCAACATGTAGAAGAATGCAGATCGATCCATGCTTATCACCCTGTACAAAGCTTAAGTCCAAGTGGATCAAGGACCTCCACATCAAACCAGATACACTCAAACTAATAGAAGAAAAAGTGGGGAAGCATCTTGAACACATGGGCACTGGAGAAAATTTCTTGAACAAAACACCAATGGCTTATGCTCTAAGATCAAGAATCAACAAATGGGATCTCATAAAACTACAAAGCTTCTGTAAGGCAAAGGACACTGTGGTTAGGACAAAACGGCAACCAACAGATTGGGAAAAGATCTTTACCAATCCTACAACAGATAGAGGGTTTATATTCAAAATATACAAAGAACTCAAGAAGTTAGACCACAGGGAGACAAATAACCCTATTAAAAAATGGGGTTCAGAGCTAAACAAAGAATTCACAGCTGAGGAATGCCAAATGGCTGAGAAACACCTAAAGAAATGTTCAGCATCTTTAGTCATAAGGGAAATGCAAATCAAAACAACCCTGAGATTTCACCTCACACCAGTGAGAATGGCTAAGATCAAAAACTCAGGTGACAGCAAATGCTGGCGAGGATGTGGAGAAAGAGGAACACTCCCCCATTGTTGGTGGGATAGCAGACTGGTACAACCATTCTGGAAATCAGTCTGGAGGTTCCTCAGAAAATTGGACATTGCACTACCTGAGGACCCAGATATACCTCTCTTGGGCATATACCCAAAAGATGCCCCAACGTATAACAAAGACACGTGCTCCACTATGTTCATAGCAGCCTTATTTATAATAGCCAGAAGCTGGAAAGAACCCAGATGCCCTTCAACAGAGGAATGGATACAGAAAATGTGGTACATCTACACAATGGAATATTACTCAGCTATCAAAAACAATGCCTTTATGAAATTCATAGGCAAATGGATGGAACTGGAAAATATCATCCTGAGTGAGGTAACCCAATCACAGAAAAACACACATGGTATGCACTCATTGATAAGTGGCTATTAGCCCAAATGCTTGAATTAACCCTAGATGCCTAGAACACATGAAACTCAAGACAGATGATCAAAATGCGAATGATTCACTCCTTTTTAAAAAGGGGAACAAGAACACCCTTGGCAGGGAATAGAGAGGCAAAGATTAAAACAGAGGCAGAAGGAACACCTATTAAGAGCATGCCCCACATGTGGCCCATACATATACAGCCACCCAATTAGACAAGATGGATGAAGCAAAGAAGTGCAGGCTGACAGGAACCGGATGTAGATCTCTCCTTAGAGACACAGCCAGAATATAGCAAATACATAGGCGAATGCCAGCAGCAAACCACTGAACTGAGAAAGGGACCCCCGTTGAAGGAATCAGAGAAAGGACTGGAAGAGCTTGAAGGGGCTTGAGACCCCATATGAACAACAATGCCAAGCAACCAGAGCTTCCAGGGACTAAGCCACTACCCAAAGACTATACATGGACTGACCCTGGGCTCCAACCTCATAGGTAGCAAGAATAGCCTAGTAAGAACACCAGTGGAAGGGGAAGCCCTTGGTCCTGCCAAGACTGAACCCCCAGTGAACGTGATTGTTGGGGGGAGGGTGGCAATGGGGGGAGGATGGGGAGTGGAACACCCATATAGAAGGGGAGGGGGAGGGGCTAGGGGGATGTTGGCCCGGAAACCGGGAAAGGGAATAACATTCCAAATGTAAATAAGAAATACTGAAGTTAATAAAGAAAAAACAGGAAAAAAAAATAAAGATCTAATGGGTGGAGGGTTGGAAAGATGACTCAATGGTTAAGAGCACTGACTGCTCTTCCAGAAGTCCTGAGTTCAATATTCAGGAACTACATGATGGCTCACAACCATCTGTAATGGGTTCTGATGCCCTCTTCTGGTGTGTCTGAAGATATTATATGTATATAAATTATTATATATATTATACTATATTATACATATAAATTATTATATATTATATATATAAATAATTTCTTTTAAAAAAAAGATCTGAAGGGTCGAAACTGCAATAAGTGAAATAGGAAGAGCGTATGCTGTTCTCTAGACACTGCTGTTTGTTTTATATGTATGATCAGTATTATTGTTTTAGCTTTTCTTAACATGTATATTTTTAGGCCTCCAGCATCATTTTATGATCAAGTTGCTTTAGAAATACTGTGCACCGAATCTGACATTGTGTTGGGGGCAAAGTGTAAGTTGCTTCCATGCCTAGCACTGAGATGAGCATTTTTTGGAGTTTCTGAAGCAAGAGGGGTGCCATGGATTCTAGGCTAGGCAGGGCTATGTAGTGGTTACCGAGCCACCCAGAGGTGCACTTACAATGTGCTATCAACAAACGGGCAAAACCCAAAAAGCACTGAACTTTGAACTTGAAAAGATAATTGACCATAAATTCCTTGGCTATGGAAGAGTTTGGTTTATAAAATGTCTAATGAATTGACTAATTATAAAACACACTCACTTTTGGAAATTGATTATCATCATGATGTGGAGATGAAAATTGGAAGTCTGAGGCCCTACTATCTGGATAATATTGGAAATATACTTAGAGTAATAATGGCTGGTAGTTATATACTTCAATGTGTTATGTTACACCATCTTGTTACACATTATCTAATCTTCAAAATGACCTTGGGATAAATGCTATAATTACTCCATTTTACATACTGGGAAATTAGGGCTTAGGGGAATGAATGGTGTCCCCAAAGTTACATAATTAGCATGTGGCTGTGCATTAATTAGGTAAGATGAGACTCAGAGGGCAAGTCATTTCAAAGCCCTTGATTGTGTGCGGAGTTTCTGCTTCTGTACTGGGGATTTTTATCTGCTCAACTCTGTCCATTAACTTTTGAGACAGTCTCACAGATATAGCCAGCAAGGCCATGAACTTCAGCTCCTTCTGCCTCAGTCTGCTAAATAACTTGGATTACAAACCTCAGCCACCAAGACCAGTTTTTCTTGGTGTTTTTGTTTGTAACAGAAGCAACATGACCCTGAGATTGTGGTCAGAGCAGAGATGTATGAGCCCCATCGTCAAAGCCCATTACAGCCAAGGTGCTGTTTGTTCCTCAGAGAGTCACATACAGGAACCCTAATCCATCAGTGTAAGAGTCAGACTGGGGATTTTAAAAGATGGGGCCTGGTGGAACTGGATGGCGGGCAGGCGCTGTACTAGTGAGTTCTCTGTGTGTGCTTCCTGCCTGTGAGCGCTGCTGTATTCAGAAGGTGCTAAGCCATCAGGAAGTTTGCGTGTGATTTGCTGTTGCTGGCTCCACTATAATCACTGGGATCAAATTTCACTTGATTTGGTGCATATCCTAATCACATGTGGTCTTCCAACCCTACAGCACCCCGCCATAGTTCTTTCTCTGCCTTCAGGAACGTGTAGTTGTCATCATTCAGTAGAGACATTGCTGAAATAAACTTTTAAGTTCCTTGCCTTGCGCTTTCAGGGAACACTGCCCACCCAGGGACCTCACAAGTGAAGATGTATTTCTTGGCCCACAGCTTCTTCACCTTTTTCCTATTTGCGGCTTTAGTCACTTCCTCCTCAATCAAAACTGTAGCAGTGGAAAATACATGCTGTCAGACTAGCGCCCCTCCAGGTCTGGGCTCACCACCTACACACCTCTGCACCAGTGCCTGGTTTACTCCACATCACAGTTCCTCTCATCATACTTAGTAATCATTGCATAGGTAATCTTCCAGCATCTGACTCCTCAGCCTTCAGACCTCCACCCCTCAGAAGTCTACTCTCAGGGTCAGACTCTAACCTTTACCATGCTGGAAACTGTTCTACTACAGACAGGGCCTCTTTATGACCTGAAACTGTCTAGACCAACCAGGCTAGCCATGAACTCAGAGAGATACGTCTGCCTCTGTATCCCAAGTGCTGGGATTAAAGGCCTGTGCTACCTGTCTTGGTTAGGGTTTTACTGCTATGGACAGACATCATGACCAAGGCAAGTCTTATAAGGACAACATTTAATTGGGGCAGGCTTACAGGTTCAGAGGTTCAGTACATCATCATCAAGGCGGGAACATGGCAGCATCCAGGCAGACATGGTGCAGGAGGAGCTGAGAGTTCTACATCTTCATCTGAAGGCTGCTGGTGGAGGACTCACTTCTAGGCAGCTAGGATGAGTGTCTTAAGCCCATGCCCACAGTGACACACCTACTCCAACTAGGACACACCTCCTAATAGTGCTACTTCCTGGGCCAAGCATATACAAACCATCACACTACCACACCCAGCTTACTCAGAAACTTAAAAAAAAAAAAAATGACTACCATTTATTTACATGCCTTCCTGTTTCCTCAAATACACTTCTTTGTTGTTGTTGGCCTCACTGGCTATTCCTGTCTGCTAATCCTTCACTTGTCAGTGTACTTTGTATCCCCCATGTCCCTCCTTACCAAACTCTCAGTCAGGACATATTCTGCTCCTTTGTCCTTTCTCCTTGTGTCACTTTCTTGACATATGTCTAACCCTGCTCAGGTCTAGCCACCCATTTTTCTACCAGCATGTCTAACAAACTACCTGTGCCCATCCCTATTTATTATACTTTCTTATTGCAAAGATAAAATGCTTGTCTCTCCCTATTCTAGCTTGATTTCTCTTGCTGTGATAAAGTGCTCTGACCAAAAGCAATATAAGGAGGAAAGGACTTATTTGGCTTCTAGGTCAGAGTTCATCACAGAGAGAAGTCAGGGCGTGTATGTAAGCAGGAACTTGAAGCAGAAACCACAGAGGAATGCTGCTTGTTGGCTGGCTCATATACTCATGCCATACTTAGCCAGCTTTCTTCTATGACATGGGACTATTTGCCCAGGCACTAGTGCCACTCACAGAGGCCTGGGCTCTCCTAGATCTATTAACAATCTGGTTAGCCCCCAAAAGACATGCTCACAGGCCGGGCTGATCTGGGTAATAGTTCTTCAATTGAGACATTCTTCTCAAGTCACTTAAGCTATGCCAAGCTAACAGTTAAAGTTAAGTAGGGCATTCCTTAAGGCTGTCCCCTTGTTTTATACCTTAAGTTCACCCTTTCTTGCCTGTCTAATGATCTGAAGGCACAAGACTCCTTAATTACCCATTCACCCTTAATGTTTCTCCCAGTAATAGTTTCTCTATTATTGATGAGTTATTATAGATCCTTTAAAGACCTCCCTGAGAGGAGCTGGGGATGTAGCACAGTTTGTAGGGTGCTTGCCTAGCACAAAGTCCTGTAAGTTTGATCTCTAACACCCTATGAACAGTATCTTCTAGCACCCCATGAACAGTATCCTCTAGAACCCCATAAACAGTATGATGTGGCATCTACCTGTAATTCCAGCACTTGAGAGGTAAAGGCAGGAGGAACTGAAGGTTGGGGACATCTTTGCCTGTATAGGCTAGCTGGCTAAAACTACGCTTGACTAGGTCATTGCTCTTTGTGAAATTGTTGATTATAAATGGTCTTTGGAGGGGGGACACTGAGATGTCTCAATGGGTGTTTGCTGCACAAATCCAACGACCTGAGTTCAGTTCTGGGAAACCATGGTGGAAGGAAAGAATCCGTTCTCTAGAGTTGTTCTCTGACCTTCTCATGCATACCTTGGATTGAGTGTACCCATACTGACACACATTATCGTGTGCACAATAATAATATAATACAAGTCTGAGTGCTCCACCTACGTCAGTGTAGGCTTATCAGTAGTAAGGAAATGTACCACCATGAGAATGTTGGTGATGGAGTGGGCAGTCATTGTGGGGGAGAAGGTAAATGATGGAAGCCCACAACCTCTCTTTTGCTGTGAACCCAAGACTATTCTAACATATAAAGGCAATTTGCAAAGAGTAACAGATTCCAGTCCTCATGTTCATCACCCAGCAGTAACTGCCTCTTAAATAGTCTCAAAACAGTTCTTCACTCCCTTCCGTCCATGGCTTAAAGTCCATGGCTTAAAGTCCATCTGTGTACTTGTAACTCAGTCTCCAGCCCAGCCTTTCTGTTGAGCTGCAGGATTAAGTGTCTGACATCTTACTTGACCTCTGTTCTTGAGTGAAGCATAAGGTAGCAAAGATAAAACCCCTGCTTTAGTCCTGTCTAGTGTTTTTACTGAACAGGGTTCTCTAGTTTCATCAATGGCTCCGCCATTGTACAGTTATTAAAACTAAAACTGTTAGAACCATCTTTAAGTCAGGTTCATTCGAATGTCCTGTGTTTCAGTTGACAACAAAACTAAACTCTTACTTTAATTATTGACTTAGTATTTGTTTTGTTTATAGCCTATCATAGGATATAATAGACACAGTAATAAGGTGTGTGTGTGTGTGTGTGTGTGTGTATTCATATTTACCTCTTGATACAACCTTACACATCAGTTTGAGAAAAGTAATTTGCACAAGTGAGCCAGGGTAAGACACTAATCACGACCACATTCACACAGAAACAAGGTTTTGAACCCTTGAAACAGTTCAACCAACTGATAACAATCCTCTCAGGTTATAAACCTATTATTTCCATTTATAGTTCATGGTTCACATAAAATTCAAGAGAATTCAAATCACAACGACAAATAAGGCTAATAGTGTAGTAATACGAAAATAAGCAATGGGGAAGTCTTTTGGAGCAACAACAATATAGAGATAACTGGGGCAAGAGTTAGAGTATGTAGCTGATGGAAGAACATTGGGACACATGGCTTCAGAAGGGCACTGACTTCCAAGCTTAAGTCATTACCCCTACTAAGTCAGAGAGCCACTAAAATTGTTTGTACATCTAAAGCAGCTAAGTTCAATCTTCGACATTTTTCAGCCCTCAACTCAAGGGAAGACTAAGCACAGAGAAAAAGGAAGAAAAACTTAATGCAGATACTACTATTCAATTCAGTGCCAGAGATTTTCTTATAGAAACCTTTCCCACAGATAGTAACTCATGCTTAAGTAAAAGAAGGGAAAAGGAATAACCGATACAGTATTAATCCTCAGAGAGAAAGTAGGTCTTGGGCATTAGAGTTAGGAAATGGAGTAGAACCAGCTGGAAGAGTCTGTGCTGTATCAGTTACTTTACATCGTTTTGACAAAATTATCTGGCAGAAACATTGAAGGGAGGAAGGATTCACTTTGACTCAGTTTCATAGCAATTTCACTGCATTGTGGAGGAAAGTAATGACGAAAGCACATTGGCCCCGACAGCTGGAGTGTGTGGTGGACGATCTTCAATAAGGATAGAGCCAGGAGCAGAGGGAGAATTTTAACTTGACAATCTCACTTCTAGTGACTGCTTCATAGTCAGACCCAACCTCACATCCCCACAGCCTTCAAAAGACAAGCTTGAGGCCAAATTACAAAACATTAGCCTGTGAGGACATTTCAGATTCAAGCTGTAATTGGCGAGTATGAGTGCTAGGTCAAGGAGTTGATTGCATTTCAGGTGTGTCCAGACCATGGAGTCACATGTGGCCCAACACAAAAATGCAAACTTACTTAAAATCTGACTCTCTCCCACCCCCTTGATTTTGTGTGCGACTCAATTGTGTGATTTCAGAGCATGGAGTTTGTAGGTGCCATCATGTCTTAATGTCAAAGGGTTGGGCATTTCTGATAGTTTAATCTGAAAATGAAAGCAAATGAAAAGGATCAGCTAAGAATATTACTCCGTGAAGTCTTTTGAAAACAGGACTTCCTTATTGTCTTTGAGGATGAGTTCCTGACTCAGAAGTACTTAACTAAATGACTAAAGGTCTGGAGTATGTGGAAGGTTTTTCCCCCTGGTAATTATTCCAGAACAAGAATACAGGCAGATATTTATGTTTATTGCCAAAGTGGAGACAATACATTGTCTGAAAACAAAGCACAGGGATGAAGGCCTCTGTTGCTTACGTGGCCCTCCGGGGTGTATTTGGGTATATTTACTAGCTGAGTGATGATCATGAGAAAAGTGCTTGAACGCCCATGGTCTTCTTTGTGGGCTCATCTGTTCTGTATGTGCTTGGTAAGTTTGTGAAAATGTCCATCTCAAACCTGACCTAGTGCTAAGCCTTTATAAATGGTATTCTACACCTTCATCTTACTAAGATGTTCACTGTATCCATTTGCTACTCACTCAGTTATGCTTTTCCTGGCTCATCCTGCTTGGAATAGCTCTCCTTCCCTGTCACATGTGCTGCCCTCACCATGCTTGTGATGCATGTCTTGTTAGTTATTAGGGCACATATCTTGGCATCTTTCTTTTCCTCACACATATACACAAATGCTATCTATTGCTCTTCTGACAGAGAGTCAAGCATTAAGAAAAAGAGCTCATTGTAAATAATATGTACTAAAGGAGTAGCTCTGTGAGGTGGCATCAAAGAATGGAAACATGGACTTATTTTCACCGATTATGTTCTATGTGAATCTGTTTGTGTGTTAAGCCACTATTATGTGCCAAATATTGACAACAATGAATAGGGTTTGTATCCTCCTTTCTACTATCAGTCTAGTAACTAAAATTAAAAGTAGAAGAATTATGTGTACAATGTTTTTATTTAGTAAACATCTATTGGAAGTATAACTTACATATATAAAAGTATGTAGAGCATGATGCAGTGTAGTGTATTTTTACAAGTAAGGTCATGTAACTTCCTAGAACCCAACTCTCCTATTTAGCATCAGCCCCTTTTCTTAAATGTATCCATTAAGGAAGTATGAAGTAAACTTTGAATCATAACTTGGGAAACATCCAGAAATAGTGTTCGCGGATGTGGAGTAGCATCCTGATGGATCTGCACTGGTCATGTGTACATTGTAGCTTCAAATGATCCTCCTTTGGCTAAAAGGAATGAGTGTGACTTGATTTTCCAACAGTGACCAATTTGTTCCTTTTTTTTTTTTTTTTTTTTTAAACCTGGACTTCCCTACAGCTTTGGAGGTAGACACATAATTGCAGTCCTAACTCTCTTGAAATTAATTTATCTACATCTTTAGGATGTAAAATGACAATTCAAAAACTTATGGTACATATTTCTTGTTTATTCTAGATGGAACAATTAGGTTTGCATTGAATATTTAATATAAGTATTCAATTGTCATTTTGGAACAAAGTTGTATATTTTTTTGTTTGGATGGAGTCGTTTTATTAATAGGAAGAACTCTTGTAGATGATAGAGCTGTTTGTATTTTAAATTATGCAGAATCAGCAGAATTCTATTATATATTTATATTACTCAAACCCCACTTTGAAGGTCATTTGATATTGTAGGTCATTTACAACATCATGGGTTTGAAATTCCAAGCTAAGCTAGGGATTAATTTAAATGTTTTGTTGTTCTATGAAGATATTTATATCATTAAATGCTTAGCCCTTTTCTACCAGGTGGCTGACTTGTTTGTCTTGAAGTTACTCATATCACTGAAGTCATCAATCTGAGTAATATAGCTGACATCATGGTATATACTTGTGTGGTGAATGTTTAGTATACCGTCATGAGCTTTTATCACAAGATTCTATAGTAGTATGATCTAAAGTTTTTATAAACTGAATGACATGATTGTACTGTTACATCATATGGGGTAAGTTATCTTTTCTTATAAAAGGGAATATTGCGATTATTTTTATATATGGACAGATATTTGATCCTTGTATAGTCAGCTGTTCCTGGGACATTTAAACAAAATCCTAGCTTATTGTGATTTCTAACTCTTAGTTTAAGGTTTCCTTCAAGATGTGTTTAGAAAGGCTTGCTTTTTGCTATCCAGAAACAGTTTTTAACTGATGTTTCTAATTCAAAATGACTGACTAAAAATACTTCCATTCCCAAAATTTCAGTGAAATGACCAAAGAAAGCTGAAACCTTAGACAATTGAAGAAAATCTTCTAGCAAAGAACACTATGGGGAGCACACAAGGATAGGCACCGGCATGAAGCTAGAGACAGTGTGTGCTGTGATTGGCAAGAACCAAACAGGAGACTGAATACTGGAGAACCGAACGTATACTTGATTGAGACTGCTTTAGCAGAGGTAGTGTTTTTTGCCAAGGGCTACATCATTCAAGTTGCTTTTATATAGTTTAAATGTAGAGACCTTTCTTTATAATACATAGACTAAGCAGATAAACAAAAACAAAGTCCTGCTTTATAATAAAAAAATTAAGAAATTTATAAGGCATAAAGTAGAGAGTCAACTCCTAAATTTACAACTTTGTAATATAATATGGTTAGAAGTCAAGGTTTTTCTAGTCAAATTTTAAATAATGCAAAAACCAAGTCAGAACAGCTGTCTGGTGTGGGAGAATGTCATGAAAGAGAAAGACAGAGCAGAGCCATGGTCCTGATGGTGCCTGTACTTTGAAGCAGCATGAGTCCTGTACACAGTAATCTCTAAGCTGTTTTTACCGTCTAGATCAAAGGCAGGCATTATAAAATGCAGTAGTGGTTCTCAATCTGAGTCGTGTGTGCAGTACTACTCAGTACACCTGTCTGTAGTGCCACAGGTCAGCCTTTCCACTTCCAGCCAGCACGGTCACCATGTACCTTCCAAGAACTTGAAGTGTTCTCTGAGGACTTGAACGTTAATTTCTGTTTATTTAAAGTAGCTGCCTGTAGCTGGTGGCTACTGCATTACACAGAGCAGATCTAGACTTGCACACAGAGGTCGAGCAGATTACTCATCAGTACTACACATTTTAGGAAAACTCCAACCATGAGTTGCATGGCTGAGGACTTTACCTCTTGTGCCCAGGTAAAGGAACTCTACAAAAGCAAGTTAAGATATGCTTGATATTATTAATGATTAAAAACTAATTAAAATACTTAAAATGAGAGTTCAGTAAAACAAACACCTACATACTGTTGTAGAAGTTTAAACACCCTAGTACCATAGTTGTATGACAGCCATGGACAAGACTAAAAAAATGACTGCATTTGTAATTTGGAAGATCCAATTAATAGATTGTCAAAACATAGTCAGAAATCCAAAGTAATGAAAAGTGAGATAGAACTTAAGATGTGAAGGACCCAGCTAAGCTACAGTTTGTGTGAAGGAACTAACTCCAGAGGTCAAGGAAGGTGAGAAGGAAGTTTCCACAAACGTTGGTAAAGCCCTAGACTTCAGATAGAAGGGATCCATCTGGTACTTTACAAGAATATTGTAGTGAAAGAGATATGTCTTCGGGAATAAGGTTTTGAGCTCTTGATGAAAGTTCCCACCAGCTCCAAGCTATGCTTCAAAGTTTCAGATTTTTCAACAGGGCCAATGGGCCAAAACATTATAAAGGGAGCCTTGGATTTTAAATTAATTATAGTGCTGAGTTCTGTGACTTAGATGTCACAGTTAAAGAATCACCGAGAAGCAAAGCATAGTGGTACATGCCTGTAATGCCAGGGCTGAGGCAAGGGGACTGTGAATTAAAGGACCATTTGGTGGAAATACACAAGATCTTGTATCAAAACATGAAATATAATATTGGTGTTGTATTGAATCATACAAGGGAGGCAGAATTGGAAGTAAAATATGTAATTCGAGATTCCAGCTCACTGTAAAAATTAATGTAAGGATCTGAGAATTGCTGAAAGAAGACCCCAGACTCAATAGTATACAAAGACAAACAGCCAGCATGCGGGGGGTCAACCATCCAACAAAATGGTGTCCATGAGGGAACCTCTCCAGGCCCCCTTTAAAGCCAGTTAGAGGTTTTCTAGTTGTGGTTGGATCACCTTCATCAGGATTGGTTAAGCTTATGGTATGGGCTATTTATACACTTTTGATTGGTGTGTACCTTGAGGGAGAGAGGGTTACCCCTGGCCAGATGTCAAGGCAGTTACTGATTGGCTGCCCTTATTCTGGAATTTTCCTAAGGACCCTTGACTGTCTTTTTGGGAAAGTGAAGCTTAAGGCCTAATACTAATATGGCTACCTTTTCTAAAATGGAGTGAGTTAGGTTCTCTTACTATGTTTATACCAACTGAAGACAGGGTCTGTTTTAGGGGAGTAGAGATGCCATAAAGAAGTGGCGTCAGTGTTGCCAAGTCACTTTTTGGGTTGTACCATCCATCAGCTGTAGCTTTGTGTCTGTGCTCGGCAAAGTGGAGAGAAAGATAACACATTTTAGATTCACTGTGCTCATTGATTATGGTAGGCTAGGTGAGAAGGCCACTGTGTAAGAAGCAGGACTAAGCAATTCCACTCAGAGGGTTTTTCACATTATTCATTTATTATTTCTCTCTGTGTACATGTTTTGTGTTTGGGCACATGTGTACCAGAGCATGAATGTAGATGTCAGAGGACAATACCTGGGAGTCATTTATCTCTTTCCACCGTATGGGTCATGGAGTCCACCATACTGGAGTTGTCAGGCATGGTAGCAGGCTTTATGAACTGAGCCTTCTCTTTGGCCTAAGAGTAGCAGATTCTTCTTTTCTAAGATTTATTTTGGTTTTTAATTGTGTATTTGTATGTGTGCATTTGAATGCAGGTGTCTATGGAGGCCAAAAGAGGGTTTTGGGTTTCCTCAACAGTTGTGAGCTATCCGACATGAGTGCTGGTAACCACATGGGTCCTCTACAAGAGCAGTGTGAACTTTTAACCTTTGAGCCACTTCTCCAGCTCCCTGAAGACTTCTCATAGTAGTTTTTTGTTTTTTGTTTTTTAATTAAATAACTGAGTTGAGAATGGGGATTTGAAGTGAAATTTCAGTTGCGTTAGTACAGAGTTGAGTGTTGGGCTGGGGCTTTATCTCAGTAATAGAGCGCTTGCCTGGTATGCTTGAGGTTCTAGGTATGAACTCTAGTACTGCAAATAAAACTGAAATGCAGTATTGTTCCAATATCCTAGCATTTATTTTAATCTTTTAGTTTACATGCGTGTGCATGTTTCTCTCTGTGAGTATGTGCACATGTATGGTGGGATCAGAGGAATCAGATCCCTTGGAACTGGAGTTATAGGTGCTTGTGAGCAATCCATTGAGAGTGCTGGGACTGAACTTGGGTTCTATGCAACAACAGTATGTGCTTCTAATCATTGATCCACTTCTCCAGCCCCAGTTCTAGCATTTAAATCAGGAATTGTCCCCTTCTCTTATAGAAGTAACTATTTGAATCACCTCATATATCTTTATCAAGTCACATGCCTGTCAGGAAAGACTGAAAGAAACATCATGGCTTCCCATCCATGTTATCTTTCCTTGTCCTGTTTGTGTTTGAGCCTTATTTCTAGTTTTACTCTCTGACTGTAGCAGTACAAGGAATACTAGAAAGGATCTGGGATTGTAAATAAAGTCTGCATCTCTGTAGAGTTCCATCTGAAATCTTTGAAGACTTCAGCTGAACAGTACAATTGAGTGCCAATGAGATGGGAGCTTTTGAGTCTTGACGCATGTGAATTAGCCTGGGTCTAAATCCTCCTAAAAACCCAGTTTGCAGAAACTCGTCAGTTAGCTTATTTTAAACACCTTATTAACTCTAGACACTGCTTGCACTTCAGATTGATTTTAAATGCATTACTTTAGTAATCCTACTTTAGTGGGACTTTAAGCATCACCAGGATTAGACATGATAAATCTTTGGAATCTTGGAGGTGTCATGTGGATATTAGTTTTTACTTTTTTGAGCTGTTCCCATGAACAACAGAGATGGTCATGGTACATGCTTTAGAATTGAAGAATTCCAATCTGTGACTCAGTTATAGGCTGATAGGTTGGAAAGAGTCCTATATTTAGAGTCCCAGAAAGACCAACAGTTTGCTACTGGGGCTGTGAGTCACTCTTTATGCAGCCCTGGATGAGTTAACATTAACTCTGCAAGTCAGAATAGCATTAAATAACAATGCCACTTTCTTCCCTCCGTGCAAGGATGATTTGAGAAGACAATGAAAAGGTGTAGAAAAACTCTAGAAATAAAACGTTGTAGTACTGTAGTTACTATAGATGATCTGTATTCATTAAAATCTACTTTTATTTCTTGGCTTTACATACTCATTTCTTCAAAAACATCTTTGTGCTGTTTTTCTTTTAACAATAAGAAAATGTTCTCAACTGAACATTAGGGAAGTCATATGTGAAATCTGAGCTTTAAACCAGATGAGTCACAGAATAAACCTAGTTTTCCCCACTCAGGTGACATTGTCAGTGCCAATAGATTGTTTTTGTGACATAAATGTGATCAGGACAAGGCAATTATCTTTGAAGATGTTGCCAGCTTCCAGGTGGTAATTGCTCATTTATTATTACCCCAAGTGTATGACTTGCATGCTTAAGATTTATTTTTAAAGATAAGTCATTTGCTTTATAGATTGCTTGTCTTGTTAGTTAAATTCATACACTTCTTAATGTATGCCATTAGGAAGGAAGGGGCATTTGTGTCATTTTAAAAACCTGTCTAACAACTGTTACTAGTTTGTCTCTTTAAAGATCACTAACTTGGGGCATACCTTACTGGTTGGACAAGGTCTCAGCTGACTGAGTTGTAGTGAGTGGTTATAAAAGCATGTGTGTTGCCTTGTGACACACGTTACTGTTTGAGTTGGGCTCTTTGCATTCCAGCTGACTGTACTCAGGTTAGTTCTGGTTGCTCACTATTACTGACCCTTTGTTTAGATGTCACAGGGAATTGACTCTCTGTGAATAATAGCATGATAAAGAGTTGTAAAAATCCTCTTTTAGAACATGCTTAATGAAGATATTTTCTTCTCTGAATTAGCTTTTCTAACTTTAGAATTTTATATTTATGTTCTTTAAACAAATTATTTATTGTACACTGCAAAGGTTACCCTAGGTTTAGCCCTATTTGCAAAGCAGTTAGCCTACCAGTATACAAGTTTATAATCAAGTTATAATATCTTACAAGTGGAAATGTGTATGCTCTGCCAAGTTGGCTGCTGGGTTCCTTTTTTTTTTTTTTTTTTTTTTTTTTTTTCTCTTATAGAAGACCTTGAAAACTATAGGGAGACACTTTTCACTTTTAACTTAACTCCACACCTTAAGCTAATAGTCATCTTTTTATGAGTTTGGTCTTTGATGTTCCTGATTAATTTTGTGACCTCAAGTAAATCTCTTAATTCTGAGCTTCAGGTTTCTCATCTGCAAAATGACGATAATTCATACCTACTCCTAACCACAGGGATGTTGTAAAAATAGCCAGGAGAATTTTTATAAAGGATTAGGCATGTGGTTTATGAATTCATGGTAGCGGTCTTTTGTATTCATTTTATTTAGTTTGCTGATATTCTTTTGAGAAAAATTAGAATGCTGGTTTTATAGTTTCTGTGGTTTGAATGTGAAGTGTCTGTCATAGGCGTTTGTGTTTGAACACCCAGCCCCAGGTGGTGCTATGTTGGAACCTTGTGGAATGTGTAAGAAATAAAGCCTCATTGGAGGAAGTAGATTACCAGGGATTACCTTGAGGATTTCTAGCCTGACTCTACTAACTTGTCCACTCTCTGCTTCTTGTCTGCCAAGACATTAGTTCAGCAGACCTAACTGCACATTCCTACAACTATGGAGCTGCCTGTCTCTCTGCTTTCCCCTCCATGATGGTCTGTGGCCCCTAAAACCACAAGCCAAAATAAAACCTTTCTCACTTAAGTTGCTTCTCCTCAGGTCACAAGTAAAGTATCCGATGCAGTAATTACCCATGTAGATAACTAACATTGAGATACTTGAGTGATGGCAGCAGTGTCTAGTGTAAGGCAAAGAATCATGATAGGCTGACTGAGGAAGATTGCAAAATTCATGGCCAGCCGAGGTATACAGAGTGAATCCAACTCTGCTTAGTGAGTCCCGTTGGAAAATAAAAGGCAAACGAGCTGATCGATGATGTCAGTATTGGAGCACCACTTAGCAGGCTTTTAGTTCAACTTTCAGTCATGAAAAATTGTAGAGTTTAATTCTCCAACCAAATGACAGAGACTGAAATGGATTTTAAAATATGCAGCTGTACAGTGGCTACAAGAGACTAACTTGAGATCAAATTAAAGATAGAAATAATAGGCCATGCAAATTTCAACAAATATTAACAAATATGCAAATGCAAAAGAGAGCAGGAATGGTTTTCCAAATGTCAGACAAGATAGACTTTAAATTTAAAAAATATTACAAGAGATAAAGAAGACATAATTAAAAATGTTCATGTACCTAAAACACCAAAACTGCATGAAACAAACGTTCAGAGACTAGATGGGAGAAGTAGCTGAAAGATGAGTCAGTCTTTGCTGAAGACCTGGAATGGTGTATCCAACTTGAGAACATAAGCAGGACCAGAGCATGGGAAGCAGTCAGCCTATGAGCCTGAAAGGAGCACTGCACACGGCAGCAACCACGGCGTCTTCTTACCACAGTGAATTTTCAACTATAGAAATTGGGTGGAGTCAGAAATTAGTAATAGAAGAAAGCTTTTTTAAAAAAAATCACAAATTTATAGAACTTAAACATAATCTTATGAAATATTAATAAAATCACAAGAAAAATGAGAAAATATTTAGATGAAAATGAAAGCAGTATAATACAACATAGATGTACTGAAGCTGTGGTCTGTGGGAAACAAATGTTAAAAATCAGAAGCATCCTGTGTCGGCAGTGCAACTGGCAAGGAACTAGAAAAACAAAAACCACACCAAAGGTCACCAAAAGGAAGGAAAGGAAATAGATTTGTGCAGTGATAAATAAAATGAAAATAAAAAAAAAAAAAACAAAAAACAGAAAAGCCAGTGAAACCAAAAGATTTTTTTAGCAACACATGCACACATGTATGCACACATGTATGTGAGCACAATAAAAAAGGCTATGAATTTGAAAAAGAACAAGGATGGTATATGAGAGGGTTTGGAGAGGGGAAAATATTGCATTGTGTTGTAAATTATAATAATCTCCAGAAATAAAAGAAATTATTAAAACACATGTAAACAAAAACTGACAAACTTTAACCTCGGTGAACTAACAACAGCAAAGAATATTTAAATGACGATAACCAAAAATGAAAATTGACTAATTAATGACAATTGTACTCAATTAAAAAGGATTATGAAATGATGCTTTCAACAATTTATTGCCAACAAATTGAATAACCTACTTGAAATATGGAGAGTCCTAAAAGTATAAAACCTAGACTGAATCATGAAGAAATTGTACGATTGAGTTAGAAAAAAGAAAAATCCGCAATGAAGAAACACTCTTTATGCTCCCTCTCACTGGGGCAGTCTATCAGGCTTTAAAGGAAAACTGACACATCTCCTCAGGTCTACAAGAGATCCATCCTAACTTGTTCTAATGATGGCTTTACCCCAACTGCAATGAAGACTCTACAAGAAAACCACAGATCACTCTCATTTCTGAGGTCTGGTACTGCCCATGTGGTTTGGCTGAGAGTGGCTTTCAGAGGCTCACATGCTTCATTGTTGGCTCCCTGGTTGGTGGAACTGTTTAGGAAGGATTAAGAGGTGGCCTTGTTGAAAGAAGCCTGTCACTGGGAGTGGACCATGGGGTTTTAAAAGCCCATGCTAGGCCCAGTCTCAGTCTCTCCTGCAACTTAGAACAAACCTGAGTTCTCAGTTCTTCAGCACCATACCTGTCTACTTGCTGCCACAATCCCTGTCATGATGGTTATGAACTAACGTTCTGAAATTGTAAGCAAACTTCCAGTTAAATGCTTCCTTTTGTAAGTTGTCTGGTCATAGTATTTCATTACAGCAATAGAACAGTAACTAAGATCCTGCCGGAATCTGAAGTATCCTGCTCCAGGCAGTGTTAAAGTCTAGGCCTGTAACAGTTGCTGTTCTTTAACAAGGTCTATAATTTTGAGAGGTGGCATTATAGATGAAAGAAATAGGTCACTAGGAGGTATGTCTTTGAAACTTATACCGTGTCTTTACTTTCTGCTTCCTGTTCTCCATAAAGTAAATATCCTCTACCATATGATACGACCTCACCATGGAAACAGAACCAGTTAGCTAAGGACTGTGGACTAAACTGAGTCCTTCCCATATTCAGTTGTTATTACCACCAACACTTAGTAATATGATAGATATTTTAAGTACCAATGCAAAAATTCCTAGGCAAAAGAAAAGTTATAGCAAATTTAATTTAGCAGATACAAAAGGGGTTAGACAAGGGCCAGAGTGAGTGGTTAAGAGCTGCTGTTGTAGAAGACCCAAATTCAGTTCAATTGCAGCTCTAGCTGACATCCTTTCCTGGCCTTTGTAGATAATCCCCATCCCCACAGCATACATTCACACAGACACATATAAATAAAGATAAACCATAAATGATTAAGCATCAAAGTCCAGTGAGATTCATTCCTAGAATATGAGAATAATTCAGCACAGTACAAAGATACTATACGAACAGAGTGAACAAAAGAAAAATGTATCATTGGAACTGAAGTTGTAAAAACAGTTGGTAAAATTCAATACTCATAATAAAAGCACTCACCTGAATTTAGAAAGGCTATCTCAAAATTTTAAAAGAAGCCACTTGTAAAATGCCACAGTAAACATCATACTTAGCTTTGAAAATATAAAAAGGTTTTGTTGTCTGTTTGTTTATGTTCTCTTTTCTTTCTTGCTCTGAGAATTGTTCGCTCTGAGTTGTTGAGACAAGGTCTGACTATGTGACTGAGGCTGGCCTTGAACTCTTCCTGTCCTAGCCTTCCAAGTGGGGCATTACAGATGTGTACCAGCACACCCATCCTAAACCTGGCTCTTGAAAGTGTTCCTGCTTTTCTACTTTTGTCAATTAGTGCTGGAAGTTGGAGTCAGGACAGTTATATAAGAAAAGGGGCACAAAATACACACAAATTAAAAAGAGGTAAAGTTAAGGCTATTAATAGCTATGATGACCTTATGTCAAAAATTCCCAGGACTCCATCAGTTAAAGGAGGAAACGCATTGAGCACAGTAGCAGGAAACAAGTCTATACACAAACGTGTCCACTAAAAGGGAGTGCTCTGAAAAGGGAATTCAGTTATTAGTTTATAATAGTTGGTGAAGAATGAAACTGTAAGCCATTGCTGGCTTTAAAGCTATAGATGAAAGATATTTTATGTTCATGGATTGAAAGATTTAATATTAAGATATCTGTGCTACTACAGTTATCTACAAATTCAGTTCAGTCCAATTTGGAGTTCCAGGGCCTTCTGTACAGACCTGGAAAAACTCTAAAACTGACACCAAATCTCCAGGGATTCCAAATAACCAAAGGAGTCTTGAAAAAGAACTAAGAGGGAGACCTGACCTTTCTTAATTTCAGAATTATGCCAAAGCTGATAATTAGTGTGACATTAGCATGAAGTTGAGTGTATGGGCCAGAGCTATAAAATGGCCTCTAAAAAGTCTACAACAGAATTATCAAATGATCCTAAAACTATATTTCTGATTACATATCCAAAAAATTAAAAGCTGGGTCTGGTAATAGCAGTATGTCTTAGGACAGCTAAAATCAGAAGCCGTCAGAAAAGCCTACAAAGGTATGACAGGATAAGCAAAATATGTTACATATACATACTGGAACAATATTAGCATTTTTCCTCAATTAAAAAAAGTTATTCTCATATACTATATGTCAACTGAAGTTTCCTCTCCCTCTCCTCCCCAAATTATTAGCATTTTAAAAGACAGACAGACAGACAGACACACACACACACACACACACACACACATTGTTGCTCTCTTCAGACACACCAGAAGAGGGCACAGGATCCCATTATAGATGGTTGTGAACCACCGTGTGGTTGCTGGGAATTGAACTCAGGACCTCTGGAAGAGTAGTCAGTGCTCTTAACTCCAGCCCCATTATTAGCATTTTTAAGGATGGAAATTCTGAGGTATTCTGCATCTGTGACCCTTGATGATACTGCTAAGTGAAATAAGCTACTTACAAAATGACCAAAGCTGTATATCTCCATTTATATGAGGCACTTAAAGTAATAAAAATTAAACAGACTTTTAGCTGATGGGTTTGAGGGGAAGAGAGATTGAGTCACTGTTTTAAAACTGGAGATGCATGGCATTATCAAAAGAGGAGTTAACACAATGTATAGGATAGGTATTTTACAATGAAAAACAGACAACTCTTGGTAATTAGGTTTTCCTTTCTCCAGGTTCTTCACCTCCTGTGTTTGGTTATTTCTTTGCATTCCTTTGTTTTGCTTTAACGTGTTGAGAATCAAATTTAGAGACTAGGCCATGACATGTCAGAAACATTGGTGAACATGTTTTGTGTTTCTGTGATGTCAATTTATTGAACAGCAATAAGGTCACAGGATATGGCAGCAATTTCGGCAGCTATTTTTGCTTCTTTTAGTATCCCTAGCCCAGGTCTTGAAGGAGTAAAAAGTGACCTGGAATTTGTTTACTGAAACCAACAGGAACCTTTTTTAAAGATAACATTTGGAAAAAAGAAAGAACAGATTTGATGGCTAAGGTGGTGATTGCTAAGGTAGTGCCTTTGAATCTGAATTGGGAGCATCGAGGGTTTCTGCAGGAGAACCTGTCGCCTGTGCTGTTGGCCATGTCAGATTTTCACAGTAGTTAGAGCAGGAGTCTCCTTGCTAATGCTGAAGTTACTCACTACTTGAGTACATTGTTTGAGAACAAGGATGACAGTGCTGGCACCTGCCCTGAGGAAGAGGAAGTCGATGACTAACCCAGGAAGTCTCAGCTGGCAAAGGAACAGATGAGTTGAAGATGCTCCCTTACCTCTAAAATGAACCTTACTTTCAAGACAGACAAACAATCCCTGGTGGAACTGTGACACTGTCAACATTTATAGGGAAATCTGAAGGAGAAGAGGCTTGTGCTCTGTGAAGCCAGAACCTTTTCTCGCTGAACATGCCCTGGTGCCTGTAAGTAGGATGGCAGCTTAAACAAGTGAAAGTCCATTCTCGTAAAACAGTGTGTGACCCTGCTCTAACCATTTTAAGTCAGATTTTTCTATTTTATGAGGTAACATTATGTGCTCTTGGAGTTTCATTAGAGTCACATTGTATATTCTTTATTAAGAAGTATTCTCTGGCTAGGGATGTAGCTTGGTGGTAGGGTGCTTACCTAACTGTCTCACGTCCCTAGGTTTGATCCCTGCCACAGAAGGAGACCAGTGTTTTATACTGCTTGTTACATGCTCTCCTAAGTGGGATCTAAATGGGAAGAATCAAAATCTTTTTACTGGAGGTCTTTATTCAAGCACTTACTGGTCCTTTTAAAGTTTCAGTATTTTAAGAGTACAATGCTTGGGACTGGAGAGGGCTGTGTTTAAGAGTTCTTGCTACTCTTCCCAGGACCCGGGACTGGTTTTAAACATTCATATAATGTGACTCACAACTGCCTGTAACCCCATCTCCAGGTGATCTCCCAGACCACCCACATACATGTAGCATAGTCAGTCAGTCGGTCTGTCTGTCTGTCTTCCCCTCTCTCTTGTACACACACACACACACACACACACACACACACACACTTACACACACACACACAAACACACACACACACACACAATAAATAAGAGGAAATAATTTGGAAAAAAGTGAACTAATTAGTCGTCAGAATGCTTTGGCAATACTTACTTCTTGCATTGTGCATCCCATCTTACTTTGTTTTCCTTACCAGTGAATGAGGAGAGCTGGGTTGCTGAGAATGCAAGGCCCTGCCTTAGATTCCCAGAGGAAGAAAAGGCAAGCTACGTAAAGTAGCTGTGGGTTTCCTCTGACATACCAGCACATTTCCCCACCTGCGCCAGTGTGGAGCCATTTGAATGTCTACATGAAGTTCCTCAGTGAAATCCCAGTAGTGTGCTTGCCTGCTAAAGTCAGCCACTGAGTGCATAGCATAGGCCCTCTCTGTTTAACTGCCCCTGGGAACAGATCTGCCAGCTTAGTGAGAGAATGGTCCATTGTTTGGAGTGACCCAAACTCATTTTCTATTCAGTCCTGGTGAAAATGTGATTGTTTATTTTTGCAGATGATGTTGAGTAAACAAGGAACGTGGGGCTGGGGGAGCTCAGCATCCTTTCCTGGTTTCCAGGGAGGACTTGGTTTCAGGTTCCTGAGCAAGAGGAGCGTTCTGAGGAGCAGCGTGCATTTTGCTTCTCTCTGATTTGTGTTTTAGACTTGTGATAAGTTTAGAGAGAATGAAAGAAAGATGGGCTTTGGGGAAAATGTTATTCTATCTCACAATGTGACTCACATTGAGTATCTTTAACTAAAATGATACATATTAAAATAAAACATTTACAAATTTGGTACATACATGCAAGTTAGATATTTTAGAATAATAGAGTGTATTTTGCTCATTGGAGACTAGGCTTTTTTTTTTTTAAATACTTAAAACGTTTGTAGCCAATCTTTAATTAGCAGTGCTGTAGAAGTAAGAGTTTCAAAATGTTTATAGCTAATCTCTAGCTGCAAAATAATATTGCCTTGAAAATATAAATGGTAGTGCCTTGATTTTACATTTCTCTGTAGATATTTCTTTAGTAGAAGTCAACGTGAGAAATATTTCTGGGTTAATTATATTACTAATCATTTTCTGGAATAGTAAAACATAAACTTACTAAGACTCAGTAACTGACCCAGACAATCCTAAGAGAGGTAGATAGTCGTGTTTCTTCTTATCACATTAAACTGTGATGTGGTCACACTTCCTGCAGTTCTCGTCTCTGGGAGAACAAGGCAGGAGAATCACAAGAGCACAAGGCTCCATATCAAGTCCAAGCTCTCCTGGGCTGCATATTCACAGCAGAACCCTGCCTTAAGCAAAGAAAAGATGTACTTGTTTGAATGTTACATAGGTGTGAATGTGTGCACATAACTATAAAGGTTTTCTGTACTCATGGGTGTGCACACATGGAGATTAGAGGTCAAAACCATGTGACTTCCTCTGTCATTCTTCACATTATTATTATATTATTGACACAGTGTTTCTCACTGAACTTGGAGATAGATTGTCCAGACTAGTGGTTCTCAACCGTTGCATTGACCCTTTTGAGGGTTACATATCAGATACCTATATTAGTATAATGTAACAAAATTACGGCTATGAAGTAGCAATGAAACAATTTTATGGTTAGGAGTCATAACATGAGGACTATATTAAGGGTCACAGCATTCGGAAGATTGAGAACCACTGGTCTAGACTGTCTAGCCAGCAGGACCCTAAGATCCGTCTGTCTGTGCTTCCAGTAATGGGCTACAGGTGTACACGGACATGCCCACATTTTTACATGGTGCTAGGGATCCCTCTCAGACCCTCCTGTTGGTGAGGCAAGCACTTTTTCTGATGTTTAAGTAAGTAAAACTAAGTCTGGGTATCCTGGAATTCATTGGTTTGTAAAAAAAAAAAAATCTGATCAATAAAATTATATTTATCTATAAAGTAATAAGCTCTAGCGTTAAGAAAGTCAAATACCTTTGTATACTATTATTAATATATAACAAAAATATTGAAGGAAAAAAATCAGCAGCAGTAGAGAGAAGCATTTATATTTAAGGTGTGTGGAGTACTTCTTTGTGACATTTAGTACTTTTCTCCTTGCCCCATTCTTTTTATCTTATAAAAAGTTGAATGTGTGAGAAATTTCTTTAGTTAATAGAAATTAATGAGCATGGTGGAAGTATGACTTAACCATTTTGTATTTATAAACATTTAAAATTATGGATTTGAACATATTCTTTGTAAGATTTTAATGTAGTATTTTAAGGAGTATAAATTTATTTTGAGGCCTCTTAGCTGTACTGTTGGAGGTTCGGTCTGGTGCTGCTATGTATTCAAATGCTAAATACCAGCCCCTGAGATCTGGTTGCCCCCAAGAGCAGATCCTCACCACACCAAATGATGTCCTATAAACTTTGCTCCCCAATTTAAAACTATTGGTTAAATGAAATGGTTACAGTCAATTACTGGGGCGAGTAGAAGAGGCGGAGGTCCAGTTACCAGGCTGGGGCTGCAGGTGGGAACCCAGAGGAATCAGGCAAAAGAGGATAGTGGAGGAGAGGACAGAGAGAAAGGAGGTCTCCATTAGACATGATGGACACATGCCCAAGTGAAATGCCCCCCATCACCAGGGCTGGAGTAGAAATAACCTGGGTGAAATTCAAACAGCAAGTATTTAGGGTAGGAGGTGGGAGTTAACAGTCTAGCAAACAGAATATGGATTAGGATAACCTCCCTATAATTATACAAGAACTGATCAATAATTCTTAGAATTCTGCCTTGGTTAGTGGGGGCTGACTGGGTCATATTAATAGTTAATAAAGTTTATTAAACACCATTTACAATTATATATGAATTCCCTAGTAACTTAAGCTAAATATCAAAACCAGGCAAGATTACTATTAAATGAAAACTTATTTAACTTTGGATAATCCCTACGACATAACAAAAATCTTCCATGGTGAAGCCAATGAATTATAATGAACTGTGGTTTATTCTGGGTACACAGCATTTGTGATTACAAAATCCAGTACTGGGCTGCTGAAATGGCTCAGCAGGTAGAGTACCCTGAGTCCCTGGGATTCACATGGTGACTGAAAAGAAAATGAATCCTAAAACTTGTCCTCTCGTCTCCACATGTGTGCCATGGTGTGTACCCGTCCTGCCCTTACTCCTCACACAAAATAAATAAATGAATGTAAGAGAAGAAAATGTTTTAGAAGAATTGAATATTATTAAGATGCCAATTTTTTCCCAAATTGACTTATATTTTTAGTGTGAACCTAATCGAAAGCACAGTAGACTTTTTGTGTTACTCAAATAATAATGAATAGATTGAAAAATGTAAATAAAAATGTAAAAGAACTTGTAATAGTCCAATGATTTTGACAAAGAACACAATTGAGAGCCCAGAGTACTGAGTTCACTACTTGCTGTCAAGCTGCCATAATCATGATGAGGTACTGGAGAAAGAATGGTCACATATATGTTGACAGTGTTGGTTGGGTATAGAGACAAGCCAACATGTACTTAATTTTGAAATGCAAATACAGAGGCAGTTCAGTGGGGCTGGAGCATCGGACATCCTGTGCTGTGTACAGAGTTAACTCACAGGGAGTCATAGACTTAACGTTAAGTCCCTGAGCTTCTGGAAGAGAACAGTGGAAGCTTTTGTCATTCTCCAACAAAAATTCCTTAGATTTTAGACAGAAAGTATAGTTCATAAGACACAGACTTGATGGCTTGTTCTTACTAAAATTGTTAAAAGGTCTGCTTTTAAGAAATGGGAGTCGTAAAGATAAAAGCACAGGCTGTGGAGAATGTGGTCAAATATCTATCTGACAAAGGCTGACATCAAGAAGCACAGAAAATGGACAGTCTAATAAGAAAAATGGGCAACAGACTTTAGACAGTTGCTTCTACAAAAGGATGCATTGCAGAAAAGATGATGCTTGGGCTGTGGTGTTAGAGAAATGCAATTTCAAGCCACAGTGAGAGCTCTGCACTCTTTCAGATGAAGCAGATTTTACAGTTTTAAGTTCTGAAAGGCACTTGGAAAACCTGGGAAAAATAGAGGTCCAAGGCCAACCAAATTAAAAGGTGTCCGAATAAAACCTTACACGAAGGTGTCTGTTAACACCCAAATGGCAAAAAAGCTTCAGGTGTCCTTCAGTGATGAGGAAGCTACGGTCCAGCAGGAAAGCCAAGGAAGTCCCTCAGGTGGCTGCCCCTGAGGTGGCTGCCCCTCAGGTGGCTGGCTGCCCCTCAGGTGGCTGGCTGCCCCTCAGGTAGCTGCATCATTCCATTGTGCTATACCCTGGAAAACATACAGGTTAGCGTTAATGTTAGTGCTCCTGGGAGGGTGGGATGTAAACTGCCATGGGAGGAAGCTGTCAGACAAACCCTGAAAGGCTGGGAGCAGTGGAGGGAATGGCATATAGGTGTCCATATTCACAGTGTTAGGAAGCTGGTTTTCCTGATTATTAGTATGGTGACAGCACCTGGAAGTACAGCCTTGTTTCTTAGGATGAGCAGCAAGAGAGGAAACACGTTCGTGCCGGGAGCTTAAAAGGCAAACTCTGTGGTTGTCTTTAGCCGTTGTGCATATGAATCTGTATCCATGTATGCACATTTATTTTTTAGACCATCTCAAATTGTAGTCTAACTGTCCTTGTACTTGTGGCCATTTTTGTGCCTCCATGTCTCAGATGTCAGATCACTGGCACGAACCACCACACCAAATAGTATTGTTTTAACTTTTGTGCAGATTTGACGTTTTTCATGATAGATGAGCCCAGTTGATGATAATCATATTTCTTCAACATGACCTTGAAGATGTACATCTCGTGATGTGCAGGGCTTTCTGACAGACCTATTATCCTCAGGGGTCTGCATGTAAGAATACCTTATACCTTTGTAGAGCCTGTTGTATTAGAGTCTGTTTGAGCAGAATAACTCAGGTTTCCATTCAACACTGGGAGAGAACACATTTCTCTGAAACACTTTGTATGGTAGGATTCTTCGAAGTTTTGCTTACTGAATCACTCTATAAGCTTTTGGGGAAAGATGACTAGGTTTTAGCAACAAGAATAGGCATACTGCTTCTGAGAAACTGGACTTTGCTTATTACAAGGAGTTCCAATTCACTAACTGCGGGAACACTCAGCTCTCGCCTGTGGCCCATCTCCAGCAGGTCTATTCCAGCTGTGCTCCTGGTACTGGGCTTCTCCCTGCTTACCCATTGCTAACCCACATGGAGATACCGTGGCATCCTGCTTCCTCCCACTGGTTGTTGTTGGGGTTTTTTCTTTGTTCGTTTGTTTGTTTGGCTGTATTTATTTTGTGAGAGACTTCATGTTCTATGGTAATCTGAAAGAAATGTAAAATATTGCTGGGGGTAAAGTTCAGTGGCTTCACATGCACATTTTAAGCCTAGTGACATAGTTCTACATTATAATTGTTATGTAAGTCCTTGTGAGGTATTTGTCCTCTAGTCGAGTTTTGAGTAACTTTCTAAAACTTAAGGCTGAGACAAGAGGATTGGGAATTGAAGACTAGGACTGAGCTACCAGTGCTGAGTCCACATGGCCTCCAGGGACTTGGGCCTGACTAGAATAGCAAGGGAATAAAGAAAAGACAGACAGAAATGGACAAACAGAAAGAAAGCTGGGATTGGGTGGTCCAGGCTCTCTGCTGAAGGAGCCATAGTGCCCTGGGAGCTCAGTGTGTTTAGTATATATTGTTGAACAAGGAGTCAGGGATTAAGGAGACAAGACTTAGATATTAACTCTGTAGGAGCAGTTTCTGCAGTGGGAGCCGTCTGGGGGGCATAAGCATGCAGGGTTTAGGAAGATAGGCTGACATTCTCTCCAAAGTGTCAGCATCCACACTTGTACCAGAGGAAGGCTTTTTCATGCTTCACCCTCAGCCCAGGGAAAAGGCCCTGCCAAATGGGCCTGAGGCCATGCCTCTGTGAATATCACACATTTACTTGGGATTTTGCTCCCTATATACTAGAGCAAAAACATTTCATTCCCTCTTTGTTTTAGGGTTTTACTGGTGTGAAGACACACCATGACCACAGCAACTCTTATAAAGGAAAACATTTGATTGGGGCTGGCTTGCCGTTTCAGAGGCTTTTAGTTCATTATCATCACCATGGGGAGAAGCGTGGCAGCATGTAGATAGTCATGGTGCTGGAGAAAGAGCTGAGAGTTCTGCATCTTGAGCCATAGGCAGAAGGAACTGTGGTCCACACTGGATATAGCTGGAGCATTTGAGATCTCAAAGCCTACCACCACAGTGACACACTTCCTCTAACAAGGTCATACCTCCTAATAGTGCCACTCCCTACTGGCCAAACATTCCAACACATGAGTGTACATGGGCCATACGTATTCAAACCATTTCTCTCTCTCTCTCTCTCTCTCTCTCTCTCTCTCTCTCTCTCTCTCTCTCTCTCTTTCTCTTTCTCTGCCTCTCTCCCCTCTCTTTGTGTTTATATGAGGAGAGAGAGAGAGCGAGCGCATGAACTATAATTAACGTAAAAAGTTCCTGTTTTCAGAATAGCAGTAATACAGCTATCTCACAGTAAAATTCCTTACGTAGCGAGATTGCAGGGTAAAGAGCCAGGCCCATCTGGTGGTCCCTGTTGGCAGCAGTTGGATTAGACATTTTCCTTTTAAGTTTTTTCTATTTGAGAGAAATGAAATATAACATGTACAGTTGTTTTGGATTCAGCGTTGCTGAAAGAATTGCCTCATACCGAAATTCCTTTGGAAAAACGACGAGTTATTTTAGATTCCTTTACTCTCCTAACTTGTGCCTTCTTTCTTGTTAAGTGATACTTTGTAGCTCATTAAATGCTTATATGATGTTGACCCACGTTAAAGTCAGTTTGGTCTTGCTACCTTCCAGAGACTCTGAACTCTCACCCACTTCCTGTTTGTGATTGTGGTATTCCATTTTGGAATATTTGTTGTATAGCAATAGAATCTTCATAGCTGGAATAATAACACTAATTTATGCTGGTATGGATTGATAAGCAAAGGCATTAAACCATTCTCTATATTCTATTAGGAATATTTGTTGATGTGTTAAATTTATTCTGTTCTTTAAGAGGTATTCATTTTGTTTGTTTGTATCTGGTTCACCAGTTCATTCCTAAGTTATGTAGAGTTTTGTCTTTTAGCAATCTGAAAGTTGTATGTGCTGAGGTACACCGCGATCCCTATGCAAGCCCTCTGTTGGCAGTTCTAGGCTCCACCCAACAGCTACCTAGCAACAGCATGGCCACCCACAGCTGCTAGCCAACTTGGCCTGTAAGGACTGCTTTGCTTCTCCCCCCACCCCCACCCCTAGTTCCATGCCTGCCTCTTCCTCTCTACTTCTCTTCTGTCTCTTTCCGTCCTTCTCTGTCCCATTTTTTCTGCCTCTACCCCTTTTCTAGGTCCCCTTTACTTTCTGCCAATAAAACTGTCCATCTGTATACTACTTGACCAGCCTGCTAAGGTGCTCCCTCCCACATTATACCGCGTTTCATAAAACACAACACTTAGACATTGTGGGGGGTGGGGGGTGGGTGTCGGGCGGGATTGCTAGTTTTAGGTTAACCTGGGCTACACACTTAAGTTCCAAACCAGCCAAAACCACTTGTGTCTCAAAAAAACAAAACAAAACAAAAAACCAAGTAAACAGGAGATCAGGAAAGGAACCTGTTGAACTGATGGATCTTTTTTACAAACTAAGTTTTCATTTGTATTTTCACAGTAATCTGTGATCTCCTACCTTGAGGGGTGTTCTAAAATGATTTGGGGAAGGAGGATTCGATGTAAATAGGAGTATATAAGGCAAGATCACCAGTTCCTTTGCCAACCTGGAAGAATTCCTCGAAGTAGGATCTGGCTGTCTGGGCTCACCTCTCTGGAATTGCCCTTTTCCGGATGTATGTATTTTTAAGTGAACATACTCTTTGTTGTCATCCTCATTCATTTCTTAGTACATAAAAATCAAGTTAGTTTTGTAGGAGTTCCATTTGTTTGTATGAGCCCTGTACAAGATTACCATTTATAGTGCTTCACTGATCACTCACAGAACAAGTTACCACAAAGACCTGCTTTGTTCTACAGTTGGTCCTCCCTAAGGAAACTAGTTTCTGAACTATGCAAGCTTTTATAAATCAAGATGACCTGGTCAGAAATTGTATAGAGAAACAAACAAGAAACCAAGTAATGCTTCCTGGTTGGCAAACAATGCATGTTAGTGTACTACAATTGCAGGTAATGGAATTCCCTGCATTGTAAGAATTTTTACTAGTTAGAAAGTTTGTTTTACGTTGTAACTTTGGTTCAAAGCCATTGACTTGACTTATTCTTATAATTGTTAAGTGGCAAGTACAAGTTGATGAACAGATGAGAGAAGACAGTTGATGAATTATGAATTTGAAGCCCGTGTTTCTTAGCAGTCCCTGTGATCCCTTAGTACATGGCATCTAAGTGCTGAGGTGCAGAGGAAGAGAAGTCTGGTGTGGGAGTGGAGCTCCTTTCTCTATAGTGTAACATAGTGACAATGAACACAGAGGCATGCTAGGACTGGCCATCACCACGTCAGAAGGACAGCAGTAAACCCATATATAATTCATAAATGTCAGAATATACTCTATACTGGAGTTCAGCTGAAGCATATTTTGTGGACCTTGAAATATATTCTTAGAATACATGTTTGTCAGCTTTTATGGCTAGCAAGGGTCTTTTCAGTTGTTTGCTTCAGATTACCTAGTCCACATACTATGTTTGTAACTCATTATCAAATGGCCATCCAAAGACCATAATAAATGTGATAAATGTCCTTTACAGTGGCAAATATACTCTAACAGTAGGCAAAGGCGAGCCTTCCTCTTTTATCAAAAGAAATGATAGGATTCTCAAAACCTTACTCCTATAACATGTGAGCTTGTCATGTGACACATTACAGGGGACCTAGGATCCATTTAAACTCTTGCCTGTTTATACAAATATGTTTTGAGAATAACATGTAAATGTTTTCTTCCTGTGGGACAGCTAGTGAAGTCCCTTGTTCACTGGCTGTCCGTGTTTGCGTTCCTGCTGTATTTTCATGAGGCAAGTGAGCTGGGGGGCTTTGTTAGGTTGAGACTAGGCTTCCAAGGAACCTTTGTGAAACATTTTGCTTTCATAGAAACACAGAAAGGAAATGCCCTTGGTTCCCTGCTTGCTTCTTGCTAGCACATCTTAACTTTCAGTTACTGTTATCCCAAATAACTGATAATTACAAATTTCCACTTTAATTCAGAGGCATTGGTAGAATTTGAATTGTTGAATAGTGTGTTTCTTTTCTATGATTACATTTGTATTTAGGTCTGGTTTACAAACATTAAAATTCATGTGTCTTATCTATCTAGTATTAGTCTTGATCTAGTACATCAGGGCCAGTGAAGAAGGCTTTCTCAGAGCCGTCTTGGAAACTCTTTAACCTGCTGGCAGATTAGAAACTATTGCCTTTGTAAAGAACCAAATTGGGTAGTGTCATAAAATAAATACTGTATCGTGGAATCTTAGATAGAAAAACGTTGTCATTGCATTTAACTTGTGAATTGTTTTTATTTATTCTGTATGCATGTGTGTGGGTGTGCTCCACAGCGTGCATTTGGAGATCAGAAGACAACCTTTAGGAGTTTGTTCTTTCCTTCTACCATGTAGGTCCAGGGACTTAAACTCAGGGCCTCAGGCCTAGGGGCAAGCACCTGTACTGCTGAGTCACCTTGCTCATCCAAGGATATTTTTATGACATTCCCATGAACCTTTTTATTGACTTATGGGTGAGATTGTTAATTTATTTATTTTTATTTGCTTTTAGAAAATTAATGCAAAACTTCATGATGGAGTATGTCAGCGTTGCAAAGAAGTTCTTGAATGGCGTGTAAAATACAGCAAATACAAACCACTGTCAAAGCCTAAGAAATGGTGAGTTAAGTTTCTTAAGTTCCTTCAGTGATATAAACATTATAGTGCCCATTGTCTGACTCTCAAAGCTGTGTTCAGATAAGCATGAAAGAAAATTCAGAAGCCCTTTTCTCTAGTGTAGAATACCATTTTGTATGCTGAGTCTTAGTTTATCACAGCAGGCAGATGAAAAAGTAGATTTATCATTCTTTGTCCCATGATTTTCTACCATTTGTATAGAAACTTTTTCTAATAGGTAAGTTGAGGAAGATTGGAAAAAACCTAGTTATTGTAAAGTCCTATTTTCCACTGAATAAGTAGCAGTATTTACTGTAGCTTGTGTTTATGAAAAAAAAATTTTTTTGAGCTGGTGTGGCCTAGATCATCCTCCAAGTAATGACTATCCCACTTCAAACTCCAAAATGCTGGGATTGTTACCATGTACACTATACACAGATATTATACCAATTCTTAAAAGGGATCTAACCTCTTAATTCACACCATAAAAGTTACTAAAATCCCTTGGGTTGGTTATCATATGTGAATCACTGATTCATAATTTATAGTTTTAATCATTTGGAGACTTGAGTCAAAATGAAATGATACTCAGGTTAGTTTCTTACCTGTCTGCCTCTAGCTTTTCTGTAAATTATGTTTTAAGTCGGTGTTCTGTGTAGTAGTATTTAACACAGTTGATCGTTGTTACTTTATGTATGTGTTATATTTATTTAGCTATTTAGTAGTTATACCTTTCTTGGTGTGCCTTCCCCTTCTGCCCTCCCTGTCAGTTGCCCCCTTCTTGTCCCTCCTCCTCCTCCCTCCAAATAGTTCTACTTCTGCTTTCATACTGCAAGGTGCCTTTACCCTCACTTTTCTTCTTCCCTCATCCCTTAAGATCTTGTCCTCCTCTTTCGTGGTCCCATTTCTAATTGCATGGCATATATGCACATAAATCTGCATGGGAGAGGAGATGGGCGGTATTGCAGTTTGTATAATTCCAATGCCATTCATTTCCTTCACATGTCATTTCATTTCTCTGTGTGAGCAGATAAGCTTGCATAGAATATATGTTCCACGTTTTCTCTTTACTCATCCATTGAAGGATGTGGGGTCTACTTTCTAGCTATTAAGAGTAGAGCAGCCATGAGTGTGGACGTGAGTATCTGTGGTATGACCTCATTCTTCAGGAATACACCCAGGTTGGTATAGTGGGCTCACTTTTAGTTTGGTTTGTTTGGATTTCGAGGGACTTCCAACATGATTTCCATAGTGGCTGTACAAGTTTGTATTCCTATCAGCACTTTACAAGAGGTCTTTCCTTGTATCCTTTTGAATTTCTCATGTGTATTCCTGGCCCTCGTGTGTCTTGATAGCCATTTGGCCTAGGTGAGATGGTTCTGTTTCCCCCTCCCTTGCACTGGGACTGCAGGGATACACTGCCACAAACAGCCTTTTAAGTGCGTGCTGGGGATCTGAACTGGTTAGTTGTTCATTTCTAATAGTAAACTTTAGATCTCATACTCTGATATCTCGGAAGAGTCATGCTATGTTGATTTCTTACGTTTCTCACATTTCTTTATTGTGATTTGATCGTCTGCTAGGTTATCATTTTGGTTGTGTTTGAGGATCTTCTTGTTGAGCAATTTCATCTCTAGATCTTAGCTGACTCTGGTGTCGTGTACATGCTGGTGTCAAGCCTGTGTGGCACAGATGTTCAGTGTCCTCCGGAGCTGACCTCTTTTTAGCAGTGCACCTCCTTTGTGTAACAGGATCCTCTGTTAACACTTTAGGCCCTGCAGTCTGAGAGCCAGACAGTTTCTTTGACCCTCCTGTACTTCACTGATCATGCCTAAGGTGACTTATGCTTTATCTAGGGACATATATATGTACACACACACACACACACACACACACACACACACACACACACACACCATCTTACAAGATCCTCAGGAGTAGGGAATTAAGTACAGCCCTGATGTCTGTACAAAGAAGTTTTTTGCTTTTAAACCTTTTAAAAATATTAGTCCCTCTCCAGGCGTATGTCAGTATTCCACCGGAGCTTCTGACTCTTGGCTCTACACAACAGATTGTTTGCTCCAGAAGTTGAATCTAAAAGAGATTGTCGATTTCTAGAGGTATTCCAGTTGATAAAATCTGGTCCAGGACTCAGGAGAGCAGGGATGCTTTTACCTGTGCCCTTCAGTTCCTGGGCCAGGCTTCCTTGCTGTCCACACTGATCCCACAGGACTGTTTCTGACCATAGAACCATGCCAGGTTGAATTTAGCCTCTCTGGCTATCTGTCCTCAGCCTCCCAGAGTTGCTCAGTTTTAAACAACAGTTGCCCTCTGAGATAACACTTGGCCACTGCTCTCCAAGTGATGTAGAATGACAAACATTGGGTTCCTGTGCACCCATTTGCTGGAGCCTGGGTTTGAGGCTTCCTGAGGAGCAAGGTCACACAGTTTCTATCACCGTCTTACTTGGACACACTTTCTTTCTTATTGGGAGGAAATCCTAAGACTTTGTAATAACCATCTTACTTCTATAGAGCATTTGGTGTTAATTCCCAGTGGAAACTATTTTAGGCTTTTTGTAAATCTAGACTCAAGGTTAGAGCATTTTGTTTCTTTAAGACTGTTTAATATCAGTGGGCATGATGGCACATGCCCTTAACTCCAGCACTTACTGTGGAGGCTGAGACAAGTAGATCTCTGACTTTGATGCCATTGGTTTTCATAGCGAGTTCCCAGATAGCCAGAGCTACACAGAGATCCCATCTCAAAAAAAAAAAAAAAAAAGCAGGAAGAAAAAAATGATACTTAATTTGGCTTTTTATTTTGCATACTTAAGTTTTTCTTAATATTTTTTTAAAGGCCTCAGAAAAGGTCAACACTAAATTAAGCTGCTTAGGTATTACTTTCTCAGTGTTGTCATTTTCCTCGCTGGCTTTACTGCATCTCCTTTGGATGTCTTATGTTTTCAGTGCTTGTCCTGCTCTCTAGCATCTTTCCTTTAAAAAAAAAAAAAATCCTTTCAGCTAGTGGTGTAGCACAATGGTGAAGTGTGTGCTTAGTATGCTGACACCCTGAATTCAGCCCCCACAACGATAAAACCAGCACACCCTCACTGACACACAAGTCTGTTGAATCTTATGCTAAATCACCTAAACTGGTAGCAGGAAGTTATGCTGTAAGAAGGGTACTTAGAGCACACAAGTATAGATTTCAATGAATGAGTAGCTGTTTTCTAGGTAGTAATTAAAAACTGGCTGTGCAATAAATCATGTACTTCTAGTTAATAAGCCAGACACAAGATGTGTGGTTGTTCAGAGCATTTTCTACAAGGCGTTCTTCCTATGAAGCATGTAAGGTTTCAGCACTGTTCTCTGTTCACTGCTGCTGTCCATGTTCCTCTGGTAGCTTCTTTCCCAGAGCAGTTTGAAGTATACAAAATTGACATTACAGAGTGTTGCTTTTCAGCAGACTTTTACATTGTAGCAAATGAAGTCACTTAACTGTATTTCTTCTCTGTCCATTACCTGTATTCTAATCCTGGTCTCTGTGCTGTGTCCTGTGTGCTTGCTTATCTTTGATACAAATATGGGAAAGATCATAGGCAGATTTTTCTAGTGCCCAGGAAGAAAGGGGTGCCCCTCATGGCTCTCAGGAGATCAACTGGTATATCAAGGGAGATGAGGACTAAATAGGACTCAAGGCCATTACACAGAGTCATGCCATAACCTCAGAATGAAGGAAATGAGGTATTATATAAATACAGTATTTATAAGGTTTATAAATACAAAGTAGAGATAAGTCATTAAGGGAAAGCACCAAGAATCAGGACTCAAGTGAATGTGAGACAAGGCAGACCGGAGCCTGAGTAATAGAGCAATAGTCATCAAAGCAGAGCTGCGGACGAGAGCAGAAGAATGTCCTTTTTCATCTCCCCTTTGATTCTTCTCTGGGATTCTCTGTCTAACAGAACAGGGCCAGAGCTGGCCAGTGTAACCAATACACAGTTTTTACAGCATGGGAGCCTTCCTAAGAAATGAAGTCCTGAAGAAATAGCTAAGTTCAAGCTAGGCCTACACCTATTTACCTGCACTCAGGAAGCTAAGGCCGGAGGATCACAAGTTCAAGGCCAACCTAAGATAGAGGGAGTTCTAGGCCAGGTTATGATACATAGTTCAGTCCATTCTCAGGAAACCAAGAAGGTAAGGGGGAAGAAGAAAGATAAAAAGAGAGGATTAAACGTTAGTGTCTTCACGGCACATGTGCTGAGCTGTGCGAAGGACACCATGGAGAGTGTAATAGGCAGAGCAGTTGGAGTGAATCCTGGGTGGGTGGTGATAGAAAACTCACAACTACACAGGGACCCTGCAGCCTAGCATGCCTTGTGCGTCAGTCCCTCCTAGCTCTGCCTTTGGAGATAAGGGTGCTTCTATCTCTCAGGTCAGCAGAATTTCTCTTTCATGAGGGCCTTCATATACCTTCTGTAGCTCAGATTCTGGAAGCTTAAGATAGTCACTAATCCAAGGCACCTTTTTGGTTAGATTGTTTTAAATGCTTACAATCTAAAAGTGTTACTTGCAGTTACTGTCAAGTCTAGAACACCACACGTTTCTGATTATCCTGAATATGAAACACAGTAGGCATTTGGGATTTCGAAGTCCAGTCTGTGACTGTACTTTTGTAGGAATATACTTCACCTGTATTTGCTTTGTTTTACTGTGTATTGATACTGTGTATTAAAATACGTTGTAAGGAATTTTAATCTGTTGATGCTGATGGTAAAACATTAAACACTTCATTGAAGCTAATCAGCTAAAAAATTATCCTTTGTTCAATTATACAGATAAACCTCAACTTAACACAGGTTACATCCTAATTGACCCACCATAAATAAGTTTGAAAACATGCTGAGTCCTCATGTCCTATCTTAGCTTTATGGACCTTAAAATGGTCGGCACTCTAGCCGAAGTAGGACAGAATCATCTAACACAAACTAGATCTCAGTAAAGGATGTATCTTAATTCCCTGAATACTGCACCGAAAGGGAAAACAAAATACTTCTATAAAAACATGAGTAGAATAGTATTTCCTGACCCAGACACTGGACATATTAGGCAAGTGTTTCCCTCTGTACTAGCCTGTCCCGTGTACTCTAAGATGTGTCACAACATTCCTGGCCTCTTCCTACTTATTATTTGTCAGTAATCTCCCTTCTCTCCCAAGTCATAGCAATGTCAGCAGTTCCCAGCCATTCCCTTATGCCCCTTGGGAGACAAAGAGCCACCATGGACACTCCTTAGAAAGTTAAGAGCCAGGCTGGAGAGATGGCTCAGCGGTTAAGAGCACTGACTGCTCTTCCAGAGGTCCTGAGTTCAAATCCTAGCATCACATGGTGATTCACATCCATCTGTAATGAGATCTGATGCCCTCTTCTGGTGTGTCTGAAGACAGCGACAGTCTGTACTCATAAAATAAATTAAATTAAATTAAAAAGAAAGAAAGAAAGTTAAGAGCTGTCATTAGGTGGACTTCTGTGGCTGGATGCCATTCTGTACCAGCTTCTTCTCTAGTGCTAGGGTAAAGTTAAGCATGGGCTAATTCATTATTGCTGATGATCTTGTTTAATGGATGGAAAGAGAAAGAGTAGCTCAGGGATTCTAATATAAATGTGGGTATTTGCCATCATGTCTAACCTGATGGCAGAGAAAGATTGCTTGGTGGGTGGTAAGACAGTTCAGGCCTCCACATGGGTGCTGTGACATCCCATGAGCATGTACACAGGTGTTCTATAATAAAGTAATTTTAAACTTTTTGGATTTTTAAAGAACGTTGCTTGGTTACCTGAAACAAAGGCATTCAAGAACCTAAAAATAAAAGTTACTTGTCTTTCTTTAAATGTATATCCTTAAAAAGAAACACACAGGGTGATTCTAAGCAGAATATGTTAAACCAGTGGCATGTGGTTCACAGTTTCAGATAAACCTTTTCAGTAAACAAGATTGTGGGATGATTAATACTGTACTGTGAGAGAACAGGAAAACAGAGCCCTGGGATTAGTTGAATTTGCATTTGAATCTAAACTCCCTGTGCTTTACTTTGTCTTTAGTTAAACATAATCTCTCTGACCTAAAGCATTTAAAAAAAGAGAGAGAGAATTCATTTCATTTCTGGCCTTCTTGCCCTGCTTGAGAAAGGGACAAAATCTTTTAACCATCAATGGAAGTTTAAAAGGTGTCAAAATTACTTGACACCCTTTAGACCAATTATTTTATAAGATCTTTCCCTTACACTTCACTTTAATTCCATTAAATAAACTTTACTATTCCTTTTAAAGTTATCATTGCTCCTTGTCTCACCTGTTCTCAGACATCTCCCTTGGCCCAGAGATAAATAAACCTGTGATTAACAAATTAAAAGGAGCTGGAGAAACTGCCCTGTGGTTAAGAGTCCTCACTGCTCTTGCAAAGGGCCTGGTTCCATTCCCAGCATTCATAGGATGGCTTATTCTGCCTGTGATCCTGGATGCCTTGGGATCTGAGAACTTCTGTGGCTCTTGGGCTCCTGCACCCACACGGTGCTCACAACTTATCATCCGGCCCACACATACATGAAAAGGGAGAAAGAATAAGGTTAGCTCTCTTAAATGTTTCAGGGGGTCCAGTAAGGAAGGTTGGCTTGTTTGGTCTGTCTACTACAGTGTGGAGTAGGGGGTGACGGGGGATCGAAGTCAGGAGAAACCAAAGCAGGTCATGTTTGGAAGACACTGAGAGAGGGTATGAGTGGCTGCTAGGAAGAACCTCATGCCACCATGTGCTGTGTCCCCATTCATGGGGCCTGCATCATCCCTTTTTCTTTTGTGTTTTTGAGACAGGCTTGCTGTGAGCCCCTCATATCCTCCCAATCCCCATCCCAGGTTTTAGGATCACAGAAGTAGGTAACACTCTAGGGGCTCTTCCTTTGTGACCTGGTAGGCAGAAGCTTAACTGTAATCTTTAAAAACTGTAATAATACCTTTGTTTCTTCTGAATCATGAATTAATTTTTGTTTTCCTGAAATAGGATCTTGCTGTGTAGCCCAAGCTAGCTTGGAATTCCTGATATCCTGAGACTGCCCTTAAATACACGATCCTTCTCCCATAGCCTCACTCATCCATCTGGTTTTGAAAAGGATATTGTTGCAGAACGTAGCTCTTACTCCAACAGGAATAAGAGATAGTTTTGGTTTTGTGTGTGTGTGTTGGGGGGGGGGTGTTTTCTTTTCAGCTAAATGTGAGTGACTGTGACCATGGGATACAGACTCAGATTTCCCTGAATGACATGTTCTCCCCCATGGAAGTATTTACAATAACTTTATGGTTACAGAACAAAAGAAAGAACCAAGATACTTGGGAATACACTGGTGAGGACTGAGGGTAGGCAGCTGCCTTAAATGGGCAGAGGTACCTTCTGAAGGTCTCCTGCTAGCTGGGGTCAAGCAAGTTAATACATCCCAAAGGTTTTACCTAAAAGTCAGAGGACTGTCAGACACACGTGGGTAGCAGTGACTGTTGATAGGTATCTTCAGGTAACTTTGGCTGGCTGTTAAACCTCAAACTCTCCACAACCCTAGAAGTTCTAATGAGTCACCAGTCTGGTCTGTAGAATCTTCAGTGTAGGTGGCTTTTTCAGGGAAATTGAGTTCACACACGAGTTCTGTAATTCTGAATTTCTTAATAATACCCTGGTTCTGAATGTGGTAGTGTGAGCCTGCCTTCCCAGTTAATTGGGAAAGAGGATAGCTTGAGGCCAGGAGTTCAGGAACAGCCTGATCCAAAACCACAAAAGAAGACAAACAGGACAGAGTACCACTGCCCACATTTTTCAGAGTTAACAAGTCATTGGTTTCCATAGAACACGGAAATTAGTGCCGGTGCCATGCTTGTCAGACTACACTCAGTACCAGCCTGGCATTCACTAATTATATGTGTTGGCTGAACAGACACTATTACAATACCAGACTTTCTGACATTGTAACTACAGTGCAGATAGGTAAGTTTCATGATAGACTCCATGTTTTCCCCTTTTTTGTTTTGTTTTTTTCAAAACAGGGTTTCTCTATGTGGCCCTGGCTGTCCTGGAACTCACCCTGAACACCAGACTGGCCTCAAACTCAGAGATCTGCCTGCCTTTGTCTCCTTAAAGGCACACCACTACCACCCAGCTTCCCTTCCATTCTTAGAGCTGGATGACTGATGTGTACCCCTGATGAGTACAAACTACCCCTTGTTCTCCATATAACTCCCAAGTCCAGAATTCAAGTGGTAAAAACTGGATCTATATATGCTTGTGGCCTAATAGCTGTCTTCCTATAGATTGTTTTTATTTTTGCTAATTAAATATAGCACTTGGGTTGTTTGTCTGGTTTATAATTGTCAAACCCCTTCCTGTCTCAGCATGCTTCAACTGTAATTTTCTATTTTTACATTAGGGCCTTAGACTAAAGTCAGAAGACAATATATATTCACTACATATCACAAAATGTATTGACTCAGAGAAAGGTTGGCATGTTTATGTATAAATTATAGTTTAACTAAATTTTCCAGTGTAAACCTTAAGTGATGTTCCTGAATGTTACCAAAACAAATGCATTAACGAAAAGTAAACCCGTTTTTAAGCACATCCCTGCTAGTCCAGTGAAATTTTGGTTACCTACCACACACATACTTAGGGTGAAGAATCATTCTGAGATGCAGCATGAGAAGTGTTTAATAATTGTGCTTTCATTGAAGGGGTTTTTAATTATCTGTAGGCGTGTGCGTCAGCATGTCTCCACAGAAGCCAGAGGTGGTGGATTCCTTGTAACTAGAGTTACAAGCGGTTGTAAGCCACTTCATGAGTATGCTGGGAACCAAGCTCAAGTCCTCTGGAACAGAGGCTAATACTCTGAAGCAGGGAGCCATCCCTCTAGCTCCTTCAGGGATATTTAACAATTCTTCATTTGTGGCCTTCTCTGTGTATAATTGCAGGCATTGCCAGTGTGTAGTTTATCTGAAAATCCAGGTCAGTTTGTGATGACAGAGGCTAATGAGTAAGGATTGTTCAGCAAGGTATGCTCTCTGGCAGAATCTCTTTTGTTTGTTTGGTTTGGTTTTGGTTTTTAGAGACAGGGTTTCCCTGTGTAGCCTTGGCTGCCCTAGAACTTGCTCTGTAGACCAGGCAGACCTCAAACTTAGAGATCCCCCTGCCTCTGCCTCTCAAGTGCTGGGATTAAAGGAGTGAGCCACCATTGCCCGGCTAAGAATCTAGAGTCTAAAGTTAGTAAAGCCTGAACTGTAGGCTTTTCCATCTCCTTCCTGTTCCTCCATCCCTCATACACATGGTAGTGATGCACTGTAAACCGGTGAGTTCACCCTGCAACTGGGTGCTTCCTTCACCACACCCCCAGTACAATAGGACTTACGGAGACTGAGGGTGACTCTGTCCATCATCTGGGATTAGAAACTGCTTTGTTATTATAGAACACTTCCCATTTCTCAGATTTTCAAAATGTGTTTACTATTTAGGCTTGGAGAATGATGTCTCTTCTAAGATGAGAAATTATTTTCTGTTGTGGTATAATTCATAAGAATTATTTCAAGCATTCTTTATAGAGACTTGTCAGGAAGCTGACAGTTTGGAGAAACCGGAAAAAGATAAATGAAAAGATCTTAACTATTTAGACCAGGCTTGCCTAGAGAGGTTGTCTTAGTCAGTTGGCTGTTGCTGTGATGAAACACCACGCTCCGAAAGCCAAGAGGAAAGGTTTTAGTCAGCCTAAGCTTCCTCATCACAGCCCATCACTGTGGGAGTCAGTTTAGGCAGGAGCCAGTGCAGAGGCCATGGAGGATGCTGCTTACTGGCTGGTTCCTCATGGCTTGTCCAGCCTGCTTACTTATAGAACTCAGAACCACCAGCTCAGGGATGGCACCAACCACAATGGGCGGAGCCCTCCCCCATTATTCATTAATTTTAAAAATGTGCTCCAGGTTTGCCTACAGCCTGATTCTATAGAGGCATTTTCTTAATTGAGTTTCCCTCCTCTCAGAAACTTTCCAGTACAGAGATCTTGGAGCTAACATCTAGATGAATCTGTCCATTTTTTTTTCAGCAAGTAGATAATTAAGATCCTTACATTAAACTTATCCTTTCAAAGCTATCATAGAAGTGGGTGTTGGTGACACTTACTTAAAACCAAGGTACTTGGGAAGTAAAGACAGGAGAATCAAGAATTAAAGGTTGTTGTACATCAGGAGTTAAATGTTGTTGTTCTTGGCTATATTGTGAGTTTGAGGCCAGCTTGGGCTGTGAGAGTCCCTGTCTTAAAGGAAGGAAGCCTCTGTTACATAATTACCTATACCACCCCTTAAAGGGTGAACCTGAAGAGGTGGCACCAAAAACATCTGGGCGTCTGACCCTTTGGCGAGCAAAGAACACACTCAGAATTAGGTTCCAGGCTTTTTCTCGTAGTCACTCCTTTCTGGCTCTATTTTACTGTCAGACTGTTAAGGTTTAACATGACTATTTATCATATCTTGAACAATTCCTGTATCTTAAATAAACTAAAACAAACATTTTATAGAATGAAAATACACCTACTAAAAAACCATGTCTTTGTGAACATTTTTTTAAACTATAAGAACCAAGAGACTGAGCTGGATCTAAAAGACAATTTACTATAATTGTTTTATTAGGAACACTAAATATTGTTCTTATTTAAGCAGTAGACACCATGAACTCACACCATGCAACAGACATCACTCAAGGGGTCTATCGGGAGAGGGGCATATGCCAAGGCTGGCTCTGAGGGAGAGGGTGGGAAGGGAGAGAGGGAGCAAAGAGGAGGCACTTTTATAGTGGGGTATAGCACATGCGCACTGGGAGAATAAGAGACTTTCGACCGTGGAAATGAGACTCATTTGGCCATTGCTGGACAAGAATTGTGGCTCAATTATTTTAGATAGCATCTTTAATATACAAGTCACTATGAAAAAAAAAAAAAAAAAAAAAAAGATAGGAAGAGTATTTGCTAGCAAGGAACTTGTTCGGTTGGAGTCCCAGGCTTGTCCTCCCCACATGGTCGAGCAAATTCCATTCCTCCCTCTTCAACCCCACTCACTCAGAAAGCCCCACCACCAACAGAAAAGTTGCCAAAAAGCTCAGTCCTGCATTCCTAACAGCTGTCCCATTCCCCTTCATCCGAAGTCATCAACCCCCCCGCCACACACACACACACACACACACCACCCACACACACGTCGTTTCCCTTTGCCCACAATTTATAAAGAACTCCCCTGTCATAGTCTACCCTCAACTTCTTCCTTTCGTGTCCCCTGAAGCTGGTGAACTTGCCTGGTGGCCCAGTCTCAAATAAACCTGCCTTTTTTACTTTGAATTCAACTTGAATTGGCTTATTCATCTGGTGCAGAAAACCTATAGAATTTACTCTCTGGATATATGGGTGTACAGGCTTTTCCCAAGCATAAGTGGTAGTTATTAGTAAAGGGGGAGACCTGGGCATATAGGACAAAACTGCAGTAGAATAAAACAAGAAAATCAAGAAAAGAGGTCCTGAGTCATGACTGGGCAGTGACATGTGTGATGTTTGCAGAAAACCTTGTGAAGAGTGACCTGGGAAAGAAGGGAAGGTGAGGGGAGCGCACCCACCTACCTTCCCACATCCCACCCTTACAGACAGGGCAGGTCTTACAGCTTCTCCAAATTAATTTGTTCTGTTTTGTTGTTTGAGAAGACATGGTGCCCTTTAGACACTTCGGCCTCATTTCTGCCGCCTCGGCCTCCCCAGTGCAGGAATGACTGGGGAGCCATGGAAATGAATACTATTTGGGCAGTTGGGAAGATGGCTCAGAGGTTAAGAGCACTGGCTGCTTTTACAGAGGACCTTGGTTGCCACCTGTAACTCCTGTTCCAGGGCTCTGGTACCCTCTTCTGACTTCCACAGGGACCAGGCTTACACATGTCGAACAGACATGCATCCAGGCAAAACATTCATACAATAAAAATGAATAAAGAAAAAATTTTAAAAGGATCACTAATCAGCTGAGTAGAAGAAGAAAAATAGGAGGAAAAAGCAGCAGCAACCACCACTGTAGGCATGTATGGTAGGGAGGTGGCGGTGCACACCTTTAATCCTGGCGCCCAGGAGGCAGAGGCAGGTAGATCTCCAAGTTTGAGTCCAGTCTTGTCTACAGAGCAAGTTCCCAGACAGCAAAGGCTACACAGGGAAACTTTGTCTCAGGGGGAAAAAAAGAGTGGGAGGGGACTTGGTTGACCTCAGATATATACATAATGAACAGAAAATGGACTCATTTCTGATCTGAGTACTGGATCAACTTTTTAAATTTTTATTCTTTCATCAAAATAAACATCTATTACCATTATATAAGTATTACAAGGCCGAGCCCCACGAGTCCCTTGCGTAAAGCATGTGAGACTGTCTGCTCGGCCTCTGCCTGTGCCTCTCATTTCCAGCATCTCACCAGTGAGGTGCTCTGACGGAGGGTAGCCTGGTCTACAGAGTAAGTTCCTGGACAGCCAGGGCTGTATAGAGTCCCAGCTCAAAATAATACTGGTAGTAATAATGACAATAATAAATAATTATTCCAGGCCAGGCTACTACTGCAATAAAGGGAGGTGGTATTTTACCTGTCTGTTAGGTTTAGGGTATGTAAAGTGGAAACACCAGGAAGTTAATTGTAACCACTACATGAGGTATTTGGAATGGAAGCAGGGTGTAAGAGTTTCCTTTAAAAGCATTTTAAAATCTAGTAGGTGCTAATCCCATAGTTCAGTTTTAGACTCTTTTTTTTTTTTTTTGGTTCTTTTTTTAGGAGCTGGGGACCGAACCCAGGGCCTTGCGCTTCCTAGGCAAGCGCTCTACCACTGAGCTAAATCCCCAACCCTAGACTCTCCTTATTGTAAACAACATAGCTTGCTTAGTGCCTCTGCAGGAAGTATCTCGAAGATCTGCCAGTATTAAGTTTCTCTCATTTGCATACCAAAGGGTGAGGCCCTGACAGTCACTGTTTACCAAGGTGCCCAGTCATCCTGTGTGCTAATACCACATGGGCTAATTATGGCCATGTTAGACTAAAATAACCAGGAAATCGAGGCAGAACTACAAAAGCAGCAGAGGGAAGTTTGTTCCTGTAACTATTAAAGAATGATAAGGAAAAGGCCTGAGATTTTTAACTGAATTTGTAGCCATGAGCACAGTGTAATTCAGATGTCCTCGGTCCCAGTGACACTGGCTTTTCATGCTGAGGGAAATAAGCAACTTGGGACCCATTCAGAAGAGTGCAACTCAAAAGACTTTTGCGGACTTTTAAAGATGATGTAATGAAGATGTCAGAGCTGAGCTAGTCTCTCATTCCAGTCCTACTTCTCCTGGTCGTCTTTCTGCAGCTTCATTTTCAAACTGTTTTCTAGAGCTTACTGTGGTAGACTGAAAACTCCCCAGTCTCCTGGTTCAGTTCCTAAATAGTCAGCACTTACTTTTCCTTTTCTGTTTCACATTGTAAATAAACTATTCTATTTTTAAAGATGTGTGTTACTGATTCCTTTGTCAGTAAATAGGGTTTATAAGAACAATTTGTGTTTAATTTACCACTTTTCCTATTCAACCGATTAGTTGTAATATGTACATAGCCAAAATAGCTTAAGTGCTTGTTTTCTGGCAGTTTGAGCTCTCTCTCTCTCTCTCTCTCTCTCTCTCTCTCTCTCTCTCTCTCTCTCTCACACACACACACACACACACACACACACACACACACACGTTGGGAGTAAAGGAGGGAGAGGGAGAGAATATGAAAAGGAGGGAAACAGGATTGACACACATACTATAAATTTAGCAAATTTTTTCAAGGAAAAAAGAAATATTTAGATGAATTTCAAGTTATTTCTTACCACAAAGTGATGTGAGGTATAAGGAAAAGGACTCTGGAGTGCTTAACGGTTCATAGCTAGTTTTAAAGATTTAAAATCACTTTTGGGTTTTAAGCAATTGAAATGGCTGCCCTATTAAAGTGCTACATCAACTGTTCCCCTGTTTAGGTTTAAAACTGAGTGGTTTGGGTTTTTGTTAAAAAAGCAGACCTCTGGTAGCTTGGGGAACCTCCTCTCCTTTACTCAGACGTACGTAAAGCCTAGCGTATGTATTTTGAAAGAAAAGGCACACTCACACCCCCTTGGGAGACACAAAATGAAGACTGAAGAACGTTGTCTGCCACCGACGTAGCTGACCCTTGAGAACTGAGTCTCTTTCCTGTCCACTCAGGAATATTACCTAACAGGACTTGGTGTTCCGAAGGAAGGAATTTCACTTTGGAAGATGGTGCTTGCTTTCAGCAGCGTTCAGATTTCATTTTGTTCTCAGAATTGGTCATTGTAACCTCCACCAGGGCTGGGAAACCCCCACTTAGGAATGGAGATCTTTTTATTATGATGGATATCAAGAGTTCTCAAATGTTTGTGGGCATAAGAATTCATTGAAGAATTCAGCAGACTCATGGGGTCATTCCCAAGGTTCTGGTTATGTAAAATGGATGGAGCCTAGGGATCTGCATTTAACAAGCTCTGCTGATGTGTGATTCTTAGAGTCACCTTTGCTGGAGCAGATGGCTCCTGGCCGGAAAATAATGGAGCCATTTTAAAGATTTCCATGTAAATCTTAACACTGATAGCTCCCATGAATTCAGTTTTAACCCTGCACTAGCAACTTAGAAAACACTTAAAGATCTGTTGATTCCAGAGGTTTTTAGCATGAGACAGAAAATGCTTTCATTTTCTTGAATTCTCAGAAGACCTAAAGCAAGAGAGATTAGCATTATTTTAGGATGTTAAGAAATTAAAGCTGAAAATGTTACAGTCCATTGGAGTGATTGGGACTTTTTTCCTCATGGTCCTGATGATGTGATCTTTAAATACAGAAGAATTTAGTAAAGCCTTTTAGCATAATATAATCCAAATATATCCAAACAGTTTACCACAAAAGTTTTAGTAACTTCTTTTACCTCCTGTTGAAGGTTTTTATTATCTTAAGTTTTGCTTCAATCTAATGTCCCACAGTTGAGGCCCTTTGTATAATTTGCAGTGTACAGCTGAAGTTTTAGCTTACAAAGTTGTTAGGTCAGCATTGGGAGGAAGATAAAGAAATTGCAATTACCCAAGAATTTCTTGTCAACTTAGAGTCAGTCTTACCCTTGCTAATGGCTGGCAAACACTGATGTGTTCCTTCCCTGTGCACTGCATTCCTGAATGCCAGACATAGGGACTCCACATTGTGGGACCCAGGGTCTCCTGCTGAGGGGGCATCCACCAAAAGGGATGCAGCGGAGTTTTATGCACTGACCAGCTGAAAACATTTAGGGTGTGCTTCATTTTACCTCTTTAAAATTAGCTAAACCATCGTTAATATTTAGACAGGGTTTTATATGAGTGTAGTTTTCATTTTTCTTGACTAAAGATGTCATGGTAAGAGTATTGGGTTGTATGTAAATTTAGGACATGTGAGTAGTAAATATGTGGGCTTTGGGGGCTGGACAGATGACTCGGTAGCCAAGAGCACTTGATGTGCAAGCGTGAACAGTTTGCTTTCTGACCCTGGACGAGGGACTGAGGTCTATGTTTTATATATCAAAGCAGACCTGCCCTGGTTCTCCCAGCTGGGCTCTCCCAGCATCCCTCAATTCCTGCCTGCCCCGCCCCGCCCCGCCCTGCCCCAAGTTGAACTTGCCAGCCCAGGGGCTGGGCCCTTCCCTGAGAAACTCCTTTCTATATTATATATTCTAGACATTTTGAGTTCTCTCTCTCTCTCTCTCTCTCTCTCTCTCTCTCTCTCTCTCTCTCTCTCTCTCTCCTCGCCTCTCCTCGCCTCTTCTCTCTGCCCTTGTCCATTCTCTGTTTTTCTCCCTGCCTTCTCCCCGCGGTGTCTCCCCTGGTCTCAATCTTTGGGGCTATGCTAAACCTGGCATTAATATAATCTCTTGGCTCATTTCACCGTCGGGGAAATAGCCTATCAAGCTCTGATCCTAGCATTCGCATTAGAGAAGATGGTTGTTTTTCCTACAGGTCCCGTTGACTCCAGTTCTATGAGCGTAGAGACAGGAGGGTCACTGAGGGTTGCTGGCTGCAGCCTAGCTCCAGGTTCAGAGAGACCCTGTCAGAAACAGGGAGGAAGGGAGTGATAAGCAGGACACGCATGTGCTGGGTTAAAGGTGCACGTCACTGTGCTTTCCCTGTGTTTGCTAAGCTTTGCATGTATCAGCTGCACTGGAGAAAAGTCCAAGTCACAGTCCCACACTGCCACCCATGCAGACTAAGAAGTTCTTTTCCAAGATTTACTTTGAGGTGAAGCTTGGACTCTTTACAGGGGGAAAAAAAGAAGCAAAGCTGAATCAGGAAGCAAGTCTGTAAACGTAACTGTTAGAAAGAGAGGTGCCAGGAAACAGTGAGTTTGAAGAGTGCCGCTTTGAACAGTACTGTGTGTACAGTACTGTGTGTACAGCACTTCGGAATGGCATTGCTTAAAAGGCTTCTAAGAAACAAGAGAAGTGCTTTACATCAAGAATCTAATTCTCTCTTCTTCTTTCAGTGTTAAATGTTTACAGAAGACAGTAAAGGATTCTTACCACATAATGTGTAGACCATGTGCCTGCAAACTTGAAGTTTGTGCAAAATGTGGAAAGGAAGAAGAAATTGTTATTCCGTGAGTACTGCCTTTCACACTGGAATTTGTGTCTATAATTAATACACAGGCTTTCTCTTACATAGCACTAACAGTTTAATACAAGCACTTTTCTACAGAACAGGAGAAGGGTTACGGTTTTATTAAATTTTCTATTATAGTATAAAATGACATGGATTTAAGAACATTAGCTCTGGCCTTGAGTCATCTTCGTCACTCACTTCATAGCAATCCTCCCTAATGGGCTTCCTTTACTAACTCCTCGGAGCCCTCTCTCCTGACAGCAGCTAGAATCTGCTGACTCGAGTTTTAAGATAGCCCTTAGAGTTTTTCTCTGTTCTTTCTGGAGGCTCCTGATAGGAAGCAGACTAGTAAAGGCTATGTTAACCACCTCTATTAGATAGTGAAGCCTAGATAATAATGATCGACTTTTCTTCTTTTTCTTTCTTTTAGGTTTAATAAAGAACCAGAACCTTCAGAAAATACTGAAAGTGAAGGTTCCAACCATAGAAGAAGCTGCAAACGGAAGGAAGACAGTGATGAGGACTTAGATGCTGAGTCTGACTCAGAGGGCGAGGACGAGGACAGTCAGGCCTGACTCCACCGAGTCAGGTGCAGAGGGCGTCAGAAAAGGCTGTTCCAGTAGGCAGAACTGGCTCAGGAGCAGCGTCAGTCACTTACAACATTTGAGTATCAGAATCTTAAAGGTTTTCACAGTAACTCAAGCTGCATATGCAGAATATGTGTGGGCACACTATGGCATGTCGTATAAGACCTATAGAAATTGTTTAGAAAAACGTATTACCTAATGTGTTAAGAATTGGTGGTTGTATCAGAACTCTCTCATGGAAAACTGAGATGACTGACCTCGGGTGTATGACTTCTTTAGCAAAAGTCCCCTTAAATCTTACCAAGCAAAACAGTTCATTTTCACACACACACACACACACACAATCTTATGTAATGATTTTCCTTCAAAAATGTTTTTATATACTTCATCCCATTTTTTTTAACCTTTCCCAGGTTTGGAAATATATTTTTAGAAAAATGCGTAGACTGTATAGTTACTATCTAGAAAGGAACATCCAGCATTCATACCGGAATGGAGACACTCGCAGTCTCAGAAGCCCCTGTGAAGTTCTTCCCATCAGCTTATCCTTCCCAGATTCCATCATCCTGAGTTGTCACTTTACTGTCAGTGCTTTCATTGTAATCAGTGTCGGTTAGCTTCATGTGATTGTTGAAGTCTGTGCCCGTGTGTGTAAAACCCCAAAGCTACAGGAAGTGGCTCTCTTTAACTAGATTCTGAATTTTAATATTTTACTGTGTTTTCTTTGTGCCTTAAGTTCTACTAGTGTATATATGATTCATATGTACATGTATGTGGGTGTATATATTTGCTGAGCCATTGAAATAAATGGGAAGCCGTGGTTTTCTGTGTCTTGTTGTTATAAAAGCTTAGAGACTGATTTTCCCTAATACACAGTACCCATCTAAAGTGAAGCAGAAATGGAAATTTTATTTAAGATATTTTACTTTAGGCTTAAGCTCAAGGCTTAAGAGAGGGGCTCAGAGGAAAGTAAGGCATACTCAAGAGTGTGAGTGTGGGCTTTGAGTCACAGACAGTAGGGTATACCACGCATGGACATGAGCCCCACATGGGAGAGCAAGCAGGTAACTGTCTTGGCATTAGCCATACAAACGTACTCATGGTTGCATCTCAAGTTTCCTAAGTGTGTAATCCCCTGGTCACAGCACTTAGTATTTGGGTTTATCGCTCTGGGAGTAAAAGTCCATCCTGGTGGTGAGGCATGGCAGCCTGCAGCCACAGCAGCTGGAAGTGACCTGGAAGGGGAGCTGTCCTTTAAACTCTCATAGCCGACCTCCAGCGACACACTTCCTCCAACAAAGGTGCACCTTCCAGACTTCCCCAACCATGGCCACCAACCAGGGATCAGGGGTTCAAATATCTGCTCGATGTCTGTATTCTCAATCAAACACTACAATAAAACAGCTGTTTTTCTTCTCTTTCTCGGTGTGGTGGCCCTGCCCTGAATGGTATTATGATCTGGTCGTGTAGAGCAGAAACCACTGCGTAAGTGTTTAGTGCAGGCCCTTGCTACATAAGGGGGTTCTGATGAAACTCCTGAAAATGACAGCTTTGTGGCCAGGAAGGAGACAGACCTCCAACAGTTGGTCGTGCGGAAGTCCTTGCTCTGCTGCCAGCAAAGGCTTCAACTAGATTCCAGAGCAAACTTTGGGGGACTTTTTTGTTGTTGTTTGTTATGTTTTGTCTCCAAATTCTCCCTGTATCCGGCCTTAATAGCCAATTTGAATGTGTGCAGCAGTGTCCCTTGGTTACTATTTATATTTCCCTAAGTGTTAGTTAACCAGCGTACACTGGCTGCCTGGAACTCGGGCTGCTGGTGGCTTCACTGTTACTGGTTCTTTACCCTGGGAGAAATGCGTAAGGAAGAGCTTCACCTAGAGGCCCACACCACACCTACACTTTAACTCTTCAGTTCGTAGAGTAGTTACTTTGTTTTGCTTTGGGAAGTAGGCCTTATTATATTTAGTTCTTTATGTTTCTTTAAGAATTATTCTTTCTAAAGGCAGGCGGGTGACACGTGCTGTAATAGTTGCTCTTAGGAGGCAGAGGCAGGCAGGTCTCAGGTTGGAGGCCAGCCTGCTCTGCATAGAGAGTTCCAGGATTGACACACTACACTGGAAAATCATAGGTTTATCCTTTCTAGCCTACACAATCTTTTCCTGGAGTTCAGTATATGGAAATGAAATGTGTTTTATTATATTGTAATGATTCGGTATATAGTGAAAGTTGCCCTGCCTTGATAATCACCAGATAATCAGAACCATTGCATCTGAATATATCAGGGTTATAACAGAAGCCCCAACTATAATCATGCACTTCATAGACCCTTTTTAGAAATCCCAGTTCCTAGACATTGTGATGCATTTCCTTCCCCTGGCTTATAGACCTCTTTTTTTGTTTGTTTGATTTTTGTTTTGTTTTGTTTTGTTTTGTTTCTTCCTCAGTTCTTAGCTGATTCTGTTTGTTGGGTACAGAAGATAGTTGCATGTAGTAAAAAGCCGTTTCTTTCATGCTTACCATATACAGACCTGATTGTTGAATTTCCTTCTTCACAGGCTTTTGCAACTAGAGGTAACATGTGAGGGGATTCTAGGAAAGAATTACCAAGAAAAAGAAACAGTTCGGCTCTTCCTGCCTCAATGTGCTGTGAGAAGACGTGACTAGAACCTGTAGCCATTGTGAGGAAATGCATTGAGCTGCAGAGACAGCGGCCCAGTTCCATGATGCTAGTCGGAAGCTGCTGACCTCGGGAATCTTGGGCCCACCCCAACCTCCCAGTGCTTGTGAGGGAAATAAATGTCTTCACAAGCTACTGCCCGCCAGAAATCCAGTTATTTGCAGCCAGCATTCCAGCTGACACCAAAACAATTTTGTGACACCTGATCTATTGCACTTAAAGCTGTGGCAGCAAGAAATAAATTCTTATATTAAATACAATTAATTGGCAAGGAAGCTTTGTCAGTTTGAGTGCCCGTCTTCATTCTACAACAGAACTTTCACATTAAATTGCTGGGAATCACATGGTAGCAGTTGTACTCGTAGATTCTAGGCGTTTGCACACATTAACACATTTAACTAGAATTTCCCTTGCAGTGATGATCTGTTAATGAATGGAGACAGACAGTAAGCAGTATACCCTACTCCATGAGTCGAGGTGTGAGGGAGTCAGCCCAGTGGGCTAGAGGTACGGCTCAAGTAGATGAGGAGTGAGAAGTGATTTTTTTTTTTTTATTAACTTGAGTATTTCTTATTTACATTTCGAGTGTTTTTCCCTTTCCCGGTTTCCAGGCCAACATTCCCCAACCCCTCCCCCTCCCCCTCTTTATGGGTGTTCCCCTCCCCATCCTCCCCCCCATTGCTGCCCTCGCCCCAACAATCATGTTCACTGGGGGTTCAGTCTTAGCAGGACCCAGGGCTTCCCCTTCCACTGGTGCTCTTACTAGGATATTCAATGCTACCTATGAGTTCAGAGTCCAGGGTCAGTCCATGTATAGTCTTTAGGTAGTGGCTTAGTCCCTGGAAGCTCTGGTTGCTTGGCATAGTGTCCCCTTGGAAAGCCCATTTGTGGGCTGGAGAGATCGCTCAGGGTTAAGACCCATCTCATCTATGGCTGCTCTTCTAGAGGACCCAGGTTCAATTTCTAGCACCCACATTGGCAGCTCATAACTGCCTGTAACTCAAGTTTCAGACACTTCAACAACTTCATACTGATTACATGCAGGTAAAACATGAATGTACATGAAATAAAAATCAATTATTTAAGAAAGGAAAGAGAGGGGCTGGGGATTTGGCTCAGTGGTAGAGTGCTTACCTAGGAAGCGCAAGGCCCTGGTTCGGTCCCCAGTTCGAAAAAAAAACCAAAAAAAAAAAAAAAAAAAAAAAAGGAAAGAGAAAGACTCGTTTGTGCAAAGAGGGGTAAGGACATGAGAATGCTCCAGGCAGAGAAAACCCAGGCAGGGAAGCCTCAAATGGAAGGCGGGTTGGTGTGTTCAAGGAGCTACAAGGAGGAATCTGGTTACTTCAGAGCCCTTAAGAGATGAGACCAGTGTGTGACCTCAGGCCAGCACATGCCGAGCAGAGTGGACTCCTGTAGGACCAGCGCTGAAGAAGTGAAGGCAGGAAGGCTTGGAGTCAGCCTCTGCTGTACCCTGAGTTCGAGGCCAGTCTGGGCTACCTAAGACCCTGCCTCATGAAAGAAAATATTTTTATCTTTTACGATTTTGTTTCAGACTTTTGACTATTTCACCAATGTGAATGTTTATTCTATGCGGCGTTTTCTGAGCTCCTGAGATCTGCTGGTACCTTTAATATCAGACTCAGAAAACTGCCACCCATTATTTCTGCTGATAGTGTTTCTATTCCTTTTTTTGGGACTCACTCCAGTGCTGATCCTGGGAGATCCACCGTGAGCTGTATCCTCTGTACTTAAGCAAGTTTCCTGTTTGCCTTTCTTTGCATCCGTGAGTCCTCTAGAGAGTTGTAGATTAATGTCTTCAGTGTACTTTTAAACCTTTCACAAGCCGTTAATCTCTGACAGTGAATTTATAATTCTAAAAATGTCAACTTGGTCATTGATTATAACTATTGACATTTCCATCGTGCCTATTCCGTGCAGGCTTTTCTGTGTTCCCTCATATAATATTCCTAGTTGATTGCTGTCTGAGGTAGTTAAGGGATAGCATGGATAGCCTGGTTTATATGCTGAGAGCAGTGGCCCTGGTTTTGTGGGTTTGAGGTGGCAGACCCTCTAAGAAGAGGGCTTAGTATAAGCTAATTAGGTCACGAAGGAACCACCTTGCGAGGAATTGAGTTCTTACCAGAATGGACTCTTAAGAAGCCAAAAAGCCAGCCTGGTGGTGCTGACTCACACCTTTAATCGCAGCACTCCAAAGGCAGAGGCAAGTGGATCTCTGCGAGTTCAAAGCCATCCTGGTCTACAGAGTGAGTTCCAGAACAGCCAGGGCTACACAGAGGAAACCCTGACTTAAAAACAAACAAACAAGCAAATAACAAAAACCAAGAAGCTAAAAAATCTTTGCCATGTTCTTTGACCCATTCGCTACCAGAATTGTGAGCCAGGTAAGTGCTGTGATGTTGTTTATAAAGTACGCAGCCTTTAGTGCTTTGTTAAAGCAACACAAAATACGTCAACAGAACCAACATCTTTCATATTTACCACTGGCTACAATGCTTTGATTGTCAGTCACTTTTTAAATTCCGCATACTGAAGGATTTTAATATTATCTTAGAAGTCATAAGTGATACGTTATTGAGACTATTTCTAAAAATCAAGAATATACATCACCTTGGATGTCAAAACTAAGCATTAGGCTTTGATAGAGGCGCTCCATTTTGGTCTGCCTTCTGTTCCTAAGGACCCCTGTTCCTAACTCTTATGTCTAGGATCTTGGCTTTATTCTTCGGGTTTTTGTTTTGTTCGGTTTGTCTGGGCCCTTATTGCTAGGTTAGCTCCACTCCCATGTGAGTCTCAATTTCAACAGCTCCTTTGTATTGCATGGCCCTCAAAGGTTCTGCCAACCTTTTCTACCACGGGTCTTTCCTGCTAGGAATCTGAGAGTTTTGCCCTACATATGTTCAGCTATTCAGTCAAAATTTTAAGAGCGTCTGACCCTCTGGCGTGGCCCTTGCGCCGGCTTCTGTTGTGGTTTCTCCAGTCTGCACAATGAGCACCTTGTGCTTTAGCTTTCTTCTCCTGAACTGGCTTCAGAACGTGTCATGAGACAGAGTGCTGCGTGCAGGTAAGTCCTCTCAAAGCTTACAGCCTACATCGTGTGTGAGCCAGGGCCCGCTCAAAATGTGCCATGCAAACAAAACATGTTTACAGTTGAAAGAAAAGTAAATCCAATACCAGTTTTCCCCTGGATGCTGCTTAGAGCCCATTGGCCTGGATAGGAAAGATGGTTATCTATGGAGTAGATAACCTGAGACCAGTTGAGATTGCTCAACGTTAGGGATCAGTGTGAGAAGAGAGGAAACCAGTGGGGGGAAAAATCAGAGAGTTCCCTGAGAAATGGAATGAAAATATGTGTCCTGAAGGCCAAGTGGCCCAAAAACACAGTACTTGGTGTGACCTGGTGCTGCTCCGAAGAGGACTGTACGTGGAGAGTTCACTGACCCAGCACTGCTGTCCTGTAACTCTTCATACATACAGATAACTAGTTAACTGTAAAGGTCAACTCGATGGGGTTTAGAATGACCATGGAAACAAATCTCTGAATGTGGCTCCAAAAGATTAATTGAGATGGGAAGACCCACCCTAAATGTGGGTAGTACCATTCGGTGGGTTGATGTCTACACTGAATAAAATAGAGAAAGTCCGCCAAGCTGCAGCGTTCATCACCCTACTTCCTCACTGCAGACAGTGAGGAGCCTCCTCCTGCTCCAGATGCCATGCCTTCTCAAGGGATGGACTATATCCCTCGAAAGCCAAAACAACCCCTTTTTTAAGGTTCCTTTTTTTTTCTAGGTATTTTGTCATGACAAAAAAAAACAACATCTAGTTGAAAAGGTGAGTATAATTTCGCATACAAGCAATAACCTTTAGGCTCAGAGTTTGAGCCTGCATAGTCATCTGACTGCAGAAGCTTGCCCGTACATTACTAGAGTTAGAGTATGTGAGAACAGGCATCACTGATTAGACAAGTCTATTCTTTCTCTCACTAGCACCCCACAGCTCTTCCCTAACTTTGGACAATTGTCTGAAGATTCCCCTTGAGTCTCGTGCACTACGGGAAAGTACTTAGGTGCTTAGCTGTAACTGATGCATCTAAATTCAAATCGCCTCTTAATTTCTGCCTATGAATGTCAATACATATGCATAAAATAAAAATATCCATAATCATTCTACTAGGTGGCACCACTTTATTGTGAGATCTATAGGCATAATAAAAAAATATAGGTTTTTGTGTCAAGTCTGGACCTGTGGTGCAGATCTCCAGAATACAGACTGGGAAGGTTCCTCACCGTGACACTCAGCCTGCAATGATTTACAATGGGAAAGGAGTTATTACAGGCATGAGTGTGAGCACAGGAGTGTGTGTGTGTGTGTGTGTGTGTGTGTGTGTGTGTGTAGTTGTTTTCTTTATTACCATCTAAAATAATATCAATAAATGGCACTTTGGGGGAGATACAAATGAGGTCCGCATATCTCTAAAGCCTGTATTAATTATTTCAGTCACGCTTATGGAAAGTTGTAATTATCATGGTCTCCTAAGCGTGCTGTCTTAACTCAATGCATCTATGACGTTAGCACAGCTCTATCTCTTTTGTCCTTCTCTGTGGCTCTCCTCTGCCTTTCTCCATCATATCCTTTCTGTCCTGGATGGCTGTCCTATTCCAAAGCAGTTTACATGGAGCATAGATTCCTTCCTCTTTTCTTACCTTAGAATTTCTACCTCTCATTTTGTTAGCAGTTGTCAGAATTATTGAAAACTACAAGACCATTTTCCACAGATTTTTTTTTATTAGCCAGCCTCATGCTACTAAGTCCCACAATTCTCTCAACCATCACAGGAAAATGTTCACCTCCCCAAATCTCACACATACAACTTTTAAAGAATCAGAGGACCACAGACACACAGGAACCTGCATGTTTTATCTCTGTGCACTACAGTTTGGATGTAATCTGCTCCCGACAATGCTCATGCTGAAATGTGGCTGGTGATCTAGTAGTGTTGGGATGTAGGGTCTTTAAGAGGGATGTTAATGACCAGCAATGTTGGATTACTTCTTTGGAGGACACACTAGTTCTAAGGGGAGTGTTTTATAATGTGTCTGGGCCTCCCTTGTCCTGTCTTTCCATCATGTATCTGTCTGCTCATAGCCACATGACTGGCAGCACCATATTTGCCATGAGGCCCTGGTCAGAAATGAAACAGCACAAAGGATTCACCACCCTCTTCTGATTGTGCCCAACTACTTCAAACCCTTCAATATGAATTCGCTGCCATGGTATCCTGGAACTATGAGCTTTCTCCCTTGAGTTGCTTTTGTATTTTATCACAACAAGGAAAAAAAAAAAAAAAGACAGATGGCTTCTGCCCATAAACTACAATCGCCACAGTGGAAGAGTAAGCACGGAACACAGCACAGCCTGAACAACACAGAACATGCTGTCTCGAAGGGGAGGGGGAGGAGTACTTAATTTTACAGAAGCCAACCAGCTGACGTGGGGATTTCATCAAATCCTAGTTACAATACCCAGGATCAATTTTAAGTATATAAATTGAAGTTTTCATATTAAATGCATGCATTAAATAATTTAAGCACTATTTTGAAATCAATATTTTTTCATTTAAAATCCTTAAATATTCTTGAAAGTAACAATGGGCTAAAATGAGCATTTTATAAAGTACATCTTGCTCATTGGTCTTTTCTCAGGCACAGTGGGTGAAAGAAGCCAGACACAAGCTGCCTTTTGACCCAGGTATTTCCATAGGTACAGAAGGGCGGTGCTTGGCTCCTGGAATTCGACTTTACTCTATGTAAACATTACTTCAGTGAAAGTAAGACTTACAAAATAATAGTACATTTCTGTCAAATCCAGGCCTTGATCAGATGACCCTGATTTAAGGAAGAATAAGCCGTAAAGTAAGGGAGAAAGAATTGTTTGAGTCCTACCCTGGCCTTGGCCATTGTGGCCCCAGGCCAGTCTCCTCTGTGAGAATTCCTTTCCATGCCTTTGTCTAACCAGAATATGATCACCACTGAACACCTGCAGTGAATATAAGCATGAAAACCCCTGACACAGAACAGCTGCTCTAGTCAAGAGGTTTATAGGTATTATTTTTGTACCTGTTTTCAGTCCTTTATGTTTACTTGAAATTTGCTTTTAAATTCACTAATAAAAACAAAAACGTAAATATGGGAAGTGTTGTATAATGTGTGGCTCAAGTTCAACATCTCAAAGATTTACTATTTCTTTATGAGGAAAACATTCAGCATCCGTTCTAGCTTTTTGCAATCCAGTACTTACCATTTCCCAGAGGTACGCCCTTGAATCCCTCCTGTGCAGCTGAGACTTAGCACCCACTGGGCCACCTTTTCTCATGCCCCTTACTCCTGTTCTTCCCAGCATCTGGAGACCCTGGCTTCTATAAGGTCAATTTTAAAAATATCTATTTATTTTTGGTATGTGCATGTCTTAGGTAATATTTCTATTGCTGTGGTAAAGCACTATGACCAAAGCAACTTGGGGGATTTTTGGCTTACACTTCTGTAGCACTGTTTATCAAGGCAGGAACTCAAGCAGGGCAGGATCCTGGAGGAGGGGCTGAGGAAGAAGCCATGGAGGGTGCTGATTGTTGGCTTGCTTCCTATGGCTTGCTCAGCTTGCTTTCTTAACGAACCCAGGACCACCAGTCCAGGAGTGGCTTCACCCACAATGACTTGGGACCTGCCCCGTCAAGCACTAATTAAGAAAATGTCCTTCCGGCTTGCCTACAGCCCAATCTTATGGGTTGACATTTTCTCAATTGAGAAACTGTTCCATCCTCTCAGATGGCTCTAGATTGTGTCAACTTGACATAAAACTATCCAGCACAACACAGGTCTCGGTGAATGCCACAGAGCACAAATGCAGGTCAGAGCACAATCCACAGAACTCAGTTCTTTCCCTTCTATGGGCTCAAGAAACCAAACTCAGTTCTTCAGGCTTGGTGACAAGTGCTTTTACCCACCGGGCCAAGAAACCCTTTTTGTTTCCACAAAGGAAATGTTCTCTAGTCATTTTTTGGCTTAAACATTGTATTCCCATTTATCCTAAGAGGTTTGTGAGCTTTCAAAGCAGGTCAACCAAAATTCTTGAATGAAAGCAAAGAACGAAAAAAGTTCAATACAAAAATCCCTTTTCACTAAAGGAAGAAGCAGACGCCACCGATGAAATCGCTTAAACCGGAAGAGTCAGGCTTGCTTTGGGCTGATTTTAATACTTGTGAGATATAGACCCTGCAATAATACCATTTGCAAATTGGGTGCAGCAGCAAGCTTTAGAAAATATATTTCTGGCAGTAATAATATTATGATTTGTTTTGGTTTCTTTGACAAGCTGGGACCTGTTTCTAACACTAATTGTTATCACATGCATGTCCACAGAAAGAGCTGAGTGGATCAACTGATGGAGGGGTTTATTTTTAAAGTAAGAGTTAACTAAGAATGGAAAGTGAATTTTAAAAGTGCTGCCCTCTATGATGAACTCTTATTTGAGATGCATGCTCGCCTGTTACACAGTTGAGCAGGATCTCATCCAATCCACATTTGACTTTTACTTAGCGAATCCTAAGCCTATTTGTAGAGTATGTTTTTGTTCATCTGTTGCTTTTTAATTTATTCTACAACTATCAAGAAAAATCACAGTGACCTGGGTACAATGATTTCAATGGCACAGGAAATGAATCATCCCTGTGGAAACTGCCAGGGCCACTTGAGGTTAGACACTCTGAAGGACAGCCCTGATGTCCCTCAGACCAGGATGTTACACTGGTTTTTTGTTTGTTCGTTTGTCTGTTTGCAAAGTTAGGAAATATAAACTAGAATGGTTATTTTAATTTTATTTTTCCATATGTATACAAGTGTTCTTGCATGTATGTCACATGCGTGCCGGGTGCCCAAGAGGCTAGAAGAGAGCATTGAATCCCCTAGGACTAGAGTCACAGACAGTTGTGAGCCACTATGTGGGTGGTGGGAATTGAACCCAGTCCCCTGGAGGAGCAGCTAGTGCTCTTAACTGATGAGCCATTTTCCCAGCTCTCATGAAATGATTTTTAAACTGTAATTTACACTTACTATGTTTTCTGGTCATGTACTCTGAACCAATAGGTCTAAGTGTCCCTACGGAGGGAAAAAGTTAGTGTTCTATGCCATGCTCAGAAAGTCTGAAAACAGTGCGAATGGTGAATTCATTTTATTTTACCCAAGAGCATATTGGTCACATTGTATGGAAATCTAAGAGTGGTTCCACAGTTAAAAATAAGATTCGCCCACTTCTCATCTTCCAGTGCTGGGGCTGCCAGCTGCCACGAGACAAGTGCAGTGCAAGCAGCTGCCAGTGGACAGAGACGACAACTTACTGGAACTGGCAAGTGTTTCTTGTAAATGATTTGGGAAGGGTTTGGAATTCATTTCTTGGCCATGAACAAGGACATTCAAGGTCCTGTCACATAACTGATTTATCTGTGGGAAGGCCTCAGTTAGGAGTGCTGGGCATCCTTGATGCCACATTTCTGTGAAGGCCTCACACATCTGTGAAGAAACCCTACACAAAAAGAACATTCTTATAGCAAAGGAAGCCTTTGCTTGAGGTAGCCTATCGTGAAAGGTCTACTTTACAGCCTATAGTGACATAACTGGGTACTACTACAGCGACCCCTGGGGATGAGATGGAGATTTAAAAATAAAAAACAAATCCATAAAATGGTCTCTAACATGTTTGGACAGGCATTGGACCAATCGACCTTTCTGTATTTATCCAGTTAGGAAGTCTCCTCTTGTTCTGTGATCTTCTCAAGTATAGTTTGCCCATTCACTGGACACCCTACAGCCCACCAAGACAACTATGTTTCTCTCTCTAAGCTGCAGAGGACTGAGCACATGGAATCGAACTGGGTTGCTTTGTGCTCCTTCAGTCAATGTTGTATCAAGGAGGCAAACAGTCTTGGGAGAGTATAAACTTAGGGGCACTGACCGGTCAACATCTCCATTGATAGCACAGAGCTGATGAGTCACTCGTGCAACTCACAGAGTCAGTAGCCTGACCAAATTCGTCTTAGATATCTAGTGTGTGCATATGTGATAGTAATTAATTAAATGCAAGTCCAATTAACATTATTTTACTGATTTTACAATATCCCTTAAGGCTATATATTTTTCTTGATTTATACCTAAGGTCCAACTCGGCTATTGAAAGCTATAACTGTTTTCCTTTTCAAAAGAGATTTGGGAGCCTGGAAATAAGAAATCACAGATAAAACTATCATTCTTGGGCTGGAGAGGGGGCTCAGCGGTTAAGAGCACTGACTGCTCTTCCAGAGGTCCTGAGTTCAATTCCCAGCTCACATCCATCTGTAATGGGATCCGATGCCCTTTTCTGGTGTGTCTGAAGACAGCTACAGTGTACTTATATACATAATAAAGTAAATAAAAATTTTATAAAAATATAATTCTTCATTATTTTATAAATTCTGTAAACTTCTGTAAAAACCTTTTCCATAATGGGGGTGATAATTCTATCTATATTTTAAATATCTTGAAGTACAATTTATACAATGTAAACATCTACTTTTGGAAAGTATATAATTTAGTGATTTGGCAAATTCGTAATGTTGCATAATAATCACCACAATCTAGCTTTAGAACATCACCCCATCAGGTCTACTTATATTCCCATTTCCTAATGAAAGCCCCAAGGAACTAATCTGAGTCTATAAATTCTTTCCTATAAATGTGTCTTACAGAAGGTGAAACAGCGTAGTGCCTTCCACCTGGGCATTGCTCTGAGGAAGAAACGGCTGATACATGTGATTGGAATATGCCATGTTGGGTCTGTTAACAGCTTTCTTTAGTTCCCCTTCGGCGGCTCACTTCCTGAAACAACTGCCACTCAGACTGGGAGGGGGTGGGATCCAGAGACCCTGCTCCAGCTCTGTAGAAAGTGTTCATTATACAATGCTAATCACTGAGTGTTTTACAGTTGTACAAATGCACTGAAAAGTCATGCAAGCACACCCAGAGGAGTTAGGATGGGAAATCAGAGCACGCAGGATGCAAGGACCCGGCACAGCTATCAAATTCCTGATAGCTTATGGTTGGATAAGTAACAGATGACACGCAACAGGGCGAAAGAGAAAATCCGCCAACAGCCTGCACTGTGAACAAAGATTGGAGGAGTTTGATGAAGGTACCCCCTGTGAGTGGAAAAAGACATTCCCAGATGCCGGAACATTCCAGTGCCAGGGGTGGGGCTCTCCCTGTGAGAACTAGGAAGGTCCTTGAAGTCCTCCGAACAATGTAGGGTATTGATGCTGTTGTTTACTGTCCGCCAGAACTAGACGCTAAGTGTAGAGGTAAATTAGTTAAACGGCTTTTGGCTTTGGCTCCCTGCTTGCTGGTCACATGCAGAAGAGTTCTCTGGATTCATGAATGAACGAATGAAAGATACACGCACGCGCGCGCGCGCGCGCGCGCGCGCGCACACACACACACACACACACACACACACACACACCCTAGCTAATTTTGATATACCTTAGCTAGCTCAATGGTTGGGCATTTCTAAGCTTCCCCACAGCTAACAAACACTCCCCTCTGGTATTCTTGAGTTAATATCTTTTAAAATTTATATTCATCTCTACTACCCCAGACCCAACCGGGGAAGTGGCCTTTAGGGCCATTTTCCTGGATTCTAACATGCTGGTGGGCCTTTAAGGGTTTTTTTGTTTGTTCTGTTTTTTATTTTATTTTTTAATTATTTTTACTTTTTATTGATCATTCCATTCATATAATATCTCAAATGATATTCTACTTCCTAGGTACCCCTCCACAAACCCCCCCATCCCACATTCGCCCTCTCCCCCTTCCCTTTGCCTCTATGATGGTGCTTCCCTATCCACCCACCCTCTCCTGCCCTACCGCTCTAGCATCCCCTATGCTGGGGCATCAAACATCCACAGGACCAAGGGCCTCCCCACTCACTGATGTCAGACAAGGCTATCCTCTGCTACGTATGTATGTGGAGCCATGGGTCCCTCCATGTGTATTCTTTGGTTGGTGGTCTAGTCCCTGGGAGCACTGGGTGGTCTGGCCAGCCAATGACATTCTTCCTATGGGGTTGTAAGCCCCTCCCTTCCTCCAGTTCTTCCACCAGCTCCCCCACCGGAATCCCCGAGCTCAGTTTGATGGTTGTCTCCACATCTGTATTGGTCAGCTGCTGGCTGAACTTCCCAAGGAGCATCCATACCAGGTTCCTGTCAGCAAGTGCCTCTTGGCAACAGCAACAGTGTCGGGGTTTGGTGTCTGCAGACAGGATGGATTCCCAGGGGGGACAGCCCATCCTTCAGTGTCTGCTCCATTTTTTGTCTCTTTCTTTCCTTTGGACAGGAATATTTCTGGATTACAAACTTTGAGATGGGTGGGTGGCCTTTAAGTGTTATCTTTCTCCTTCCCTGTCATGGTGATTCTCCTCTTCTCCCCTCTCTCCTGGCCCTCATCTGTGCCATCTAAAAGTCCTGCCTCTATCTTTCTGCCCGGCCATTGGCTGTGTGGCAATTCTTCATTATCTATCAAAGCCAGCTGGGGGCAGGGACCATTTGGGAGCCAAAATAAGACAAAGCGTTAGAACCAATTCCCAACAGGTAAGTCCCTATGGCTGAAAGTAGCTCACGCTCTATTGTAGGACACGGAGAAATAAAGCTATAAGCATCTCCTTTCTGGCCAGCTTTCATGGCGGCAGAAGACACTGTACAAACGGCTGGAGGCAAACACCATCAACATTTCTACTTGGCTTAGGGGGGTCGAGGGTGGCGGTGGTGGTGCTTTCTCTATCCGGCCAGGCGAGGTGTGCCCATCGATGCAACAGTGCATGGATGCTACAAATGCGACAACTACTTTCCAGCTGCATCTGAGGCACTCTGCAAAAGGGAACTCACATTTACTACTTTAACTCTGGTTGAAAGCCTTAGGCCATAGGCCCTAGTGGGAAAGCGGTGGCTGCCATTCCGCTAAACGGATGTGATGCGCCCATTAAATTGCCTTCGGAGAATTTATGTTTACACCCAACCGTTACTGTTACTGCTTCTGCCAGCCTTTGTCGGAGGGAGGCTTCCGATTTCAGTGAGTGGTGGTTACTGTACAGACATCTTTAGTGAAACTGCCGGAGAAACGGTAGTCGCTGCTATAGTGACAACCAGTGACTAGTCCAGTGCTCAACCACAAACAGAGGAAAATACATATCTGTGGCACCCACTCTTCCATGGTAAGAGCAGCAGAAGGTAATTCTGGAATCTTGACCTCCAAGCATAAAAGCCATCACCATCTTAATCAGGGCAGCAGTGGTTACCTTTAAGTGACCCTTGGGCCTATTGACATTCCTCATAAGGAGGGGTTGGGAGGGAGGAAGTGTTAGACCAGTGGTCCTCACCCTTCCTAGTGCTGTGACCCTTTAACTCAGTTCCTCGTGCTCTAGTGCCCCCAAATCACAAAGTTATTTTCCTTGTTACTTCATAACTGTAATTTTGCTGCTACTGTGAATTATACTATTAGAAATTATATTAGAAAATCCATGTTTTCTAATGGTTAGAAAACAGACCTCCTCCTCTGTGAAAGGGTCATTCTACCCCAAAAGGAGCCTAGACCCACAGGTGGAGAACTGCCGTGCTAGGGCATATAGAGGGTAGAAGCTTAATTGGGAGGACGGGAGGACGGGAGGACGGGGTGGGAGGATGGAGAGACTCCAGGTGTGAAGCCATGAGGATGTACTTATCCACTGAAATGAGACCTTTCGGTGATACGACTATTTAGGGGTCATCCATGTCCCTGTGTGTAACCAATCATAGGCAGTCCTGGAAGCAAGCCCAACAAATTCACTGATTCACCAAGCTAGAGTTGGGTGGAATCCATGTCCTATCTGGTGTGGATGGGTTTGTTTACATCTCCTCAGGAAAAGTTCAGTAAGGTCCATCACGAAGTGGTTCCACATTCTTACCAGTTACCAACGCATTTTTTTTTATTATTATTTCCGTTCTTGTGGGTTTGTGAATTATCACTGTCATTTTAGTTTGTGTAGTTGTAATGACTCATTGTTGACTCAGTATATTTACATGTGATTAAAAGTCAATTCAGTGTTTTTGGTAGAAGATGTATTCAGATTTGTCATCTGATTATAAGATTTGACTTATCATCATCGTTGTCGTCGTCATCTACATCATTATGCTATAGGGATTATTTACATATATCCTACATACCTATAGGTCCTTGTCAGATGTGACTTGCAAGTGGTTTCAGCTTGTCAATGACTTGTTATATAACAGCTAAGAAATCCTTTGCATGGAGATAATCATGTGGTCAATGACAGAGTTTGACTCCTGAAACCTGGCAGACTACCCACTGCACATCCTTGTCCTTATGGCCTGTGAAAACGTTAGAGCAACCATTGCATGTACAGTCTTGTTGAAAGTGTTTAGAATTGGGAGACAGAAAGGACATGTGACTGTGTACATTATGTCAAAAGTGTGTTTGTGTGACGTGCTGGGGATGTTTTTGTTTTCTTCTGCTGTGAACACATTGTGGGTATGTCCATCATTACTGGTGAAGGAAGGGGATGGCTCCCTGGGGCAGTTAAGGTAGGCTGCCAGTAGTTGGAGGTATGGACACACGTCTGTGGAATTGAAAATGCTTGGAAGGAGTGAGTCAGCTAGAGGCTATGAGACAAAGCAGCAGATAGGCCCACTTGTACAATAACACACAAATTCTAGCTAGCCTGTAGAAAAGACAGGCAGGTAAATAAAAACCCGCCTACCATTTTCTATTGGCCAATCATAGGCATAGCCTTTTATTGATCAATTAACTTGGGGAGCAAGGTTAGCACAACATATGTGTGAGAATTTCCTCATTGTGGGGCAGCCAGATCTTGGGGGAGAGTATTTACCATTCGAATACATAGCAGCACCAGACCAATGCCCTACACCTACTTCTAAAAATGGAAGCTATAGGCAACAAACAAGACAGAATTTGAATTCTGACAGTAGCTTAAGATAATGGCTGTGAGAGCAGTGTGGTTGCAAGGCCTGTATGGGTTTACTTTAGACCCTGGTTTGGACTTGTTCTCTTACATTGCTGCTGTCATCACTGGACCTGATTTTATTGTGTTCCACCGTCAACTGTGCTTAAGGCTTTGCTTTTGTCAGTCAAAACTGAAGGGTTTCTATTGTGTTTTTATAAAAATACATTTTAAGATAAAAGTGAGTGCCCACACCTGCTCTGCATGCGCAGTTTCATTTCTCTTCTCTATTTTCATGTGATAGAATCAGTTCCTGCTTTGATCTCAAACTGAAGATATTTTCCACACTAGCCCAAAAATATAGACATTGTGAAAGTTAAGCCACCCTTTTCCCCAAGAACCAAACAAATCAGAGCACCCAACAACTTAATGAGATAAAGATTACTCATTTAGTGCCCAACAAGGGCAGAGGACCTCCCGGCTGGGTCTGCATTAGAGTCATCTGTGGTGGGAATATAAACTTCTGGCATCCCTGGTCTCTTAGGCAAAACTACACCACTGTGAAGGGCACACCAATGCATTCCCGGAGTCACAAAGGCACACTTTTGTGGCTCTGAAAAGCAAAATCTCTGTGGCCAGTACACTATGTCCTGTGACACCCAAAGCCTTATGCCCAACCCAAAAGTGATGTGCCCCACACCCTTAGGCACAATGCTGTCTAAAGTCAGTGGGCATAGGTCATCTGTATTTGGGGAAATCTTCCCTTATAGGGAATGTGAGCGAGATTGGGAGGCCAAGGGAAACAATGGAGCAAATCGTATGTTATAAGAGAGATTGGAAGAGGGAGTTGGAGAGACGACTCAGTGGTTAAGAGCACTGGCTGCTCTTTCAGAGGTCCTGAGTTCAATTCCCAGCAACCACATGGTGCTCACAACCATATATAATGAGACCTGGCACCACCTTCTGGTGTGCAGGCATACATGCAAGCAGAACACATAATAAACAAAGAGAGCTTGGAAGAAACATAACCATTAACCAACATATTTCCTGACCTGGTGATTTGTGTCTATGTGATTTAGGGAGGTCGAAGAAGCTCAGTCCTCAAGAGGTGGTTAATAGAGATAAAAAGGTCCAAGAAGGCAGATGTGTCCCTTCCTGAGCACACATTAGAATTCAGGCTGCCAATGGAACATCACAGACTCCATTTCCATTCTTCCCGTCCTCCCCAGATCTTGGTTCTTGTTGCAGTAAATAATAAAAATATGATGCGGGGCACCAAGCGCCATGCCATGCTGCTGCCTGTTACTCTCTGTTCCTGGCAGTCTCTCTGCCTCCATGGTTAGCCCTGTGTAGTAGCCGCCTATCTCAAGGTTCTCTGCTCGCATTCCTTGCAACCACCCACTGTAGTTATAGTCACAATTCCCAGTAATCTGACAAAATCAAAACTCTAGAAGCTTATAATTTAACAATCAGATTTATATCAGTAAATTCTCGCTCTATAAAACGGCCAAACAATAAACTCAGACCCAATCGACATTGATATAAACTGCCCACCTAGATAAGACAAATTGTCCTATAATTATCCATCCCTTATAAGATATTCATAGCTATTAGTATCTAATTAAAGCTACCTAGGGGTGGGTCATCCTTCTCCTCCTCCATCATCCCTTCCTCCTTTTTCTAGCTCCCCCTATTTTCAAAAACTCCACCCCGCCTTTCTATTTCACTGCCCAATCACAGGCCTTGCCTTATCTTGTGCCTGCCCTCACCCGCATATAGACATCAATCCACATTTCACTCTTTCTGCATAGTTGAGAAAAGAACTTTTCTCTTAGATGTAAGCTGAGCACGATTACACTCTGTAATTTACAAAGTACAAAATACACCTAACCACACCCAATCCATTTTTGTCAATTAAATAAAACAGTCTGTTATCCTAACTTAAGAAAGGTTAAAATCTATGTGTTATGTCTTGGCTAGCTTGTTTACTATCTGAAAACTAATTAAGTATGTTTTCTCAATGTTAAATAGCCTGGGTAGGCTATGAGACTATAATTGGTCTTCAACCCTGTCAGAAACCTGAGAACAATCAATACTAGCTGCAAATTCAGGAAACCAACACAGCTTCCAGAACTGAGACAAGTCGTAGAGACAACTGCCTACCATACAGTCCCCTGTTAGCAACACATAAGAGCACCTGTCTTCAGCTTCTGGCCCAGGATCATCTGACAGACCTTTGTAACACAGAACTTTGAGGGACTGGTTATTCTGACTTGGCAGAGATTATCAGTCAACTATTCTGTATAGTGTGTCCTTTTCTGGACAGTGTTTTGTCTGTAGATGAAATAGACAATTTCTGCCCAGTGGCTACCCAGTCACAACGTATTACCTCACCTGGAGGTAGAGATGCTCAATTTTGTCTTTGAATCCACGAAAGGGGAGCTACTAGGAGCATATAAGTCTCAACGACAAAAGAATAAATAACATTGAATGTCACATTTTGTGGATTTCTCATGTTTTTTGAAAACCATCTATGATACCATCTTTACAGTAATCTGGACTGTTGTTTGTTAACTACTCTTAGCTATTTCTAATAAATTATCTCAGAAACACATAACAGTAAACTCAGAGCCCTGAATTTTCTATCTGTCCCTTAACCCATATGCTTAATCATCTCAGATCAGTTTGTAACAGCAGTTATAGAATCATGTCTAAGCCCTGTATTCTTAAATGTGTTGTATAGGCACAATGCCTATATGGCAGTAACAATGTCAATCCCAATTTTATATCAATGAGAAATTCATACCAATGAAAACTTTAAATTTGTAACAATAAATTCTGTACCAATGTGAGCGATTATAAGATATTCAACTTAGTAACGAATATAAGGATTTCTACCAAATGAGGTTATGGCTGTACAATTTTAGCTAATTTCTCTTTATTAAATTATGACTATTTCTAAATTCCCCAGAAAGACAACCTTAGAATAACGACCTTCAGCCTCCCAAGTCCAGGACATTGGATCAATGACTCTTCATAACTTCTTCAGGCTGAATATGGGTGTTAAGATATCTTGAAGTGGGGGGAAGGGGGAATAGGGGAGTTATTTGGCCTTAAGAAGGCTACACCAATGATTGTTCTAGTCTCCAATGTTTGTCTTGACTGGATCGGGCTGAAAGTCCCTGAGATCAGGAGCTCAAGCAGGCCAGTCCAGCATGTGTGACGATGAGACTCACCAAAGCTGTACATTCTGTAATATATAAAATTGAAATTCTCAAAATGAAATTTTAGTATCATCAAGATATTTCTATGGATTGTATCAGTCTCTGTAGGGTTACAGACTGGTTAGGATGAATTAGTTTTGTTTGTTTTATTCTCTTGAATCTAATTCTTCAGGGGGTCTCCCTCTATCAAATCTGATCCATATAACTCTGGCAGGTGTCCAGAGTCTAATCGCCCCTTCTGAAAGTGCAAAGAAAACACCCTTTCCCCAAACCAGCACATCCTTCAGTCGGCAACCAAAAAAGCTTGTGTCTTGCATTCTTTCTCAGAGAAATAATATAATCACAAAACTCAAAATCACACCCATTTTTGAAAATGAAAACAATGTAAAACAAATGAAGTAAACTAAAATACTGTATGAGTCAAAATTCCCTCGGAGCCCACGTTAGAGAATAGGAGTTTCCTGCAGACTCTAATACACCATCTAGCTGTTATCTCTCTACCTGGAGGCTCAGACTTATCCTAACTTAGTTCCGAATCATGGGCGAAACTCCCCACGTGATTCGGACAAACTCTGTATATAAATCTATCCTAAAAGCAAACAAACCTGTCCCCGAACCAAACCACACTCTTGGTTCTCTGACAGCTTGGTTCTCTCATCACAACAGGGAACCTCAGAGCCCTCTGTGTTTCTTTGTTTCAAGATTCCTGTGCTTGAGTCTACGTGACTGGTCTTGGTGCCACCCCTCCCTCACTTGAAAGATGAAACTCTAACTCTCAGGCTGATAATCTTAAATTTCTAATGGATTTGTACCTAACATGTTGGTTCGCCTCCTGTATCGGTAAATCATAGAAAAGGAACACCGTCTTACATTAGCGCTGGCACCGTCCAACCACATGGCATTAGTCGGGTGTTTTCATTTCGGTCAGTCAGACTCAACAGACTTTCTGGCCCAGATCTCTTGAAATGTCTCCACCCGACTTGCTAAGTTCCCTTGGTGGGGTCGCTGCCATGCCAGCCCCATACAGAGATCACCTATCTCACGGCTCTCCTGTTGCGAACTCTGCTCACAATCCCAGCAACCTGGTAAAATCAAAACTCTTGAGGCTTGTAATTTATCAATCAGATTTATATCAGTAAATTCTCACTCCACAAAATGTCCACACAATAAACTCAGAGCCACTTGACATTGATATAAACTGCCCACCTAGATAAGACAAATTGTCCTGGGGTATTGGCTTCTATCCTCTGGATGCATATATTTGCAAGTAGGTTTATGAAGAAGAATTATTTCACCCACCTTTCAAACCTTTTGATTTTGTTTAGGAAAAGTAGTTTTTATCATAGCTCCCATTGGCCTAACTTTCATCAATATCTATCACCTCCTCCTGTGGGAGGAGAGGCATTGTGAGGCCTCTGTTGTAGTCATAGTTTTGTTAGTAAACTCTTCTGTGACTACAGTATACACCTTAAGCTGTCTGAGTTGAAGTTCTTTCCTGTATAAAGTTCCTAGGGATGGTCTCCTGTGTGCCTCTAATGTTGTAGCTCCCATAACCATAACAGTGTCAGCCTGACTGGAAATTTGTTAAATATGCAAATTCTTGGTTTCTACTTCCAGCCTACTGAAGCATGCTCCAGTGGTGGGGACCAGCGATCTTCAGTCAAAGGAGCCATGTAGGCAGCCCTGCTGTTGGGGCTAAGGGTTAAGAATTCTAGCCTGGCTTAGTACTTCTTAGTTTTGGCTGGACATTAAACATCATCTGGACTTCTTTTCTAACTACCAATTTTGAACGTCCCTGCAAAGACTCTGATTGAAATGAGTATAGACATTGTGATAACTGAATGCTTCCAAAGCTTGAAGTCAGCGTTGGGACTTGTGGCAGCACGCTTCTATACCTAGGTCCTGCAGAAGCCACTACTGATGCTGTAGTAGACCTGACGGGGCATTCAAGACTCGAGATGCACAGAGGAGGTCATATGTTTTTGATAAGAGGATAGATATCCTGTGATCTATATCTGAGTGCAATTTGATAAATGTTCACCTTCACTTTGTTACATCTTTTTTCAAAGAAATTGAAATGACAAAAGGAATAAGCATTGACATACAAGACAGCAAGCTACCCTATCATAAGGAGAAATAGGCTACCGCTGCACACAATGATATGGCTGAGTCTCACGATATACTGACTAACTACAAATCTGAACATAGGCTGTTGGTGTCTGTGGTAGGGTGTTTGCCTAGTATAGTTTGATGCCTAGCCCCGAAGGAGAAAAAGAACGAAAAGAAAAAAGTAAACATATATGATATAGTTACTATCAAATGAAAATCAAAACCAGATAAAACTGATCCGTAGTAATGAAGGCTCTAGAGAGCTACTGATTAGAATACAGCAAGTGTTCCATTTCTTCACCTAGCGATACTTACATACAAATGCATGTGTGAATATATACAAGGCACTCATTCATTTTTACATTTGAATACCTTGGGGCAAGAGATGGCTCAGCACCCAAGAGCATGTGTTACTCTTTTGGAGGACTCAGGTTGAGTCCCAGCACCCACATGGTGACTCATAACCTTCTGTAACTCCAGTTCTGAGGGATATGATATCCTCTTCTGGCCTCTGAGGGCACCACACACCCGTGATACACAGGCGTGCAGGCAGGCAAACACTCATAAACATGGAAAAAAAACTTTTAACAAATGACTAAATTTTTTTGAATAGCTTACTGTATTCATGCTCCTCTTCATTAATAGCTACAGAAGTTGAAATGCAGTCCTCCTGAGGAACACCTCCTCACAGCAGCCCTCTCCCACTCGGTAGGCAATTATCTTATGTTGACATCTATGGTCACTAGGAAATGAACACAACGTTTTAATTTTATATTAAGTTAAAGCATATGTGAGAATGCCCTTGGTTGCAAAGAGAGAGTAATGAGATTTTGTTGTTGTTGTTGTTGTTGTTGTTGTTGTTGTTGTTGTTAGTGTAGTATAGAGGAACAATCCAGGGTCCTTCTGCACCCTGCACAAGGGAAATACCCATCACTGACCTACGTACATTCTTTGCACTGTGGTCGCTATTAAAGCTTTAGTTTGTTTTGAATATTTACTTGTGCATGAGTCTAGGTTTCTGCAGCAATACATTCAAGAGACGGAATAATTATAGCCGCCCTCCGCTATCTCTTCCTCACTCTTCAGATCTCGTAGTAAATTTGAGATGAGATTGTCTGCCATATATTATCTGCAGTAAAAAGACCTCTCTCCTCTGCTGTCAGTGACAGAAGGTCAAACGCATCCCAGCACATCGAGTGAGATAAGAGGGATCTGTATATGGCAGAGAAACCCAGAAAATTGTAGCAAGCTGTTCGTCATCAAAATAAGGCATATTCGAAGGGCAGTTGGGAAGAAGAAAATGTGTTCGGGAAAGGAAAATCAGAATCATGTAGCAGAATGCAGAAAAATCTGTTGGAAAGAAGCCTGGTTATAAAAGATAGTGGCTCAGCTATCACTTCCAAGCCACGGGCTGGGGGAGGGGAGTTGGTTTTAGGGGATGGATCTTAAGAACATCAAAAGCAGGGGCTCAATGTCTGAGGCAGACTCAGAAAAGCATTTGAGGACAGCCAAAATCTTTGATCAGCTGCACGTATATTAAATACTGTCAGAGTTTCACCCTTTTCAGTCCCTTTATACCATTGTGTCCCAGTCACTTTGATGTCCTTGTGGAGGAACTGAATAGAATATGTAGGGCAGTGGTGGCTTTCCTCAGATACCTTTTAGTTATGACTTGTAGCTGTCCCTCGGGACACGTTATGGTGTAACGCTGACCATAGAAGTAACCTCATCCCCTCACTCACAGCAAACTGTCTCTGATGCTCTAGGAGGATCCATAGAATATGACAATCTCTCCTCTCTCAGAGTTTAGAGTGGGCTAGGAAGAGAGCGTTGGCGTTCAGTTACTGGGTACCTGGGAAATGCCTGCTCTTGTAGCCTGAGTGGCTTCCACTGAGGTCCACATCGTCACTGCTTCAGGGGCCACTGATGCCTTGGTTCTTCCTGCTTCTGGCTTGATTGCTGCAGGAGCATCAAAAGTGTGGGCAATAATTCTCAATGCTTGTAATAGCCACACACTGGGAAGCACTTTCTTTCCAATAAGAGGGAATGGCATTAAATAAGAGAATTTAAATAAAGGCATAATACACTGCAAGAAGCAAGCCAAGAGTTGGGGGTGTAGCTTAGTAAAGTGGTTACAAATCACACGCCTAGGAATCATGTGCCAAGTCTTGGGTTTAAATCCTCAGCTAAATCCCTAGCACTAACTGCCATCCATGCAGGAGGCTCTCCTAAATGGTTATACCAATGGATGTTAGTGTCCTCTTTGCTTTGCTTTGGATGTAGTCAATGGTGTTCCTGAGAGCAGAATCCCCTCCCTAAGCTCTTGGTGAGTTTAACCTGTGAACCTTTCTGTCTTCTAGCTCTGGGAAAGCATCGCCATCTCTTGCTTGGTAGGCATGGCATCCCGTTGTTACTGCTCACTGCTCTGATGAGCCATGCTGTGTGGAGAGCCTGGACTCTGCTCAGATCCTTATAAATAGTGTCTTTACTCTCTTTACATGGTTCAATTGGACATGCCAACTGTTTCTGGGTCTTCACTGACACAGAAACCACTTCTATAAATGACTTTAGGAGGAGGAGGATAATCAGCATTGGACGCTGGGTTTGGACAGCCATGGATTTGAAGAATATAGAACATAGAGGTAAGTTATTTGGGTACATGTAATGCCTGACATTCGGCACCATCATGCCTTAAAAATCCTGTGTGTTCTGCCCCTAGAGCATTGCAGATGTGGCTGCTGTGTCAGCTGTGAGGCAGTAGGTGGCAGAGAGGAGAGAGGCTATGTCTATGCTCAATGTTCTGACCTATGAATATCTGAATGTTAGTAGCTTAACATTCCCTGCACAAAGTGAGCCTGAGATGACCACCAGTCCTGTGCCAGGGGCTCAGGTAACATGAGACTACCACCAGTCCAACCCCCAATGGCTCCCAGGACCGGGAGCAAGCCATAGATTAGAAGAATCCCCCACATGGGACTGAGGATCATCGGTGGGAGTGAGCCTGAGACAGACAACCCTTGCATAGGGCCGCTCAGGTGGACCTGGTGAGAAGTGAGCCTAAATTGACCACCAGATTGGCATCTTGGGGTTTGGACAGGGAGCTAGCCTGAGATAACTACCAGTTGGGTACCAAGAAATCTGGGGGAGTGGGGCAGGCCATGTCTGAGATGACACCTGCCCAGCACCATGATGCGTGAGCAGGGCTTAGCAGTCCTGAGAGAACTAATGCGGGTAGCCAGTGATGCTACCTGGGACCATGGTGGGGTTCAGGCCTGTGCTGTCACCAGGAGCCATGACTAGGCACGTGGCCTTGAAGCAGCAGGGATTTGTTATCATCAAACATGATGATATGGGACACGTTAATGTCTGGTTGCTGTGTAGAACTGTCCCGACCCCTCATGTGGGCCTCATGGGAGAGCTGGCCCTGGGTGCATGAGAACAGGAGAGGAGGGGAGCTGACCCAGCTGCAGTACCCAGGAGATGGGCTCAGCACATTGTGGGTGTTGCAGGAGAGCCAGCTCCCCAAGGATATTAGTGTGGGAAAGCTGGTCCTACTACTCACCTCCTGTGTAGCGTCATGGATGGTGGAGAGATACCCTCCCCCTCCCCCTCCTCACTTCTCCCCACCTGCAGCAGGCAGGAGACCTGACTTTGGGGTCATAAGAGCAGAAGAGATGGTTTGCACCTCACCTGGGCAGCAGGGTAGGGCTGGCCCTGGTAGCAGGGGTTGCTGGTAATCTGGACCTAAGGGCAAGAGATTTGGAAAGTAGATCATTATGGGATGACCAGCTCAGATCAGGCCCCGATCCAGGAATTTGAATCGGCCCACCCCAACATCTCCCCCATCAATGAACTGCTGGAATGCATGAAGGGTCTGGTCTTATAGATCCAAAACTACAGGGTCTCCATGACGCAGGGCAACAACAAGCTATCTAAGAGGAGTCCCAGTGGTGATTCTGTACTGATGCTGTAGCAGCCAGAGGCCTCATACCAGACTCATGGCGATGGACATTTGCAAGCAAAGAGGTGTGGACAAAAGGGTAGACTGTGGGACACATTGTGACACACTACAGCTTCCTCAATGGGATTTTCTTTTCCTCTATTGTGGGGTGGGGGAGCTGCAAGGGTGGAGGGTGGTTACAAGGGAAGGGTAGGTATGAGTCGGATTGAAGTGCATGATGTGAAACTCACAAAGAACCAATAAAAAGTGAAAAAATTCTGTGTGCACGATACAGAGGACAGAAGCCAGCACGGCATCCAAGGACAAAGCTGTAGCATTGCTGTATGGCCCATGATACTACCTGGCTACTCAGTCTTAGGTAATGGAGGAAAGAAGAAGAGTGAGCTCTTGGCTTCCAGTTGGAATTGCAGGTGGATAATCAGAAAACCTGACTGGAAGGGTGAGGGCTTTTCCTACAGTCATAGGTGGATGAAAAGTATGAGGGGCCATTGGATCTCTGGTATACCACTGCTCATGGGGCTGCAAGTGAAGCAGCCACACTGAGAGAATATTGGCACAGTGGTTCCAAGAAACAAACACCTTGTTTATTGGTAGGCTCTTCTCCCAGAGAATGAAAATTCATGTCGACCTAAAAAGCTGTGTATACACATAGACTAGAAACTTTGTTTATAGTGGCCTCAAAGTACAAGCAAGGCACATACACCTAAGTGAGGGTATGCAGACACATAAAATAGCACTCACTGATCAAAGGGGTCAGATGGAGATGGTTGATACATTTACCAACTTAGTATCAGAGCATCCCATTGAGAGAAGGGGGAGGGGAGGCAGTCACAGAGGGCTACCCATTGTGTGAGTCCATTGATTTAGCCTTCTCAAAGTAACAAAACCAGAGAGGCAGGAAATAAAGGTACTAGCCAAGGGTTATATGGTGAAAGAGAGGATAGGCGGGACCACAAAGGAGGTCTTTGTGGTGAGGAGTGGCTTTATTTATTTATTTATTTATTTATTTATTTATTTATTTATAATTCTGATTGTATTGTGATTGGAACTATTGTAGAATGGCCACAGGACTATACACACACACACACACACACACACACACACACACACACACACACACAAACACACACGCGTACAGGGGATGGTGGTGGCTGCAGGGTCCTAGTTTGTATGTTTTTAAATTTGTTTTCCAACGTCCTGTGACTCTGATCATTTTTTAATTATAGCGTTTTAAAATGTATGTGTTAAATTTTTGGATATACAATAGACACATGATTTAAAAGCCAAAATATGCAAAGCAGTGTGCATAGTCGGGGCCCTGTTGCAGAAAATAAATGGTAAGCTCTAGTGTGTGTGTTGGGGGCGGGGGTTGGCTCTGGGGAACTATTGGTTTGTGAATGGCTGGGAAAAACTCAACAAAGGACAGGTGAGCATGCCAGAGCCAGCAAAACCAAGGCCGTGGGAAATGGACAGTTCCTAGGGAGGTCCAAAAGGAGGCAGCAGCTGTGGAAGTGGAAATGTTTTAGGAGCCTTAGGCGGTAAGAAGAAACACGACTACTGCCAACCTACTGAGAGAGGAGAAGGGCTGGGCAATAAATACTTCATATTCCCCTTCCCTTCCCTCCCCCAGTTGTCAACAACCGGAGAAACATAAGACATCTCCATACCATGACCTTCCAACTGTGTTCTCCCAAGGGCAGGCTCTCCTTCTAACAGTGCAAGGGAGCAGGATTCTCTGTCTTTTGTTTGCTTCTCTCTGTAGGGTTTCCCTGCTTAATTCAGCACGGGCTTCAAACTGGCTCCTGATGACTCAAGCGACAGGGGTTGTTTTGTTTTCTGTGAGGGAGGGTTTTGCTTGCAGGAATGTAAGTCTGCCAGGTGTGCACACGGTGCTCTGGTGAATTAGAAGAGAGCATCAGCTCCCCTGGGACTGGAGTTAGAAATGGCAGTGAGTGCTGGGAAGAAGTCTCGCACCCATGTGGGTGCTGGGAATGGAAGCGGGGTCCTTTAGGAAGAGCAGGAAGCACTCGTGGCCACAGAGCCCTCTATCCCCACATTCTCTAGGATGTTATCTTCAAGCCCTCCTTGCATGCTCTGTTGTTCAGCGTTTCTTAAAGCTTGAGCGCTAATAGCTCGCGCTGCTCTATGCTTCAAACAACATCATGATTTATTTAGTAGATGGCTATGTATTTTTGAGTAAACAAAGCAAAGCATAGCAAGAGAAGAGACAAATTCTGGAATTTGCCATCTTACTAGGACTCCCTGGAGAGCCTGTAGCCAAGATGCCGTAAGCTATGAAGCTTGTTAAGGATCCCAGAATCTTATTCTCAACGCTCCTAGCCTGGCCAGTCTAACAGGTGGGTGGTTGACAGGGACTGTAAGGAAGACTCACCTGCTTATCCTGCTTCTTTGAATTTTTATTGTGTTTGGAACAGAATGAAGACTCCAGCAATACACTCTCGACCATGTGCTCTGTGGCCTGCCTTCCCAATTTGCCTGAAGAGCCCTTTCTGGGACTTGCAGTCATGGACACAAACACCTCTCCACTCGAACACCAAGCTCACTCCAGCTTTAGGATGCTCGCAGCAATGCTGGTCTCCAGATCATTGCTTACCCAGCAGCAGCTGCTTCTTTTCCTTCTCTTCCTTCGTTGCTGAAGAAAATGCGACATTTACCGGTGCCGATGCTACATCTACTGAGCAGAGAGAATGTGCACGCTCTTGTTTGTGTAACAAAACAAATGCATTTATACATCAAGCTCACTGTTGTAATAGGGGAAAAATGAAAATGTGTTTATTAATCACGAGGATGCATGAAGAGGCTGGGAAGTAAGAATTGTATGACAAGTCTAGTTACTTGTGAAAAATAAATAAAAATATGAAAAATTAGAAGTATTGATTATTGGGTAATGCTACAGCTATGAAAACTCTGAGGGACACACACACACACACACACACACACACACACACACTCACTTCCCCCATCATTGCACAACAAAGAGGTCCTACTGACTTACAGTTTGCAGATAGACTTTTCCTGGAGTCCTTACTATAGAGAGAGATGATGGTCAGGACTAGCGAAACAAGCATCATGGGCACATCCCCCTCCCCCTAGGGAATATCTACATTTTCTAAACAAACTGGTAACTGAATTTTGAAGCTTGTTTCACCAACACAAGCAAACCTAGCAAAAATGAACAAGCACAGGAAAACTGTTGAATAAACAACACTTAAGATCATTTCCCCACCACTGATTGAGATGGCTTCAGCTCACTGCTACCTGAATATTAATATTTATGAGATGTTCTGCTGAGGCCTGCAGAGCATCACACTTATGTAATAGACCACAATTCTAGTCTAACTCAGAGTTAGACAAATACGATGTACTTTCTCTCAATTGCAGTTCCTAGAATTTATTTAGGTACATGAAACCAGACATATATACATGACAGAGAAGTAGAAGCGAAACTGTTGAGGGGAACAAAAAGATTTTGGGAGGGGATTGAAAAAGGAAGGATAGGGCTGGAGAGATGGCTCAGAAGCTAAGAGCACTGGTTGTTCTTCCAGAGGTCCTGAGTTCAATTCCCAGCAACCACATGGTGGCTCACAACCATCTGTAATGGGATCCGATGCCCTCTTCTGGTCTGTCTGAAGAGAGCGACTGTGTGCTCACATACATAAAATAAACAAATAGTTTTAAGAAAAGAAAATGACGGGTAGGGACATGAGGAGGAGTGTGTGACATGTACACTTGTGTGGAACTGTCCTTATGGAACACAGAACTGTGTGCAATGGATACACACAATGAAATTATTGTTGGAAAGACCCACCAGAGCCCACTGATCCTATGGAGAGACGTGATCAGGCTTTAGATTTTTTAATTAAAGATGTGTTTTTATTTTAATGTGTGTGGGTATAAGCCTGCACATGTATCTGAAGAGATGGCTTAGTGGGTGATGCTTTAGTTGTGCAAGCATGGGGACCAGAGTTCAGATCCCAACACTCATGTAAATGACATCTTGGCAAGCGTGGTCTGCCTGTGATCCTACAGAGGGAGAGGCTGACACAGGGGTCCTCAGAGCAAGTCGGATAGCTAGACAAGCCAGATCAGTGAGCTTGAAAATCAAGTAAAAACCCTGCCCCAATGTAAGATGGACAGCAATGGAGGGACACACCCTACATCAACCTTGGGTACACACATATACATGTGCACACATGTACATGAATGCCTGTACACATTAGCAAGCACACCACACACATACAAAAAGATAAAAAGGACAGTTTACTAATTCCTCCATTATAGCTGCTTTCTCTATGTTCCTGAGTGTGTACATGTGTGCATGCATACACACACACACACACACACACACACACACACACACATACACACACACACGCTACTCGACGATTTTCACAGTCTCTGGCTGTCACTGAATTTTCACAAACACAACCTCCTAGGAAGGGAGAGTGTTTGCATAATCCTTTAGCAGCCTACTTTTGAACCCTAATAAGGCTTCAAGCTCTCCTCTAGCCCACCATCAGCAGAGGTAGAGGAAGAGAAAAGTTATTAGGATATGGGGGGAGTGGATCTGTTCAGCAATAGTTCTTTAGGGGCGAGCTCGATCTTCTTTCTCAGCGGTTTAGTCCTATAGCAAACACCAAATACGACCCAGCAGCTGCTGACCAGTCCTCTAGGCAGGCAGACACCAGGCGAGAACCAGCAGCTATAGTTCAATCCTGACGAAACCACCAGGCTTGTCAACCAGTCTGAGGCAAGCTGCTACAGGAACCTCACGAGCAGTGCCACAAATTGAGCTCAACAATGCTCAATACATGCATGTCATTCATGAAGAATAGGAAGGCGGAGCAAACCAAACCAAAGCTCAGTGCTCCTCTCCCACTGTCTGTGGGGTTATATTTATACTCCTTCACCACAGGTCCTTTCACGTGTTTGCTATATCAAAACATCCTTTCACTTGTGTCTGGACCAGCAAATCATCCTTTCTCCTGTGTGCCCCAGCAAAATATTATTTGACATAACTAACTTTCCAAAGAAGTCTGAGCTGGGCAGCAGTGGCGCATGCCTTTTTCCCCCACCCATAAACTGTTAGTTTGAAATTCTTTCTTTTAACATTTATTTATTTATTATATATAAGGACACTGCAGCTGTCTTCAGACACAACAGAAGAAGGCATTGGATCCCATTACAGACGGTTGTGAGACACCAGATGGTAGCTAGGATTTGAACTCAGGACCTCCAGAAGAGCAGTCAGTGCTCTTAACCATTGAAATTCTTAAGTCCCTTCATTTCACATCTGCCAAGCAAGATACTAGCTCCTTACCATATATTTAGCATTAATTTTTAGTGTATGGGTATTTTGCCCACATGTATGTCTGTGCATCACTCTTGTGCCTGGTGCATTCCGAGCAGGGTGTGTTTATGTATTTAAGATATATGTGTGGAGCTTGGTGAGGGGAGGAATGGGGTACACACCTTTAATCCAAGAAGTGGAGAGGCAGAGGTGGGCAAATCACTGAGTCGGAGGCCAACCTGGTCTACAGAATGAGTTCTAGGACAGCCAGGGCTACACAGAGAAGTCCTGTCTCAAAAGAGCAAGCAAACAAACAAACAAAAAGAATATATATGTGTATATATCTGCATATGTGTGTGTAACAAAATGTAGTGAGAAAAGAGACCACAGATTTGAAAAAGGGAAGGGAGGGGTATCTAGACTTAAAAGAAGAAAAGGGAAGAGGAAATGATATAACTATATTCTACTCTCAAAAAATGAAAACAAAATTTTAAGAAGGAAAACAAAAATTACTTTAGTTCACTAGTCACCGGGGGAGAACAAAATCTATGGCCCTCCACCTATGAAGAAATTATCCCGGAGAGGCCAAGGTATTAGTAATAAGTCCACTTCATACCTAAGTCAATCAGTTTATTTGGGGTTCAGGTGGTGAGTCAGTCCAAAGAGGTTTGGACTTCTAGCATGTGGGACTTGTGGGGAGTTTGTGGGGGTGAATGTGTGTGTGTGTGTGTGTGTGTGTGTACACAGGCTTGCACGCATGCATGCATGTGTGTAGACTGGTGACGAGAACAGTTTATCCTGAAAGAGTTTCTCTTTCTCCCCTTTCCACTCCTCCCCCCCCCAGCTACCCCATTTGCTTCTGTTCTCACACTCCATAGAACAGTGCCGCTTTCTTTCAAGACTGCTTCAGCTCCGGCTTCTTTAGCCTTCTTAGGTTGAGTGACAGGTGAAACGCTGCTGTTGTCTGAGGTGTGTCAGGCAGGGGAGAGAGTGGAATGTGGATTGACAGCTGTCCCCGGAACTTGCCTCTTGCTCTATTGGTATCTGTCTCTTCTACATCTTCTGTGTATGGGAATCTAGACTGATGTACACACAGGAGCATCAAGTGAGTCTGGGTACAGCCATCTTCTCCCCATCATTCTCATTTCCTACCGTTCTTGCAGCAGTCTAGGGCCCTTGGGTATTTGGGATACAAAGGAGCTTTTTCTGGTCCTCTCTCCTCGAGGGAAAAGAACAACAGAAACGTAATAGGAAGCAGAGCTAAGCGTGGGCATTTAATAGCTCTTAAGTGGCCGAGAGATGATGCAGACGGTAACTAGGGATTAACTTTCTTTACGGGAGGCATTCGTGCAGATTTTTTCTTTCAAGAATGACCACCAGTCGTGCCAAGCCCTGGCATGGATATAAACACCGGTCTGGCCATTAAACACTAATTTCTAAGAGCTGTTTCATCCTCGTTGACAAGAGACTCTGCGTCCAAGGAAGGCACGGTTCAGAGATAAATACAGAAGACATCTGTATTTATTAGACTGGGTGCTATTGGGGAAGCTGTAGCTATGTTAAAAATAACATGCGCTTCAAAGTTCACAGGATAAATATAGCTAGCCGGGAACAGATGAGTAATGTCAGTACGGTGGGCTGCGCTCCCAACCAGGGGGTGCTGAGTGCTGAAATTCAGTTTTACTTTGGATATTCCTTAGGCATTCGCAAGGCACAAAGCAAAGCCCTTGAGATTGGAGGCAGCCATGACATAAAATAAAAGTGTCCAATTTTACGACTACGATGCTTGTTTGGATCATGCGGTCTTGTATTCAATGCTGTGTTTCCATCGGCTCTTTCCTGGTGCGGCCATGCTAAAACCTCTTCCTGTAATCAAAATATTGAGAAAGCTGCCCTGAAGGGAACTGGGAAAAGATCAGTTAGCACCCAGTGCTCACTGCCACAGCTTATAAATTGCGTTGTTGCTTGGCTTGCTTTGGTGTAAGAATTGAGCCCAGGACCTCTCCCGTGCCAAGCATGCACTTTCCCAGAGAACTGCCTCTCTTCCAGGGGACTGCACCCTCATCCCCCAACCTAACTTTTAAGTTTCACTATTCTTTTTCTTTCTTTTGTGGGGTTTATAGAAAGGCCCCCTTTCAAAATTCTAGACATTTTGCCTGTTTTTAAGAAAGGTCTTAGGTCCTTGTGGGTCAGCAGAGACAGCATACCGTGGGGACACATTATATTGCACATTCCTTGGTCCACCCTAACGATCCACTGGACCAGGCCCTATGGGAATAGGATCCAGCGATGCTGAGTTCACAAGCCTTCTGGGAAATTCTCATGTTGGCTAGAGAACCACAGCTCCACTAGAAGTGCAGGAAATCGCGCCCTCTGGAGGCTACAGAACCACAGCCACCAGAAGTAGTTGCATCTGCCCAAGCAGTCCAGAGGCAGACAGAGAAGCAGGGTTTGCGAGTCCTACTGTCTATCTGCATGCAAAGAAACTATTGTAGGCAACTTCAGAGACTCTGGAATAATTCAACTATAAAGCATGATGCCGGTTTGAAGATGGGTGAGTATGGTGTATTTAAAAAAAAAAAAAGAGTATTTGCTGATCTGTGTATCCCTTTCGTTTCTGGTACTTGGTTCACTTCCGTTGAGCGGTCCTTTGGCCTTGTCTCAAACTCTGCAACAGGATCCTGTTCTCACATTCAGCCCTTGCTTGCCTCCCACGTGGAGAATTGCGGCATGCTTTCTTCTGTGTTTATGCTGCTCGGGCAACGGCAGGAGCCAGTACAAGCCTCCTACAACTGTGCCCTTTGCTAGGAGCAGCTCCTGGAGGGCAGGAGCCACAGCTGATTCCCTTTGATCCTGCCTTAGCACAGAGGTCTTGGTGAGAGGTGTTGTGAAAAATACTTTCAAACGAATACATGGATTAATTCAGCCTGGAGTCTGCATGCATTAGGCATTTCAGAAACGACCTGACCGTCTTCCTTCATGCAGTTCCTCTCAATGTGAAATGCCTTATGTCCGATGCCGGTAGGAGACGCCTCGTGTCTATCTCTAGGCTGTCTAAACCCCAGCTGTCCTTTAAGGCTCATTTAGAGTGAACTGCAGACTATGAAGCATGACCTTGATCTTGTAGTCACCATCTGGTGAGTCCACTGAGTCCCACTGTTTTGGGGACAAGTACAAGGAAAAAAGATATCAGTGACACAATGTGATATATATATATATATATATATATATATATATATATATATATATTCAAAGTCAGTACTAAAACCCAGGTTTCGTCTATTCTTAAGGTCAATGGTCTTAATTTAAGTCTATGTAGGCAATAGACGAAATATAGATATTCAAGATGTTCAAACTAAAAAATTATGAATATAAATTGACCACTAGAAATCTGGACTGATGTTTCGTTACGCTTTTTTTAAAACCACAAAACAAAACAAGACAGTCCAAGTTAACCTATATCTTAGTTCTCCTGGGATTGCATACATGCTCTGCCATGTATTGGAAATTGGAATTGATATGCTAGTCAGTGAATATAAATACATTGATATCCAGTCAGATAATCATTCATTTCTCTAGGAGCAGGAAAATATACGGTGTGAATAAGATTGACAGGTCCTTGATCTTTAAAAATTATTTTCTTTAATCCCACTACTCAGGAGGCAGAGACAGGAGGATTTCTGTGAGTTTGAGGCCAGCCTGTTCTACAGCGCAAGTTCCAGGACAGCCAGGGCTACACAGAGAAACCCTGTCTTGAAAAACCAGAATCCAAAAACCAAATAAACCCCCAAAGAATTACTTTGCATTGGGAAGATTTGATGGAATTGTCTGTTCTGGACATAATGAAGGAAGTGCAGACCCTGAAGCTAAGGAGATTGGAGGGAACCAATGAGCAGAAGCCACATCCACCGGACCCCAACCCTTCCCCCTGAGGGAAGGGAGGACTGACTCTGCTCAAGCTGTCCTGGCATAGGTTCTGCAAAAGAAGGAAGCCAGCCCAAGCTGTCCCAGATAGTAAGTCCACGACCATATCTAGGAGGCAGACCTTAGTTGAAAGTCAATCCTTTTTGTTTGTGCCACCAACACTGTCTCCAGTGCCTGAAAATGAGTGAGACTTTAGGAAAAACTCAAGTAGTGTCACACACACACACACACACACACACACACACGAGAGAGAGAGAGAGAGAGAGAGAGAGAGAGAGAGAGAGAGAGAGAGAGAATAAACTATGTGTAAACTGGTCCCTTTGTTTATTTATTTGACAGGGTTTCTCTGTGTAGCTCTGGCTGTCCTGGAACCTACTCTATAGACAAGGCCGTTCCACTCACAGAGGCAGGACCAGTTCCTAGGTCTCTATGGGTGTGCTAAGCATCAGCGACATCAGAAGGTGGGACTGAGTCTGTTGGTAACAACACACCAGAGAGTATTTTGTTTCCTTTCTAGTGGTCCGTGAAATTATATACCCTTGCCTAGCTGGAGACAGGAAGGTGCTGTCTTGTCTGTAGAAAACCAAGCAACAATGGCAAGGCCAATTAAAAATAATCAACCTGCTTTCTGTTATCACAGTGTACTTACAGCTCGAAACCAGGTCAGTGACAAAATGACTGGGGATTGGGGGGTGGGGGAGACCATTTCCACAGCGGTCTCCAGGACTGCTGTATTACTGCTGTAGTCTTGGGTTTACTCAGTGCCACCTTTTGGTTTTTCTTTGCTCAAAAACTTGACATTCCACATGGCCTACCTGGGTCTGATGTCCCTCTCCAGAGGCTGCTGCTTCTAACACATGCTATGAGGAGCCATTTTCCTTATTGGTAGACTTACAGGTAGACTTCCCCATGCTCTCCACTTTCTCTGACCTACACATCAAGTCACTTCTTTCTGTCCTCCAGGGGACTGCCACCTTCTTCTTTTTCTTCTTCCTCTTCTTTTCCCCCCACTCCCTTCTGCCCTGGAACTTGTTCTGTACACCAGGCTGGGCTTGAACTCAGAGATTCTCCTGCCTCTGCCTCCCAAGTTCTGAGATCAAAGGAGTGTGTCACCCAGTCTGCCTCTTATTTAAGTATATTTATTACAAACCAAACCAAAACAAAAGAAAAGGAACAAAAATGCACATTAATACAGATATTTAGTGACTACCTCCCATAGTCCAGCACCGTCAGCACATTTGTGTAGGAGAGAAGTGAACTGGGCAGACAAGGTCTCTAAACCCAGAAGACATTTTTAAGAGAATAATTTTGGATAGTGATAAATGTAGTGGGGGAAATAAGATAGGACGATGTGATAGAGAGCAACTGGGGTGACTGCACTTAAAAAACATGTTAACAGAAGCTTCTTTAAGGATGGACGATTAACCAGAGACCTGGGTGTGCAAGACAAATGAACTACCTAGCAACAGCTAACCATTCGATCACCTTCAGCCAACCAAACAGCCAAATAGCCACCAACCAACCACCTAGCTAAGCAGCCAGCCCAGCCCAGCTCGGAAGTGTCCCATTGGAGCCTGAGCATTACATGCGTGGGACCACAAGGGCACAGGTCCTGAGCTGACTTGGTGTGCTTGATAAATAGAAAAGACCCCAGTGCAGATAATTGACCTGTGTAGACAAAAACTAGCAACTGTGGCTTTCTCCTCCCAAGTGTTTACAACCCCAGTTGGCTGTCCCTAGAGACCTTCTGAGACAAGCCACACCCTCTCTCTGTGCTGTACGTGATTGACATTCTGAGGTCCCAGGTTGTTGCCATGGTTGCTGCAGCTCCAGCAGAGTTCGAATAGCCCACCTTTCTGGGTACACATGTGTATGTGTCTGTAGTTTCTCAGTGTCTGTCCTGTATATGTCTGTGTGTCTATCCTTTTTTTATTCTCTGTCTGTCACTGTCTAGTCATGGTTCCATGATGAAGCCAAGTAGGACACAGCAGTAGTTGGGTGCAATCTTCTAGAAAAGTCCACAACAAGGAGTTTCATTTTATTTTGTGATCAAGGGGAAGCCATTGAACAAGTCAGTGACTCAAAATGACTTGCAAGAATACAGATTATATTACTTGCTTAATTCTTCGACAAATAATGAGGTAATTAATGTTTTAAAAAGATACTGAGGGGTTGGGGATTTAGTTTAGTGGTAGAGCACTTGCCTAGCAAGCGCAAGGCCCTGGGTTCTGTCCCCAGCTCCGAAAAAAAGAAAAAAAGAAAAAAAAAAGATACTGAGAAGTGACTTAATGGATCCAAAGTTTTCCCAAAAAAGGTTCTGAGCAGAGTCATAAGCTTGAGTTTTCAAATAACCAACATTAGTAAAGTGTGATTAATGGGAAGGGGGGAGAGATGAGTTTAATTTTAATTTGTGAGTATTTAAAGTATGAAAGTACACAATAAACACCCTCCATGTGTTTGTGTTGTTGAAAGAAGGGCTTTTGGTGGGCCAGCATATGCCTCAGCACTTCAGTTAGCTGTAAGCATCGTCTGAGTCTATTCTGTGTTGCTATGACACGATGCCCAAGGTTGGGTAAGGTAGGAAGAGAAGGCATTTATTTGGCCCATATTCTTGGCCCAAGGCTGAAGGTCACATCTAGTGTCAGGCTTCTTGTTAGTAGAATCCCAAAATGGCATAGCCCATCACATGGAGAGAGGCAGGAAGTGTGTGAGAAACTCGCCGTAACTGGCTTTGTAGCCGCCCCTCAACATAGCACAACTCACCGACTCACGTTTTAGTAATTGTGTGAGTAGATTGCTCATGAGGGCAGAACTCTAACCACCTCTTAAGGCCTCTGCCTGGCTCCATTGGTTACTGGTTTCCTGAGGGGAGCCATATTTAAAACATAATTTAAGCAAACAAGGTCCCATTCCCCAATTGGTTCTTGATCTCTCAGAAAAGAAGCCATAGGCCAGTTGCTAGGCAAAGGAATAGGTGGGAGTTCCGGAGGCAAGAGACAGAAACAGGAGAGGGAGGAGGAGGAGAGAGTTCACCTCATGCTTCTGAGAGAGAAAAGCCAAGCAGATGAGATATGGGGCAGAGTGGCCACAGGCTACTTCTACAGGTGGGTGGTTGAGAGTGTTTAGGTGGGACTAACTATAGCTGATCAATTAAAGATGAGGGCAGGTGGAGAGGTGCAGAGCTAAGAGTGTTGATAAGGGCGCACTTCTCCAGGTGGGAGATAAGTAGCACCTGGCAATTCTGCCACCAAGGCAAATTGAAATTGAATGACTGTGTGTGTTTTTTATCTGCAGATCCAGTATTCTCCTGGCCAGGGGCTGGTAGTGAAGTCCATTCCCAGAGCCTAGGTGGGGTAGCAAAAGCTATATGCAACACCTGATGTTTGTAGAGAGTATAGGACTCAATGGACAGTGACATCATGCTTGCATAGCTAGCCTTGTAACACTTCATTGGTCTCTCGTCTTCACTGGTTTTCACTTCATTGAGAGAGGCACAGCAGAGGCCTGGCATTCTGTCTGGTTCTGGTCACCCCCACCGACTTGTGTGATTTGGAGGCCTGGCTGTTTCTCCCGTTTTTCAGTAAAAATAAAAATGTGGCAAACCAGCTCCTGAATCTTCTCATTCTGTGTGAATCCCTGGGAGACGCGTGCTCTGTCTGTTTCTCTGTCAACCGCTTTCACACACTGTCCGCTTGGCTGGTTGTTACCACACTTGACACACTGATCGAGTTCCGAGGGTTGTTCTACCGTGGCAACATGCCATGCTAGCCCCAGGCGTTCTATAGCCTTTCTCGGCTTCCAGAAGTGAGACAAGTTGTCTCTCTGCCCGGCGGGAACTTTGCTCACATCCCCTGTAGCCAAGTAAAATCAAAGCTCTAGAAACTTGTAATTTAACAATTAGATTTATATGTTAAATTCTCAGTCCACAATACATCCACACAATAAATTCACTGCCAATTAATAAAGATATTAACCACCCACCTAGACAAGATAAAATTGATCAAGTCCACCTGGATCTGGATCATCCTGCTCCATCGTCTCCATCTTGGATTCCCCTTCCTTTCCTTTTCCTCTCTCCTTTTTCCTGCTTACCCTTCCTTCTCATCTAATGGTAGGCTTCACCTTATTCTGGACCTGCCTTGCTGCATAATGACATCATCCTACACTGCTGGATTGTGCCGCTGATTCATGTTTGGTATCCTGACACTACTGAAACGAACTGCTAACAAACAGAGACTGGAATTGCCCCAGAGAACTACTTCTAATCAGGTCTACATTCTCTTGTCCTATTTATCATTTTTTCTCCCCTTCCTTTGGATGGTGGGCTAGAAGGGGGAGTTGGAGGATTTGAAAACCCTTATTAAAAGGAGGTTCTGAGATATCTAAGCCTACAGCCAGGTAGGTTTACAAACAAGAAAATGGAAGCATTTAGAGGTTCAAAACTTCCACAAAGACCACAAAATCATCAAGCATTAAGGACACCGACATCTAGACTTCCAACTGCATAATATTTTGTGCATACAACATGCACAGGTGATCTGTGCAGAGTGTTTTCAGTACAGTCCTGGAATACATTATTAGCTTTCTTATATATGGTAGCTGAAAATGTATACTTTGCCCAGTATCACTTAGGGTGCAAGAATAAAACCGGGCAAGTCATGAGGAACAAGCCAGTAATTAGCACCCCTCCATGGCCTTCGCATGGCTCCTGATACCAGGTTCCTGCCCTGCTTTGAGTTCTTGCTGTTCCCCTTAGTGATGGACTGTGATGAGGAACTGTAAGCTAAAATGAACCATTTTCTCCTCAAGTTGCTTTTTGATTATAGTGGAGTTTTTTGTTTATTTTTTTAAATTGTGACTGTGATTTTGTTGTTTTGTTGTTTGTAGGTTTGTTTTTGTTTTGTTTTAGGTTGATTTATTTATTTTATGTATATGAATACACTGTCACTGTCTTCAGACACACCAGAAGAGGGCATCTGATCCCATTATAGATGGTTGTGAGCCACCATGTGGTTGCTGGGAATTGAACTCAGGACCTCTGAAAGGACAAACAGTGCTCTTAACCACTGAGCCATCTCTCCAGCACTTGCTTATGGTGCTTTATCATAACAATAGAAACTCCAAGGCAGACATGACAGTGACCTCTCTGTGATACAATCTATCAGCAGCTTACAAACATTTAAATGTCTTCTCCATAAATAGGAAGTCACAGAACCCAACTGTCCACTCAGATCCTTATGTATCTTTAAGCCTACTACATTGTTACCGTTTCTCTCACCACAGATGCATGGTGTGATACCTGCTCACTTATTCTATACTGTCAGATGAAGCTGCTAACATCCCAGCACTTGTGGCCTATGAGACACTAGAATGGGTGTTTTCCTTCTGTTTTTTTGTTTGTTGTTTTTGAGATATGAAGCCCAGGATCTTCTCAAACTCAGGCTGTCCTTTCTGAATTCACAACCTTTTTGCCTCAGCCTTCCCTGTGCTGGGACTACTCACATGCATTACCATTCCCAAGTTAGGATGGATGGATGGATGCATTTCATAAAATATTTTTCCGAATAACAATACAGACTGCTTGCTATACTGATGTCAAGAAGAGCCATTAGCTCCCTTCACCCAGCTGGCAGGTTGTGTGTTTAGGACAGATTGAAGCTGTGAACTATAACACTGAATGCAGAACTCCAAGTTGCCTTATGACCTTCAGAGTTACCCAGCTTACTATGCCAAGTGAATTCACTCTGGCCCCCCAAAGCACCCCACCTTCGTTAAATTTACATTTTTTCTATTTTGTCAGAATTTTCCACAGGCGCTATTACAGGTTCTGACTCATGTATTTGTTACAAAGACAGAGTGGCATACACTTTAATAAACTACCCTGGGCTTTAAAAAGTACACTTAGTTTGATGGGGCATGCAGTTACCACGATTGACCACCAGGTGGCGGAGCCAGCCAGCTCAGGAAGCAAGGAGGCAAAGCATGTGCACAATGCCCGGTTACAAATGAGGTTTGAAATCACAGGCCTGAGAGCCGAGGCACAAGGTTTGCTGACCGTTGTTCTCAACAGGGAGGGCCAATTCCTCGAGCAGATGCACGACTAGAAAATGGTACCAAAGTTGCTAGTTCCAGCTCAGCCTGAGCATTCTATTATAGCCTTTTTTTTAGTACATTTGATCCTCCGAGCCAAACTCCCACCATCCTCGGGAGTTCGTCTGGGTCCCTTAACTGTTGACCTTCCTTCACAGGAGGAGGAAGAAGAGGTCACGGATCCCTCACCAGAATCCAGCCACTCCTTTCAACCAGTCCTGTGCAGTTCTTCCCTAACGGTCCTCATGGTCCTGGCAGAGGGCCTTGAGGATGTAGCTTGGGAATGATGAGGGGGATTCTGTCTACTTAGCTATGGGGAAGCCATCATGCCTACTGGGTGCCAACCATTCAGTGTGGCTGCTTTAAGTTTATTTATGCTAAGCAAGAATGGCTAATAATATGGTTATCCTCAGTAGATGGGTGCAGTTGCACTCCAATTTGTCATTGGGCCTTTGGAAAGGGGTAGAGATCCTTCACATCTCTCTCAGGGAAGGAATTTTGACAACAGCTTTTTCCCTTCCTTTTTAAAAGTTTATTTTAATTATATGTGTAGTGTCTTTGTCTCTCTGTCTCTGTTTCTGTCTCTCTTTGTCTCTGTCTCTGTCTGCCTGTCTCTCTGTGTCTCTGTCTCTGTCTCTGCCTCTCTCTCTCTCTCTCTCTCTCTCTCTCTCTCTCTCTCTCTCTCTGAGTGTGTGTGTGTATGTGTGTGTGTGATATTTGTATGTGAGTTCAGGTCTCTAGAGTCCAGAAGAGGACATATGGTCTCTGGAGCTGGACTTAGAGATGATGGTGAGTCTTGATGTATGGGTGCTGGGATTTGAACTCATGTCTTGAGGAAATGCAGGATCTGCTGAGCCAGCTTTCCAATCCCAGTATGCAACTCTTCAGTGGCAGAGCGGTTAGCTCTAGTTGTGGGGATTCGAAGACGATGATTGATGCTCACGTAAAAGCCGTGAGTAGCAGGCAGACCTGATCTGCAGTCACGAGAAGGGCTAACCGGCATCCTGTTCCTTTTTATGGCTTTGCCTCTCGTTGTCAACCTTCCGTTTTCTTTTGTATCTTGTCTCATGCCTTTCCTCCTTTCCATGAGACTTCCGGCACAGACCAAGGAGTGATCATACTGCACCCTAGAGATTCAGCTTCTCCTACCCTCAGGACCTGTCTGGGACTGGCATTAGTGAGGCTGCCAGACATTCCCACTCTCATCAGTGGTCCCTAGAGAGGATTGTGCTCACGAGTAACCATTGGAGAGCTCAGCCCTGGTGCTCTCGTGATAAAAAGCATGCTCTCTGGAATGTTAGAAACCTACAGCCAAACTCTGGGAGGTAAAATGTTTATCTTAGGTACAGGCCTGTCAGGTACCTAATTGATCAACCATTGAGACCCACCTTAAAAAAGATTGCCTGTGCACGTGAATGTGGAGGCCAGGGGTGAATATTGGACCTTTCTTAATAATTCTCTTCCTTTTTTTTGAGGGAAGGTCTCTTACTGAACAAGGAACTTACAGATTCAGCTAGACTCACTCGACATCATGCCCCAGGGATCCCCCATCTCTACTTCCCCAGTTCTAGGGCCACAGGCATTTACCGCTGATAACAGTTGTTTATGCAGATGTTGGGCATATGAACTCCTCATACAGCAGCTTCCTGGGTCTAAGCCCCAGCCCCAAGACTTTCCTTTTAAAGTAACAGAAAGCCTTAGCCACTGAGGTTTCTGTGTCAGTAGCCGAGGGAGGGAGTGTGTTAGACAAGGAGACCAACCTGGTGCTCAGAGGCTCCAGGGAGATGGTACACCGTTAGTCCTTCAGGCTGGCGTTCACAGGTAATGTTCAGGCTCACTGGGTATCGCTTTGCCTTTAAGGGTGAAGAACTTGAAAACCATCAGCTTCTTGACTGAATGGATGAATTCCTGACTGGATGAAGACTTACGTGGGCAGTGTCAGCTGAAAAGATGTAACTGCGTGTCCGCGTGTCGTCTGTGTGTTGGAGGGACACTGTGACCGAGAAGATACGGCCCTGAGCTGCTACGCTATGATCCCGTGTCACCTAAGCATCAGATCTGTCTACCCTGGGGGAGGGAAAGGTTATATCATTCCCCAAACGTACAGTTGTACTTATTTCCAATGGTCATTCCAATGAAGGACCATACTCAAAAAACATGGCTGGGGAGATAGATGGCTTAGAGAGAGAAGCACTTGCCACACCAGCCTGATAATCTGAGTCCAATTCTCATAACTCAAGTAAAAAGCTGGCTACGGCAGCTTTAACCTCAGGGCCCCTGTATTGATATGGGGAGTGTGGTGGTTTGAATGAAAATGGTCCCCATAGACTAAGGTGTGACCTTGTTAAAGTAGGTGTGGCCTTGTTTGGAGGAAGTGTATTGTTGGGGGTTGGTCTGGGGCTGCTTGTTTTTATGTGCTAGATTCTGTACCCCAAGATCTGGCTGCCCCAAGCCTAGCAAATCCCTTCCTATAGTAAGTAGCCTTTGTTGTGAGAACCTGAATCCTCAGTGTAAAAGTATCGGTTAAATAACACTAGCAACAACCAATTACTGGGGAGGAGATAGAGAGAGGTGGAGTTTGAGTTTCTGGGCTGCAATTTGCAGGCAGGGACCACTAGGGAGGAGAAAGAAAGAAAGAAAGAGAGAGAGAGAGAGAGAGAGAGAGAGAGAGAGAGAGAGAGAGAGAGAGAGAAAGAAAAGTGGATGATGAATAGATGGATGGATAGGTGGGTGGATGAATAGATAAAGAAATGTGGAAGGGAAGAAAGACAGAGAGAACAGGAGGTCTTCATCAACCGAGATAGACTGTGCCCGAGTGGAATGCCTCCCCAGGATACCAGACTGCTGGAGCAGAAATAACCCAGGAATATTCAGACAGCAAATATTTAGGGAGCACAGTTGGGGAAGTAGCTAGTCTAGCATCAGAGAATTAGAATAGGGGTAATATCCCAGTAATTGTGCAGAGCCTGATACATAAATCATAGTTTAGACTCATTAGTTTACAGGGTGTCAATGAGGGTGGGTCTTGAGGTTTAAAATGCTCAAGCCAGAGCCAATTCTCTCTTCCTGCTGTCTGAGGATCGGGATCTAGAGCTCTCAGGTACTTCCACAGCACCATACCTGCCCATGTGCCACCACGCTTCCCGCCATGATGGTGACAGACTAAACCTTCAGAATTGTAAGCCAGCCCTAATTAAATGTTTTCCTTTATAAGACTTTCCGCAGCCACGATGCTTCTTCACAGCGACAGAAGCCCCGACTGAGAGAGGGCAAAGAGAGGAGAATAAGTTGGAAGCTTGCAGCCTAACTCTGCCACAGTAGGCAGTGTGGCCAAAACAATAAGCTGCCGAGAACCCACATCACCAGAGTTGTCCTCTGACCTGTGGATGCCAGCTGAGGCTTGTGTACACATTAATAAGACAGGCAAACGTATTATCTTACAGATCCAGAGGGAGGCAATTTAGAGCGTGTTCTTCAGACTGCATTCTGCTGGAATTGTAGAGATGAGGATGTGTTCCTCTCTAGCTTGTACAGGCTGCCGAACTTCCTTGGCTGGAGACCTCCTTCCTGCACACTGCAAACCAGCAAGGAAGCATTCACCAGCCTGTGACATCTTTCCTCACATCTCCCCCCACTCTGACCCGCCTGCCTCCCTCTTATACTAGTGTGATTCCATCGAGTAGTCTGACCTTACAGTCCTTAGTGTAAGCACATCTGCGCAAATCCATTTGGTCAACGGAACACATTTTCAAGTGGCTGGGAGTCGAACATGGGCATCTTTAGGGGGCTGCATCCTTCCTACCGTACCAGTGTCGTAAGGGTTACTTGTGTTGCCATGGTAACTCTGGGGGTGGTATTGCTGCACCAGTCAACTACATCAATGACATTCGCTTCTCTCACAGCTTGTATCTCTCTGCCCAGGATCCTGGATTGTGCAGAACTGGGTGAATATCAACTGTCAGATCTGGGCCTACCTTGGGGATTGTGGTCAGCACAGTGCCTCATTTGTATCTACGAAAACAAAGAGATGTGGTCAATGTCACAACTCTATGTTCATTTACTTGGGACGTAAAGGTTAGAACATGAGGCTATCTAAGAGATTGTGTGAGTCAATCCTCTTCTGTGTGAAGAGAAAGAGGTCCAGAGGCTTCGTCTCATTAGAGAAGAGAGAGAGGCCTTTGGGAGGAAAGGCCAGCGAGGAGGGGGCTTCTATGTGGAGGAGAAGCTCACAGGGCTGGCCGTGGTCACCCACTAGGTAGGGATAAGCATATGAGCACTGACTTCCTAGTTCTTGTGACATCCGACCGACTGAGACTGTGCTGGGGAAACGTGAGGAGCCGCTGGCTACGTAGGCTTGTCATTTGGCCCGATGACGACAATGAGTTGATGATGGGACATTTTTAAAAAGCACAAAAAGAAGAAGAGTTAGGTCTCTGGAGTTTGCTGATCTGAATCACCAGCTGTTTACTGACGATTTTCTTTGTTAAATGACAGAATAGGGGTGATTGGGTTTAAAAATAAGGGTGAAGACATTGCTTTCTTAGTTTAAGGAATATGATCTAAAGAATACGGCTGAAGTGTGGTGGGGGAAGGCTGTCCTAGGCTTTAGCTTGCTTGTTTTGTTTTGAGATGAGGCCTTGCTATACGGCCTGGTTTCTGATTCTCCTCCTTCACCTCCTAGTCAGTGGAATAACAGGCATCCACCATTATGCCTGGCTACCGCTGCATTTTTGAAAAACATTTTTTTTCTTCAAAGTTTACAGAAAGGTATAGTTTTCAGGACACTAGATGTCTTTGGTCCCAAGTAAAGAGCGAGAAGATTTTACATATATATATATATATATATATATATATATATATATTACATAGGGGTTTTTTAAACCCCTAAAGTGCAGAGAAATCCAAGTCTAGTTGTAGAGCAGAAGAGGGCTCAGGCTGCAGAAGGAGAGGGTTGAAGGGGCACGACAGACACCTGCTTGCCAAACAAGACCCTTGGTTTACCGAGGGTGGCTGCTGGGTTCCCGCCCATCTAGGACTGCTTGGTCAATGCACACAGCATTAAGGGCACCGTTTATCCATGCAAACCCAGAATGTGGGCAAATCCTGATGCAGAAGGAAGAACTGAGCAGTGGTCTCCCTGCCTGCCTCAGGCCTTTGCTGTTGGTGTTCCCTGTTCCCACAGGCCCAGTTTGCTGATTTGTGACTTATCGTTCCTAGGGATTGGCTAGTTTCTCCTATAAGCCGCATCAGGGAGTCCACCACTCTGGATCTTGTGGTGGGATTCACTTGTCTGCGTGCTTTTTAGTGTGGAAGTGTTTAGGGAGAGAAACTGATTAGAGATTATGTTTCTGGTTTGACATAAAGAATCACGGACCTTTCCATTCTCTGTAGCTTTGCAATCACCATAACAAATAAAAGGATTTTTCCCCCCTGGGGTATGGGGGTAGGTAACTTGACACAAGCTGGGAAGAGGGAAGAGGGAGCCTTAGTTAGGGAAATGTCTCGATCAGAGTGGCCTGAGAGCAGGTCTATGGGGCATTTTCTTGCTTGAAGATTAAGTGGGAGGGCCCAGCTCACATTGGGTGGTACCATTCCTGGGGCATCTGGGATATATAAGAAAACAAACTGATCCAGCCATGAGGAATAAGCCATTATGCACTGTTCCACCATGGCCTCTGCTTCAATTCCTGCCTCCAGGTTCCGGCCTTGAGTCCCTGCTCTGACTTCTCTCAGTGATAGACTATGACCGTGGAAGTAGAAACCAAATAACTCTTTCCTTCCCCCAAATTCTCCTCATCAGAACACTTTATTATGGCAACAGAAATGAAGCTAATACAGAGTTCTTGTGAGATGCTGGGGCGGGATACGGACACCGAGAAGCTAAACTCAACTTCTGACCATGGCTCCGAGACAGAAGCTGCCATCACACCAGGTCAGGCTTCAGATCTGACTGACTAGTCAATAACACGGATATAGCCACTTCCTCAGAAGTTGCACAGGGGACGGTGGCAGCAATGAGAAGAGCGGATCTCATAGTTCCTTATAATCCTCTTAAAGCACTCCGATTTGTCCTCAGTGCAGCCTTTAACTGAATACCACTGGATTCCCCCTGAAAAAAGAAAAGGCGCTGAGGCAGGGGGTGGTTTGGGAAGGTGCTGCCCGCCTGGCCTTAGGTGCTTCACCCAGTAACCAGGTAAGAATAAAAGCCGGAGTGAAACCTCCAGCCTTACCAGGACACAACTCTAGACTTCTACCCTGAACAGCGGCTTCATCATCTTGCCTTTAAGAACTCTCGGGTGGACTGCCTGCGTGGGGCACTTAGTCGTGCACTTGTTTTCGAACCATAAACCAATCACAGCTCTCTGCTTGCAACTGCTATTGTCTAGAAATTTCAGCTGTGTTAGCTGTGGGGGGAGCTTGCCCATAACCATCACTCAACTTTGCCACAATCAAAAGGCTGAATCTACACGAGGGTGTCCTACACATGTAAGTGCTTCCTAGAGACAAAATCTTGGTTGTAACTCCCCTATTTTTCTGGCTTTGTTTTGTTTTGAAGCAGTCACACATTGCCAGGTCTGTCTTCTTTACTTGGACTCTTGGTATCCAATTTCTTCTCTCCATGCAATTAACTGACTGAGTCATCTACCCAGACCCCAGTTTGGAAGTTCCTTATTTTTCTGGATAGGTATTAATGTTTTCCTGTAGTCTATGATTTTAAATTATTTCCAGCTAATGCATTCTTTTGTCTTTTACATTTACTTATTCTTTAATATTATTTATTTTATAAATTTTAAAACATACACAAACGAATTTTTTTTATGACTTTTGGGTTTTGGATGTTAAAGGGGGATCCTCTCGAATTTGAAACGTGTCCTCTAGCGTGTTCTTCCAAGTGTGTGTGTGTGTGTGTGTGTGTGTGTGTGTGTGTGTTTAACATGGAATCTCGGCAGTTGCACTGGAACCTGCATTTAGAAAACTCTTCATATGATTCATTAATGTTTTCTGAGATGTGAATGCTGTAAATTTATGGGTCAAAGTATTTGTATTTGAATAGTGGTGACCATACTCATTTATTAATTATTTAATTTGTTTGTGCCTCCAATTTTCCATTTAAAAAAGAGGAGCTAGAGAGATGACTCAGGTTTAGTAGAAGACCTAGATTGGGTCTCTAGTGTTTATGTGATGGCCTACAACTTGTACCTCTGGCTCCAGAGGATCCAGTTACTTCTTCTGGCCCTCAGAAGCTCTTAAAAGCACACAGTGTGTATAGACTCATACATGCATATACCTGCACATATGACATATATGAATTATAATAACTCGTTAGAATGGGGATAATATGGTATGACTATAGCCCAGTGGTTGGGCACTTACCATGTGTAGATCCTTGGTTTCGATCTCTAGCACTCAAAAAATAAGAAGGGAAATGAGTGAGGGGGGTTAGTAATGGGGTCCATCCAGGTCACATCATTGCCTGGTTGGAGTAATGCAGTCCTGGCTATAATGGGAGCTTCATTATAACACCGGGCACAGGGACAGTGTTAGCAAATGCTGTACGGATTGGATCATCTCTACACTTCTAAGCATCCAGACTTACCTTTAGTGAGGATCTCTTTTATGCAATACTGACCAGGCTTTGTTCTACAGGTTCCAAAGTCCAGCAAACATCCATGAAAGGGGATGGAGAGATTGCAGAACTTGCAAATCACACCGCCAACATCTCCAAGTACAGCGAAGAAGGGGAATTAGTGACAGGGATCAGAGGGAATGAACAAGAGTAGAGGGAGTGAGGGAGCGGGAGAGGAAGAGGGAGGAATCCAAAAATAAACCACTGATTTTCAACTTTAAAGAATAAGCAATGCTTTAAAAATTTATTATAAAAAACCCCACATAAATTACGATTATTTCATTTTGAGAATTTAATGAGAGGAATTTCAAAGCATGTGCTATGTTAATGAGTCAGAAGCACCCTGAACTGACAGGAATCAGAAACGAGGACGCTTTCTCAGTACCTAATTAAAACAGCAATTTCACCAGCCACATACTCACAGCTAGGGATTTTATTTCCAAGTCTAGGGTAGTATGTTATATGTGTAAATATTCATTACTCGATTAATGCTTACATATTATCTTTAGTACTCAAATTCAGTTGTTCAATAGTGTTACTCATTTGGTCATGTCCAACTAGCTCTAAGATTTTTGGACTTGGGCAGCATCTAGAATATTAGTTCCCAGTTGCCAAGTGCACCAGATTTAGGAGAGTGGCTAAAATAGATTCCCATGTGCCCGGAAGACTTGAATTTGACTCCATAGGAAGCTGAGTCCGTGAATCTGCATTTCAGATGTGCAGTGATGGCACTGGAATGGGACACAGATGTCTGATTCATGCTGGAGAGTAAGGTCTATCATTTCAGGAATCTGAGATGACTTCTTCATAAGTCTTGGCCCATGACAGAAAGCTTCTTACTGTGAAAAATAGGCCTGATAGCTCAAAGACTCTTTGGTTAACTGGACCAAAAATTGACCTGGTGTCCTGGTGTTTATACTTTCCCTCTTCTCTTCTCTTCTCTTCTCTTCTCTTCTCTTCTCTTCTCTTCTCTTCTCTTCTCTTCTCTTCTCTTCTCTTCTCTTCTCTTCTCTCCTCTCCTCTCCTCTCCTCTCCTCTCCTTCTCTCCTCTCCTCCCCTCTTCTCTTCTCTTTTCTTTTTTTTTCTCTTTTTCTCTGTTTTTTTTTTTTTTTCTCTTTTTCTCTTTCTTTTTTTCTCTCTCTCTTTCTCTTTTTCTGTTTTTCTCTCTCCTTTCCTCTTCTTTCTTTCTCTTTCTCTCTCTGTCTCTTTTTTAATTGAGAAAGGGTCTCTTCTGCATATCCCTGACTGTACTGGAATTCAGTATTTAGACCAAGATGGCCTTGAACTCACTGAGGTCCATCTGCCTCTTCTTCCTAAGTGCTGAGATTAAAGGCATGCTTGACCACATGAGTTTTCCCCAACATATAATCACCTCTACCATGTTACTCTTAGTTAGAACTTACTGGACATATTGTATGGTTCATTGTTTAAAACAGTCCTTTGTTAGAACTGAAGTGACTTTCAATAGAAGACAACCTGGGTAAGGAGACCCATTCATCAGCTCAATCAACAAATATTTATATTTAAGTGTGAATATGCATATGATAACTGGCCATGAATTTGAAGGAAAGTGGGATAGGTATATGGGAGGGTTTGGAGGGAGGAAAAGGAAGGAAAAAAGTCATAATTTTAAAAACAGTCTCAAAAAATAAGCCACAACAAATGAGTGGAGTTTATGTCCAGGACTTTACTAAGCAATCTATATGCACTAGCCCGATGATTCTCCAAAAATATATGTTTCAGCCAGAGATTATATTTGCCATTGTCTTCCAAAAAACAAGTCTTAATAAGTAGAAGAGGTGGAGACAAAAAGCTTCTCTGAAGCTTAAGCCCTTGCTTTTGGCAGGAAGTCTGAGGTCCCAGAGCTACCTCGTGTGCCCCAGGCCTTCCCTCACCTCTCCTGGCTCAGAGTCAGCTGCTGGCTGGATTACTGGGCCAACTGCTTTTCAGAGAATCCCGGAGGATGTTTTCTCCTTGGTTTTATCATAACTCAGTCTTACAGCCAGCTCTTTGACGCCTGCCTCATTACTCAAGTCTGTTACACGTAGCACCATCCTACCAATCGGAACGTGACCACACTTGTTTGGAGACATTGCCTTTATGGCCACTTACCTACTTGGCATTGCTTAAGAGTTTGGTTAAAGGAATAGACATTTCCCTGTTATCTTGCATGGGTCTTTTTTTAAGTGAAGGAATGTTGGAGTTAGTAACACACAATGGACAAGAAGAAAAATGCTAAGAGGTTCTACACTGTGCTTCCCCCCCAAACCCCCCAAGTAACTTACTCATTTTGCCTTATTTGCAAAGGTTTCTGGCATATTTTGATATGCATGTTCTAGTTTAGCAATGATGATGATGTCTTATACACTGATTACTAATACAGTTTCTCCCTCTATAAAATGAGAAAAACACCATCTAACACGCATGGCTGTAGCAAGGAGGGAATCAATGAACACAAGTGAAGCTTTAGGATGGGACCTGCTCACTAGGTGTTTGCTCAGGGGTTGGGTCTTGTCCTCAGCATCCAGAGGTTCATGGTGCCTCATAAGTGAGATGATGATTAACCTAGGAGTAGACTCAGAAGAAGCAAGAGAAGGTGGCTGCTACGATGGCACTTCCGCATCCACCCTCTACTCAAACTTATCGTAATTCCTCATTCTGAGCCAGCTCTTCCTCCATTTGAGTTTTTCTTTCTCAGAACTTACCACTTACAAGGCAGGACAGGATAAAAATGGCAGCGATGGCGGTCTTTCTCATTCTTAGATCTGCAGGCCACAGGACAGTAGAAGGCAAGACAGGTCCAGCCAACATGTCTTCCTGAAGAACACAGACAAGCATTGTTAGCTGCTTAAAAAAGAGACACTGGCTAAGCTGCTCTTTTCTTTTTTCATTAAGAAAACATACACACATTTATTTTGTAAAGAAGGAAAAGTTTAAGGCATCCTTCTTTATAAAAATTGCCATAAAGTCATTTCTGGTTCTGGAATTTAACTCTCTCTTTCTCTCTCTCTCTCTCTCTCTCTCTCTCTCTCTCTCTCTCTCTCTCTCTCTCCTCTTTCTCTCTCTCTCCCTTTCTCTCTGTCTCTGTCTCTCTTCTTTTACAGCAATGCCAGTCTCTCTTCTCTGCCCCCTTAATTATAGCTGTGTAGCTGAAATATGAAATATGAAAGTGTTTTCAATAACCCTTCTGTTGTTCAAAGGGAAATGTTCAGCTCACAGCCTGAAGTTCAGGGCAAACAGTCATAAGCATGAGGGAGTGTCACGGGATCCTTAACGGCCGTGCTCATTAAATCATCTGAGGTACTAAAATGTCACCAGTCACCCACACCTACTTATCTGGTGGCAATTTTTCTTGTCTGAACTTCCTACAAAGCCTGATCACAAGTTAAAGTCTCTAGTGGAATGTGGTTTGCTGTAACTGAAACCAACGGCCTGATCCTCTAGACTCTAAACAGTTGAGACAGGGAAAGATCCCAAGTAAGAATACAGAGGAATCGCCACTTGAACTCCCTCACCTGTACAGAGTGCAGTCTCCGTACTCAGGAAATGAACATTTTATAGCCAAGTAAAGCTGACCCACTGTAAAGCAAGGTGATATTTTCTTTCTTTCTTTCTTTCTTTCTTTCTTTCTTTCTTTCTTTCTTTCTTTCTTTCTTTCTTTCTTTTTTCTTTCGGAGCTGGGGCCTGAACCCAGGGCCTTGCCCTTGCTAGGCAAGCGCTCTACCACTGAGCTAAATCCCCAACCCCAATGTGACATTTTCTGAGCTACATGGACACACCTTTTAGTTTTCATTTTATTTAATTTTTTTTAAAGATTTATTGATGTTATGTATTTGAGTACACTGTAGCTGTCTTCAGACACACCAGAAGAGGGCATCCAATCTCATTACACATGGTTGTGAGCCACCCTGTGTTGCTGGGAATTGAACTCAGGACCTCTGGAAGAGCAGTCAGTGCTTTTAACCACTGAGCCATCTCTCCAGCCCCACTTCTTAGTTTATAATGTACTTGATTTTCCTTTGTGTGTGTGTGTGTGTGTGTGTGTGTGTGTGTGTGTGTGTGTGTGTGTGTGTGTACGCTCTAGCCTTTAGAGTCAGGGACACACACACACACACACACACACACACACACACACACACACATTTACCATGTACCCACCCACTCAGCTATACTGGGAATTCTGATTTTGATGTCTAAAAAATACCAGGGAATCCTTAATTCAAAGCTTGATCAAATTACAGAAGCCTTTTAAGTTTAAAGAGTACGTTCATTTCTAACTAATGCATGGGTCAAAGTTAGTAGATTCTTCTTGAAGCAAGTGGAAATAGTAAAATCATTAGCATCTCTCTGGAAAGATTGTCACTGAAGTCCATGGCATCCCCATGTGTAAGGAACCCCATTGTTAGGATGCTGGATGTTTATCAACACGTCATCTCTCATGGTTGGCCCAGATGGACTCCATTTCTGTGCATCCATATCATTTACTTTTAGCATGGAAAATGGGCCATATTGCTGCTAGTATCATATTTGTAAAAATAATATCAGCAATATGACAACCTTCTTTAATCCACTGATTTGAATCTCAGAAGCAAGAAAATGAAAAAAATGCCACTGAGGAGTTCATAAAACATACAAATATTGGGAGTATGGCTGAATATCACCTTTGCATGGGTGGGTGCAGGCGGGCAGTCACCAGTCAGCTCAAACACATGCAACATTTCTATCTGCCTCAGAGGTCAGCTCAAACTCCTTCTCTAGTTGTCTCTCCCTCCCCAGAAATAATCACTATTGATTTCTGACGACTATTGATTAGTGGTACCTGATTTGAGATTTAAAGGTTTGCAATATACTACTATTGACTTGTGCATCATAATTCTGTGTCTAGCCATTATTCCTAATCCATCTGATAACAATCTTCATCCTTAAATTCCAAGACACCCAGTGCTCGATTTCAGAAGCCTAATCCTCTATATTGTTTTTCTTGCTTTCACTAAAAAAAAAAAATCGTGTGTGTAAAATATATATCAATAAGGGTCTGGAATCAGAATTTGGGATAACCAAATTCTTTTGTGAAGATCATAAGAAAATGACCTGGGGTAAAGAGCTCTCTCCCTCAGTGCCTGCTGTGTCATGAGATACACTACAGGCTTAGAAGGCTGAAGCAGAAAGGTTGGCAAAGAGCCAACAGCTGAGAGAAGCACCATACAGGGACCAAATCTCCTCAGGACCTAGGGCTCCCTATCTTAACCCAGAAGGTTTGTGTATCAGATGACTAATCTCTGCCTATGCTTGCTACAAAACACTTTATAAGACTTCTCTCTTTAGTGAGAAACTCAGCAAAAAAATGTCCTGCCATCTTTTACTTCCTGCAAAAGCCTAGCACACTGAGGATGCTCGATAGTGAGCAGGGCTGTCTCTCATGTGAGGAGTTAGGGAAATGAATCCCAAATGACCTTGGCTCGGCCAAGGTATAGGAAAGAGGTAGAGGAACATTGCTGTGGAAGAAAGGAAGAAAGGAAGGCAGGGCTTGTTTTAGGTCTCCTGTGTGAGAAGGACAAAGGCAGGAATGAAGGCTGAAGTGTAGGGGTTTTGACTTGGGCAGTTGAGTGGTTTGCCCTGATATTCGCTGAAATAGTGAGATCAAGTGAAATATTCAATAGGACAATCACGAGTTCTGATTGAGATGATTTCAAGTGAAGACGTCAAGTAGCAGGTGGCTGTGATCCTCTCTCTGAAGAGAAGCATCAGAGCTAGAATACAAATCTGATGTGTTACTTGAAGCATGTATATGAGACTCACTGAAACTCAAACTGCCTGCTGAAAGCTTATAGACGGAGGGAGAAATGGATTTTTTCTCATTGAATAGAAAGCCAGAAATTCAGAAACTCTTATTTGCTTTTTGATTATTAAATGTCATCAATGGGGAAAAACCCTCGGCTATGATCAAATGAAGTTTCTATGAAACCAACAGAAACATTGTGAGGTGAGGAATACAGAGGATGTCAGGGCTCTCTCCGGATGGCCACACTTCTTGCAGTGATTATTATGGACTGAATATGCATGTCTTCCTCAAATTCACATTTGAATCCCTAAGGCCCCACTGTGGGATAGCTCTGTATGGGGACATCTACAAACAAAGTTGCAGGTATGAGACCCTGGTCCTACATAATTCATTTCCTTATAAGAAAAACATCTTGTCCCGTGGTTACTTCCCAGTCACAGTGAAGGGAAAGATCACACAAGGACATAAGGAGAAGCAGGTAGAGAATCTTTTCCAGACACGAGAGTCCTCCCTAGACATGAGAGTTCTCCCCAGATATAAGAGTTCTCCCCAGACATGCAGTTTGCAGAAACCTTTGTCTGAGACTTATATGCAGGAGAAAGCAGCTCTGATGTCAGCCCACCCTAGCCTGTGATGTCTGTCAGAAAGCCTGAGCAGGCAATGAAGTAGACAGCCCTAAGTACTCTCAAATGTTAAAGTTACGAGGCTGGAGTAGCTTTGATTTTGGAGGTACAGTGGGCATTAGACACAAAGTGTTAGGTCGGGGTAAGACATGAATGTACTAAAGATCATCTCACTCACATGGAGACACAGGAAGGGCTGTGTCCCTGGCTATAGAATGAGCTAGAAGACAAGCTATCCTTAGAAGAGAGCATCGTTCATGGGGCTGCACAGACGGTTAAAAAGCAGGTGACCACACACACAAATTAGCCATGCAAATTATCTAGACCCAAAGTCTATACATTCCAGTGAACTTCTACACAGTTAGTCACTCTGAAGTTGTAGAGCTTCATGTCAAATTTTATACTTTCATTATCATTTTTCACTTATCTGGTTAATCTGTGTGGTATTTTTTAAATTTGCAAGTTCTTTACAATAAGCTTTTAATACTAATAAAAACAAATCTGGATGTGGTGTTGAATGCACTCGGGAGCAGAGATCTCTGGGAATTCTAGTCCAGCCTGGTCTACATAGTGAGCTTTAGGACAGCCAGGGCTACAAAGAGTGAACCTGACTCACATAAAATAAATAAATAAAAATAAAGCAAATGATTACCTTCCACAAGACAGACAGCAATGACACCAACAAAATCCCACGTGTTTCCCCTAAAAATGTCCCCCAATGGATTTGGCATAATCTATAGAAAAATAGACAAAAAAAATTGAAGTTTAAAATCAACTGCAAGAGCCAACACAGTCTTGCAATCCTAGCATTTGTTAGGCAGGTGCAGGAGATTCTCAAGTTCAAGGCCAGCCTGGGCCATATGGGCCATATAAGAGTGTCTAAAAACAAACAAACAAACAAACAAACAAACAAAGCCAAAGAGCAAGAAGGTAAAGAGGACTGTAGGGTCCCCAGGAACAGCAACAGCTGTAAAAGTCTTCCTAGGAATACAGTGATTTATTTCAACCTTAGAGAATCTCTGATTATAAAACCAACGCAAACTTGAAAATCACCAGGAAGCAAGCACTGGTTTGAGAAAGGAGGGATTGGGTCATAGAGGGGAAGAAAGCATCTATTTAGATTTAGAGTTTCTGGGTACAGAATCCAAGCTGAGACATCAGAGCTTAAGTTAGATGGGGGAACTAAACTCTGAAACAGGCAAAAAGAGACCACCACACTGAGCACACAGACTGCAAAAAGGCAAATAGGATTTCCAAGAATAAAGCGCACAATTGTTGGCCAACAAATGCTTCCTGAGCATCTGCTGTGTGACAGGCGTCCTCCTAGTAACTGGGTTCACCACAGGAACAAAAGAAATGGGAGGTTTATTCCATGCAGCTTACTTTCTAGAGAGAGAAGCAAATGCACTTTCAGAAGGGAGAAGGGCTGAAAAGTAAGTCATGCAAGCTGAAGTAAGAATTAGTGAAGTGGAAAATAAATCTAGTAAATAAAATCTAATAAATAAGAGCGTTCACACAAATATAACACCCTGGGCACCATGGCACTCATCCAATCCCAGTCCTGAGGGGGCCGAGAGAGAAGCAGAGGCAGTAGGACCCAGGATCCAGGCAAGTTTGAGGTCAGCTTGGCTTTCATGGCAAATTCCAAGCCAACCAATGAAACTTTGTCTCAAAAAATAAAATAAAATGCAAAACAAACAAACAAAAAAGTAATAGAACGATTTGAAAATGTAGGACAGATGAGAAGGCAGAATAAGATGATGCGGTTGCAAAAGGAACCTGGCAGAACGTGGGAAACAATTTCAAAGACTTTCTGGCTGATGCTTTCATCGAAGGATAATTATTCAGCCCCATCTTACAGCACTGAGGTTTCTAAAGTGGATGAAGATAAAAGCATAGGACTGAGAAAAACACTGACAACTGAATTCAAGGATGGGCGCAGGTGCGAGGCAATATCTTCAAGGTGCCGAGATGAAACAATGAGCTGTCTAGAGCAGACCCACAGAAAGTTTGTCTTTTAAAATAAAGATCATTTATAAAAAACATTTCAATAAAAATTAACCGTCGCTCCAAAATAGGAGTCGTTCCAATAATGCCTGAAAGTAGTACTCTGAGAGGAAAGGAAATAGTGTTCGGTATAGTGACTCATGGTTCTAATTCTAGCAACTGGGAAGCTAAGGCCGGGGGATTGCTGTGGGTTCAAGACAGCTTGAGCTATGTAGTATCAGGTCAGTCATGCTATATATGGATACTCTGTCCCCCAAACCAGACAGGCAGACAGACAGACAAACCCCTCCAAACCGAAAAGCTACCCAGTGATAATTTGAGTTATAATGCAAAGTCATGAGGGAAAACTATGCTAAGCATATAAAAATGAAGGACAATATTGATGACAGGAAATACTAGTAATACCTTTGTTATGCAGTTAAAATTTAGTGCAAAACTATAGTTACAAGGCATAACAAAAGGCAATAAAGTAACACTGTTAAATCATTCCCAAATCGTCCTATTTGTGTTTGAAGTAGGCCAACACTACAGTCCTTCAAGCTAAGTGTCTTTTATATTATAATGACTACGAGAGTAGAAACAAGGTGCTATCTTCCAACCAGCAGAGAGAAAATGGAATGAGAAGAAATACAGTCAGTTTAAGTGTGATTGAACTTCAGCTAAATTTAGACAATAAATCTTGTTGTCTATGGAATCCTTAAGATTCATCATGCCATCTTTCATACGGCATGGATGAAGATTTATTACAATTGGTTGTTGATCAAATTAAATCATAAAAAGACAGCTCTCTTTCACCTGTTCAAACAAGGAGCAAAATTCATCCTTAACTGATCTGTTTACCTTGTATAATCCATACAAATATTTTAATAGTACTAAAATTTTGCTTGTGAGATTCATAGGTTACAGAATGTGCAATTTGGGCAAGATTCATCTTCAGGACACTGAGATGACTTGCTGTTCCAGTCCCCTGCCTCCTGAAGCTATTTCTAGAGAATTGCTTCCAAAATATCTTCAGGAATAGGTGATGATTCCAGACCTATTCATCCAACCTTTCAGATAGATCCAACCAAAACTTCAGTCAAGCCCTGAGCCTTCTAAGCGTACAAAGACTGCATTAACAGATGCTAAAGCTAGCTTTCATAAGTCTAACCAATTTTTCTCTATTTTTAAAGAATTTATTGACCGTATTCAGCAGGAAGAAGTTGTGGAAAGTCATCATCCTGATCCCTTGAGTTCGGGTTTGGTTATAGCTATTTTATAAATTATAAACAGTTGTCATTTTAAGGGATAATTTGGAAATGGTAATAATTTTGAACAGAAAGAAAATAGCTGATGTGGATTACTAAATTTATCCTTAAGCAAAACATTATATAATCACAATCTTTTTTTAAAATTTTTTATTAGATATATTTCTTTACTTACATTTCACACGTTATTCCCTTTCCCGGTTTCCTGTCCATAAGTCCCCATTCCCTTCCCTCCCCCTCCCCACATGTGTATTCCTCCTATTCATCCCCTTATTGCCCCCCATATTCCCCTGCACTGGGGGTCGAACCCTGGCAGGACCAAGGGACTACCCCTTCCCCTGGTGCCCCAACAAGGCTATTCTCTGCTACCTATGCAGTTGGAGTCCTGGGTCAGTCCATGTATCATCTTTTGGTAGTGGTTTGTCCCTGGAAGCTCTGGTTGGTTGGTATTGTTGTTTTTATGGGGTTGCAAGCTCCTTTAACTCTTTCAATACTTCCTGTAATTCCCCCCAAGGGGGTCCTGTTCTCAGTTCAGTGGTTTGCTGCTAGCATTGACCTCTGTATTGGACATGCTCTGGATGTGTCTCTCAGGAGACATCTATATCCGGTCCCTTTCAGCATGCATTTTTTAGCTTAATCAATCTTATCTAGTTTTGGTGACTGTATGTGTGTGTGTATATATATATATATATGCCACATGTGGGTCAGTCTCTGAATGGCTGTTCCTTCAGTCTCTGCTTTAAACTTTGCTTCCATATCCCCTCCTATGGATATTTTCCCCCCTTTAAGAAGGAGTGGGAGCATCCACATTTTGGTCATCCTTCTTGAGCTTCCTGTGGTCTGTGGATTGCATCTTGGGAAATTCACGCTTTTGACTAATATCCATTTATCAGTGAGTACATACCAAGTATGTTTTTCTGTGATTGAGTAACCTTACTCAGGATGATATTTTCTAGTTCATTCCATTTACCTATGAATTTCATGAAGTCATTGTTTTTGATAGCTGAGTAGTACTCCATTGTGTAGATGTACCACATATTTTGAATCCATTCCTCTGTTGAAGGGCATCTGGGTTCTTTCCAGCTTCTGGCTATTATAAATAAGGCTGCTATGAACATAGTGGAACATGTGTCTTTGTTGTATGTTGGAGCATCTTTTAGGTATATGCCCAAGAGAGGTATAGCTGGATCCTCAGGTAGTGCAATGTCTGCTTTTCTGAGGAACCTCCAAACTGATTTCCAGAGTGGTTGTACCAGTTTGCAATCCCACCAACAATGGAAGAGTGTTCCTCTTTCTCCACATGCTCGCCAGCATCTGCTGTCGCCGGAGTTTTTATCTTCGCCATTCTGACTGCTGTGAGGTAGAATCTCAAGGTTGTTTTGATTGGCATTTCCCTGATGACTAAGGATGTTGAAAATTTCTTTAGGTACCTTTTAGCCATTCCATAATCCTCAGCTGAAAATGTTTTGATTAGCTCTGTGCCCCAATTTTTAATAGGGTTATTTGGCTCTCTGGAGTCTAACTTCTTGATTTCTTTGTATATTTTGGATATTATCCCTCTATCAGATGTAGGATTGGTAAAGATTTTTCCCAGTCTGTTGGTTGATGTTTTGTCCTAATGACAGTGTCTTTTGCTTTAAAAGCTTTGCCGTTTTGAAGTCCCAATTGCCTATTCTTGATCTTAGAGCATGAGCCATTGATGTTTGTTCAGGAAATTTTCCCCAGTGCCCATGAGTTGGAGAATCTTCCCCACTTTTTCTTCTGTTAGTTTGAATATATCTAGTTTGATGTGGAGGTCCTTGATCCACTTGGACTTAAGCTTTGTACATGGTGATAAGAATGGATTGATTTGCAATCTTCTACATGCTGACTTCCAGTTGAACCAGTACCATTTGTTGAAAATGCTATCCTTCTTCCATTAGATGGTTTTAGCTCCTTTGTCAAAGATCAAGTGACTATAGATGTGTGGGTTCATTTCTGGATCTTCAATTCTGTTTCACTGATCTCCCTGCCTGTCTCTGTACCAATACCATATAGTTTTTTATGACTATTGCTCTGTAATACTGCTTGAAGTCAGGGATGGTGGTGATTCCCCCAGAAGTTGAGTATAGTTTTTATTGTTGAGTATAGTTTTTGCTGTCCCAGGTGTTTTATTTTTCTAAATGAATTTGCAAATTGCTCTTTCTATCTCTATAAAAAACTGAGTAGGAATTTTGATGGGGATTGCACTGAATCTGTAGATTGCTCTTGGCAAAATGGCCATCTTTACTATATTAATCCTGCCAATCCATGAGCATGGAAGATCTTTCCATCTTCTGAGATCTTCCTTAATTTCTTTCTTCAGAGACTTGAAGTTCTTGTCATACTGATCTTTCATTTGCTTGGTTAAAGTCACACCAAGATACTTTATATTATTTGGGACTATTGTGAAGAGTGTCATTTCCTTAATTTCTTTCTCAGCCTGTTTATTCTTTCAGTAGAGGAAGGCTACTGATTTGTTTCAGTTAATTTTGTACCCCGATACTTTCCTGAAGTTGTTTATCAGGTTAAGTAGTTCTCTGGTGGAACTTTTTTTTTTTTTTAATTTCTTCAGATTCTGTTGTTATGTCTCCCTTTTCATTTCTGATTTTGTTAATTTGGATACACTCTCTCTGACCTCTGGGTAGTCTGGCTAAGGGTTTACACTATCATATCATCTGCAAATAGTCATATTTTGATTTCTTCCCTTCCAATTTGTATCCCTTTGACCTCATTTCACTGTCTAATTGCTCTGGCTAAGACTTTGAGTACTATATTGAGTAAGTAGGGAGAGAGTGAGCAGCCTTGTCTAGTCCCTGATTTTAGTGGGATTGCTTCAAGTTTCTCACCGTTTAGTTTAATGTTAGTTACTGGTTTGCTGTATATGGCTTTTACTATGTTTAGGTATGGGCCTTGAATTCCTGATCTTTCCAGGACTTTCATCATGAAGGGGTGTTGAATTTTGTCAAATGCTTTCTCAGCATCTAATGAAATGACCATGTGGTTCTTTCAGTTTGCTTATATAGTGGATCATATAGATGGATTTTCATATATTAAACCATCCCTGCATCCTTCGGATGAAGCCTACTTGATCATGATGAATGATTGTTTTGATGTGTTCTTGGATTCGGTTTGCAAGAATTTTATTATTTTTGTGTCAATATTCATAAAGGAAATTGTTCTGAAGTTCTCTTTCTTTGTTGGGTCTTTGTGTGTTTTTAGTATAAGAGTAATTGTGGCTTCATAGAATGAATTCGGTAGTGCTCCGTCTGTTTCTGTTTTGTGGAATAGTTTGGATAATATTGGTATGAGATCTTCTACGAGGGTCTGATAGAATTCTGCACTAAACCCATCTGGATTTGGGTTCTTTTTGATTGGAAGACTTTTAATAACTGCTTCTATTTCTTTAGGAGTTATGGGGTTGTTTAGATGGTTTATTTGTTTGTGATTTAACTTTGGTACCTGGTATCTGTCTATAAAATTGCCCATTTCCTCCAGATTTTCCAGTTTTGTTGAATATAGGTTTTTGTAGTAGGATCTGATGATTTTTTTTTAATTTTTCAGATTCTGTTGTTATGTCTCCCTTTTCATTTCTGCTTTTGTAAATTTGGATACACTCTCTGTGTCCTCTGGTTAGTCTGGCTAAGGGTTTATCTATCTTGTTGATTTTCTCAAAGAACCAGCTCCTGGTTTTGTTGATTCTTTGTATAGTCCTTTTCGTTTCTACTTGGTTGATTTCAGTTCTGAGTTTGATCATTTCTTGCCTCATCTTGGGTTTATTTCTTTTTGTTCTAGAGCTTTTAGGTGTGCTGTCAAGCTGCTGACATATGCTCTCTCTTGTTTCTTTTTGCAGGCACTCAGAGTTATGAGTTTTCCTTTTAGTACCACTTTCATTGTGTCCCATAAGTTTGGGAATGTTGTATCTTCATTTTCATTAAATTCTAAGAAGTCTTTAATTTCTTTTTTTATTTCTTCCTTGACCAAGGTGTCATTGAGTAGAGAGCATTGTTCAACTTCCATGTATATGTGGGCTTTCTGTCATTATTGTTGTTATTGAAGACCAGTCTTAGTGCGTGGTGATCTGATTGGATGCATGGGATTATTTCTATCTTTCTGTATCTGCTGAGGCCTGTTTTGTGACTGATTATATGGTCAGTTTTGGAGAAGGTTCCATGAGGTGCTCAGAAGAAGGTATATCCTTTTGTTTTAGGATGGTATGTTCTATAAATATCTGTTAAATCCATTTGGTTCATAACTTCTGTTGATTTCTCTACGTCTCTGTTTAATTTCTGTTTCCATGATCTGTCCAGTGATGAGAGTGGGTGTTGAAATCTCCTACTATTATCATATGGGGTGCAACGTGTGCTTTGAGCTTTAGTAAGGTTTCTTTTATGAATGTAGGTGCCTTTGCATTTGGAACATAGATATTTAGGATTGAGAATTTATCTTGGTGGATTTTTCCTTTGATGAATATAAAGTGTCCTTCCTTATCTTTTTTAATGACTTTTGGTTGAAAGTCAATTTTATTTGATATTAGAATGGCAACTCCAGCTTGTTTCTTCAGGCCATTTGCTTGGAAAGTTGTTTTCCAGCCATTTATTCTGAGGTAGTGTCTGTCTTTGCCTTTGAGGTGTGTTTCCTGCATGCAGCAAAATGCTGGGTCCTCTTTACGTATCCAGTCTGTTAGTTTATGGTTTTTTATTGGGGAATTGAATCCATTGATATTGAGAGATATTAAGGAATAGTGATTGTCAATTCCTGTTATTTTCATTGTTAGAGGTAGAATTATGTTTGTGTGTCTTTCTTTTGCTTTCATTGCAAGGAAATTATATTCTTGTTTTCTGTACAGTGTAGTTTCCCTCCTTGTATTGGAGTTTTCAATCTATTATCCTTTGTAGGGCTGGATTTATAGAAAGATAAGATTGCATAAATTTAGTTTTGTCATGGAATATCTTGGTTTCTCCATCTATGTTAATTGAAAGTTTTACTGTATACAGTAACTTGGGCTGGCATTTGTGTTCTCTTAGGGTCTACATGACATCTGTCCAGGATCTTCTGGCTTTCATAGTCTCTGGTGAGAAGTCTGGTCTAATTCTTATAGATCTGCCTTTATATGTCACTTGACCTTCTTCCCTTACTGCTTTTAATATTCTTTCTTTGTTTTGTGCATTTGGTGTTTTAACTATTATGTGATGGGAGGAATTTTTCTTCTGGTTCAATCTATTTGGAGTTCTGTAGGCTTCTTGTATGTTTATGGGCATCTCTTTCTTTAGGTTAGGAAAGTTTTTTTCTATAATTTTGTTGAATATATTTACTGGCCCTTTAAGTTGGGAGTCTTCACTATTTTCTATATTTATTATCTTTAGGTTTGATCTTCTCATTGTGTCCTGGATTTCTTGTATGTTTTGGGCTAGGAGCTTTTTGCATTTTACATTATCTTTGACAGTTGTGTCATTGTTTTCTATGGAATCTTCTGCTCCTGAGATTCTTTCTTCTATCTCTTGTATTCTGTTGGTGATGCTTGTATCTACGGCTCCTTGTCTCTTCCTTTGGTTTTCTATATCCAGGTCTCCCTTTGTGCTTTCTTTATTGCTTCTATTTCCACTTTCAATTCCTTCACCTGTTTGGTTATGTTTTCCTGTAATTCTTTCAGAGATTTCTCTGTTTCCTCTCTAAGGATTTCTTCTTGTTTTCTTGTGTTTTCCTGCATTTCTCTAAGGGAGTTCTTTATGTCTTTCTTAAAGTCCTCCATCATTATCAAAAAATGTGATTTTAAATAAAAATCTTTCTTTTCTGGTGTGTTTGGATATCCAGTATTTTCTTTGGTGGGAGAAATGGGCTCCGATGATGCCACGTAGTCTTGGTTTCTGTTGCTTATGTTCCTGTACTTGTCTCTAGCCATTGTGTTGTCTCTGGTGTTTGCTTGTCTTGCTATTTCTGAGAGTGACTTGACCCTGCTGTAGGCCTCTGTGTCTGCACTCCTATAGAACTGTTTTCCTGTTTTCTTTCAGCCTTTTCTGAGAACATCTGCCCTCATTCCAGGTGTGTTGGCATTCCTGGAGACCGTCTTCCAGCTCTAGGCACAAGCAGGAATCAAAGCGTCCTGCCCCTGATTACTCCTGTAGGTCCTTGGACCCCGTGGGCACAGTTGGCACTATGCAATTCTCTCTTGTGTCTGGAATGTTGGCAGAGGGTATTCTCCTCTGACTTCTCAGGATTATCCACACTTCTGTGGGTCCAGCTCTCTCCCCCACGGGATTTGGGTGCAGGGAGCCGTTTAGGTGGTTCAGTTTGGTCCTGGGCGTGGACCAGAACCGTGTGTACCAGCAGCTGTCTGTTCCTATATCCCTCTGTCCAGAGGCACTGTGCAGTTTCCTCTTGTACCAGGGATGTGGGCAGAGGTGTGCAGAGGTGGCAGTCTGTCCTGCAGCCTCAGGATATCTGCACTCTTGGGTGGTCTGCTCTCTTCTCACTATAACCACAATCTTATATTGGTAGAAAGCTTTATAATTTATAATTCAAATTGAAATTATAATTTTATATTGCTCCAGAATTTATGGATTGATGCAGATTTAAGGGTTTCATTCATATAAGTTTCTTATATTGATAAAAGTTTGAAAATAATAATATTATTCATAGACAGGCATTGTGTCTATGCAACTCATTTAAGAAAAACTGGCTTATATCCAGTCCTTCTAATAACTGCTATTACAAACTATTTAGAATGATTAAGTAACACAAGTTGAAGGCCAGGTAATAAATCATGGTCACATTAGATTCTGATCTAACAATATTAAAGTGTTTTCTATAATATTCTAATAGAAATAGCTAAGAGTGGTCAAGGCTCAACAATCCAGATATACTTTACATAGACAGATGGTCTTCAAGAACATCAGAAATCCAGTCCTGGAGCTGTCCTACAGCCCTCCCTACCCAAATCCTTCCTTGAGAAAGCTGGTCTCCCAGGAGTGCTCTCACTCCTAAGCCCACAGGTTAGAGCACCACTTTTGCTCCAATAACTATCCACAGAGGGACCCAACAGGAGCACACAGGGCACAGGAACTGTGGAGCAGCCTGGGACATGATCCTTCTGGTCTCCATCTATCCCACAGCCCTCCGTACCCAAATCCTGCCTAGAGACAGCTGGTCTCTCATTCCTAAGATCACAGGTTCATGGGCACACAGGAGGGACAAGCTCCAGTTAGAGTTAGCAAGACCAACTAACACCAGAGATAAGCAGATGGCGAGAGACAAGTGCAAGAACCTAAGCAACAGAAACCAAGAATACTTGGCATCATCAAAATCCAGTTCTCCCACCACAGAAAGTATGGGATACCACAACACACTAGAAAAGCAAGATTTGGATTTAAAATCACATCTCATGATGTTGATAGAGTACTTAAAAAGGACATAAATAGCTCCCTTAAAGAAATACATGAAAATACAGGTAAACAAGTAGAAGCCATTAAAGAGGAAACACAAAAGTCCCTTAAAGATACAGAAAAAAAAAACACAACCAAACAAGTGAAGAAATTGAGCAAAACTGTTCATGATCTAAAACTGGAAATAGAAACAATAAAGAAATCAAAAAGGGAAACAACCCTGGAGATAGAAAACCTAGGAACGAGATCAGGAGTCTTAGATGCAAGCATCACTAACAGAATATAAGACATTGGAGAGAGAATCTCTGGTGCAGAAGATACCATAGAAAATATTGATACAACAGTCAAAGAAAATGCAAAATGCAAAAAGCTTCTAACCCAAAACATCCAGAAAATCCAGGATACAATGAGAAGATCAAATCTAAGGATAATATGTATAGAAGAGAGTGAAGATTCCCAAATTAATGGGCCAGTAAATATATCCAACAAAATTATAGAAGAAAACGTCCCTAACCAAAAAGCCCATGAACATACAAGAAGCCTACAAAACTCCAAATAGACTGGACTAGGAAAACAAAATAAAACAAAAACAAAACAAAAAACCTCCTCTCATTATATAATAGTCAAAACACCAAATTCACAGAACAATGAAAGAATATTAAAAGCAGTTAGGGAGAAAGGTCAAGTAACACATAAAGGCAGACCTATCAGAATTACACCAGATTTCTCACTAGGGACTATGAAAGAAATCAGAGGATCCTGAGCAGATGTCATGCAGAATCTAGAGAACACAAATGCCAGCCCAAGCTCCTATGTACAGCAAAACTCTCAATTACCATAAATAAAGAAACCAAGATATTCCATGACAAAACCAAATTTACACAATATCTTTCCACAAATCCATCCCTACAAAGGATAATAGATGGAAAACTCCAACACAAGGAGAGAAACTACAACCTAGAAAAAGCAAAAAAGTAATCTTCTTTCAATAAACCCACAAACATACAAACATAATTCCATCTCTAACAACAAAAATAACAGGAAACATCAAACACTAGTCCTTAATGTCTCTTAACATCAATGGACTCAAGTCCCCAATAAAAAGACATAGACTAACAGACTAGATAGGTAAACAGGATCCATCATTTTGCTGCATACAGGAAACATGCCTCAGTGACAAAGACAGACACTACCTCAGAGTAAAAGTCTGGAAAAAATTTTCCAAGCAAATGGTCCCAAGAAACAAGCTGGACTAGCCATTCTAATATTGAATAAAACTGACTTTCAACCAAAAGTTATCAAAGTATGGAAGTACACTTCACACTCAAAGAAAAAATCTACTAGGATGAACTATCAATTCTGAACATCTATGCTTCAAATGCAAGGGCACCCACATTCATAAAAAAATTCACTAAAGCTCAAGACATACATTGCACCACAAACAGTAATAGTGGGAGATGTCAACACCCCTTTTTCATCAATGGACAGATCATGGAAACAGAAACTAAACAGAGACATAGTGAAACTAACAAATGTTATGAACCAAATTGATTTAACAGATATTTATAGAACACTCAGCACCTCATGGTATCTTCTCCAAAACTGACCATATAATTGGTCATAAAACAGGCCTCAACAGATACAAGAAGAATGAAATAATGCCATGTATCCTACCTGATCACCATGGACTAAGGCCGGTCTTCAATAACAACAAAAATGACAGAAAGCTCACATAAACATGGAAGCTGAATAATGCTCTACTCAATGATAGTTTGGGCAAGGAAGAAATAAAGAAAAAAATGAAAAACTTTTTAGAAATCAATGAAAATGAAGGCACAACATATCTAAACTTATGGGAAACGATGAAAGCAGTGCTAAGAGAAAAACTTATAGCTCTGAGTGGAGAGAGCATATACTAAAGCTTGACAGCACATCTGAAAGCTCTAGAACAAAAAGAAACAAATATACCCAAGAGGAATAGATGACAGAATATTATCAACTCAGGGCTGAAATCAACCAAGTAGAAACAAAAAAAGAGCCATACAAAAAAATCAACAAAACCAGGAGCAGGTTCTTTGAGAAAATCAACAACGTAGACAAACCCTTAGCTGAACTAACCAGAGGGCACAGAGACAGTATCCAAATTAACAAAATCAGAAATGAAGAGGGAGACATAACAGAAAATTAGGAAATTTAAAAATTTTTCAGATACTGCTACAAATGCCTATATTCAACAAAATTGGAAAATCTGGAGAAAATGGAGAATTTTCTAGATGGATACCAGGTACCAATTTTAAATGAGGATCAGATAAACCATCTAAACAGTCCCATAAACCCTAAACATATAGAAGCAGTCATTAAAAGTCTCCCAACCCAAAAAAGCCCAGGACCATATGTGTCCTATCAATAGAATTCTATCAAACCTTCAAAGAAGACCTCATATCAAATACTGTACAAACTATTGTACAAAATAGAAGCAGAAGGAACACTACTCAATTTGTTCTTTGAAGCTACAATTAAACTTAAACCTAAACCACACAAAGACCCAACAAAGAAAGAGAACTTTAGACCAATTTCCCTCATGAGTATTTATACAAAAATACACAATAAAATTCTCACAAACCGAATCCAAGAAAACATTAAAATGATCATTCACTATGATCAAGTAGGCTTCATCCCAGGGATGAAAGAGGGATGGTACAATATATGTAAATTCATCAATGTAATCTACTGTATAAACAAACTCAAAGAAAAAAAACCACATGATCATCTCATTAGATGTTGAGAAAGCATTTGACAAAATCCAACACCCCTTCATGATAAAACTCTTGGAAAGATCAGGAATTCAAGGCCCACACCAAAACATAGTAAAAGCAATATTTGGCAAATCAGTAGCCAACATCAAACTAAATGGAGGGGAACTTGAAGCAATCCCACTAAAATCAGGGACTAGAAAAGGCTGCCTATTCTTTCCCTACCTATTCAATATAGTATTTGAAATTCTAGTCAGAGCAATTAGACAACAAAAAGAGGTCATAGGGATTCAAATTGGAAAGGAAGAAATAAGAAAAGATCACTCTTTGCAGATGATATGATAGTATAATTAAGTGACCACAAAAATTCTACCAGAGAACTACTTAACCTGATAAACAACTTCAGCAAAGTGGCTGGTTGTAAAATTAACTCAAACAAATCAGTAACCTTCCCTTACTCAAAAGATGGACTGAGAAAGACATTAGGGAAATGACACCCTTCACAATAGACCCAAATAATATAAAATACCTCAGTGAGACTCTAAGCAAGTAAAAGATCTATATGACAAGAACTTCAAGTCTCTGAAGAAAAATTGAGGAAGATCTCAGAAGATGGAAAGATCTCCCATGCTCAAGAATTGGCAAGATTAATACTGTAAAAATGGCCATCTTTCCAAAAGCAATTTAAAGATTCAATGCAATCCCCATCAAAATTCCAAATCAATTCTTCATAGAGTTAGAAAAAGCAATTTGCAAATTCATTTGGAATAACAAAAAACCCAGGATAGCAAAAACTATTCTCAAAAATAAAAGAACTTCTAGGGAAATCACCATCCCTGACCTCAAGCTGTTTTACAGAGCAATCATGACAAAAGCCACCTGGTATTGGTACAGAGACAGGCAGGTAGATCAATGGAATAGAATTGATGACCCAGAAATGAATCCACACACCTATGGTCATTTGATCTTTGACAAAGGAGCTAAAACCATCCAGTGGAAAGAAAGCATTTTCAACAAATGATGCTAGTTCATCTGGAGGTAATCATGTAGAAGAATGGAAATCAATCCATTCTTATCGCCCTGGTACAAAGCTCAAGTCAAAGTGGACCAAGGACCTCCACACAAAACCAGATACACTGAAACTAATAGAAGAGAAAATGGGGAATAGCCTTGAACACATGGCCCCAGGGGAAATTTTCCTGAACATAGTGCTAATGACTTATGCTGTATCATCCAGAATCAAGATATGGGACCTCATAAAATTGCAAAGCTTTTGTAAGGAAAAGGATTACTGTCAATAGGACAAAAAGGGCAACCAGCAGATTGGGAAATGATCTTTAACAATCCTATATCTGATAGAGGGCTAATATCTAATATATACAAAGAACCCAAGATGTTAGACTCAGAGAATGAAATAATCCTCTTAGAAATGGACTACAGGGCTAAACAAAGAATTCTCAACTGAGGAATATTGAATGGTAAAGAAGCACCTAAAGAAATGTTCAACATCCTTAATCATCAGGGAAATGCAAATCAAAACAACCCTGAGATTTTACCTCACACCTGTCAGAATGGCTAAGATAAAAATAATCTCAGGTGACAGCAGATGGTGGCAAGGATGTGGAGAAAGAGTAACACCCCTCCATTGTTGATGGGATTGCAAACTGGTACAACCACTCTGGAAATCAGTCTTGTGCTTCCTCAGACAAGTGGACATAGTACTACCTGAGAGTCCAGCTATACCACTCCTGGGCATATACCCATAAGATGCCCCAACATATAATAAGGGCACATGCTCCACTATGTTCATAGCATCCTTATTTATAATAGTCAGACACTTGAAAGAACCTAGATGTCCTTCAACAAAGTAATGGATACAGAAAATGTGGTATATTTACACAATGGTGTACTACTCAGCTATTAGAGGCAATGACTACATGAAATTCTTAGGCAAATGGATGGAACTAGAAAATATCATCCTGAGTGAGGTAACCCAGTCATATAAGAACAAACATGGTATGCACTCACTGATACGTGGGTATTAGTTCAAAAGCTTGAAATACCCAATATACAAATCACAGACCATATGAAGTTCAAGAGGAAGGAAGACCAAAATGTGAATGCTTCAGTTCTTCTTAGAAGGGGGAACAAAATACTCACGGGTGAAAATACTGGGAAAAAGAGTGGGGCAGAGACTGAGGAAAAGGCCATCCAGAGACACACTACCCCCTCCCTCAGATCCATCTCATATGCAGTTACCAAACCCAGTCACTATTACTGATGCCAAGAAGTGCTTGCTGACAGCAGCGTGATGTGGATGTCTTCTGAGAGGCTCTGCCAGAACCTTACTGATACAGATGAGCATGTTTGCAGCTAACCATAGGGCTGAGCATGGGGACCCCAATGGACTGAAAGGACTGAAGGAGCTGAAGGAGTCTGCAACCCTAATGAAGAACCACAATATCAACTAACCAGACCCCACCAGAGCCCCCAGGGACTAAACCACCATACAAAAGTACAAATGCAGGGACGCTTGCTTCAGCTGCATAAATAGCAGAGGATGGCATTGTCTGACATCAATAGGAGGAGAAGCCCTTGGTCTTGTGAAGGGTAGTTTCCCCAGTGTAGGGGAATGGCAGGGTGTTGAGGTGGGAGTGGGGGAATGGGTGGGGGAGCGTCCTCCTATAAGCAGGGGGAGGGGGAATGGGAGAGGGGGACCCTGGAAAGGGGAAAACATTTGAAATGCAAATACATAAAATATCCGTTTAAAAAGAAAAAAGTACACCAGAAATCCTCAGAATATGGCATTCAATATTCATTCATTATTAAAGATCATTTGAATAGAGGTATGTCTGCTCCTAACAATAACCCCATTTCGTTCAAAGAAGAAACTGAGCATCAAAACCTCCATATGGAGTTGCTCCAGTTATGGCCAGAAAGCCATTGGACAAAAATTGCCCTATAGACAAAAATTATTGTCCGTGAAAGGCACACAATGTAGGATACTCAACAGTTTAGCTCTGCCAAGACAGAGTAAACAAGTCCTTCATAATTCCTGATTCAATTTAATGTCTGTCAGATGGTTCTGGGCCAGAAGGCTGAAGACAGGTGCTCTGACATTTTGAGGAATGGGTCCAGCTGATCAACTGTCTCTGCACATTTGGTTAAGTTTTGGAAGCTATGTCTGTGTTTCCTATATATTCAGGAAATATTTAATTTAATTTAATATTTAATTCATTTTCGGATTTCCAATGGGGTTGAAGACTAATTATAGCCTAATAATCAAACTTAATCAAACTTCTTTAGCATTGAGGAAGATGATATAGAAAGGATGATTTCGAGATGGCAATACAAGTTAAAGTCAGATCATAATTCAGGTATAGAATTATAAATTCTTTAAGTTGGGATAAACAGTAGAGTACTTTATCTAATTGACAAATATGATGGACTGAATGCTAATTATATATCATACTTTGTAATTTACATAATTGTTATGGTTGTACCTAATTTGTATATAAGAGAAAGGCCTTGAAAAATGCCCAGAAAAGGTGAATTGTTGGGAACTGGTTCTAATGCTTTGTCTTATTTCAGCTCCCAAAAGCCGCCCAAAAGCCACGCTTCCAGACCTGAGGGCACCTGCTCCCAGCTGGCTTTAATTGATAATAAAGAATTGCTATACAGCCATTGCTAGGCATGGAGATGGGGCAGGACTTTTAGATTTTTGTGGGCAAGAGACTGAAAGAGAAGAAGCAGCATGACAGGGAAGCAGAAAGATGAAACGTAAAGTAAGGCTGGCACATAAGGATCTGGGAAAGTGGCCCAAGGGACCGCTTCCCTGATTGGGTCTGGGTAGCAAAGGTGAAATGTTGATTTAGCAGATGCAGGAACGTTGGAGGGGAGAATGTATGCTAGCTGCATATCAAAATAAAAAAATGTAATTGAACGGATGATGAGGAGCATCTTAAATTCTCATAAAAGGGGTGGAGGGATGGAGAGATTAAGAAAAGAATCCTGCTCTAATGCCATCTTCTCGCTCCCACAAGTACGACACATACGTGATGCACACAAAACATGCAGACACACATGTGCACAGAAATAGAAATACATCTTATTGTAAATGCAAACAAGATCGAAAGGTCCCTGATAAAACAAAGTCAGATTAAAATTTAAAAAAGATCAACAGCCTCAAAACAATTACTTAAATAACAATAAACTACCAAGGGTACGAAATACACAGTGGAACAAAATAAAGTCAAGAAAAACAATTATTTTCTATACCCAGAGACAAGAAATATTCTTGCCGAATGTGGCTAGAGGCAGGAATTCTCCAGTGAAGGACGGTTAGCTGATCTGTTCTGAAAGACACGCCAGTCAACATTTGGGCGAGTCTCTAAATTCTAAGATAAAGAGGCAATAAAAAACGATAAATATTTGAGTGAGCACAATAGGTTTCCTTTGTTCCACAAGCTCTTTGAAGTTCATATGATAGCTGAAGCAAAATATGTAACACTGTCTGGTGGGCGTGTCCACAGCACAAATCTGAAAGGCATCTATCTGTCTTTTATTTTTAGGGGCAAAATATTAGTTCCAAGAAGATCAAGGAAGGTATTCATGCTGCAGTTGCTATAGCAACTACATTAACAATAACAGCAGAAGATGCAGCATCTTGACAATTAATAGCAGCAGTATCGGTAAAGACGGAAGCTCTATGATTCTTTCAGAGTGTGTGCCGAATGTTCACAGTGACAGATCATATAATGCTTTGCATTTGTGACCTTTCTAGCCAGACATATAGCACATGACTCTAATCTTAGTACTTGGAAAGCAGATGCAGGTAAATATTTTGTGAATTTGAGGCCAGTCTGGTCTACATAGGGAGTTCCAGGCTAACGGGGGCACCATAAGGAGACTCTGCCTAGAAAAAACAAAAACAGAAACAAAAGCCTATTTTGTGTATCAAAGGTCAAGAAAAGATATTTTGTACAATGAAGAGGGCCAACACAATTCCTGAGCTATATGAAGGTAAAACAAAAAAAAATTCCAACACAAAACATCTGAGTCTATATACCACACCTTACAAAAATTAAAAATATTTAATTTTTAATTAATTAGAAACACATGTAAAATATAGAACTCTATCTTTCAAAAGAAAACAGAGAAAAATCTGGATGCAGACAAGAAATATTGAAAGAAAACCCTGATAAATTGTATCTCATAAATGCTTAAAAAAATCCCCTTTTTCTACAAAAGACAGTTTATGAGATTGAAGCAAGGAGCTACAAACTAGGAGAAAATATCTGTCAAGTCAGGTTTGATGAAAAGTTTATGTTAAAACAACAACTTTTAAAACAGTGATATGGAATTAAATAGTTCAGCGATTATTAATTTTTAATAAAATGAGCAAAAACCTGAAACAGACATTTTCCTTTCTTTTCCTTTTTTGAGGGGTGGTAGTGATGGTAGAGACAGGGTCTCACTATGTAGCCCCAGCTGGCTTTGATCTCACTGTGCAGATCAGACTGGTCTCAGACTCAAGAGACATCTGCCTGTCTCTTCCTCTCAGTCGCTGGGATTAAAGGCATCTCCTATCAAGCCCTAGTCCCAGACATTTTCTTTT